>NC_138296.1:38680000-39395000 GCF_965601325.2 Salmo salar | reverse complement strand
TATTTAAGCAGGGACAGCTGCTACTTGAACACAAGCTACTAATACGTGGCAGAAATTGTGCTTGGAATGCTCATGACCAACCCCTTAATAGTGAGGTGAAATGAAGTCATTTTTCATCAGTCTCCTCTCCCAGACTTATTTTTGTGGAGGGGTCCTGGTCTGAATAATAGAAATGGGTTGTTAATCCTTCCAAGCCCTCCCCTGTTTATTCCGGTCTTCCTCAGTGTCCCAGAGCCAGTTTGCTCTCCCCAACGCTGTGCTCACCTCGCTCCATCTCTCTGCTTTCACATACTGTAGGATCGATGTACAGTCCACCCGACGTCCTGCCGCAGGGGATTGTGGGATAGCTTACATTTTTTGTGAAGGACAGATTGATAGCCAAGGTGTGTAAGGTACAGGAACTTCCTCCAAGGGGATTTGTTGTAGGAACTGTAGTGTTTTTGTGTCTGGGGGAATTGTTACGAGCTCTGTACATTAATCTCTAAGTTATGTGTGTGTTGGGGTGAGAAATTTGGTGGTTGTCTTTGGTGGTTGAGCAGTGCACACGATTCTTTCAATTCAACTAAACTGAGAGCAAGCCAAAGGCTCTTTGACTAGATTAAGGAGTTGCCTCATTATGGTTCCGGATTGAGAATTGATCCCCTCGAGCTTAATCTGCTGCAGATCAATACATATTTCTCCTGGTATCTGTATCGCTGTACTGTGGTGTTGACCTGAATCCTTTCTCCATCTCTCCATCTCTCCCCCTCTCCCTCTAGGTGAGGAGAGCCAGGAGCTGGGCCCCCCTCCCTCTGTGGACGAGGCAGCCAACACCCTGATGACGCGCCTGGGCTTCCTACTGGGAGACAAGATGAACGAGGGACAGCCAGGCTCACAGTACGACATGGACGACCACGATGACAGCCAGGTAGGTTACACACACGCACACTACACACACACTATAGTACAGTACGACATGGACGACCACGATGACAGCCAGGTAGGTTACACACACGCACACTACACACACACTATAGTACAGTACGACATGGACGACCACGACGACAGCCAGGTAGGTTACACACACGCACACTACACACACACTATAGTACAGTACGACATGGACGACCACGACGACAGCCAGGTAGGTTACACACACGCACACTACACACACAATATAGTACAGTACGACATGGACGACCACGACGACAGCCAGGTAGGTTACACACACGCACACTACACACACAATATAGTACAGTACGACATGGACGACCACGACGACAGCCAGGTAGGTTACACACACGCACACTACACACACACTATAGTACAGTACGACATGGACGACCACGACGACAGCCAGGTAGGTTACACACACGCACACTACACACACACTATAGTACAGTACGACATGGACGACCACGACGACAGCCAGGTAGGTTACACACACGCACACTACACACACACTATAGTACAGTACGACATGGACGACCACGACGACAGCCAGGTAGGTTACACACACGCACACTACACACACACTATAGTACAGTACGACATGGACGACCACGACGACAGCCAGGTAGGTTACACACACGCACACTACACACACACTATAGTACAGTACGACATGGACGACCACGGACAGGTAGGTTACACACCCTTCTGTCATGCACTGTTACAGTATATTATTAGTTTGTCAATACTTTTGAGTCTTTAAAGACCCATCATGGCATCAGGATACAAAGTACAGGCTTTCCCCTAGATCAATGGTACTCCAATAGTCACTACTGTAGGTGGCCAACACACAATGTGGTCCAGCTTATAAGGGCCCCACAGCTATAGAAGCACACCCCCAAACAGTGGGATGTGCAGATCACTTTCCAAGGCCTCTTAAGCTTCGGAACCAAGTGGACCATTTTGTAGATTACGTAATTTGTTTACGGCAAACTCAATGGCCCCTGACATCACTATGCGCTGGCTCGGAATATGTTTGTGAAGATCAATCCTGTGAGTTATGGATAACCTAACTCGGAGTGAGGGGCGCTAGGCTCTCCTTCACTCCTGCAGAGCAGAACCAACATACCGTGACCTAGGGCAGCTGAGGCCCAGGGCATGGTAACCCGCTACCTCGGTCGTTAAAACTGCCTGCCGCATGCCACATCTTTTTGTCTAAGCAGTGTGCCTCCACAGAGGCCTATCCAATGGCAGAGCCAACGGTGCTGGAGCGACTCCACCTTAAAGCCTGACCCACTTTTCCACACTTGACACGTTGGGTGCATCTTAACTGGTGCCTTCCACCTCTGGTGTCCTTCATCAGCAAGGATCTGACTCTGGCCCATTTTGCCTTTGTCGGTCTTTCTGATCTGTTGAGGTGAGTGGAAGGAGACGAGGAGAGCTTGTTTAGACTATTGAGATGCACCCCTTGTTCTACACAGCTCAGCAGTATGCCTTTGGTTCGGTCCTTCGTGCCAAACTGCAGTGGTAACAAAAACCCAGCCCTGGTTTTCTCAAGTCCCAGTTTAGAGGCCTGCCACTCCCATGCAAGCAGTCTGGGTAGGCTAGGTGGGAGGGAACCTCCCGTTCTATATTCATGTCTACGGCGCCTCCCTAAACACATCCGAATCACAGCAGAGTTGTTATGACCAAGGAGCATTCCATACTTGGATGCCCTCTGTCTTGCGCCAAACCTTCCCTAAGAAGTCACTCACCTCTGCTAATTTCCTGAGCTCCCGGCCACTTCTGTGTATTTCTATGCTATTCTGACTAATCGGGAGATTTATTTTTAAATGACTAATGTCCAAATCAATTCGTTTTTCATTTAGAGCCAGGGCCATGGATAATTGATGAACAGATTGTCTGGAATAAGAATCCAGCATGCCTGGAGGTGGGCTTGCCTCTCTCTCTCCCTGCCCCTGCTCAATAGATCAAAGTATAACTGAATCTATTCTACTTGCGTGGCTCACTAAACGTATTGATATTCTACTGAATTAGAATTCATTATATTGCAAAAAATGGTTCACTCATGAAAATAATTGCATGAGTCATCAAAAGATATTAAAAAGGGATGACTACGGTTACACATGCACTGGAATAATATGGCAGGCAAGGACTGTATCAATGATTGCTGATCCTAGCATTCTTTCTCGTTTTGTCGCTCTATGGTGTGTGTGTGTGCACGTGTGTGTAGGCTACTTTGTACATGTGATATGTCAACTGGTTGTGCCTTATCATAATTTAATCATGGCTAATTTACCTGATCATTTCTCATGGGTTGATGCAGTCCGGTGTATCACTGTACTTCAGTATAGACCTGACCCTTCCTCCCTCCCTACCAGGGCATGATGTCAGTGACCCAGCGGATCAGCCCCTGCTCCAGCCTGGCCAGCAGCACAGCCTCCCCCCCTGCAGGAAGCCCCTGCTCCACGCTGCCCCCCGGAGGGGCCCCCGGGAACCACGCCTCCGGAGACTGCGCCTATGGTTCCATCACCAGCCCCACCTCCACCCTGGAGAGCAGGGACAGCGGCATCATCGGTGAGGGACAGACGCTCACTTATTTTGTGGAAGTTATGTAATGTTTCCCATGTATTTCCTGACATGCCAAACGTTTACGCTGAAAGCCATGTTTTCTGTAACAATTTGATATACTCATGTTTTAATTCTTTACATTTTGGAAAAGCCAGGTGATGGGATTAGCTGCATTTAAATATGTTTGCTTTATATCCTTATGGGCTCTACTGTTAGATTTTCTTATTGTTATAACATTTACTTTGAGGTGTGTAATTGAATGAAGAGTAAACTCGCCTTGCTCCATGAGCCTCAGTTTTAAACTATGCAGAGTCTCTAAAGGACTGTAACACGGCATATATTTGTCTAAACTACCTTTTATCTGACAGCCACACTGACCAGCTACTCTGAGAATGCTGACCGGGGTGGGGGGAAGCACGGGGAGGGCTCGCGGGGTAGCCTGAAGCTGTGGCAGACCCAGAAGTGTTCGGGCACAGACTCGTTCCTGTACCGCGTGGATGAGAACATGGCTGCCTCCACCTACAGCCTGAACAAGATCCCAGAGAGGAGCCTGGAGACGGCCCATTCCTCCCACTCTGCCCACTCCATCCCCCTCTACCTCATGCCCCGGCCCAACTCTGTGGCAGGTGAGTCACTGTGCCAGCCACACCTCTTGTTTATTTGTTTACCACATTTCATTGCACACTTTTAGGCCAAAGTGGCATACAAATTAATGTGCCGCTAAAGGTAGGAGATTCGTTACCCTTTGAAAGTTTGGGTCTGTTCTATATCAATTTCCATTTAGACAATGACCTGAAACTCAGAATTAATGGAAAATCCTTATAGGGTTTGGCTATATTACTTTCATAAATGTGTGATATCTAGTTACCAAATTGGAATTGACCCCCTTCTCAACATCCGAGACTGACTGAGTGTTCCCATCTCATTTAGGTGCTCTTATTTAACCTCTCTGGGATCGTTCGGGACGCTAGCGTCCTACCTCGCCAACAGCCAGTGAAATTGCAGGGCGCCAAATTCAAACAGAAATCTCATAATTAAAATTCCTCAAACATACAAGTATTATACACCATTTTAAAGATAAACTTCTTGTTAATCCAGCCACAGTGTCCGATTTCAAAAAGGCTTTACGGCAAAAGCACACCATGCGATTATGTTAGGTCAGCTCCTAGCCACAGAAAACCATACAGCCATTTTCCAACCAAGGAGAGTTGTCACAAAAGTCAGAAATAGCGTTAAAATGAATCACTTACCTTTGATGATCTTCATCTGATGGCACTCCCAGGTCTCCATGTTAGACAATAAATGTTTGTTTTGTTCGATAAAGTTCATCTTTATGTCCAAATACCTCCTTTTTGTTCGCACGTTTAGTCCAGTAATCCAAATGCACAAAGCACGAGCACAAAGTCCAGACGAAAAGTCAAAGTTCCATTACAGTTCGTAGAAACATGTCAAACGATGTATATAATGAATCTTTAGGATGTTTTTATCATAAATCGTCAATAATATTCCAACCGGACAATTCCGTTGTCATTTGAAAGGGAACGGAGCTCGCACTCACGGCCGCGCGCGATAAACAACTAAAGGCTTTCAGCTGAGCCACCTGCTTTGAGTGGTCTTATTCTCTCCCCTTTCACAATGGAAGCCTGAAACAACTTTCTAAAGACTGTTGACATCTAGTGGAAGCCTTAGGAAGTGCAATCTGACCCCATAGACACAGGATATTGGATAGGCAATCACTTTAAAAAAAACTACAAACCTCAGATTCCCCACTTCCTGGTTGTTTTTTTCTCAGGTTTTTGCCTGCCATATGAGTTCTGTTATACTCACAGACATTATTTTAACAGTTTTGGAAACTTTAGAGTGTTTTCTATCCAAATATGATATGCATATTCCAGCTTCTGGGCCTGAGAAACGGGCAGTTTACTCTGGGCACGCTTTTCATCCAAACTTCCCAATGCTGCCCCCTATCCCAATGAAGTTAACCCCCTGTGCCCCTCCGACATTAACTTTAATGGGAATAGGGAACGTTAATGTCCTCACAGTACCTGGGGGTGAATACCATGGATGCCAGGGTAAAGCATTCCTTCAGGGTGAGGAAAGCCCCACAGATCCCCCTAAAAGTGTTCAAACATGTGTTTTCAATGTCCTCTCTATGTCAGGGCATATAAAAGCAGCATAGAAAGCTGGTTCTAAAAAAGCCTGTAGCTTCTCACCTCTGACTTGACCTATCCAGTGAGATGAATGGAGCTGTTTAAGGGATCGATCATACAGGGGTTTACGTTGTTTGGCCTTTTTCTTTTGACTTCTGACACATGCCCTCTAAGAGGCCACTGAGAGGAGTGAAGTGCAAACAAAGCTTATTGAAGAGTCAGGGAAGAAAGCTGGGTATGGTGGGAGAATGGGGGAGGAGACTGATATAGGAGCGAGAAAGGGAAAGGAATAGAGATGTAAAGAGAGAGACAAACTGATAGAGGAATAGAGAGAGAAAGGGCTACCAGCAGATGGATATACAGTAGGGGGGACACTGATAAAAGGAAAAAAGACAAACGGATATAGGAGAAAAGGGGAGAATGTGTGGCATAGATTCCAGTCATCAGGACAGTAAGATGGAAGGAATGAGCAACATTAGTTTAGTAGAGAGAGAGGGGAGTGTGAAAGATGGATAGAGAGAAGAAAAAGAGGGAGGATAAACTGGGCATGGAGAGGCTTGGCCCAGGCAGCACTGAAACATCAAAGCCATGGGCATAGTCCCTCTGGAAGGAGAGATGGAGGGGGAGATGGAGAGAGAGAATCACACAGAGAGAGAAAGATAGGAGGGAGGCACCCTGGTAACGAGGGAGCGGAGCGAGATAAAGTGTGAATGTTGGAGAGAACGAGTGCGGCGCCCCAAGTCCTCCACTGCAGCATTCAAATCAAATTGTATTAGTCACATGCGCCGAATACAACAGGTGTAGACCTTAGTGTCATGCTTACTTACGAGCCCCTAACCAACAATGCAGTTTAAAAATATATATATATAAAAAAATATATATATAAAAAAAATATATATATATTTTTTTTTATATATACTTTTATTTCTTATTCATTATATATAATGAATAAGAAATAAAAGTAACAAGTAATTAAAGAGCAGCAGTAAAATAACAATAGCGAGACTATATACAGGGTCAATGTGCGGGGGCACCAGTTAGTTGAGGTAATATGTACATGTGGCATGAGTTATTAAAGTGACTATGCATAGATGATAACAACAGAGTATCAGCGGTGTAAAGGGGGGGGGGGGGGGGGCAATGCAAATAGTCTGGGTGGCCATTTGATTAGATGTTCAGGAGTTTTATGGCTTGGGGGTAGAAGCTGTTTAGAAACCTCTTGGACCTTGACTTGGCACTCTGGTACCGCTTGCCGTGCGGTAGCAGAGAGAACAGTCTATGACTAGGGTGGCTGGAGTCTTTGGCAATTTCTAGGGTCTTCTTCTGACACCGCCTGGTATAGAGGTCCTGGATGGCAGGAAGCTTGGCCCCAGTGATGTACTGGGACGTTCACATTACTCTCTGTAGTGCCTTGCGGTCGGAGGCCGAGCAGTTGCCATACTAGGCAGTGATGCAACCTGTCAGGATGCTCTCGATGGTGCAGCTGTAGAACCTTTTGAGGATCTGAGGACCCATGCCAAATCTTTTCATTCTCCTGAGGAGGAATAGGTTTGGTCGTGCCCTCTTCACGACTGTTTTAGTGTGCTTGGACCAGGCAGGTAGCCTAGTGGTTAGAGCATTGGGCCAGTAACCGAAAGGTTGCCAGATCGAATCCCCGACCTGACAAGGTAAAAATCTGTCGTTCTGCCCCTGAACAAGGCAGTTAACCCACTCTTCCTACGCCGTCATTGTAAATAATAATTTGTTCTTAGCTGACTTGCCTAGTTAAATAAAGGTTAAAATAATAATAATTTAAAAAAATAGTTTGTTGGTGATTTTGACACCAAGGAACTTGAAGCTCTCAACCTGCTCCACCGCAGCCCCGTCGATGAGAATGGGGCGTACTCAGTCCTCTTTTTCCTGTAGTCCACAATCATCTCCTTTGTCTTGATCACGTTGAGGGAGAGGTTGTTGTCCTGGCACCACCTCCTCCCTATAGGCTGTCTCGTCGTTGTCGGTGATCAGGCCTACCACTGTTGGGTCATCTGCAAACTTAATGATGGTTTTGGAGTCGTGCCTGGCCGTGCAGTCATGAGTGAACAGGGACTACAGGAGGGGACTGAGCACACACCCCTGAGAGGCCCCTGTGTTGAGGATCAGCGTAGCGGATGTGTTGTTACCTACCCTTACCACCTTGGGGCGGCCCGTCAGGAAGTCCACGATCCAGTTGCAGAGGGAGGTGTTTTGTCCCAGGGTCCTTAGCTTATTGATGAGCTTTGAGGGCACTATGATGTTGAACGCTGAGCTGTAGTCAATGAATAGCATTCTCACATAGGTGTTCCTTTTGTCTAGGTGGGAAAGGGCAGTATGGAGTGCAATAGAGTTTGCGTCATCTGTGGATCTGTTAGGGTGGTATGCAAATTGGAGTGGGTCTAGGGTTTCTGGGAGAATGGTGTTGTGAGCCATGACCAGCCTTTCAAAGCACTTCATGGCTACAGACGTGAGTGCTGCGGGTCGAGAATCATTTAGGCAGGTTACCTTAGTGTTCTTGGGCACAGGGACTATGGTGGACTGCTTAAGATGTTGGTATTACAGACTCGGATAGGGAGCAGTTGAAAATGTCAGTGAAGATACTTGCCAGTTGCATGCTCGCAGTACACGTCATGTTAATAACCTCTTACATCTAGACGTTCCGCTAGCGGAACACCTGCTCCAATATCCAATGATAGGCGTGGCGCGAATTACAAATTCCTCAAAAATACAAAAACTAAAATTTTTCAAACATATGACTATTTTACAGCATTTTAAAGACAAGGCTCTCCTTTATCTAACCACACTGTCCGATTTCAAAAAGGCTTTACAGCGAAAGCAAAACATTAGATTATGTCAGCAGAGTACCCAGCCAGAAATAATCAGACACCCATTTTTCAAGCTAGCATATAATGTCACAAAAAACAAAACCACAGCTAAATGCAGCACTAACCTTTGATGATCTTCATCAGATGACACACCTAGGACATTATGTTATACAATACATGCATGTTTTGTTCAATCAAGTTCATATTTATATCAAAAACCAGCTTTTTACATTAGCATGTGACGTTCAGAACTAGCATACCCCCCGCAAACCTCCGGTGAATTTACTAAATTACTCACGATAAACGTTCACAAAAAAACATAATTATTTTAAGAATTATAGATACAGAACTCCTTTGTGCAATGGAGGTGTCCGATTTTAAAATAGCTTTTCGGTGAAAGCACATTTTGCAATATTCTGAGTAGATAGCCCAGCCATCACGGCTAGCTATTTAGACACCCACCAAGTTTAGCCCTGACCAAACTCCGATTTACTATTAGAAAAGTTTGATTACCTTTGGTGTTCTTCGTCAGAATGCACTCCCAGGACTGCTACTTCAATAACAAATGTTGGTTTGGTTCCAAATAATCCATTGTTATATCCAAATAGCGGCGTTTTGTTCGTGCGTTCAAGACACTATCCGAAGTGTAAATAAGGGTCACGCGCACGACGCATTTCGTGACAAAAAAATTCTAAATATTCCATTACCGTACTTCGAAGCATGTCAACCGCTGTTTAAAATCAATTTTTATGCCATTTTTCTCGTAAAAAAGCGATAATATTCCGACCGGGAATCTGCGTTTAGGTAAAAAGACGAAAGAAAATAAAGCACGGGGTCGACTCGTGCACGCGCCTAAGCCCATTGTCCTCTGATCGGCCACTTGCCAAAAGCGATAATGTGTTTCAGCCTGGGGCTGCCTCGATATCATTCAGCTTTTTCCCGGGCTCTGAGAGCCTACCGGAGCCGTAGGAAGTGTCACGTTACAGCAAAGATCCTCAGTCTTCAATAAACAGAGACAAGAAGAACAAGATCTTGTCAGAGAGGGCACTTCCTGTAAGGAATCTTCTCAGGTTTTTGCCTGCCATATGAGTTCTGTTATACTCACAGACACCATTCAAACAGTTTTAGAAACTTTAGGGTGTTTTCTATCCAAAGCCAATAATTATATGCATATTCTAGTTACTGGGCAGGAGTAGTAACCAGATTAAATCGGGTACGTTTTTTATCCGGCCGTGTCAATACTGCCCCCTACCCCCAACAGGTTAATGGTCTTACTCACATCGGCTGCGGAGAGCGTGATCACACAATCTTCCAAAACAGCTGGTGCTCTCATGCATGTTTCAGTGCTATTTTCCTCGAAGCGAACATAGAAGTAGTTTAGCTCGTCTGGTACGCTCGTGTCACTGGGCAGCTCTCGGCTGTGCTTCCCTTTGTAGTCTGTAATGGTTTGCAAGCCCTGCCACATCCGACGAGCGTCAGAGCCGGTGTGGTCTGATTTGATCTTAGTCCTATATTGAGGCTTTGCCTGTTTGATGGTTCGTCGGAGGGCATAGCGGGATTTCTTACAAGCTTCCGGGTTAGAGTCCCGCTCCTTGAAAGCGGGAGCTCTAGCCTTTAGCTCAGAGCGGATGTTGCCTGTAATCCATGGCTTCTGGTTGGGGTATGTACGTACGGTCACTGTGGGGACAACGTCATTGATGAAGCCAATGACTGATGTGGTGTACTCCTCAATGCCATCGGAGGAATCCTGGAACATATTCCAGTCTGTGCTAGCAAAACAGTCCTGTAGTTTAGCATCTGCTTCATCTGACCACTTTTTTATTGATCGAGTCACTGGTGCGTCCTGCTTTAATTTTAGCTTGTAAGCGGAATCGGGAGGATAGAATTATGGTCAGATTTGCCAAATGGAGGGCGAGGGAGAGCATTCTCTCTGTTTACTGTGCGAGTATAGGAAATAATATGACCTACAATCCTTTGGCCTTTGGGACTTTGTGGTGGTAGCTGGGGAATAGGCCGCCACAGTTCCTCATCCAATTGGAGACAGTGTTCTGTTGGACATCACCAAAATTCATGTAGGGGATAGATGATTGTTGTGATTATGTTCTGCCCAACATAACTCAGTCCAGTTGCAAGCCTGGAAGTGATAATGGGACAAATCATGTCAAATATGACAGTATGTCAGCTTATAAATACAGCTCTAGCCTGTGGCATCTTGTAAACTGGGGACATTGTGAAATGGTGGATTGGATGACTGTATAGAAACTTTGATCATCGCACACACGCCATTGACAGGAGAGGAGTGATTCAGTGAGGATCATTGCTCAGAGGGAGCAGGGGAGCATTAGGTAGGGATGCTGTGGTCTGCTGTCCTGCTACACGCCTCAGGAGCAGAGCAGGGGCAGCCACCCACACTGGGCTCTGAACAAGAAGCTCTCCGCTCTCACTCCATATATCCTCTCTTTCTTCTACCTCGCTCCCTCCCCTTTCCCTCTAACTTGTCTTTCTCTCCTCACCTCTCCTCTCTCTTGCCCTCCTCTTCCAACCACCTCCTCCATCTCTACCTCCTGCCTCTCTCGTCTCCGTCTGCTCTCTTTCATCCTATGTAGTCAAGCTCACTTTCAAAATGGCTCTGATCTCCTGGTTCAAATGCACTAGATTACTCCAACTGACAGAGAGACTACCTTATGAGCCTTGACATTCTGTTCTGCAGAAACGCACTCCTCCCTCCCACTTTCCTTCTCTCTCTCTCTCCCAGCACATCTCTCACATGGCAATGACTATTAAAAATACATAAAACACAAACCCAACTCCACCTAAGTAACGTGATAGAGTATGAAAATGTCTCCATAGCTCCACGTCAAGCCCTATGAGCTATGGCAGTGGCTACCCCCATGGACATTTATCATTGATTATGTTTTAAATATGTACAGTACCAGTCAAAAGTTTGGAAACACCTACTCATTCAAGGGTTTTTCTTTTATTTTTACTATTTTCTACATTGTAGAATAATAGTGAAGACATCAAAACTATGACATAACACATATGGAATCATGTAGTAACCAAAACAGTGTTAAACAAATCAAAATATATTTTACATTTGAGATTCTTCAAATAGCCACCCTTTGCCTTGATGATAGCTTTGCACATGCTTGGCATTCTCCCAACCAGCTTCATGAGGTAGTCACCTGGAACGCATTTCAATTAACAGGTTTGCCTTAAGTTAATTTGTGGGATTTCTTTCCTTTTTAATGCATTTGAGCCAATCAGTTGTGTTGTGACAAGGTAGGGGTGGTATACAGAAGATAGCCCTATTTTGGTAAAAGACCAAGTCCATATTATGGCAAGAACAGCTCAAATAAGCAAAGAGAAATGACAGTCCATCATTACTTTTAAGATATGAAGGTCAGTCAATCTGGAAAATGTGAACGTTTCTTCAAGCGGTGTCACAAAACCATCACGCGCTAAATGCAAGTGTCTCTCATGAGGACCGCCACGGGAAAGGAAGACCCAGAGTTACCTCTGCTGCAGAGGATCATATATTATTATTTTTAGTGTTGTTTCATTCACTTCTCTTTTTGACCTGCACTGTTGGAGCAATGAGCTTAAGAATTTCACTTTACCCTGCAATTACATCTGCGACCCTGTGCATGTGACTAATAAACTCATCTAAAATCGAGTCTAATACAGCTGCTCGCCCACACCAAGGTCCCCACAAACCAAGGTCCCCGTAAATCTGAGATCCCAGTCGCCACATGCCTGCTACAGTTTTAGCTGTATTGCCGTGGAAAGGTAGTAGTCTGGGAGGGATCCCTGCCATAGGTAAAACAGATCACAGGTTGCAGTTTAGGTGAGTGGTGGGTAGAACTTATTTTCTTCCATTTAATTGTTGTTAGCGCCAGCTAGCCCAGTGGTTCAGAACTTTATGCTATGTGGGTATGCAGGGTTTTATTGAAGCCCATTAAAAAAAACAGGATTACACTCTTTTCCTGACAGGAAGGAAGGAGGTGCGTTGTCAGTCCCTCCCTGTAGCACGAGGTTATCTCTGTCATTATCCATAAAGTTCTTATCCTAAAGCTGAAAAGTCTTTACTGCATTATCTTCCTACACTTTTTTTTCTTCCTATTGAGAGACAGTGGTTTTTGGGACAACTGGAAGCGCTCCAGACTTGGGTATATTGTTAACAGAGAGGGGAACAACTAAACAAACTATCTGGAAAAGGGGTCGTCCGAGGAAGGAAGTGAGTTTGGTGTGTATGAGATCACACACTTTCACACAGGCTCAAACACACATACACTCTACCACGCTATAGCTACACACATTAGTTCACATTAGTCTTGGACACTGACAGTTTTAAACTACTTCTGTTTGCTTGGGGTTGGATTTCAAATGGGTCTTGTTCGTGGTGGATCTCAATGGTGAGGTATGGAACTGATAGGTTTGTCTGTTTCCAAGGGTGTCTGTCGTTAGCATTAGCAATTTAGCATTCAGGTTTAGGCGGTTCAGTGATTCCTGGCTTTGTTTGACTAATTCTGTTTTTCTTCTCTCTCATCTGTTGCACCCATTTACCACACACATACACACACACATCAGCCACGAGTTCGGCCCACCTGGAGGACCTGGCCTACCTGGATGAGCAGAGACACACTCCCCTGAGGACCTCCCTCAGGATGCCCCGTCAGAACTCTGGGGCCGGGCGCTCCGGACACGACCTCAGAGGTAGGCCTCATATCACTCTGGGTGGGGGTCTGGTGGATAAGTGGGCCGGTTTAGGATCTGAGTGGGCATGGTTAGGATCTGAGTGTGTGGGATACTGGTGGGGGTGGGGTGGGTGGGGGGGGGGGGGGGGGGTAGATGGATGAGGAAATGGAAGTGTGGGGGGGGTCAGGGAGTGGATTTGGGGTGATTTAGGGGCGAGGGTTGTGATGGGTAATTTTGTGGTGTGTGCTAAATCTGCTTCATCTTCCTATTTACTCCCACTCTACCTTGACCATGCCCAAAATCTGTCTAGGTGTGTTTGAGAGAGAGATTGTGTGTGTCTTGGAGTATACATGTAAGTCAGTGTGTTAGTAAGTATTATTTGTGAGTGAATATCTGTGTAGACATACTTGGTGCACTCTGTCCCTCTAAACCCCTATCCCTGCCTGGTATCGGGTGATGCAACCCTCCCTTTGGGCCTGGTACACCACACACACACACACAGACACACACACACCCTGGTACACCTTAATCCGTCTCCCCTCCCAGATCAATGTTATCGACCTTCGCTCCTCATCACTCCCTGGCTCATCTGTCACTGCAGGGGTCCTGTCTGAGGTCCCATCACTCATGGCCAAGGCTTTATAAGGCTTAAATCACACTCACACTAGCAAAGGCACACACACTGAACACACAATGAACACGCACAAACAGACTTGCACACACACACAGATATTCAGATGTATGCACACACCCTATCTTTCTCCAATTCTCTATACCTCTCCCTCTATTCCTCTCTCTGACTGTATTTTTAGCCCCCTGCCTGCCACACTATCA
Source organism: Salmo salar (assembly GCF_965601325.2). Classification (NCBI taxonomy): domain Eukaryota; kingdom Metazoa; phylum Chordata; class Actinopteri; order Salmoniformes; family Salmonidae; genus Salmo; species Salmo salar. Next base: position 39,380,980 of record NC_138296.1, on the reverse strand, counting down.
TGCTTACCACAGCACTTTCTCCCTAAGATCAGACCACACCGGGAATGAAAACTCATACAGAGATATCACGTTACCTTTGCCTTTCTTACTCCTCAGTACAGAACTACTGGACACGCACATTCTCACAACCTCGGCTCTGAGGCATGTACAGAAAACATGGGCTCCAAGAACAAGAAATATGCTCAAACGATATTTGTATGTGTCTGAGGCTTCATCCTAGGATCAGGGATGAAACATTGGGTGTGGCTCCCCACCACCCTGCTCCCTCCATCCCTCCCTCTCACCATCCCCTCTCCTCTCCTCTGCTAGCTAGCTGCACCAACCCTCCCATCCATCTTCCCCTTTCTCCTCCTCTTCCCCTGCCCTTCCATCTCTCTCTCTTTCTCATGCTTTGTCTCTCTCTCCTCTTGCGTTGTCTCTCTCCTCTGTCCTCTGCCTCAGCTTCTGCTTACAGCCATGCCTGGCAATCTAACTCACGTAAGTGATGCTCCTCTCTTTCTCTTCTCCCATTATAAGGCATTATACTGTTCTACATCAGTTAATGCCATGTTATAATGTGCTTATTAAACTAGTGGTGCTGTATTAGTAGGAGTACAGTATCCCTCTACTACAAAATGTTATCTAATCCCCTGTCCCCCGCTCTGCTAACCATATGTACTTGTTATATACATGCATTATCTACCCGTACACTTAGTAATTCTGTTTCATTATGTAGTTCTTAGTATGAAGCCCTATGGTGGCGTTCACCCATGGTGTGTGTTATTTTGATGAACATCCCCCTCTATGGGTGACAAGCTGACGTTGCACTGAGGAAATGACAATGACAGTGCAGTGGACTCTACACATCAAGGCCTGTGTCTTTTCCCTCACCTATAATCTGTCCCCTTCCCCTCTCTCTCCAGTACGCTTTGCCCCCTACCGCCCCCCGGATATCGCCCTCAAGCCCCTTCTGTTCGAGGTGCCCAGCCTTACAGCTGATTCGCTCTTCACCGGGAGGGAGTGGCTCTTCCAGGAAGTGGACACCCGTCTTCACGGCGACGACTCAGCAGCCAATCGAGGTGTAGTTGTCGTGGGCAACGTGGGCTTTGGCAAGACTGCCATCATCTCCCGCCTGGTGGCACTTAGCTGCCACGGCAACCGCATGAGGCAGATCGCCTCGGACAGCCCCCACGCCTCGCCCAAACGTACGCTTATACTGTCCTACAGGAGTGTGTGTGTGTAACAATGATCCATGCTGGCTGCTGCTAGAAGGACCTGTTATACTGGGCAGTGGTGGAAAAAGTACCCAATTGTCATACTTGAGTAAAGGTACAGATACCTTAATAGGAAGTTACTCAAGTGAAAGTCACCCAGTAAAATACTCCTTGAGTAAAAGTATTTGATTCTAAATATACTTAAGTATCAAAAGTAAATGGAATTGGAAAAATATACATAAGTAACATAAGTAAAAGTATAAATAATTTCAAATTCCTTATATTGAGCAAACCATATGGTACCATTTTCTTGTTTTTAAAATGTAGATAGCCAGGGGTACACTCAGACATAATTTACAAACGATGCATTTGTGTTTAGTGAGTCTGCCAGATCAGAGGCAGTAGGGATGACCATGTGTTCTCTTGATAAGCGTGTGAATTTGACAATTTTCCTGTCCTGCTAAGCATTCAGCATGTAACGAGTACTTTTGGGTGTCAGGGAAAATGTATGGAGTAAAAAGTATATTATTTTGGGGGGGGATGTAGTGGATTAAAAGTTGTCACACATATAAATAGTAAAGTACAGATGCCCCCCAAAAATACTTAAGTAGTATTTTAAAGTAATTTTACACCACTGGTACTGGGTATGTGTCTTAAGATGCATATGAAAAGCATCCTTGTGTCTGTAAATAATGCACACAGTAGATGCACTCAACTTGATCTATAAACGTACTTCTCCCTCTTTCTGCTCCCTTCTCTCTCTCTCTCAGATGGGGAGACCCTGCCCCTCACCCAGCCCCAGCACTCCCACGGCACCCTGGGGGGCAGCTGCCCTGGCACCCCCGAGATGAGGAGACGCCAGGAGGAGGCTTTACGGCGGCTCGCCTCACAGGTACAGTACTCCTACACCACCACACCACGGCTGCATCTCAGTCTTAAGTACCATTCAAGACCCCCCCTGACCAGCTGGGTGAATCCTTGCTCAGAGGTACATGTCTGGTTAACACTATGTTCTATTTTTATTTGAATGTTCTACAATGGTGTGTCTTACTGAACGTGGCCCGGATTCAACTAATTAACTGGTCATTGAGACATTGCTAAGGGGGAAGGTGTGTTGATGCTGGTCTGAAGTCAAAGCCTGCTCACCTGCTCCTTTGTTCTTCAGTGTCAGCAGCTCTTTCCTACAGTGTCTCTGGTCTGGTAGCTGTCTCTGCCCTCTCACCTCCATGTGGCCTTGTCCTCTCCCTGCTCACTCTATTATTCATTTTCTCTATCCGCTGCTGCTCTTCTCTTTCTCTCCGTTATCTGCATTCCGTTTGTTCTACATCCTTTTCTCTCTCCATGCTCTCTCCCTATGTCCTTAACCCATCCTCTTTAGCAACACTGATGCTAATGTCTTCCTTTATTCACTTAGCACTCTCCCTCTTCCTCATCCACTGTCAACTCCTACTATCCAATCTGGCTCTTCACTCCGTCTCTCTCTCTCTCTCTCTCTCTCTCTCTCTCCATTCCATTTTCATGACTGGCGGTGTTGTGCAGACACAGCAGAAAAACAAAGGGAAGCTCTCACCCCCCCCCCCCCCCCCCCCCCCCTCTCTTGCTGTCTCTCTCTCGTTTCCTCTGTCTCTCTGTGCTATGGCCTAATGAAATATGCATAGACCCAGGGAGCAGTGTTCCAGCCGAGCCATTAGATCCCCTTAGCGGCCACATGCATTCTTAATGATAGCCTGCTCCAGTGGTTGACCCACACACACACACACTTTCTACACATACTTTACACTCACACTTTACACACACACACACAACTCTACCACACACAAGCATCACAAATACTACACACATCCCTGTGGATGTCAGTGGCCAGAAGTATGCGGCTATGAAATCTGTGTATGACCTTCTGAGTGAAGCTCTCTAATCTAGTCTGAAATGTTCCTGAGGGAAGCTTTACGTTGGAGCCAGTCTGTGAAGCCTACTGGCTTTCTTCAGCACTCCAAGTCCACTCTATCCAAGGCGGCGCTGTATTATACCGTACATTCAACTACAGACCCCCAGGGTCTTAGTGCCAGTCAGCTCCTCTGACACACTAGAGACAAAGACCCGACAGTCACAACAAGCTACACAGCAGTCATCACTCTTCAATGAATAATGTAACATGGTATTGTTTTTCAACAATGTTTTAATGAAGCCTCAATCTGTAGCTTTGCTTCAGTCTGCTTTAACTCTCTTGTGTCATAAAGATAATAGTGGTTAGTTGGCACAGAATGTCACCTAGGCCTGCTTGGTTCGTGTTCTATTTGATTGTTACGTGCTGAAGATTCAAGATGGAATATATTTGTGTGGGTTGATTTGCGCCCTAATCAAACCAAATGTTTTGGTCACATACACGTGATTAGCAGATGTTATTGCGTGTGTAGCGAAATGCTTGTGGATTCAGTTAAATGTACCTCTCTCTTTGGAAAAATAAAGTGTGATAATCAGAGATATCTAGATAAAATATATTTTCAATTTCAATGGGATCACCTATATAAAAGTAATATTTTTTTTTCATCTCCGCCACCCCACTCACTTCCACTCTCTATCGCCCCCCAGGTGGTGGCATACCACTACTGCCAGGCGGACAACGCCTACACGTGCCTGGTGCCAGAGTTTGTCCACAACGTGGCGGCTCTGCTGTGCCGGGCACCCCAGCTCATGGCCTACAGGGAGCAGCTGCTGCGGGAGCCCCACCTGCAGAGCACCCTCAGTCTGCGCTCCTGTGTCCAGGACCCCCTCAATGCCTTCAGGAGGGGTGTGCTGGAGCCCCTCGACATCCTGCACAGAGGTCAGGGGTGTTCAAGGTTTTATGGAACTGCATAGGAGCTGTGCATTTGATAACTTGTTATTTTCTCTCAGGGTTTGGGCCAGCTCCATTCATGTTTTCCAAAAAACAACAGTAGCTAATAGTTAATTATTTCCACTCCTTGTCCTGATAAAGAACGTTGTTGTCTTTGTGTTCATCAGAGAGGAAGATAGCATGTGAGGAGGACCTGATAATTCTAGTAGACGGGCTGAATGAGGCAGAGTTCCACAAGCCGGACTACGGCGACACCATCACCTCCTTCCTCTGTAAGACTATGGAACGCTTTCCTCCCTGGCTCAAACTGGTGGTCACCGTCAGGACCTCCCTACAGGAGATCACACATCCCCTCCCGTTCCACCGTATCTCTCTGGACCGCCTGGAGGAGAATGATGCCATAGACCAGGACCTGCAGGTAGGGTTCAGGTTTACACCAAACCATCTGTCTGACATCTTTACTCTCTGATAGTCATCTCTCACTTCAACCTCAATCATTGTAGTAGAAGTAGTCAATTGTGATTTCAAACGATTATCATCAACTATTGTGATGAAAGCAGTCATGGTGATAGTATTACCAAGTTAGCGTGATGCTGAACTCCTTTCTCTTCCCGACCTGCAGGGCTACCTGCTGCAGCGGATCCAGGGCAGTGCTGAGATCCAGAGCAACGTGTCTCTCAACGGGCGTCTGGACAACGCAGCCTTCGCCAAGCTGAGCACCCACCTCAAGGCTCTGAGCCGCGGCTCCTACCTCTACCTGAAGCTGACGCTGGACCTCATCGAGAAGGGTTACCTGGTGCTCAAGAGCTCCAGCTTCAAGGTGAGTCGGTGTCTCGGTCCTGGAGCTATATACTGTATGTCAAGGTTTTTGCTTGTGTTTCATACTCTGCCTGTTTGTGTGTGTTTATCTCTTTCTGTGAAAGTTCATATGATGTTTCCTTACAAAACTGACCTGAGGTGTTTCTCCATGTCTCCCCCCCAGGTGGTGCCGGTGAGCCTGGCTGAGGTGTACCTCCTGCAGCTCAACATGCGTTTCCCCACCCAGTCGTCTTTCGAGCGTGCCCTCCCTCTGCTCAACGTGGCCGTGGCCTCCCTCCACCCCCTCACGGACGAGCAGGCATACGGGGCAGTGAACGCTGGTGCCGTGCGAGGCCCCGCCCTGGACTGGGAAGATTTCCAGGGGAGACTGGAGCTGCTGTCACCCTTCCTGGTGCGGAGGAGGGACGGAACACGTATGTTCACACACCCCTCCTTCAGGGAGTGGCTCATCTGGAGGGAGGACGGGGAGAAGACCAAGTTCCTCTGTGACCCGAGGTAGGGAGACACTGGTCCACTGAGAGGAACAAACAGACCCTCTGCAAATCCAGCGTGTACCTGGAACATAAATGTTTACAGCTTGAATTTGTGGAGCTTTCTGTTCTTAATTTCTCTCCCTCTCTCTACATCTATCTTTCTCCACTTTCCCTATTTTCTTCCTCCGTTCTCCTCCTCGCAATCTCTCTGTAATTGTAGGAGTGGCCACACGCTCCTGGCCTTCTGGTTCTCACGTCAGGAGGGCAAACTGAACCGGCAGCAGACCATAGAGCTGGGCCACCACATCCTCAAAGCACACATCTTCAAGGTAACGACACACCACCACCACCACACAACACATCACTACAGCACACTAGCACACATCCAACATCTGGGTCAATGGCTTCTACCCACTGTGCAGTAACACTGTTGTTGATATTACTGTTATCTTTTCCACAGGGCCTGAGTAAGAAGGTTGGGGTCTCCTCGTCAGTCCTGCAGGGGCTGTGGGTCTCTTACAGCACAGAGGGGCTCTCCAGTGCTCTGGCCTCACTGAGGAACCTTTACACACCCAACATCAAGGTACTGGACATACTCACACCAGCAGTGGCCTAACCAAAGCACTATTGCATTAAATGTTTGGTGTATTGGTTATATGTTTGACACTCCTCCCTCTAGGTGAGCCGTTTGTTGGTCCTAGGCGGAGCCAACGTTAACTACCGTTCTGAGGTTCTGAACAACGCCCCATTGCTGTGTGTCCACGCCCACCTGGGCTACGCGGAGACAGCCGGCCTGCTGCTGGAGAACGGAGCGCACGTAGACGGGGAGTCGGACAGCGGCCTCACCCCGCTGGGCTACGCCGCCGCCGCTGGACACCTGTCCATCGTCACTGCGCTCTGCGCCTGCAAGGCCAAGGTCAGGGACCAACCACCACTACTGTGCATACTGTCACTTTGGCAATTGAGGTTTATTACAACAGCATTATGATGCATTTACACAACACGATATAACTCTCTGGCAGCCACGTTGGCACCTACTGGGCAAAATGTACCAATAGGTATTTTTGAACAGTGTCTGCATGTGTATAATGACCCTCTCTCTCCCTGTGTGTAGGTGGACCACCTGGACAGGAACGGTCAGTGTGCGCTGGTGCACGCTGCACTGCGAGGACACCTGCAGGTGGTCAAGTTCCTGATGCAGAGTGACTGGAACCCTGACGGACAGCCCCAAGGAGCCTTCACCAAGAGTCACGCTGTCCAGCAGGCCCTTATAGCAGGGGCCAGCATGGGATACACAGAGGTACACACGCGTGTGTACACACACACACACACACAAGCACACACACACTGTACACACACTAAGTCTGAATGTTGTCTCCTGTACAGATCGCCTCTTACCTATTGGACCTGCCAGAGAAGGATGAGGAGGAGGAGGAGCGAGCACAGATCAACAACTTTGACACACTCTGGGGAGAGACTGGTACGTGTTATTGTGGTGTGTTTGTGTATGACTGTATCAAAGTTTGTCGACTATTTTTACCCACACTGACCCTGGCTTCCCCCTCTCCCACTGTAGCTCTGACTGCAGCAGCAGGCAGGGGGAAGCTGGATGTGTGCAGGTTGCTGTTGGAACAAGGGGCAGCGGTGGGACAGCCTAACCGCCGGGGCATCGTGCCTCTCTTCAGCGCTGTGCGCCAGGGACATTGGCAGGTGGGTGGGCACTTTTGAATTTCGCACCCATTTATTATTTCAAGTCACAAAGCCATACAACTTCAATTTGAAGTATTAAAATACACTACTGGCAATGATAGAGAACAATGGTGACAAAAAATACCAACGTAGCTACATACTATTTGCTTTCTTCCTCCTCAGATAGTGGACCTGCTGTTGAACCACGGAGCTGACGTCAACATGGCAGACAAGCAGGGCCGCACGCCCCTCATGATGGCCTCCTCAGAGGGCCACCTCGGCACAGCAGAGTTCCTACTGGCACAAGGTCAGAGTTCAGTTCACCCTCAACCTCACCACCACCCACTCTACTACTCTCATTGGTTCAGAGTACTTAGTGTAAAAGTACAAAGGCAACTGCAAAAGTGTAGGTTTGACTTCCACATGGGCAACATGTAGCAAAGACATAAAGTATGTGTAGTATTTATTAATGGACAAAAATAGCTGCCAAGTGGCCATGTTATGACCCTGGCTGCCATGGAAACATGACCTTTAACCCCCTCTTGCAGGTGCGTCTCTGGCCCAGATGGACAAGGAGGGTCTGACTGCTCTGAGCTGGGCGTGTCTGAAGGGCCACATGCCATTGGTGCGCTGCCTGGTTGAGAGGGGCGCGGCCACCGCCCACGCCGATAAGAGTGGACGCACCCCCCTGGACCTGGCCGCTTTCTTCGGAGACTCAGAAGTGGTAAGTGGTCGCTGGTTGCCACGTTGAATACCTCCCCATGGCAGTGCAGCACGGAGAAAGTTTTCACTGTTGTTGATTGGAATAAGTACCAAAAGGTAGAATGCTCTTCTGTTCTTTCTCTCCTCTCCTCTTCATTTTCCCCCTCAAATTTTCTTCATCCTTTAACTCCCATCTTCCCTTTCTTATTCCCTGTCCGTCCGTCTGTCTCCAGGTGCAGTATCTGGTGGACCACGGGGCGATGATAGAGCATGTGGACTACAGTGGGATGCGACCTCTGGACCGGGCGGTGGGCTGCAGGAACACCTCTGTGGTGGTGGCTCTGCTCAAGAAGGGAGCCAAGATGGGTACGAACTGACTAGAGGTCACTAGTGACACACAGATTTAAAAACACTGGTATATAGGACTGTCTTCTAATTTTGCAATATTGTTCTACATTAGCCTCAGTGGTTTAGCTACAACTTTAGTCAGTTATAGTTCTATTTAGTATACTGGTGTTTCCCCTCTGTAGGACTATAGTGGACTCCTAGAATGTTGTCAACTACTGCCTGAATCTCTTCCCTATGTGGTTTGGTGCTCACCAAGGCTTCGCCATGCCTTCCTCCCCAGTCACCACTAACCCCCCTCTGTTTCCACCATGTTTATAATGGTGGATGTGAGGCCCCTCCCTCTGCTCCTACTGCTGCTGACATTGCTGTTGCACCTTTTTCTTTTGCTGACACACTTTTTTGGCCACAGCTTCTCACTTCTTCCTCTTTCTGTTCTTTTCTTCATCTCACTCACTCCCTCCTCTCTACTCACTCACTTTTCACTTTCTCTCGTGCACTTTCTCACACGAGCAAACACACACACGCACTCACTCTCTTTCTCTCTCTCTTTTTCTCTTTCTCTCTCTTTCTCTCGCTCTCTCTTTCTCTCGCTCTCTCTTTCTCTCGCTCTCTCTTTCTCTCTCTTTCTCTCTCTTTTTCTCTTTCTCTCTTCTCTTTCTCTCTCTCTTTCTCTCTCTCTCTCTTTCTCTCTTTCTCTCTTTCTCTCTCTCTCTCTTTCTCTTTCTCTTTCTCTCTCTCTCTTTCTCTCTCTCTCTCTTTCTCTTTCTCTCTCTCTCTCTCTCTCTCTCTCTCTCTCTCTCTCTCTTTCTCTTTCTCTCTCTTTCTCGCTCTTTCTCTCTTTCTCGCTCTTTTTCTCTTTCTCGCTCTTTTTCTCTTTCTCTCTTTTCTCTTTCTCTCTTCTCTTTCTCTCTCTTTCTTTCTCTCTCGCTCTCTCTCTTTCTCGCTCTTTCTCTCTTTCTCGCTCTTTCTCTCTTTCTCGCTCTTTCTCTTTCTCGCTCTTTTCTCTCTTTCTCTTTCTCTCTCTCTTTTTCTTTCTCTTTCTCTCTCTCTTTCTCTTTCTCTCTTTCTCTCTCTCTCTTTCTCTTTCTCTCTCTCTTTCTCTCTCTCTCTTTCTCTCTCTCTTTCTCTTCCTCTTATTGGGTTGGTTCCATTATGTTTCCTCTCATTTCACCCACCTAACTCCCTTCTCTAACCTGTCACTCATAACCCTGGCTCCGCCCCTCTCCGTAATCAGGATATCAGACTCTTCCCAGTCGACCCCGAGGTAACACACAGTTTGCCCTCTCTCTATATACATCTCTGCTCTCACTCTCTCGTCCTCTTTTTTTACCCTCCTTTCTCTTTATATGTGGCTTTGTGAAGTGAGCTAACCATTCAAGTCATCCACTGCCCGATAAGAGATTGTGACACAAACACAACAAGGCCCACAGTCCATGCGTTCCCCCTGCTGGTGGGAAGCCATAAATGCATGTGTGAACCCCCTCTGCTCTGGCATGGCTTGTGCTTGCCTGTCCCCCTTACACACAGCATGCAGAATAACACAGAATAACTCTGGCTAATAATGAGATATTATTGTGTGTTCATGTTGGGTGAGATTGGCATTGGCGCATAAATACGTTGATCGTTTTCCCAGTGGCTTTACTAGAGATTAAGTTATTGATTCTGTACTTGAGTCAGATCCTTCCTGCACCAGGTATGACATCAATATCTATGTATCCATCTGTTAGCTGAGCGCTTAAATGGCACATGCAGGGGCAAAGAAACCCCAAACCTGTCTGTCTCAGTAAGTCACGCCATACTTATCTTGGGTAGAGCTTCATCATCATCTCGACCTGTCAACTGGTTTCGCTCCACTCCGAGGTGAAGTTGCCCCTACCTACAGATCTAGGTACCTACAGATCTAGATCAGTTTGCTCTCTCCAAATGCTAACATAAACCATTACTGGAGGGGGAAAACAAAACAGACCTTAGATCAGCGTTTAGGGGCAACTTCACCCTACTCCTTTCTCTCTTGTCCTTCTCATTGTCGGTCCTTTTACTCTGAGACACGCCCCCTCTTCCTGTCATTGCCACCCTCCTCTCTCCTCCGCCCACTCCCCGTTACCCATCATGCCCCCTGCTGTCTTCCACCAGGTCCGGCCACCTGGGCCATGGCCACCTCCAAACCCGACATCATGATCGTCCTGCTCAGCAAGCTGATAGAGGAAGGAGATGGCTTCTACAAGGTCAGCCCTTCCTAGAATATAGCAATATAGCACAGTGGTCATTGAGGGTTACTGTTGTGGTGCCAAACCGTGCTAGTCTCTTGCCTTTCTGAGGGTTTTTTTCTTCTACCCGTCCTGTAGAAAGGTAAAGTGAAGGAGGCGGCCCAGCGGTACCAGTACGCCTTAAAGAAGTTCCCCCGCGAGGGCTTCAGCGAGGACCTCAAGACCTTCAGAGAGCTCAAGGTGTCCCTCCTCCTCAACCTGTCCCGCTGCCGGAGGAAAATGAATGTGAGTGACACCCCACGGCACCCTCCTCTATCTCCTCACCCCACCTGGCTGTGACTGGAGCTGCTTTTTTGCTTACACTCAACAGCATTACCATCTGCAAGGTTTACCAAGACATTACAATACAAAATAACTTTATTATCCCTCATTGGGATGTATTCTTGTTCATTGTCCTTACAATACAACGACCCATACAAAGATATTTAGCTCCTCTGATAGATTATAAATCCGCACGTGGATTTAAGCAGTGTAAAAATATTGGTTTCAAAAGGTTGATGACAGCAATATCATTGTGCATAAATGTACAGTAGATCAGACTTCAACATAATAGCTGAAGGTAAATCTCCCTCAACTCTAGCCTCATCTAACCTAGGCCCATATCCCTGCATCTTCCATTCCCTCTTATAGTTTGCTTGGTTTTGGTTTGTGTTTGTAGCTCTGGTAACTTTAGAGGAGGTGCACGGGGAGGTTGGTTTGGGTCAGGGCCATAGTGGGCAGTTGAGGTTCTTATGACAGAGCAGTGCAACAGCGGTTTCTGTGTGTGTGAATGTGTGTTTGTCTTGTGTTTGTATGTGTCTGACTTGTGTGTGTTCATATCAATGTTTTTAATTCCTCAATTTACATGGTTTCGTCATGGGCTCGTGTATTATTTTTTATTTGTCAGTGTCGTCCATTTGTCTTTCGTTTTTTTTTTTCTTGGGTGTCTATCTGAACCCAAGTTTCCATTGATCTCATCGACTCAAGTTATTCACTTCTGTTTTACTCTGTATGGTTATATGTATGACTGATACAAGACTCCTGAATGACTCTCATATGACTCATGTTTGACTCTGTACATGGTTCTATGTACAACTCATCTATAACCTTTTTTTCCATTAATCTCTTGACTCATTTTTGACTCACCTCTGACTCATTTCTGACTCATGTACCGCTCCACGCGTGGCTCTGTGAATGACTGTCGGCCCTGTTGCTGTTGTTGCTTGCAGGACTTTGGGATGGCTGAGGAGTTTGCTACCAAGGCGCTAGAGTTGAAATCCAAATCGTACGAGGCCTTTTACGCCAGAGCCCGCGCCAAGCGCAGCAGCAGGTAACCGTAGCGTTGGGGAGAACAGGGAGGCGGAGGACTAGCGCAGAGTGAGCTCAGCCTTAGGATCCAATTGGGCCCTCATGTCACATGATCACCAGGTTTCCAATGCGCTGTAGACAGATGACTACAGGGGGACATAATAGAGTTCATGAGCATTTTGGCCATGTTTTTCACGTCTGCTTTCACATCCTGTATCCCCTTAGCCCTATGACTTGTTCATTCTCTTGCTCATTGTCATGGCTCATTTTTTTATGTTTTAGTGTAAGAGTGTACTTTGTCTGACTACTATGTGAGGGCAAGTAGTTTGAACAATTGTAGTGTTGTCATTTTGACCACATGCTACTCCCTCACGGTCTTTGGTTTCATGCTTTGTCATGCTCATCTGTACCCCCTCCACCTCTCCTGCTCCTCCCTCATAATGCTTTCTCTTCTTTCTCAATCTCCCTCTTTTCTCTCTTGATATTCCCCTCTTCACCCCCTTGTGTATCCACTTCAGGCAGTTCCACGCAGCCCTGGAGGACCTGAATGAGGCCACCCTCCTTTGCCCCAACAACCGGGAGATCCAGCGCCTGCTGCAGAGGGTGGAGGAGGAGTGTCTTCAGTTCGAGGAGCAACAGGAGCTGGACCCTCCCCCATCCCCTCCCAGAGAGCAGGCCCCGCCCCCTCCCCAGTCCCTGGAGCCCCGCCTGGAGGACATGCAGCCAGTGCAGGACCTGTTTGAAGAGGATGAGGACTACCTGGAGCAGGACCTGGAAAGCCTCCCCATGGGTATGACTCCCGAGCCCTGCTCAAGCCCCTCTGGCCTGCCCCTCATCCAGAGCCTGCCCCCCTCCCCGGGCCACCGCAGTTCGCCCTACCTCTCCGGAGGCCCCTCCATGGTCCAGGCTTTCGAGCTGCCCCCTAGCCCCCCTTCCATGTCCTCCCCCACGCGCCAAGGCTACCAGTCCACCTCCCCATCACTTTCCCCGACACACCAGAGCTCCCACTACCGGCCTAGCCCTCCGCACACCTCTCCAGCCCACCAGGCTTCCGCTACGCCGTACAACTTCAGCCCACCACCTTCGCCTCTCCGCCGGGGGCCTCAGTACCGCGCCAGCCCCACCTCAGAGAGCGGAGGAGGTCTGTACCGGCCACAGTCGGCCTCAGCCCGCTACCAGTCGGAGCAGATACCCGGCCGGCCGAAGTCTCCGCTGTCTAAGGTGAGCAGCCAGCGCTCCTTCCAGCTGCCCTCCCAGCAGCAGCCTCCCCAGCAGGGCCAGTGGCTGCAGCCTGCCAAGGCCCAGATCGTACGCACCAACCAGCCCAGCTCTGCTGTGCACTCCAGTGCTGTGCTGGGCACCAGTGCCTACAGCCAGATGGCCCACTCCATGAGCACCCGCCTCCCCCCCGACCTGGCTGAGCTGGGGGACGGGGTGAATATATACCCCAGTGCCCTGGAAGGGAGGCCCACGCTGCAGGTGCAGGCCAGCCTCAGTGCAGGAGCACTGTACCAACATGGTGGGATCCAGATGGTCCCAATGGAGGACGAGCTCCCCCAGCGGCCCTCCTTAGCTTACCGGCCTGGAGGTCCGCGCTATGGCCAGGCCCCCCAGATCAGCCGCAGCCAGTCAGCAGCGTACTACCCTGTCTCACCTCAGATGGAGATGGAGTTAGAGATGGAGCACCAGGCGGTGCTGGGATCACCGGAGAACCCCCACTGCCTGCGCCGACCTGTCAGTGCCACTAGCGCAGAGCCAAAGCCACACGCACCCACTCCCCGGCCCCTCATGCACTCCCAGAGCGTAGGCCTCCGCTTCTCCCCCTCCAACACAAGCCTGGGTGGGGTCTCTGCAGCTAATCTAGCCCCAGGCTTCCGGGGCTCCACCTCAGCCCAGCAGATGGAAATCCCTCTACAGTTGTCCTACGAGGATGGTAGCGTCTACTGCGATGACCTCTCGCCTGTGTCTCCTCCGCAGGGCAGCGACATAAGGGTGGTGGGGGGGACGTACCCAGACAAGGCACTCCGCTCCAGAAACACACCTTTCATGGGCGTTGTCGACAAGACGGCGCGGACTCACCAGTACCTGCCACCACAACCGCAGACAATAGGGCGCTCCTGGGCCATCTCTTCCCTGGACACGGTGGTGACGAGCTCTGCCACGTCTCCAGGGAACATTGGCCCTCAGCATGGCTACAGCCAACAGCCCAGCCTGGGACACATCGCCTACTACAACCGCACCAACAACGCCCACAACGGACACCTCCTGGACGAAGACTACTACCAACCGCCAGCTAACAGCTCACGGGACGGCCGGGCAGACGGCATGGGCCGCGTGAGCCAGGCGCCATCCTACCCAGACGTCAAGGTGGCCCGGACGCTGCCTGTGGCCCAGGCCTACCAGGAGAGCGAGTACATGCAGCACTCCAGGGACAGGCAGGGCCCCACGTCCCCTATCAAACCAAAGAGACCTTTCGTGGAGTCAAACGTTTAGGGAGGGACTGAGGGAGAGGACTGATAAGCCTGCAGATATTTTGATTTGCAATGACTTAGAGACAACCCCAAGGGTATGTGATGAGACTGAGAAGGCAACACTACTGCAGACAAACACATTTAAACTCTCCTCCCATGCATCTTCTTTGCCTCTGTCCTTCACAACCATTTTCTATGGATGAATACAAGAAAGCCTAAAACTGCAGTTTGCCAGGTGAATCCAACACCTCCAGTACCCCAGAATATGTTGGCCTTCTGTTTGCAGAGTAGTTTGTATAGTCAAAGTGGAGGGGGCAGGGATGATCCACAACTATAGGAACTGGAGTCTGTTGGAAAAGCCTGTAGGAGGACTAATACCACACACCCTGACCTGGAAACCTCCAGATCTCAAGCAGGAGAGACCGCTGCCTGCCGTTTTCTCCCTGCCCCTGAATGCCTGTCCTGGGATGGTCAGACTCAAGCCATGGGCACTTCCCTGCTTAACCTGTTGAAGTCCAAACTCTCAATGCCTTCTTCAGAACGACTCAATAGAAGAGCGTCCTTCACTAAGATGACTATGTTCTCTGCTGTAAATGTGACTGAAAAAAGACTTCAACATACTTGTACATAGGAAAAGCAACAACAAAAAGAAAAGTAATATTTATCATTTAAGTTATGTTTGTAAAATACATTATATATATTATTTCCATTGGATTGATTTTTTTTTTCTTTGCTTGTCTTTTTTTTGCTCAAGAAGTGACATGCAGGAGGCTTTGTGAAGCTGTTGGGAAACGGGCATTTCTTATTTTCCAATAACTTGAATGTTTCCTTTTACAGTTGAATTATCTCTACCAGCCAAATCTGCAGTTATTCAAACATAACACTGTACTACATACACTTTTGGCCACTAAAGGGTCAAAGATGTTGGCAGCATGCACACATGACTTCAAATTACCCAAGTGGTCATTGAAGGACTATTTTTATCCGTCGACAAAATGCTTTCCATAAAACAATGGAATTTAGGTGGTCAAACATTGTATTCAATATAGAACAGAAATGGGTCCAAAGCTAATATTTAGGTTAAGGATTTAAACCGAGTTATCAATTGTTGTAGTCAGCCTATATATTCAGAAACGTACAAACCCATCCAAGTCTACATTTTGGTTACACTTTCATGAAACTAGATATGTTTTGAAAAAATACACTGAAGTGGTGTCAAGACTAGGCTACATTAAGATCTACCTATACAAGGTTGGCAATTGTGATGGATTTCATACCTCTGATGCAAGTCAATGCAACACAATTACAGTGCAGTTTACCCACCAGTTTGGTAACACCCTTTATTCCCTACTGGCACTTAGTATGAACAACAATCAGTTAAAGATACTTCTCTTACAAGAACATATGAACCCCTTATCTGTGAAGTTTACATTTTTATTTACTGTAGTCTTCATTTTTACTCAGTCATTTGTTACTTTAAAATGTCAAAAATGTAGGCTAACAGTTTTATTTGTATTTATTTATAATTGTTTACTGTGTATTGGTGTGCTTGATTATGTTTGGTAATAGGTGGAGGCTCTGCGATCGGATTGGTTCATAAACACTCCAACCAGGACGTTGAAGGAAATGAATGAGCCAGTTGATTGGATGCACCGCTTGTTAATATCAAAGGTTAACCCTACAGTCAATACCCTCTCCTGTCTGGATTAACACCCAAAATAACATTTATTTTCAAGAAACTTTTTTTTTTTAATATATAGTTCGTGTAAATAATTGTACATGCTGTGCCTCATAGAAATGCATGTTTGTTCTCTGCTTACTCCCATGCTGATATAAACATGTAATATTTGTTTGTATAGCAGTTTATCAATATTTGGAGAGGGAGGCAGAGTACAGGGTGGAGGAACAGCCATCTTTGTCTCTTGGGAGAAGGCATTTTTCCTTTTTTGGGGTTTGCTGAGCAGAGTTCTGTAAATTGTCTGTATATGTGAGTTGTGGTGTTTTGAAATGAGACGGTAATAAGAAACATGCATTTTTAACCCAGTTAAGCGATTGTAAAATGTACTTAATGGTTACCACGTCAAAGAAAATAAATGTGGGTCGGCTCTTTTACTTTTAGCTTGTTCACACCATCAGTGGTGACGTCTCTTAAACACGTTGACAGACTATATCAAACAAAGCACACCTATGAGTCATGCATCTTTAATAAGTGATAGGAAGGCAATATAGGTTTAATAATTGTCAGTCAGCAGTGCCTATTGTATAGAACAAGTTTCCACAAGTGAAAAGAGGCAGCAATATTGAATCTCAAGTAATCTTAGTTAAATTATTCTTCAAACTGATTTAAATATTAGGACAAGTAGATGCTTTGAACAAAGCAAATTACAATACATAACATTCATACACCGCAAACATGGATACAGATATAAGCAGCTTATTGTACAATTAAATCCAGTTTGGCACAAATACTATAACTCCCTTCTATTACACTAGCTCTGAGCATTTTACACCACAGACGCATAAAAGATCTTTACTGAATACCAAATTGACCCCTTAGTCCAGATACAAATGATTCTGTAAACCCATATTTTACAAATCAAGATTAGATCAAATACTGCAATAGTAAGATCACAGGCTTTTGAGTAGGCCTACACCTTGCCCTCTACTGGACAGGTCATGACTACTTCTACACTGTCATAGTGAAACACATTAAAGTAATTAAGATGAAAAATGTCTGCATATCACAAAAGAACATGCATGTATTTGACACTTCTCAATATAACTGACCACATACCTATACTGCAGTCGATTTAACATAATGAACGTTTAAACCTCCCCACCTTGAAATGTCTTGGTTGTAGTGCCTTCCAATTTTCAGTCAGAATTTGCTGTTTATCCAAAGCGACTTAGTTATACGTGCATACATTCGATTTCTTTATTATTTTTTTTTACATGAGTGGTTCCAGAATCGAACCCACCATCCTGCAAGCGCAATGCTCTACAGAGTATCCTAATCACTACCTTTCAGTCTTGAAAAACATTTAATCTTGATGGTAATTTGTTTTGAAATACCCAATGCTACGATTTAATCCAATTGCAAAAAACTGGGCCCTGAACCTATTGGATAGGTGGTAGCACCTGATTCAAGTAACCATCAAGCCTTTGACTAATTGAGTCAGATGTGCTTTAGGGTTAAAACTCAAATATGAATCTTCTGGGGGGGGGGCTTGGGAAACCCTGAATCAATGAAAATTCAACCCAGCCAAACATAAGGAATGGTAAAGAAACTGCTTCAACAGTGCCTAGGGGTAATTCAACCCCAAAAGTCCAGGCATTGTTCAGTCACAACTTTGTGCATCCTTTAAAATAAATTCAACAGATTAATTCAATATTTTGTGACAATGAACTGCAACTTCTTCATTTATCACAAGCTTGGAAGTTGAGTTTGTAATACTGGAGGTTACTCCTTGTTAAAGTATGGATGAAGGCACAACTAATTGGCTTGGACACACGGCTTTGTCCTCACTGAACACTTAGCACAGGCTATTTTGTTTTTAGAGCCTTTATATGGCACATTTGTGACTGCTAATATCTGACAGCAGTCAAAACAGTCCTGTCATACCTCCATTTCACCTCAAGGGGGTGTACAACAGCTCTTGATGTGACATGAAATAAAGACAGCATATCAGCCAGATCTCCAGCTGGTCCTGGAGAGATACTGGGTGTGCAGGCTTTTGTTACATGCCAGCTCTCATAGACCAGCTTTTTATTTTTATTTTATAAAAGCCCGAGCACACAGTAGCTTTTCAGACCAGAGTGTTTCCTGGTTTAAGGTGAGGTGGGGCTCCCTCCCCCCTCAGTCAGGGTCTTAAAGTGCACAGATAAGGCTTCGTCCTCTGGGTGTGGGGGTCTCCTGAAGTCCTCCCGTGTCACCACGTAGCCTACCAGAATCCCAAATGCTACTAGCAGCAGTCCTAGCATGTTACCAAGGATCCCCTCTGGGACAAACTGTGAATATGTGTGTCTGGGAAGAAGAAAGATTTCTGTATTATATCATAGAGTTTGTTGTGATACAGTACATCTTAATGTGAAACGGCAACATTTGTAAAGAATCATTAGTTATAATATTTCCATGTGACTTATCAAGATTACCTTAAGCATAACATATGGCACCAAACAGGAGAATGAGTCATGATGTGCAGAGACTCAATATCATTAAAATCCATGTCTGACCACATTGTCATAAAGATAGCCCAGACAGCAAAAGACCAGCTTTCACCAAACACCCTGTACAATAATTAACTCCTCTATGATTTAGCAGGGTAGAGCTGGGCAAAGTAGTAGCACTTCATGATCCAAAGTGACAAAAATACCACTGACTTGAACACCTGGCACATCCCTTACCAAATGTATTTTTTACCCTGTTTTCATGGTATCCCATTGGTAGTTAGTCGTCTCATCGCTGCAACTACCTTACGGACTCAGGAGAGGCGAAGGTCGAGAGCCGTGCGTCCTCCGAAACACAACCCAAGCCGCACTGCTTCTTGACACAACGGCCGCTTACCCCTCGGAAGCCAGCCGCACCAACGTGTCAGAGGAAACACCACACGCCTGGCGTCAGTGTGCACTGCACCCAGCCCGCCACAGGAGTCGCTAGTGCACGATGGGACAGGAACATCCCTGCCGGCCAAACCCTCCCCTAACCCGGATGACACTGGGCCAATTGTGCGCCGCCCCATGGGTCTCCCGGTCGCAGCTGGCTGCGACAGAGCCTGGAATCGAACCCAGAATCTCTAGTGGCACTGATGCACCACTTGGGAGAACCACCAAATACTTAGCACCCAATAATTATGGGCATTTCTGTATTTTAGCATACCACTTAAAATCCATGCCATTTGTATACATTTCTTAAATTGTAAGTGGTGGTATGATATTGGAACTGAGCCCCTGCATAGTAATACTCACTGGATACTGAAGAACAATTTCTCTGAAATGCCCAGTAAGCAGGTGGCTAGGGACATGGCAAGCATGGCCAGGCCAAAGAAGACATGTAGTGGCAGGTACCAGCTCCGCAGCGCCATTAACATCCCAGGGAAGAGGAAGAAACCAAGCCCCATCAGCCACTGAGGGAGTAGAGGACCAATGTTAAACGATTATGCCTATTAGAATGTAATATGAGAGCTACTGCCTGTATACAGCTAGGTTCTCAGTGCAAACAGTACATTCATTGTAATTCTGATACAAGGAAAAAGTTGAAATTATTAGCTTGGCTTTTGTGTGTGCGCACAGGAGAGGCGAGGGCTGACCTGTACACAGAAGAGAACAAAGGTGAGCATGCCACACCAGCTGTGGAGGGAGTACATGTTGGGGATCTTGTTCTGATTATGGAAGTCAAACACAGCCACGATACCTGAGGAGATACAATGATGCATGCTGTCAATCTATCCCATTCATTTTGTATAGAACAATGTTGATCAATTATGACTTAGTACATAATCAATGAATGTTACTCTTTAGTGTTTTTTTTTACTTGCCTCCATGTATGGATATGTGGGCATTTACATGATGACCCTGCTTGCAAACCAAATGTTTGAGTCAGTAAGGATTGCAGCGTTTAAACTGATGACCGGTTTGGATACACCTGCCTGTTTCCATGACTACTCCAGACCTCAGTACATGACGCAGGCTACTGTGAGTCAGCTTTACACTCCCATGCCGCACCACTGATTCGTGGTTAGCATGCGCAGTCTCATCTCATGTTACCCATGTTCATAGTCTACTACGTTAGTTTATTTTTTTACCTTGCCAGTTCCCTTATATTTTGAGGAGCCATGCCATCACCATCTCTTAGCTAACTTCAACTCAAAAATAATGATGATTTGTGCATCTACCCTAGCTGTGGGTCTGAATTAGAGGTCGACCGATTATGATTTCTCAATGCCGACACTGATTGGAGGACCAAACAAAGCCGATACGCATTTGTATACATTCGTAATAATGACTACAACGATACTGAATGAACAAGGAACACTTATTTTAACTTAATATAATACAAAGAAAATCAATTCAGTCTCATGAAACAATTGTTTAAATAGTGTTGGAGAAAGTAAAAGTGCAATATTTGCCATGTAAAAAAGCTAACATTTAAGTTCCTTGCTGGTGGTTCCTTTTAACATGAGTCTTCTAAAACTTCTTACCTGGGAATATTGGTTGTAGTTATTATAGGGCTATTTCTCTCTATACCATTTGTATTTCATATACCTTTGACTATTGGATGTTCTTATAGGCACTACAGTATTGCAAGCCTAATCTCGAGAGTTGATTGGCTTGAAGTCATAAACAGCGCTGTGCTTCATGCATTGCTAAGAGCTGTTGGCAAACGCAGTAAAGTGCTGTTTGAATGAATGCTTACGAGCCTGCTGCTGCCTACCTACGCTCAGTCAGACTGCTCTATCAAATCATAGTGTCACGTCCTGACCAGCAGAGGGAGGTATTGTATCAGTTGTGGTCAGGATGTGACAGGTTGTTTGTATGTTAAGGGTTTGTGTTGGGGATGGGACTCCCAATTGAAGGCAGGTGTGTTGAGTTGCCTTTGATTGGGAGTCCTATATAGAAGGGTGTGTTTTTCTTTGGGATTGTGGGTAGTTGTTTGAGTGCACTGCGTTTGTTTTAGCCTGCCACACTGTTGCCGTTGTGAGTATTGTTTTTTTGGTTTTCCAGTGGATACTTTACTTGTTTTTTTAATCAATAAACATGAGTATCCACATTCCCGCTGCGCCTTGGTCTTCTCTCCACTATGAATCTTGTGACACATGGACTTAATTAGAATAAACACACAGCAATACGAGCCTTAGGTCATTAATATTGTCAAACCGGAAACTATCTGTCACGTCCTGACCAGCAGAGGGCGTATTGCTTAGTCTTGGTCAGGATGTGGCAGGTGGTTTGTTTGTTTAATGTTGTGTTGGTGATTGGGACTTCCAATTGAAGGCAGGTGTGTATAGTTGCCTTTGATTGGAAGTCCTATATAGGTGTGTGTGTGTTTGTCTTTGGGGTTGTGGGGAATTGTTTTTGCACTGCGTTTTTGGATAGCCTGCAAAACTGTTGTTGATCGTGAGTACCGTTTATTGTTTTGTTTTTCCCTGTGGATGCTTTTCATTTTCCAATTAAAAGAATGAGTATCCACATACCCGCTGCGCCTTGGTCCTTCTCTCTCACATATGACATTTTCAGCGACGAGTACGACATTCTGTGACACTATCATTTCGAAAACAAAACGTTTATTCTTTCAGTGAAATACAGAACCGTTCCGTATTTTATCGAACGGGTGGCAACCCTAAGTCTAAATATTGCTGTTACATTGCACAACCTTCAATGTTGTCATAATTATGTAAAATTCGGCAAAATTAATTAAGGTCTTTGTTAGGAAGAAATTGTCTTCACACAGTTCGCAACGAGCCAGCCGGCCCAAATTGATGGATATACCCCGACTGCTTACACAGAACGCAAGAGAAGTGACAATTTCCCTAGTTAATATTGCCAGCTAACATGTAATTCTTACCAATATGCAGGTTTAAAAATATATACTTGTATTGATTTTAAAGCATTTATATTTATGGTTAGGTACATTTGTGCAACGATTGTGCTTTTTTCACGTCTTCCGTTTGGCAAAGTTGAAATAGGCTGTGATTCGATGATAAATTAACAGGCACTGCATTGATTATATGCCACGCAGAACACGCTAGTTAACCTAGTAATATCAACCATGTGTAGTTAGTTTTTTTTTTTATACGATACGTTTAATGCTAGCTAGCAACTTACCGTGGCTCCTTGCAGCCACAAGATCCTTTTGATGTTACACTCGCATAACATGTGGTCAGCCTGCCACGCAGCCTCCTCGTGGATTGCAATGTAATCGGGGTCCAAAAGGGCCGATTACCGATTGTTATGAGAACTTGAAGTCGGCCACGCCGATTAATCAGTCGACCTCTAGTCTGAATGACTGATCTGGCCCTAGAGAACCTATTTATGACCCTCCGATAGATAAGTCCACTTGTTTGCCCCACCACGTAAGAGATGTCTCATAATATATTCAACTAGCTAGGTTAGGCATTTTCCTTTTATATACACAATAGCTACTAATTTAAATTAGTTTAGAATGTTCGGGTTCAAGGGGAAAGGGCCAAAACAACAAGTCTTGCCCTTAGACACCCACACAGGCCTTACCCACTATGCTGATAATGAGGGCGAGAAGGTGGAGCACAGCATGGAGAACCTTGACGTTGCGTTTGCTTTCATTCCTAAATACTCTGTACACCAGGATCGCTGAGAGAGACAAACAAGGCCGGTTAACATTCACAGAAGACTATTCAAATAGAATCATTTCCACAAGATGATAATAATAAAGTCTGTCTAAATACACAGTGGTCAGACTTCACAACGTTCACATGTAATATGTAAATTGTAATAACATGATTATACACCAACTTGAAATAAAACAGTTCACCTTCAAACATTGCTTTTGCACCTTAATCTGCTGTAACCATTTAAAAGGTTAGTCATTACTTTGGTCATAGTAGCATAATCACATTTAACATGGCACCAAGGGCAATAACAGGTATGATGCTCCAAAAGAAAGGGTGAATCAGGGTAGTTATGGGGGTGTTTTAGTCCCAGTGAGCTTGAGGTGAAGGTTAAGTAAGGTGGGGCAGAAGTCATTCAACAAAACCACTAATGTATTTTTAAACACTTGACAAGTAGCTGCCACCAAGGTCTCAGCAACACAGATAGGGTTGGTTAGCATAAAAATGTTACAGAAATGCGATGAGAACACAAACTGTTCAACTGAGTTCTTGTATTATTAAGACATTAACCTTGCAGAAACAGTGAAACAAAGTTCCAGGCAAAAGGTATTTGCTGTGTGTCTCCCGATCCCACTAAGGACAGCTGGTTCCTCTGGAGGGTGTTCTCATGCCAGCTCCATTTGGACTGACCGCTCACACTAATGGCTAAGTGAACATTAGTTTAATGTCCTAATTCAATTGCTGTAGCAAGGTTAGGAATCAAAACACTACAGCTGACTAACTTAACAAGCAGCTGTTTTATTTGACACCACAAAGGAGATTTTATTTACATTGTCAGTGGCTGAATAACTTATTTTTCCTCATTACAGTCACGATTCAGGGACCAATGGAAAACTGAAAACTTTTGCTTTCATTGCAACTGTTTTCCAGTAAGTGTTTCATAGTACTATTTATGGGAACAAATCCCTGCATTACTAATTTCTCTCACAGAGAGAGGGGGAAAAACAACGGCCTAGAAACAAACAAAAAATAAAGTCTCGTATCCTGCCACCCTAATAGCATTAGGGATGTATTCCTGTTGCAGAGTGTTCCCTTGGGCCTGTGCCTGAGCCCAGTGTAGAATTAGCATCACACTAATGCAATAGGTCAGAAGACCCCTAGGCTAACAGAACAGACATCAGAGAAGACAACTGCCATTGTGGCTCAAAGACACTGTGGCTTCAGCTTCCCTCTGTTCATTTACCTCCATCTCTCCATGCTACCAGTAAATCAAATTGTTTTGTTGCATACACATATTTAGCAGATGTAGCAAAATGCTTGTTTTCCTAGCTCCAACAGTGCAATAATATCTAACAATACACACAAAACTAAAAGTAAAATTAAGAAATATTAGGACTAGCAATGTCGAGTCCGGTGTGTGTGAGATACATATACACCGGACTCGACATTGTATATATGCATGATGGGATGTATAGACAGTATATGGATAGAATATCTGAAGAATACATTGATATTAATAGTATATGTACAGCAATAGTTAAAGATACGCCTCAACTAGAATACAGTATATACATATTAAGTGGGTAAAACTGTATATAAACATTTAAAGTGACCAGTGTTCCATGTCTGTGTACATAGGGCAGCAGTAATGAGCTACTTTATTGCTCTACATTACCAATTCAATCACTGGGACAATGAGCCATTAATTGAGGCGATTTATAAAAATGTGTTTAACTAAATTGCTGGAGGAATGGTTTTAATTTTAGTTGGTTTAATTCCAATTCTGCCCTACCATCTCCATAGAGAAAGACCAGGCCCAGGACCATGCAGAGCGGATGTACATTGAACTCCTGTCCAGAACCATCCCAGGCGTAGCCTCCGTGATAGCTGCCCATCCACACGCCCGTGATCACCACACAGGCCAGGCCCAGAACCTGAGTCCCCCCCACGTACCACGGGAAGGAGCCCAGGCCTTGCACAGCCCGCTGAGGGCTATCTTCCATGGTGTGTCTTGGAGAGCTAGAAAGAGGGAGAATGATGGTTTAGTCCAGTGGTTCAAAAAATGTATAATGTTGACTAGTTTCCTGACTGAACCAACCAGGAAAACATCCAGGCCCATGTTAAGACCCACCTATAGCTTTCTGAAAAGACCTTTGACTCATGGATGAAGAAAACCTGTGATCTGAATCTTAACCTAGTCTCTTACCAGTCACCACCCTAAAAGAGTCAGAGAAATAACCAAATACTGGATCAGTCTAGTCATGCCTCCAGGATTGAGATAAACAGAAGCATCCTTTCCTGCGCTGCTTCTGGGCTCATGTGATGATGTGCATGTGAGACTGCAGAGCTCTAAACTTGGGAAACTTCACCACATCCATGTGAAAAACACTTACATGACTAGGTGTTTGCTCTTCAGTTGAATAACAGTTTGTTAAATGCTGTTTATTCAAAGTTTCAATGTGATTGTGTATTGAGTTTAATATTTGTTATAGGAGTAGGACAGCGTTTTTATTCAAAGTGTGTGTATTCAGTTAAAATTGTGTTGCTTACCCTACACCTTGTTTTTTACTAGATGGTATACAACTAGGGTCGAAAGTTACTCTCATAATTAAGGAGAACTTATGCAGCAGGTTAGGAGAATTAACCTAGTAGGTTAGAATAATTAGGTTAAGAAAAGAGTTAGTTAACAAAAATGCTCTCCTAACCTGCTACGAAACGTCAACCCTTATTTTAGGCTACTGATTGGATTTGAGATGGATGCATGTCAGAAACAAGAACCAAATCTCGTGCATGATGTGAGAAATGTGATTAAATGTAGCAAACTATTGACAAACAAAACACTATTTATAGGCTATCCTCGACTATAATTTTGGATACCACACGTCTAGGAGCTCTATCCTATCCTCATACAACTTCAAGCGCAAACATCCATGTTCCACTTACCGTTTGGTCCTCAAATAACCTGCTTTCCCAGCAAGTCTGAGAGGGAGTGGATATCCTTGTTCCGCTCCTTCTGTGTGTTTTGGACTGGTTCCTAGATACGCCTACAATTTTCGTAGTAACCTCATTACTAAAGAAACGCCATAAAGTCCTATAGCCTAGGCCTGCCACTAAATATTTCACAATAAGCTTTATCTTAATCCTCTTTAGCGTTATCTTACTCGCACCACAAAAACGTCGCGGGTGGGTGGATCTGTCGACTGGTCGTGACAGAAACAGTGGCGCAGCTAAACGTTGAGTTGACAGAGAAATACGTTATACACTCCCCCTCCCTTCAATTAGCATCAAACGTAGAGGAGGGAGGTGCACAAACAGCCTTCAGAGAGGATGATGTCTGGCACCGCACTGACGAAGATGTCCAAAGGTCTATTACCAGGGCGTCCTTGCAGATGCAGACCCCGCAGTGAATCAAAGCAATCCATTAAAAAGGCATAATGACCAATTAGTTGACTACTTTAATTGAATCAGATCAGCGTTGAAAAAGAGTTGACGTGAAAAGATCGGATGTGATTTTTCAAAAGAGCAATTAGTGGAAGAAATTTTCAGAATTGCTCTGCCTGCGTTTACACAGCTCTAGATGTTTATGTTGAAAATAAAGATGCAGGAAAGAACAGTTTATTTAATTCAAGTAGGCATTTTCAACATTTCAAAGTAATTACTAATATTTCAAAGTAAGTTTTTGCCCATGCTGCATGTGGCTATATCCGTCCGCCAATACAGGACTATTAAAGGCCTACTTTTATTAGGGAAAAAATGTATCCACAATATCTAAATGTTTTTATTTTGTAATTTTTTTATTGTATTATTATTATGATTTTTAAGGTGGTGCTGCAGCGCCCTTAGCATCCCTACTTCCCGAGGCTATGAACCTATGGTAAAATATGGCGGTAGATCTTTGATGTTATGGGGCTGTTTTGCTTCCACTGGACCTGGGGCCCTTGTTAAAGTCAACGGCATCATGAACTTTACCAAGTACCAGGACATTTTAGCCAAAAACCTGGTTGCCTCTGCTAGGTAGAGGCCAAGTGGACCATCCAGCAAGACAATAACCCCAAGCACTAATTAAAATCCACAAAGAAATGGTTAATTGACAACAAAATCAACATTTTGTAATGGTCATCTCAGTCTCTGGGCTGGAACCCTATTGAAAACCTGTGGGTTTGAATTGAAGAGGGCAGTCCATAAGAGCAGACGAAGAATATCAAGGATCTGGAAAGATTCTGTATGGAGGAATAGACTAAGATCCCTCCCAACATGTTCTCCAATATCATAAAACATTTCAAGGCTCAGCGTCATTATCCTCGCGAGGGGAGGGTGCTAGAGTATTGAAAACAGGGGTGCCAATAATTATGACTCCTATCTTTTTTAGATTATGCTACTTGTTAAACACTTTTTTTCTCTCTGAGCAACTGTATTATTATAAATTAATATGATTTCCACATTTTTTTGAGCATACAATACAGCCTAGCTCAGTATTTTTTGCAAATGTTTATCAAGGGTGCCAATAATTATGGACATGACTTTATCTGAATAGTTTGGCAACGTAATCTGCTAGGCTTAATGTTGAAAATCTAGGTTTATCCCACAAATCGGTGTAACAATATTTTGTCTAGTTGCATAATATTATTTAGGACATTTTGTTAATTAAAGGTAGACTCAGCGAAATGATGTTGCCATGAGGAGCACAACCGATATTGAGATGAGCGAGATGCAAGACTTCTGTCTCACGCAGTCACACACAGTATCTGCGCATGTGCAAGCGTTTGCTTCAAGCTCTTCACAGCGTGACAGCCAGGGCGCCAAAACAGTGGAGAAGTTGAGTCTCGCGCTCTGTGTACATTCTGCATCTACGTCATATACCTTTAAATCACACATCTCAGCAAAACACCACACCTAAACACTTGATGGCAGAACTTGGAAGCTCCGCTTGTGAATATACCACTTCCCCAAATTATCCATGAGAGGTAGACAAAGACTTCAGGACTTCGTGACCAAAGGCTGCGTTACGCTTGATAGTTCACGTAAGGAAATTTGCCGTAGCCCTAATGTGATTTCCCGAGTAGGCTAATATAGAAGCAGACACTTTCAAAGTTTTGTAGTAAAGCAAAACGATGCCCTCAAAATAAGGCCTCATTAAATACTTGTTGTATTGTGTTATTAAATCGTTTTAATTTTAGTGTTAATATATTCAATAAGAATCTCACTTGGAGAAGGCCACAGGACTGAAAATGGATTAATGCAACAATCAACAATAATGCAATTCAACAAATTTTGCCATGGGGTGGAGATAAATGTTTGCAGTTTTTAAGCCACTTTCCTGCAAATCTACACATTTTGCCAATACTTATGCCATGTTAATGATATCTGAGGGAGAGTGAATAACACAATTAATGGGGGCTCCTAGAAGTCAGGGGCCCCTAG
Organism: Salmo salar; assembly: GCF_965601325.2. Lineage (NCBI taxonomy): Eukaryota > Metazoa > Chordata > Actinopteri > Salmoniformes > Salmonidae > Salmo > Salmo salar. The sequence continues at coordinate 39,353,174 of NC_138296.1, read as the reverse complement.
GCACATGCCCTGCCTGCACGGTCGGTATTCAGTCATGGTTACTACAAGTTTACATAGCTGGCTAGACTCATTTATATATCCATTAAACAGAACACAACCACATTTCTAAATTGCACTTTGTGTATTCTACTATTGTAACTGTAGGTTAAGACCCCTAAGTAGTAAAACGTTTTTTGTAAGAGTTATTTTCTGATAAGCAATTGCTTATGTCGCTTATTCCTGGAGCCGGCCCTGCTGCTCTTGTCCAGAGGTCTGGATTATTCTGGCATAGTCCGTTAGAAACTTGCCTCTGTATGCTTCCGCAGGAGCCATGGTTCAAGTCCCAAAAATTTGAGTAGCACGTTGGGTTCATTAGACCTATTGGGCCAGGTATCAGATAAGTGATATTGCGTCACGGGGAAGTAACCATTGTAGCCTATGTGAAGGTTGCACTCTATGGTTGATCTCCCTCTTTAGTAGGCTAGTGTGCAGACAGACAGACTCATCATTCCCACACTCTGTTGATTGTTCTAAAAAACTATATTTGCTGACCGTATCATGTACTGTAGCGTAGATAGTCATAAATGGGAAGGTACAAAAATAGCCAACTTTTGCTTTACTGAAACTCAATTGACGTGTCTAGGTCAATGTTTGACTTATGACATCATTTTACTTTATGTTGTAAGTGGGGCACATTTCATATTTCAATTGAAGATGGCTCTCTCTCTTATTAGGTGTGTGGATGAAGGCACTACCACCATGATGCCGAAAAAAACTGATAAAGTGTAACGGCTGTCGGGGGAGAGAGTAGACCAAGGCGCAGCGGAGTTAGTGTTCATCATGATTGTATTTAATTAACGTCAGAACACTATACAAAAACAAGATAACCGACAGCAAAACAGTCCTGTTCGGAAATTATCTAAACAGAAACAATTACCCACAAAACCCCAACGGAAAAACAGGCACTTATGTGTGACTCCCAATCAGCAACAACCAACAACAGCTGTGCCTGATTGGAAGCCACACGGCCAAAATCAATGAAACAGACAACATAGAAAATGAGCATAGAACGCCCACCCAATGTAACACCCTAGCCTAACCAAAATAAAGAACAAAAAACCCCTCTCTATGGCCAGGGCGTTACAGTACCCCCCCCCCCCCCCCCCCCCCCCCCCTCCGCTCCACCCTCGGCGTTGCCCACTTAGGTAGCGCCCCTGGCCACGCCGGAGGACTGGTGGGCAACCTTGGTTGCTCCTGGCTGGCGGGCGGCGATGGCTGCTCCCGGCTGGCAGGCGACCCTGGCTGCGCCCGGCTGGCGGGCGGCGATGGCTGCGCCCGGCTGGTGGGCGGCGATGGCGGCTCCGGACAGGCGGGCGGCGATGGTGGCTCCGGACAGGCGGGCGGCGATGGTGGCTCCGGACAGGCGGGCGGCTCTGGCGGCTCCGGACAGGCGGGCGGCTCTGGCGGCTCCGGACAGGCGGGCGGCTCTGGCGGCTCTGGACTGGCGGACGGCTCTGGCAGCTCCGGACTGGCGGGCGGCTCTGGCGGCTCCGGACTGGCAAGACCCACTGGAGGCCTGGTCCTAGGAGGAGGCACAGGACTGACCAGGATGGGGAGACCCACTGGAGGCCTGGTCCTAGGAGGAGGCACAGGACGGACCAGGATGGGGGGACCCACTGGAGGCCTGGTCCGTGGAGGCGGCACAGGAGAGACCAGGATGGGGAGACCCACTGGAGGCCTGGTCTGTGGAGGAGGCACAGGCTTAACCAGGATGGGGGGACCCACTGGAGGCCTGGTCCGTGGAGGCGGCACAGGAGAGACCAGGATGGGGAGACCCACTGGAGGCCTGGTCTGTGGAGGAGGCACAGGATAAACCGGGCTGTGGGGGAGCACTGGAGTTCTGGTACGTAGGCTCCTTACCCACACTCCAGGCTGAATGCCCACTTTGGCCCGGCACGGGCGGAGCGCAGGCATTGGGCGAACTGGGCCCTCCCAGCGCTCTGGAGACACAGAGCCGGTGCAGGATAACCTGGACCGAAAAGGTGCACCGGAGACCAGACGCGCTGAGCTGGCACAACCCGTCCTGGCTCGATGCCTGCACTCACATGGCACTTGCGGGGGGCTGGCCTATAGCGCACCGGGCTATGAACGAGTACTGGGGACACCGTGCGCTTTACCGCATAACACGGTGTCTGACCAGTACTGCGCTGCCTCCTGTAAGCACTGGGAGTTGGCTCAGGTCTACCACCTGACTCCGCCAATCTCCCCGTGTGCCTCCCCAAATTTTTTGGGGGGGCTGCCTCTCGTGTCTGCTGCGCTCCCTTTCCTCATACCAGCGCCTCTCAGCTCTCGCCGCCTCGATCTCCCACTGCGGGTGGCGATAATCCCCAGCTTGAGCCCATGGTCCTTTACCGTCCAGGATTTCCTCCCAAGTCCACGATTCCAGATAGCTCCTCTCCTGGTTCTTCTCCTTGCGCTGCTCCTTCCTCCGCTGCTTGGTCCGTTTTTGGTGGGTAATTCTGTAACGGCTGTCGGGAGAGAGAGTAGACCAAGGCGCAGCGGAGTTAGTGTTCATCATGATTGTATTTAATTAACGTCAGAACACTATACAAAAACAAGATAACCGACAGCCAAACAGTCCTGTTCGGAAATGATCTAAACAGAAACAATTACCCACAAAACCCCAATGGAAAAACAGGCACTTATGTGTGACTCCCAATCAGCAACAACCAACAACAGCTGTGCCTGATTGGAAGCCACACGGCCAAAATCAATGAAACAGACAACATAGAAAATGAGCATAAAACGCCCACCCAATGTAACACCCTGGCCTAACCAAAATAAAGAACAAAAAACCCCTCTCTATGGCCAGGGCGTTACATAAAGAGACAAACATCAGTAAGTTAACTAATAGCCATTTGGTTCCTGTTTGAACTTTTTTACTTGTAATGGAATGAAAATGAAAGGTGTAGAATGAACATGCACATACTGCATACTGTAAGACATACATCAACATGGCTATAGGTAGAGTAGGCTATGGTTACTCCCCGAAAAAAGGCTGTGACCACCGTGCCTTATCAATCTCTCTAGTTTTTGTAGCGTTCACATGACCATAAACATACAAAAAAGCCTGCGGCAACGTCATTCTACCGAATATATTATAATGAAAGAAAGGTACCAACACATTGTTGAATGATCCCAAAGGTTTAGACGGTCTTTGTCAGGCTTAACCCATGTGAAAAAAGTAGGAGCATTTATAGACGCATACACTACTCCACTAAACTAGTGACTAAATTTGTATTGTCAGCATTTGAAATGTATGGTGCTACGATGTTTTCAGACAGCTTTTACGGTAGTTTATCTGCCTCTATTAAAAAAAGCTTTCTGGGTAAATTCATTTGAATCTAAAACCTTTTTTGTATATTCAGTTAACCATTAGGGATCTGCTGCATATGGTGAGAGGCATAAAGTACTAGGTGGTAGAGGAGGTAAGTGTCAATGTCATCTCTCCCATGGCTGACTCGGAGGAGCTAAAGGAGAACACATCAGCGGAGAGTGATCACCTAGTCACTGCCATTGCTGAACTGAGCACCACCTTCCCCTCTAACAGGAGCCCTGTCAGCAGAACCTCTTTGGTCTCCATTAAACAGAACTCAAGCTGTTCAAATAGCCGAACCTCTCTCGTTTCCTGTAAAAAGTCCTCCCTCCAGGGCTCGAACAGCAGAGCATCCCTGATTTCCAGTGAGGAACTAGCAATGGTCACACCTCTTAGCCAGGGCTCAACCAGCAGAACTCCTCCGTATCTGTAAAAGAGCCCTACCACCAGGTCTCAATCAGCAGAACCTCCCTGGTGTCTTGTGAGGAACAAGCCGTGGCCATCCCTGTCAGTAAGGGTTCTAATGGCATCTCCCTGGTCTCCGGCAAGCTTTCAGACAGCAGGATTGAGACTGACATTTCCTGTTCCCATAGTGTAGGCTCCAGTAGCAGCCACGTGTAGGAGCTTCAAACCGCTTTGGAGGGGGCTTCATTCCGCCTCAGTCCATCTGAAAACAGACAGAAAGGGAACATTTTAGCAGAGTCACCAGATGTATCTCTCCTTCAGCTCAAGAGCCCTGTCAGTAATTCTAACGAGGAACTAGCCATGGCCCTTCCTCTCAGTTAGGGCTCTAGTCACATCTCCCTGCACTCAGGAATGAGATTGATATAACATTTTCCCAGGCTTCAGCCATGGTTCAACCAGCAGAACCTCCCTGGTCTCTGTGAAATTTCCTTCCAGCCATGGCTCTACCAGCAGAACCTCTGGTCTCCCTTAAACAGAACTCTAGCCATTCAAACAGCCACACCTCTCTAGTCTCTGTAAAAGAGCCCTCTAGCTGTGGTTCAACCAGCAGAACCTCCCTGGTCTGTAAAATAGCCCTCTAGCCATGGTTCAACCAGCAGAATCTCCCTGGTCTGTAAAAGAGCCCTCCAGCCAAGGCACAACCAGCAGAACCTCTCTGGTCTCCCTTAAACAGAATTCCAGCCATTCAAACAGCCAAACATCTTTCATCTCCTGTAAAAAGTCCTCCCACCAGGGCTTAAACAGCAGAGCCTTCCTGATTTCCAGTGAGGATCTAGCAATGGCCATACCTCTTAGCCATGGTTCAACCAGCAGAACCTCCCTGGTCTCTGGCAAATATTCAGACAGTAATTAGATTAAAATTCCTGGTTCCTGTATTGGTGGCTCCATTGCAGCTGCTTGTTCAGACCATAGCAGCCCTGTGCAGGAGCTTCAGACAGCTGTGGAGATGGCGTCATTGTGTTTCAGTCAAGCAGAATCACTGGATGTATCTCCCCTATGATCATTGAGAACATTGAGGCTCCCCTACTCCCTTTAAAGACTCATCTTCCACCAAGCTTTATGTCAGCCACTCCAGGAGCATCCCTCTTGGAGAAGGTATGGTGGATTCAACATTTGAAAATGTCATCTCTGTGTTAAGATTCCGGGGACTTTATCCTCAACTCTGTTGGTTGAGGAACAGGAAGACCATTCTTCTAATTAGTCCACCTCTTTCAGTCAGAACCCACCACTCTGTGTGTCAGTTGGATCCAAACTAGGCTCAGCAGTGAGGATATCCTCTCAGGTGAGAGATCAGTCTCCCAGCAGGACAACACCAGAGTCCTGGAGGTGGTGGAGAAGATGCAGAGGCAGCTTAAGGACACTGCATCAGAGCCCACTATTAACATGACATCATCTCAGGACTCGCATCTACCAGCTGCCATCTGTACAGTCTAGTCATGTATAGAGGTCAGTCAGAAGGACCTGACGGCAGAGCAAGTGAAGGGAGTGCCTTACCTCTAAATGCCTGAGCTCCTCAATTGACCAGCCCATTCAGAGACAGTAAAGAATTAATAGTGAACTTGTCTGCTGTGGCACAGAACATAATCAGTTCTGTTTACCTGAACCTTGCTGAGATATCCTGCACTGGTGGGGTAAAAGGACTGGATAACCAGTTAAGATGCAGCTTATCATTGGCCAAGGCTCTGACACTGTCAACTTGTGAGGCAACAGCATTGACACCACTTGTGCTGAATGTCAAAAAGGAGATGGCTACAGCTGTAGTTAGTCAAGTAAAACATTTATTAAGTCAGGAACTTATTTCTGTTTCCCGGGACAACATCCACTGGATAGACCTGAGACAAGCCTTAAGAGTGATCCTGAAGAAGACAAAGGAGTATTCTGCTCTGAAAGGCCATGATATGGTTTTCCCAGATGATACCAATGACCAGCTTATTGTCTCCAAGAGTTCCAAAATCCACTCTCAAAGTCTGTATTGTGTGTGCTGGAGTCCAAAAAAGAGCCACATAACCAGAGGAAGTCCACTCCTGAACCAGGAAAGCTGGAACAGTCACTTTCCTTTGCCAGTGGGAGCAAGTCGGAGCTGTGAGGGGAACGGCACCTCCGTACCTTCAGGCTCTGATCAGTCCCTACACCCAAACAAGGGCACTGCGTTCATCCACCTCTGGCCTGCTGGCCCCCCTACCTCTGCGGAAGCACAGTTCCCACTCAGCCCAGTCAAAACTGTTCGCTGCTCTGGCACCCCAATGGTGGAACAAGCTCCCTCACGACGCCAGGACAGCGGAGTCAATCACCACCTTCTGGAGACACCTGAAACACCACCTCTTTAAGGAATACCTGGGATAGGATAAAGTAATCCTTCTAACCCACCCCCTCCCCCTACCCCCCCCCACCCACCCCAAAAAATATATAGATGTACTATTGTAAAGTGGTTGCTCCACTGGATATCATAAGGTGAATGCACCAATTTGTAAGTCGCTCTGGATAAGAGCGTCTGCTAAATGACGTAAATGTAAAATGTAAGTCTGTTTGCTCTAAGAGTGATGATAGTGAGGTCACAGGCCACTATAACCAACTTCTTGTGAAAGTTGTGGAGAAACTGATGAGGAAAAGTCTCCTACAGGGCCTGAGAGGGCCTGCAAAGCCCTCAAAGTGGATAAATTATCTGATGCCACAAAGACCAATATCCTGGTTGAGATGGCACTTAACAAAATCGAGTCTGGCATGACTGCAACAATCAGAGAAGACCCTTAAGTGGTAGTCAAAATCATTACAACGCTGCTTCTGAGGATAGAATCTGACACAGAGATTATGCCTCTCAGTGATGAGGCAAGGATATGGTGATCTGTGTGCTGCAGGTTCTCTTGGGCAATCAAGAGAGAACCTCTGCATTGGAAGTTACCAAGAAGCTCCAGCTGCTCTTCTGTCATCCAACCAGCATCAGGATTGTAAGCAAGCTCCATGGAGAGCTGGAGGAGCACCTAGTGGTACATATCGAGACAAGGATATTATTGGCAAGCTTTTGACGCAACTTATGCCCCAGTCCAAGGATAACTTTTCAGACTGGACCCTGGTGGAAAATGTGGTAAAAAAAACTTGCAAGTGCTGTGTTTATTTATACATTTTTATTTAACCTTTATTTATTTATTTAACTAGGCAAGTCAGTTAAGAACAAATTCTTATTTACAATGACGGCCTACACCGTCCAAACCCGGACGACACTGGGCCAATTGTGCACCGCCCTATGGGACTCCCAATCACGGCCGGTTGTGATACAGCTTGTGTAGGTGAGAGTAATCAAAACATGGAGCAAGACCAATGTCTGCCTTAGGGCAATGGAGATATTCAAGTTTGTGTTGTTTGTGCAAAAGAAACTGCTCAACATGTCACGCCTGCTCCCGCTCTCCCTCTCTGGCTCTCGAGGGCGCCAGGCTGCCCTTCATTACGCACACCTGTCACCATCATTACTCGCAGCAGTGCTCATTGAACTCACCTGGACTCCTTCCCTTTGTTGATTGCCCTGTCTATAACTGTCTGCTCCATGTCGGTAGCCATTAAATGTTCACTCCCTGTACCTGCTTCTTGTCTCTATCAGCAACAACCCTTACAGAATGCAGACACCACTAAAAGAAGCATCAGGGAGTTTTGGATGGTGATGTCCGGTCCGGGTGCCATCACCGAGGGAACCCGGGAGTGCCTCAGCTAGCTCGTCAAGATTCCATGCCTTAGCTGGCTCGAGAGGTTGTCTTGCCCCACGTCATGCTTCAGCCGGCCTATCAGGCTCCCATGCCTCAGCCGGTTCGTCGGAATCCCACACCTCAGCGGGATCATCGGGCTTTCACGCCTCAGCAGGATCGTCAGGCTCCCATGCCTGAGCCAGCTCGCCAGGGTCCCACATCTCTGCCAGTTTGTTGGGCTTCTACGGCCCAGTCGGCTTGTCCAGCGCCCATGCCTCGGCCAGCCCGTCAGGCTCGCCCAGGTGGGACGCCGGGTGGCGCCCCTAGAGGGGGCGAGTACTGTCACGCCTGCTCCCGCTCTCCCTCTCTGGCGCTCAAGGGCGCCAGGCTGCCCTTCATTACGCACACCTGTCACCATCATTACGCGCAGCAGCACTCATTGGACTCGCCTGGACTCCTTCCCTTTGTTGATTGCCCCGTCTATAAGTATCTGCTCCCCCGTTTGTTCCCTGTGTCTGCATTAATGTTATGTGTTCACGTCCAGACGCTGTCCTGTCCTTTTCCATGTCCGTCGCCATTAAATGTTCACTCCCTGTACCTGCTTCTTGTCTCTACCAGCGTCGACCCTTACACAACCATTATGGTACAGAGGATAATATAAAGGACATGATGTCACGTAGGGCTCCATTGGATGAACTTGTACCCATCATCCTCAAAAAGATCCATCCAGGTGATTGTAATGCTGACATCTATGTGAAAGAGCTGAAGTTGCCCACAAGTTAAATAAAGGTTAAATTAAGCATTAAAAAAATGAAAAAGAACAGAGCTCAATCTCATCACTCTGGATGTGATTGATAAGACTCACAACCTGCTCACCAGAAATCCTGATGTTGTCATGGTGGAAAAGGATGACATTATCTTGGAATCCTTCCTTGACAAATTGGCCTGCAATATCCAAAGCACTTTGCTAAAGAGGGCAGGTTCTCAGGAGGCTATCCAGCAAGCACCAGCAGAGAGAAGACTGGCTGTTTGAGGCATCCCTGAGGTGTTGATAAAATAATTCCAAAGTCATGATTTATCTGTGTACCAGACTACTGTCATGACGTTGCCCTCTTTGAGTACAGCGAGCACAGTTGACCCCCTCCCCCTCTACCATCCCCCTACTTCTGCACCATCTCCCTCTGCACCAGGCCTTTTCTATGCACCATTCCCCTACCCAGGCTGCTGTGGTGAGAGGGGTCGTAAAATTCCAAAGGAGAATGTCCTGCCTCATGGCCACAGTATAAAGAGACAGAGTGTTTTCATGGAGAGAACAAAGGATTCTTCCACCTCACAGAATTGGAGAACCGAATGACATTTATGTTCTGGAGAAGGTATAAAAGATCGGTGAAGAATCCAGCTACGAACTGGTCCGTTTGGTACAATTTTATGAAAACTCCTGAGAGACAATATTGCCATATTACCATAATAATGTTTATATTATAGCCTCAGCTATGAGACTTACATCTAAATGATTGTATAAAATGTATGAATAAGGATAAAGCTATTTGGAATATGTTGAGATGCTATGTACTGATGTTAATGTGAGAGAATTGTATTTCTGTTCAAAGCTTAACTAAGCACGCCCCCAGGGACACAGACAGGACAAGGCGTCATGTGACACCCTTTTCTACGTTCAGTATATAAGCCCCCACCCAGAATTACTTTCTTAAGACCAGCTTACCTCGAACAGAGAGAGCCAAGGTTTGACCATGCATTCCTCAACTGAACTTTAACCATACCACGTGGTTAAACTTTTAGACTATCGATACCGACAGAACAATAACAAGTCTTTGATATTAATTACTAGTCTGCAGCTAGAAATTCGGTATCATTGAACGCGAAGACCGACGAAACATCCATTTTATAACGACGTTAATGAATGTCGCTTTGAAAGATCCATTCTAACCAAGAGAGAGAGAGAGAGAGAGAGAGGGACGAAACTCTCCAACAAAGATCACGACGACACACTGAGCGTAAATATATATATTGATTGCAATTGTTTCTGAATGAGTGAGCGTTCATGTGCAAAGGATTAGCATATCAATGGTTAATAGTTATCAACTCTGTTGTGCCTTCTCCGCTGCCCCCAACCCCCTTGTTTGTTTAACAAGCCGCCATGCCGGTTTAGCCCACTAGGGCACATTACTCTACCATTTCTTTGTAATGATACCTACTGTTTTGTATGCTTTCTGTGAATTACTTAGTTTAGTAAATAAATGATTTTAAGACAATTGATGTATGGATGACTTAGTGAAGACTGGGTTCGTGCAGATAACAACAATTTACGACGTTTGGAATGAGACTGGACGCGAGGTAATAACACATCATTAAAACAAGAAGATAATAGATCAGATCTTATAATATAATATATAATGTTATAATATCTGACAGTTATATTAGGTAAATTATAACGGTGTAATCTGAATATTTTTCTTGGTGCCCCGACCTCCTAGTTAATAACAGTTACGCGATTAATCAGTTAATCGCGTAATAATAACTACAGAGAGTTATTTGATAAACATGTCTTCAAGTTAATGATGCCCAAAGACACGACACTACACTGCCACGTGATAATGTTGCCAAAATCATCATGGACAACACTGAGGTGCTGCGCCTTGCACCCTCAGAAGGCCTCAGGACTTGAGTTAATGTATGAATCCATGATCATCAACGAATTGGAGCAGGGAAAACCACATGAGTTGCTCCGTGCGAAGGAAAGACAAGTATACAATTTAAAATTCAACTCCTTTTACAATTCAATCAGACTTTTATATTCAGTATATTTTGATGAAAATAATTTCCAGGCAAGTTTCATTTAATGTTTAAAAAAATATATTTTCACAGTCTAAAGTGAGTTTAGCCCTTTCTGACCAACCAGAGGTGGACATGATGACCAGGAGAAATATGTGCCCAGGGGGAATATGTGCCCAGGGAAATAAGATGTTTCAGTTAGACAGTATAGTGAAGATGGATCTCAGTGCTATGTAGGGGCAACCCGTCATTCAGGGCAGGTTGGGCAGGGGATGCCTGTTTTGCATGTTATTTTGGCATTAATACGTGTCAAATCAAACTTTATGTGTAACATGCGCTGAATACAACATGTGTAGACCTTACTGTGAAATGCTTACTTACAAGCCCTTAACCAACAGTGCAGTTCAAAAAATTATAAAAAAGTAACACATTAAAATAATGTAAATATTCCGGTGGCCATTTGATTAATCACGTATCATTTTGCAAACAATGTAAACACTTTTTTTTTTTAAATCATTGAGTTAATAAAGCCGCATACAAACATGGTTTCTTTTTTGCTTTTTTGAGTAAGGCAGCTCCAAAATGCAGGTGTTTCAGCTTAGCAGCCTAGCTCAGTGCTTTCTGTTGTGGTGGGGCAGCCTGTCACATCCTGACCAGTATAAGGGTTATTTGTTATCGTAGTTTGGTCAGGACGTGGCAGAGGGTATTTTGTTTATGTGGTTCGGGGTGGTGATTTTTGTAGTAGGGTGTTTGATTTATTATTTCCGGGTTTTGGTCTATGTTCTATGTTTTGTATTTCTATGTTCTTTCTAGTTTGTGGTATTTCTATGTGTAGGTTAATGGGGGGTTGGACTCTCAATTGGAGGCAGGTGCTTTCTCGTTGCCTCTGATTGAGAGTCCTATATATGGGTAATTGTTTGGAGTAGTGTTGTGGGAGATTGTTTCTTGTTTTGCCTGTGTGAGCATGACAAGACTGTTTTGTTGTTCGTGAGGTCTTCGTTATTTTGATGTTGTCTTTATTTTAAAATAAATACAAGATGAGCATCCACATTCCTGCTGCGTTTCGGTCCTCCATTCCCGACGACCACCGTTACACAGCCTGTGGAAAATACGGAGCGTAGGAGTAGGTAATGTTCTCTAGTTGCGCCTTGATTGGCTCAGTATTCTGTCACTCATGGGGACACTACGTCACCTCAAAATCTACGGGGAGAGCTCGAAAATTAAAGCCCCTTGGCCGCTGCCATAGAGTTACATTAGAAGTGCCCATCCAAGAAGGCTCAAGGTCATTGGCCACAGATAAAATTACATAAAATCACGTTATATCTACAGTTGATTTGATTGGACTCGTGATGTCAACATCATACCTTCAAAATCTTAGCTAGTATTCATCATCATGAATCAAGTCGACAATCAGGGAACTTGGGGAAAAAACGAGCTCCGACTGGGAAAATACATTTTGAATGGTCATCGAACTCGAAATTGTAAATCGGGAACTCGGGCCTGTTTCTAGAGCTACGACCTGAAGATCACTGACATCATCATGATTCAACCTTGTTTTTTCTGATTTCCCAGTTGTCTTGAAAGCACCATTAATCCAAAGAATGCCATGACTTTTATGACAAAGTTTGATGACAAAATTTGCCAACGAAGGACCGCCGCGCCACCTTCCTGTTCAAGTGAGCATAGCACAACAAGGTGAGTCCAAAAATGTATTGTATGCTGCTGCATAAATGATGTAATATGCCAGGGAGATATGTATACTGTAGCTAAGAAAGTAATACTAAGTCTATGTTGTGTAGTAAGCTGTTAATAGCCCTAATCATTTGGTATATTGTCCCCTCTTAATTTCACCTACAGTTCTGACTTGGTGGTGCACATGTAGCCTACAGTATAACCTGTTTTAGAAAAATGTAATCATCAAATATTGTAAGAGCTTTCATTGTCTGCTTATATGCCCCCTTATATGCCCCCTTCTGACTTGGTATACAGGGAGAACACTGTAAGAACGACCCATATTCTGAATTCTGTCACTGTACATTTCAAAAGTGCTGAAAAAATAGTTATATTAACTACGCCCGTCCTTGCTTGCTCATTAATGTCTTAATCGAAATTACGTATTCTCTTGTCTGCTTGTCATCCCCTTATTCCATAGTTTGTACATCTCAATTTCCAGTAGAAACCACATTTGTTTAAGCAAGTCAGCCATATCAGCTATGTTTTTTTAAAAGACAGTAAATTAGGCTGAATGAACTGTTTCGCTGCCAGACAAGGCTCCGCTGATAGCCAGGTGTAGTGGTGGTAAGGTGTTGGGACTGCTGTTTGGAGAGCTTTATGGAGGCCCTAACAGTTTGTGGGCACTGTTTGTCACCATTATAGTGCAATTAAATGAAAAGCTTTGTATTGTGTTGTGTAGTGGCTTTGTTGGCATGCATCCCCCCCCCAAAAAAATGGTTTGCCCCACAAAGATTTACATGCTAGATCGCCATTGGTGATATGTATTCACACTCCACATGTATGAACTGTGACACTTTCTTCCACTTCTTCTCAGGCAAAGAAAAGAAGTCCAGTCCCATAAAAACTGGGAAATCCGTGTGTTCTTCAGGAGAGCACTGAAGACTCTGAGATGCTGCGTCACCTATGGCTGTGTGGCCCACTTTTTTGTTTGACTTTTTATTTGACTTTCTCCAGCATTTTTTTTTTCATCTCCACTATTTATTTTCTACTATTTCATTATAAATTGCCCCAAGTGTTACCAAATTTCAATGAGGCTTTGATAGTGAAAATGTACCCAAGATTTAAGTCCAGCTCTTATCTGAAAGGTGGCTTTGAGTACTCGACACTCCCCATGATTGGCGGAGGAGGAGAACAAGGGGCTGGAGGGCGGGCTGCCTTCTGAGAATTCGTAGGCGATTTAATAAACTCCCACTTCCTTCCATTCTGCTAGCAAACGTGCAATCTTTGGACAATAAAATAGATGACCTACGCGGAATATTAAACTACCAACGGGACATTCAAAACTGCAATATCTCATGCTTCACGGAGTCGTGGCTGAACGACGACAATATCAACATACAGCTTGCTGGTTATACACTGCACCGGCAGGATAGAACAGCAGCGTCTGGAAAGACAAGGGGTGGCGGACTATGTATTTTTGTAAATAACAGCTGGTGCACGATATCTAAGGAAGTCTCGCATATTGCTCGCCTGAGGTACAGTATCTCATGATAAACTGTAGACCACACTACCTACCTAGAGAGTTTTCAATTGTACTTTTCATAGCTGTTTACACACCACCACAGTCAGAGGCTGGCACTAAGACAGCATTGAATGAGCTGTGTTCCGCAAACAAGAAAACGGTCACCCAGAGGCGCTCCTGTTAGCCGGGGACTTCTATCAGCATGTTAAATGTGCAACCAGAGGGAAAAAACCTCTGGACCACCTTTACTCCACACACAGAGACACATACAAAGCTTTTCCTCTCCCTCCATTTGGCAAATCTGACCATAATTCTATCCTCCTGATTCCTGCTTACAAGCTGAAAGATCAATAAAAAAGTGGTCAGATGAAGCAAATGCTAAGCTACAGGACTATTTTGCAAGCATAGACTGGAATATGTTCTGTGTTTCCTCCGATGGCATTGAGGAGTACACCACATCAGTCATTGGCTTCATCAATAAGTGCATCGATGACGTCGTCCCCACAGTGACTGTATGTACATACCCCAACCAGAAGCCATGGATTACAGGCAACATTCGCACTGAGCTAAAGGCTAGAGCTGCCGCTTTCAAGGAGCGGGACTCCTTGAAAGTCCCGCTCCTTGACGAACCATCAAACAGGCAAAGCATCAATACAGGACTAAGAACAAATCGTACTACACCGGCTCTGACGCTCATCGGATGTGGCAGGGCTTGCAAACCATTACAGACTACAAAGGGAAGCACAGCCAAGAGCTGCCCAGTGACACAAGCCTACCAGACGAGCTACACTACTTCTATGCTCGCTTCGAGGCAAATAACACTGAAACGTGCATGAGAGCACCAGCTGTTCTGGAAGACTGTGTGATCACGCTCTCTGCAGTCGATGTGAGTAAGACCTTTAAACAAGGCAACATTCACAAGGCCACAGGGCCAGATGGAATACCAGGACGTGCACTGCGAGCATGCGCTGACCAACTGGCAACTGTCTTCACTGACATTTTCAACCTCTCCCTGTCTGAGTCTGTAATACCAACATATTTTAAGCAGACCACCAAAGTGCCTGTGCCCAAGAACACTAAAGTAACCTGCCTAAACGACTACCGATCCGTATCACTCACGTCTGTAGCCATGAAGTGCTTCCCAGAAACCCTAGACCCACTCAAATATGCATACTGCACCAACAGATCCACAGATGATGCAATCTCTATTGCACTCCATACTGCCCTTTCCCACCTGGACAAAAGGAACACCTATGTGAGAATGCTATTCATTGACTACAGCTCAGCGTTCAACACCATAGAAAGCTCATCAATAAGCTAAGGACCCTGGGACCTCCCTCTGCAACTGGATCCTGGACTTCCTGATGGGCCACCCCCAGGTGGTAAGGGTAGGTGACAACACATCCCCCACGCTGATCCTCAACATAGGGGCCCCTCAGGGGTGCATGCTCAGTCCCCTCCTGTACTCCCTGTTCACTCCTGACTGCACGGCTAGGCACGACTCCAACACCATCATTAAGTTTGCCGATGACACAACAGTGGTAGGCCTGATCACTGACAACGACGAGACAGCCTATAGGGAGGAGGTCAGAGACCTGGCCGTGTGGTGCCAGGACAACAACCTCTCCCTCAACGTGATCAAGACAAAGGAGATTATTGTGGACTACAGGAAAAAGAGGGCCAAGCATACCCCCATTCTCATCGACGGGGCTGCAATGGAGCAGGTTGAGAGCTTCAAGTTCCTTGTTGTCCACATCACTAACAAACTAACATGGTCCAAGCACACCAAGACAGTTGTGAAGAGGGCACGACAAAACCTATTCCCCCTCAGGAGACTGAAAAGATTTGGCATGGGTCCTCAGATCCTCAAAAGGTTCTACAGCTGCACCATCGAGAGCATCCTGACTGGTTGCATCACTGCCTGTTATGGCAACTGCTCGGCCTCCAGAGGGTAGTGCGAACGGCCCAGTACATCACTGGGGCCAAGCTTCCTGCCATCCAGGATCTCTATAGCGCTGCTACTCTCTGTTGTTATCATCTTTGCATAGTCACTTTAATAATTCTACCTACATGTACATATTACCTCAACTAACCGGTGCCCCCGCACATTGACTCTGTACCGGTACCCCCCCGTATATAGTCTCGCTATTGTTATTTTACTGCTGCTCTTTATTTACTTGTTACTTTTAATTTCTTATTCTTATCTGTATTTTTTTTAACTGCATTGTTGGTTAGGTGCTCGTAAGTAAGCGTTTCACTGTAAGGTCTACACCTGTTGTATTCGGCGCATGTGACTAATAACATTTGATTTGATGATTGAGTGAACCACTTAATTCAGGCATATACAGCTTCTAAACCCCTACCATTAGGAAGATTGGTTAACAAGTTTAACTCCTATGGTTAGGTGAGCTGTTAGTTGATGCCTTTCTCCCATGCCTGTGGAATTTATTGATGCATGCCCTTTTAAATGTCAACTTTTTTGACATTCCAATTTTTATGATAGGCAGGAATATTTTTTTGACCTCTAGTGGATATATGTATGGGAGTCGTACCTTCCCATGCATGTATCCACTCAGAGATTTTATTTGAATGATTTGCCCTTTTAGTATTTCTGCAAATTATTCAATTTTTCTGTAGATTTTTCTGGATAGATCTGTTCTTTGAATAAATTGTTGCCTTCTAGAGTTTGTCTTTGAGTTATCATTTATATTATATGGTAAGTTATGTTATATTTTATAGGTTAAGATTGAATGATATAAATATGTAAGGGCTCATTTTCAGAAGGTGAGTGTAGCTGGTGCATGAAGTCAGGCACAGGAGAGCAAAATGAGTGAGCAACGTTTACTCAAAAAATAAAGGCACAAGGTAAACAAATACATTTGACCAATAACCAACGGTAAACATTATGCACGGGTGAACACAGCACCCGTGGAAAAACCAGCCATCATGAACCGAAATAATCACACACAACAAACATGGGGGAAACAGACGGTTAAATACATGAACATGTAATTGGATAAGGAAAACCAGGTGTGTAGAAAATCAAGACAAAACCAATGGAAAATGAAAGATGGATCAGCGATGGCTAGAAGACTGGTGACGCCGAACGCCACCCGAACAAGGAGAGGGACCGACCTCGGCGGAAGTCGTGACACTCATAGAATGAACAAGAAATTGTAGGATTATTGTAGGATTAATTGTAGGTTTATATGATAATTCAATGGCCAATTTACACTGAGTGTACAAAATATTAGGATCACCTTCCTAATATTGAGTTGCACCCCCTTTTGCCCACAGAACAGCCTCAATTTGTTGAAGGCATGGACTCTACAAGATGTCGAAAGCATTCCACAGGGATGCTGGCCCACGTTGACTCCAATGCTTCCCACAGTTGTGTTAAGTTGGCTGGATGTGCTTTGGGTGGTGGACCATTCTTGATGCACACAGGAAACTGTTTTCACATGCTACTTTACCCCGTTCAAAGGCACTTAAATATTTTGTCTTGCCCATTCATCCTCTGAATGGCACACATACACAATCCATGTCTTTAACCTATCTCCTCCCCTTCATCTTCACTGATTTAAGTGGATTTAACAAGTGACATCAATAAGGGATCGTAGCTTTCACCTGGTCAGTCTATGTCATGGAAAGAGCAGGTGTTCCTAATGTTTGTACGCTCAGTGTAGTATGGCCACAACAATTGCATTCCAACAATTCTAAGAGTCTATTGTGTGGAGTGATGCAAGAACAATATAAAGAGTTTGAAATGCCATTCTTTAACGTCAACCCCAGTAACTTATGTGTACATGCTTATGTGTATGTTAGCTAATCTATAATAACCAACAATAACCTCACAAACTGATCATGTCTCTGTTTTATTATTTATAGTGACATACCCAAAAGATCCATTAATACACTTGAATATTCATGTCAGTAAAAGTAATGTATGCGTTCTCACACTTTCTGTTTTTCCTTTTCATTTCCTGTCTCACAACCGGGATGGGAGGGTATGAGAGTAACGGAAGATGACATTTGAGTATGACTCGGTAACGGCATGACTCATTTATGACTCACCGCTCGTTGCTTTGTTTACAAATTTAGCAGTCCAAGGTCCATTCACAGTTTCACACACAGGAAATAAACCAAACCTCTCCTCATATCAGCTCCTCTGACAGCTACTCTGACCCTGAGGCCAAAGGCAGGGCAGAGAGGGATGCAGCAAACCTGCACGCACACCCAGAATGACATCTAGACTAAAAAGGTCACTGAGGTTAGGAATGAGCCCTGCAAGCTCAATATATTGTGTGTGTATGTGTTAAAGAGCAAGAAAAAGACATTGGTGGTTGATATACATTTTTGGTCAAGGCAAGAAGCCCTTCTCATTGGTGAAAATTGTACCACGGTTATAAAAATTCACCTGGAATGTCTATGAATATGTTAATGAAAACACAAAGTCTGCAGCGAATGCTGCCTATGAGTAAGCCTACTCTGCATTTGCGGATGACGTGACAGCTCTATCTGTTTCCAGTGCACGCCGACGCTAACCCGTGGCATAGCAAGTGCGGTATCACCATGGTAACAAGCTCTTCATCACTGTGAAGTGCTGGGGTAAGTGGTGACTGGCTAGAGCTTGGGAGAATGATCACCAGAGACCGTGTTGATTGGAACCACAGACAAGATATCATAAACATACCCAGTCAAGGGTTAAAGAGACTGCGACTGGCAAAGCATAGAAATAGTTATAATCAACACATAAAAGTTATTACAGAACCCCCTTTAGATTTCTAAATTTAAAAGATATTTCAATATAGAAGAGTTTATTTCCAAAACACTATATTCACCAAATGTATTGAAAATTAAATACAGAAATATATAATTTTCATAAGTATTCACACCCCTGACTCAATACTTTGTAGAAGCACCTTTTGCGGCGATTACGGCTTTGAGTCATCCTTGGTATATCTGTATCAGCTTTGGGGGAAAACAATTTTAATTTCTATATACAGTATCAGTCAAAAGTTTGGACACACCTACTCATTCAAGGGTTTTTCTTTATTTTTTTATATTTTCTACATTGTAGAATAATTGTGAATACTTCAAAACTATGAAATAACACATGGAATCATGCAGTAACCAAAAAAGTGTTAAACAAATCAAAATATATGTTATATTTCAGATTCTTCAAAGTAGCCACCCTTTGCCTTGATGACAGGTTTGCACACTTTTGGCATTCTCTCAACCAGCTTCACCTGGAATGCTTTACCAACAGTCTTGAAGGAGTTTCCACATATGCTGAGCACTTGTTGGCTGCTTTTCCTTTACTCTGTGGTCCAACTCATCCCAAACCATCTCAATTGAGTTGAGGTCGGGTGATTGTGGAGGCCAGGTCATCTGATGCAGCACTGTCCTTGGTCAAATAGCCTTTACACAGCATGGAGGTGTGTTTTGGGTCATTGTTCTGTTGAAAAACAAATGATAGTCTCACTGTCACGGCTGTCTAGGACCAGTGGAGATGTGGAATCAGGAGCAGGAGACAGAGGGCCGGAGCAACTGTGTTTTAATAATATTAGTAACACGCAATAGCCGTAGGGCACCAGGCGCGTGGCGAAGTCTGCCAAGGGAAAAACACCTTCCCAAAATAAGCGCACTGGAAACAAAAAGCGCACGGGGCGCAGCCAGGCAATAATAATCGACAATAACAATTTACAATCACAACTGTCCTGAGTGGACAATAAACAATCCCGCACGAGAACCCCAACTGAAAATACACACTAAATAACCCCCCACTAATGACAAACACAAAACAGGTGCGAGATAGACAGACAGACAAAACCAAAAGACACAGAAACAACGATCGGTGGCAGCTAATAGGTCGGCGACGACGACCGCCGAGCGCCGCCCGACCGAGGAGGGGCGCCACCTTCGTTATATACTGTGACAGTACCCCTCCCCTGGCCGACGCCGGCCGCGGGGACGGCCCGGAGGGCGAGGCGCCGGCCGATCCGGACAGCGACGGTGGAATTCTTGTAGCATAGGTGGATCTAGAATGTCCGCCGCCGGAACCCAGCACCTCCCCTCCGGACCGTACCCCTCCCAGTCCACGAGGTACTGCAGGCCCCCGACCCGACGTCGGGAGTCCAGGATGGCTCGGACTGTGTACGCCGGGGCCCCCCCCGATGTCCAGGGGGGGCGGGGGGACCTCCAGCACCTCATCGTCCTGCAGTGGACCAGCTACCACCGGCCTGAGGAGAGACACATGAAACGAGGGCTTAATACGGTAATATGAAGGGAGTTGTAACCTGTAACACACCTCGTTTATCCTCCTCAGGACTTTGAACGGCCCCACAAACCGCGGACCCAGCTTCCGGCAGGGCATGCGGAGAGGCAGGTTCCGGGTCGAGAGCCAGACTCTGTCCCCCGGATTATACACGGGGGCGTCACTGCGGTGGCGGTCAACGCTCTCCTTGTGACGTTCACCAGCCCTCCTTAGGCACTCCTGGACACCATTCCAGGTCTCCTGAGAGCGCTTCACCCATGCCTCCACCGCAGGAGCCTCCGTCTGGCTCTGTTGCCATGGCACCAGGACCGGCTGATACCCCAATACCACCTGGAAGGGTGATAGGTTGGTAGAGGAGTGGCGCTGAGAGTTCTGGGCCATCTCGGCCCATGGCACGAACTGCGCCCACTCCCCTGGCCGGTCCCGGCAATACGACCGCAGGAACCTGCCCACCTCCTGGTTAATGCGCTCCACCTGCCCATTACTCTCGGGGTGGAACCCCGAGGTCAAGCTGACCGAGACCCCCAGCCTCTCCATAAACGATCTCCACACCCTGGACGTGAACTGGGGACCCCGATCAGATACGATGTCCTCGGGCACCCCATAGTGCCGGAAGACATGGGTGAACAGGGCCTCCGCGGTTTGCAGGGCCGTAGGAAGACCGGGCAAAGGGAGCAGACGGCAGGACTTAGAGAACCTGTCCACAACGACCAGGATCGCCGTATTCCCCTGGGACGGCGGGAGATCCGTGAGGAAATCCACCGAGAGGTGAGACCAAGGCCGCTGTGGAACGGGGAGGGGCTGTAATTTCCCTCGAGGCAGGTGCCTAGGAGCCTTGCACTGAGCGAATACCGAACAGGAAGAGACATAACGCCGAACATCCTCAGCCAAGGTGGGCCACCAGTACCTTCCCTTCAGGCCCCGCACTGTCCGTTCCACCCCAGGATGACCCGAGGAGGGTAGAGCGTGGGACCATCGGATCAGGCGATCGCGAACACCAAGCGGAACGTATTTCAGGCCCACGGGACATTGAGGAGGAGTGGGTTCTGACCGACCCGCCCGCTCGATGTCCGCATCCACCTCCCATACCACCGGTGCCACCAGACAGGAGGCGGGGAGTATGGGAGTGGGATCGATGGTCCGCTCCTCGGTGTCGTAGAGACGCGACAGTGCGTCAGCCTTCCGGTTCCGGGAACCTGGAATGTACGAGAGGGTAAAGTGAAACCTCGTAAAAAACATGGCCCACCTTGCCTGACGGGGATTAAGCCTCCTCGCTGCCCGAATATACTCCAGGTTACGGTGGTCGGTCCAGATGAGAAAAGGGTGACGTGCCCCCTCAAGCCAATGTCTCCACACCGTCAAAGCCCTGACCACGGCTAACAGCTCCCGGTCCCCCACATCATAGTTGCGCTCCGCCGGGCTCAGCTTCTTAGAAAAGAAGGCACATGGGCGGAGCTTCGGAGGAACGCCCGAGCGCTGCGATAGCACAGCTCCTACCCCAGCCTCGGACGCGTCCACCTCCACTATGAATGGCAAGGAGGGGTCCGGATGCGCCAGGACAGGTGCATTGGTAAACAGAACCTTCAGACGATGGAAGGCTCTGTCCGCCTCTGCTGACCATCGTAGCCGCACCGGCCCCCCCTTCATCAGTGAGGTAATGGGAGCCGCCACCTGGACAAAACCCCGGATAAACCTCCGATAATAATTAGCGAACCCCAAGAACCGCTGCACCTCCTTCACAGTGGTTGGGGTTGGCCAATTACGCACAGCCGTCACACGGTCACACTCCACCTCTACCCCCGAGGTGGAAATGCGATATCCTAGAAATGAGACGGCTCGTTTGAAGAACTCGCATTTCTCAGCCTTGACGTATAGGTTATGCTCCAGCAGCCGCCCAAGCACTTTACGCACGAGGGACACATGCTCGGCGTGTGTGGCGGAGCAAATCAGGATGTCATCGATGTACACCACCACACCCTGCCCGAGCATGTCCCGAAGGACCTCGTCCACAAAGGATTGGAAGACAGCGGGAGCGTTCTTTAACCCATACGGCATGACGAGGTACTCATAATGGCCCGATGTGGTACTAAATGCGGTTTTCCACTCGTCTCCATCTCGGATACGCACCAGGTTATATGCGCTCCTGAGATCTAATTTCGTGAAGAAGCGCGCCCCGTGAAATGACTCCACTGCCGTAGCAATGAGAGGTAGCGGGTAACTGAAACCCACTGTGATAGCATTTAGACCTCTATAGTCAATGCACGGGCGCAGACCTCCCTCCTTCTTCTTCACGAAAAAAAAGCTTGAGGAGACGGGGGACTTAGATGGCCAAATGTATCCCTGTCTCAAGGACTCAGTGACGTATGTATCCATAGCCACTGTCTCCTCCTGAGACAGAGGATACACGTGACTCCTAGGAAGAACCGCGTCGGCCTGGAGGTTTATCGCACAATCCCCTCGTCGATGGGGGGGTAATAGAGTCGCCTTCATCTTACTGAAGGCGATAGCCAAATCGGCATACTCTGAGGGAATGTGCACGGTGGAGACTTGGTCTGGACTCTCCACCGTAGTCGCACCGATGGAAACTCCTATGCACCTACCTGAGCACTCCCTCGACCACCCCGTAAGAGCCCTCTGTCTCCACGAAATCTGCGGGTTGTGCGTGGCTAGCCAGGGGATTCCCAGTACCACCGGAAACGCTGGGGAGTCAATGAGGAATAGGCTGATACGCTCCTCATGACCCCCCCACGTCTGCATAACCAGTGGCACTGTGACCTCCCCTACTTGGCCTGACCCTAGCGGTCGACTATCTAGGGCGTGCACAGGGAAGGGGTGGTCCAGCTGAACCAGGGGAATCCCTAACCTCTTCGCTAACCCACGGTCCATAAAACTCCCAGCTGCACCTGAATCGACTAGTGCCTTATACTGGAAGTGAGGGGAAAAATCAGGAAAACAAACAGAGGTGTACATGTGGTCGACAGGGGGCTCTGGGTGTGGCTGGTGCGGACTCACCTGGGGGTTCGAAGTAGTGCTCTGCCTGCCCTCCGAACTCCCGGGGGGACCACTCCAGCACCGGTCCACAGTGTGTCCTCTGCGTCCACATCGGGTGCAGGAGAGACCCCCCCCCCTCCGGTCCTCCTCGACGCAGTCCCCCCTATCTCCATGGGCTGTGGAGCGGGGGGACTGGGAGGCGGAACGAACAGGCCCCGACTGGAACGTCCCCGGGAAGCCAGCCTAATGGACAAATCCTCCAGTCTAATGGACAAATCCACCAGTTGGTCTAGGGTGGAGGCGTTGTCCCTACAGGCCAGCTCCCGGCGGACATCCTCGCGAAGGCTACACCTATAGTGGTCTATCAAGGCCCGCTCGTTCCACCCCGATCCAGCGGCGAGAGTCCGGAATTCTAGGGCGAAATCCTGAGCGCTCCTCGTCTCCTGTCTCAAGTGGAATAGCCGCTCACCCGCCGCCCTGCCCTCCGGGGGATGATCGAAAACCGCCCGGAAGCGGCGGGTGAACTCAGGGTAGTCGCCCCGAGCCGAGTCTGGGCCATCCCAGACCGCATTGGCCCATTCCAGGGCTCGACCCGTGAGACAGGAGACGAGGACGCTCACCCTCTCTTCGTCGGAAGGGGGGGGGGCGGACGGTCGCCAGGTATAGTTCCAATTGGAGCAAGAACCCCTTGCACCCAGCGGCCGTCCCATCGAACTCCCGGGGAGGAGTAATCCGGATACCACCGGCGACCGCTTCAGGGGGTGTGTGTAGGGGCGCAGGGTGAGGGACCGGAGCTGGTCCAGCTGGGGAAGCACCTCTCTCCCAGTTCTCCAACCGGGCCAACACCTGGTCCATGGCCGAGCCTAGGCGGTGGAGGAGGCTGGCGTGTTGAGAGACCTGCTCAGCCATGGACGGCGCTTCTGCTCCTGCTGACTCCATACAGGTGCGGGATTCTGTCACGGCTGTCTAGGACCAGTGGAGATGTGGAATCAGGAGCAGGAGACAGAGGGCCGGAGCAACTGTGTTTTAATAATATTAGTAACACGCAATAGCCGTAGGGCACCAGGCGCGTGGCGAAGTCTGCCAGGGGAAAAACACCTTCCCAAAATAAGCGCACTGGAAACAAAAAGCGCACGGGGCGCAGCCCGGCAATAATAATCGACAATAACAATTTACAATCACAACTGTCCTGAGTGGACAATAAACAATCCCGCACGAGAACCCCAACTGAAAATACACACTAAATAACCCCCCACTAATGACAAACACAAAACAGGTGCGAGATAGACAGACAGACAAAACCAAAAGACACAGAAACAACGATCGGTGGCAGCTAATAGGCCGGCGACGACGACCGCCGAGCGCCGCCCGACCGAGGAGGGGCGCCACCTTCGTTAGATACTGTGACACTCACTAAGCACAAACCAGATGGGATGGCGTATTGCTGCAGAATGCTGTGATAGCTATGCTGGTTAAGTGTGCCTTGAATTTAAAAATAAAAATCACAGACAGTGTCTCCAGCAAAGCACCCCCACACCCTCACACCTCCTCCTCCATGCTTCACGGTGGGAACCACACATGCGGAGATCATGCGTCTCACAAAGACACGGTGGTTGGAACCAACAATCTCAAATTTGGACTCATCAGACCAAAGGACAGATTTCCACCAGTCTAATGTCCATTTCTCGTGTTTCTTGGCCCAAGCAAGTCTCTTCTTCTTAATGGTGTGGTTTAGTAGTGGTTCCTTTGCAGCAATTCGACCATGAAGGCCTGATTCACGCAGTCTCCTCTGAACAGTTGATGTTGAGGTGTGTCTGTTACTTGAACTCTGTGAAGCATTTATTTGGGCTGCAATTTGAAGTGCAGTTAACTCTAATGAACTGATCCTCTGCAGCAGAGGTAACTCTGGGTCTTCCTTTCCTGTGGCAGTCCTCATGAGAGCCAGTTTCATCATATCGCTTGATGGTTTATGCAACTGCACTTGAAGAAACTTTCAAAGTTATTGAAATGTTCTGCATTGACTGACCTTCATGTCTTAAAGTAATGATGGACTGTCATTTCTCTTTGCTTATTTGAGCTGTTCTTGTGATAATATGGACTTGGGCTATCTTCTGTATACCACCCACACCTTGTCACAACACAACTGATTGGCTAAAACCCATGAAGAAGGAAATCAATTCCACAAATTAGCTTTTAACAAGGCACACCTTTTAATTTAAATACATTCCAGGTGACTACCTCATTAAGCTGTTTTTATTTAACTAGGCAAGTCAGTTAAGAACAAATTCTTATTTACAACAACAGCCTAGGAACAGTGGGTTACCTGCCTTGTTCAGGGATAGAATGACAGATTTGTACCTTGTCAGCTCGGGGATTTGAACTTGCAACCTTTCGGTTACTAGCCCAACCACTAGGCTACCCTGCCACCCGATACCAATACTGCACTATGTGTACATTCAGAGGGTAGCTGTTTTCTGTTTTACAGTTCTACCAATTATTCATACCACTGACAGACTTTTATGGTCTTTTTTGATGGCAACTAAAAATATATCTAAGGTAATTTTGATTTTGTACATAGTCATACCTAGTTATAACCAGTTGTAACCATAGGCGAGTGCATATCGCGCTCCATTGCTGCAGGTGATCTGTCTATCAGGTCAAGATTACTCCAACAGGTCCCCCTACACCCTCTGAGGATATGTAAAACCTAATAGTATGTCCCCAGAGAAACCTGAAATGAAAATAAATATTTTTTTAGATTTGCCAATACAGCTGTCTGTATAGATTCAGAGCATATCTGAGTTCTGTTTTGCAGTTCTATCAGGTATTTTGATTTTGTACACGGTCATATGATACGTGGTATAAAAAGTACAATCTTAGGCGAGTACATGGGGAGCTATATCTCTTCAAATGATCTGTCAAGCTGGTCAAAATCTCTGATACAGGTCCCCCTCCACAAGTATGATAACTTGTTATTATGTCTCCAGAGAAACCTAGATTTAAATAAATGTCCTATCTATCAAATCACTATAGGCGGAATTGGGTGTTATTTGCTGGGGTCAAAATGAGCCCAAAAGACTTGAACTTTGTCAAAGTCCATATTCATACATAAACACTAAACAATGATTTAGATTGATTAAGAACAAGTCGATTGAGAAAGTCCTGAAAATGTGGAAGAATTTAATAAACCACATTTGAGCTACGATAACAAATATGCCTCTGGGGTCAAAATGACCCCAGTCAGTAGTTTGAGGGTTAAGATGACCGCACTAACTGTAAGTCACTTTGGATAGCAACATCTGCTAAATGACTAAAATGTCAAATGTACATGTTTACATACAGATCTTATATTACTATATTGATTAATTTAAATTGATGTCACAAACGTATAATTTGTAAAGAAAGTTCTTTATGAAACGTAGTTCTTTGTTACATTTGACTGTGTAAAACCTAGCAGTACTACTTATTTTTCGGCGAGTGAGGAAGATGTATAGCGTTTTGCAAAAAAACATGATTATTTTTCTCTCTGAAATGAAACCATCAAGTGATACATTTGAAATAAATACATGTATATCATTAAACAACCCCATGCCATGATTAGATAGTGAAAAAACATAAAACGTTTTTTAAACAACAAAAGCTAATTTACCAACATTTCTGAAAATGGATATAGCGTTTTGGAAATAAACTTTTCATATCAAGAGTCACTTAACCCTAGTCTGAATCTTGACTGAAGCTTGTACAAACAATCACAACATCCATCTAACCATTTCATTGCAGTTATTGTACTTAGATATGCAAAAGAAATTGAGGCATATATTGCTATGCTTTAGCATTGTCTCATTCTCTTCATTCTTTAGGCGGTCATAGTACACACTGTGCATGACTCGTTCTGCATGACATGGAGTTTTGATTCCAGATTCCCTTATCCTTTCTTCTGGTAAGGTCACCTGCTGTAGATTGGGACAATATCTTGACTGTGGGGGATCTCTGTAGGTTCTATGCTTGTAATGTGGAAATGTAAGATAACTAAAGTTCATGTTTAGATTTAATGATCAACATTTGTAGAATATTTATAACCCATGACATTTTCATTGATTATAATGTTGATATATAGGGCATCATCTGTATCACAGAACAGGGCTCCGGGCAGCCGAGCGTAAATGGAGGAAAACTAGCCTCCCTGCGGACCTGGCATCTTTTCACTCCCTCCTCTCTACATTTTCCTCCTCTGTTTCTGCTGCTAAAGCCACTTTCTACCACTCTAACTTCCAAGCATCTGCCTCTAACCCTAGGAAGCTCTTTTCCACCTTCTCCTCCCTCCTGAATCCTCCTCCCCCTCCCCCCCCTCCTCCCTCTCTGCGGATGACTTCGTCAACCATTTTGAAAAGAAGGTCGACGACATCCGATCCTCGTTTGTTAAGTCAAACGACACCGCTGGTCCTGCTCACATTGCCCTACCCTATGCTTTGACCTCTTTCTTCCCTCTCTCTCCAGATGAAATCTTGCGTCTTGTGACGGCCGGCCGCCCAACAACCTGCCCGCTTGACCCTATCCCCTCCTCTCTTCTCCAGACCATTTCCGGAGACCTTCTCCCTTACCTCACCTCGCTCATCAACTCATCCTTGACCACTGGCTACGTCCCTTCCGTCTTCAAGAGAGCGAGAGTTGCACCCCTTCTCAAAAAACCTACACTTGATCCCTCCGATGTCAACAACTACAGACCAGTATCCCTTCTTTCTTTTCTCTCCAAAACTCTTGAACGTGCCGTCCTTGGCCAGCTCTCCTGCTATCTCTCTCAGAATGACCTTCTTGATCCAAATCAGTCAGGTTTCAAGACTGGTCATTCAACTGAGACTGCTCTTCTCTGTGTCACAGAGGCTCTCCGCACTGCTAAAGCTAACTCTCTCTCCTCTGCTCTCATCCTTCTAGACCTATCTGCTGCCTTTGATACTGTGAACCATCAGATCCTCCTCTCCACCCTCTCCGGGTTGGGTATCTCCGGCGCGGCTCACTCTTGGATTGCGTCCTACCTGACAGGTCGCTCCTACCAGGTGGCGTGGCGAGAATCCGTCTCAGCACCACGTGCTCTCACCACTGGTGTCCCCCAGGGCTCAGTTATAGGCCCTCTCCTATTCTCGCTATACACCAAGTCACTTGGCTCTGTCATATCCTCACATGGTCTCTCCTATCATTGCTATGCAGACGACACACAATTAATCTTCTCCTTTCCCCCTTCTGATAACCAGGTGGCGAATCGCATCTCTGCATGTCTGGCAGATATATCAGTGTGGATGACGGATCACCACCTCAAGCTGAACCTCGGCAAGACGGAGCTGCTCTTCCTCCCGGGGAAGGACTGCCCTTTCCATGATCTCGCCATCACGGTGGACAACTCCATTGTGTCCTCCTCCCAGAGTGCTAAGAGCCTCGGCGTGACCCTGGACAACACCCTGTCATTCTCCGCTAACATCAAGGCGGTGACCCGATCCTGTAGGTTCACGCTATACAACATTCGCAGAGTACGACCCTGCCTTATACAGGAAGCGGCACAGGTCCTAATCCAGGCACTTGTCTTCTCCCGTCTGGATTACTGCAACTCCCTGTTGGCGGGGCTCCCTGCCTGTGCCATTAAACCCCTAACTCATCCAGAACGCCGCAGCCCGTCTGGTGTTCAACCTTCCCAAGTTCTCTCACGTCACCCCGCTCCTTCGCACACTCCTCTGGCTTCCAGTTGAAGCTCGCATCTGCTACAAGACCATGGTGCTTGCCTACGGAGCTATGAGGGGAACGGCACTTCCGTACCTTCAGGCTCTGATCAGGCCCTACACCCAAACAAGGGCACTGCGTTCATCCACCTCTGGCCTGCTGGCCCCCCTACCTCTGCGGAAGCACAGTTCCCGCTCAGCCAGTCAAAACTGTTCGCTGCTCTGGCACCCCAATGGTGGAACAAGCTCCCTCACGACGCCAGGACAGCGGAGTCAATCACCACCTTCCGTAGACACCTGAAACCCCACCTCTTTAAGGAATACCTGGGATAGGATAAAGTAATCCTTCTAACCCCCCCCCCCCCCCAAAAAAAAAAGTAATAGATGTACTATTGTAAAGTGGTTGTTCCACTGTATATCATAAGGTGAATGCACCAATTTGTAAGTCGCTCTGGATAAGAGCGTCTGCTAAATGACGTAAATGTAAATGTAATAATGAGTACAACCACTGTCATCCTATCCCTACCCCATTGTACCCCCGAGTCCTACGGAATCGACACGCTATCTGATGTAAAACAATGCATCTACCCATATCTCTCTCTCTCTGTGCAATCATAATGAGGTAATGATGAGTCATTGCTACTGTGTCTTCATATATCTCTCTCTTTCTCTATGTCTCTCTCTTTCTCTCTCGAAGCACATGTCAATCTCATCCTTATTGTCCTTCATAGGTAGAATTAGTTGGCTATTTCAACTGAAAATGCAGCCTCGAATCTCTCCAAATACTTTGTGTGACCTGACTAATCAAAAGCAGGCAAATACACCATAAAATCCAAGA
This sequence comes from Salmo salar, assembly GCF_965601325.2. NCBI lineage: Eukaryota > Metazoa > Chordata > Actinopteri > Salmoniformes > Salmonidae > Salmo > Salmo salar. Next base: position 39,323,877 of record NC_138296.1, on the reverse strand, counting down.
CACCTGTGGGTCAGGCCAACATGAGTAAAAATCCCTGTCAGAATATACCTATTTCCTCTATTTTCAATTTTCTTCTCTCCTCCACTCCCTTCGCTCTCTTTTGCTGTCAGACCAGTGGAACAAACAGGATTGCTTTTGTTCGCTTTTAGCCTGTTTTGCAGCACTGCCTGTGTTATTTTTAGCTGCAATCTTGTCTTTCAACGTGAATCTATCGATCGCACCTCACCATGTTCACACAAATGGCCTTTTCTGACGTAAGAAAGGCAGCAATTGCTGGCTCCCTGGGAGGCATGACGTCCTTTCCCACCTCTGCAGGAGGGTTCACAGTACTGTCAATATTGGTTAATGACAGACAGACTGACGAGACCCCTCATATGAGCACACAGGAAACCAAACAGTAACAGTGAGAGTATAGGGCAATCTCTCTCCTTGTGCAGTAAGACAGTGCACTATGTGGCCAGAATAGAGAGTTTGAGAACAAGAGTTTGCATGTATAAGGTGACATCACCTTGCAAATGCAAGGTCTACCACACTTGGGCGAGTGACATTAAGTGTGTGTGTGTGTGTGTGCAGACAGACAGACAGACAGACAGACAGACAGACAGACAGACAGACAGACAGACAGACAGACAGACAGACAGACAGAGAGAGAGCTGGTAGTCCACCAAACTACCAGGTGTGAAACAGGGAAGAGACTCATTTGGTATAGAGCAAACCTAACCCACTCCATTAAATATGATTTTTTATTTTTTTTACATCTGGTTAGCAATACTAATTAAGGAAATGATCTCTAAAGAGAAAAACATCCTCACGTGTGCTACATACATTTCCCAATAGAATCCACATACAATTTATTTTCCCTTTCTTACTTCAACTATTTGCACATTACTACAACACTATACATAGCCAGTAATATAAATTGAAATGGCTCTATTCTTTTAAAGCTTTTACTGTTCATTTCTGTTTATTTCACTTTTGTTTATAATCTATTCCACATGCTTTGGCAATGTAAACATGGTTTCCATGCTCTAGTCTAGCATACTCTGTAACTTTCTGTTCTGAGTTACTGTATATCTAATAGGGGCGCCCAAGATTCACATTGATAGCCTTCCCAAAAAGATGCGCTGCACATTCTGCGCAACCAAGATTTTGGTAGGAAACTTGCAGTCCTTTCCTACTCGGGCCGTGGTAGTAGTGTCTACCACTGCGACTGTGATGGGTATCTGTCCTGCTGTACTGAGTTACTCATTGGGTGTATAATCTATTTTTAGCGCCAACAGATGGGGTCACGTGACAGGGGACACACGTCATTAATGTTGTTGGTGGAGGAGCTGAAAATATGGAGGAAAGAGAGTTGTAACAGGGAAAATTAGACATTTCACCCCCCCCAAAAAAGATTATTAAACCGATCAAGAAGTGTAACGGTCGAAGAGGCAATCTCCAAGCAGCGAAAAGGAGAACGACAATCAGGTACGTTATGTTTGCTGGGAGATAATGTATCTTTCGTCTACTGCTGGTAAGAAATGTTTTTATACCGCGATATTTTCGTGTGATGCGTTTGGTTACTTCTGGCTAGCTAACAAGCTAGATAACTTCATAGCGTTCTGTCAGTTTTGATAGCTAGTTAACGTTAGCTAGCAAGCGAAGTTGCTTTAGCTAATGTAAATGTGCACGAATGGATTGTTCTGATTTGGAAAATGTCAAGTTAACAAACTGACACATAGTATTGGCATCTGATTTAAAGCGTCAGTTAGTCAGGTTGTAATGTTCCCAGACGTCTACTTAGCGTGCTAGCTAACGTTAGCTATCTGGAAGTGGGCTGCTGATAAGCTAACGTTAACGTTACTGGCTAACGCAGGCTAACTTAGCTATCACATTTGAAAAATGTTTTTTTTAGGGTGGCTGCTAAAAGCACTACCGCAGCCGTCGGTGCCCTCCATGGCAATTTGTGTCATCCATGTTTAGCAAATTGTGTTTTTGTTCGAGTTGAAATGACTAGTTTGCCATTTCTGCAATCTCCACTTCTTCTGGTAACCCCCATTGCAGTCGTCAGCAAGTTTGCGACGCCTCATTTTTTAAGGTGATGGTGCCACTTGAGTTGGGGTCCCACTCCCTGCTAGTTGTTTCTATTGGTGTATACAGTTTAATATGCCAAACGTGTGTGTGTGTGTGTGTGTGTGTGTGTGTGTGAGAGAGCGAGGATCCCGCACAGTCAGTAGCCTGTGTTTTTGCATATTCAATATATATGCTAATTAAAATGATGAGCTGCAACAAACACTCAAACTGGACAGTTTTCTCATTCAAAAACTCAATCATGGACACTCTTACTGACAGTTGTGGCTGCTTTGCGTGATGTATTGTTCTCTCTACCTTCTTGCCCTTTGCTGATATCTGTGCCCAATGATTGTACCATGTTTTGTGCTGCTACCATGGTGTTGCTGCCGTGCTATGTTGTCTTAGGTCTCTCTTTATGTCGTGATGTGTGTTTTTTGTCCTATTTTATTTTTCATCCCAGCCCCAGTCCCTGCAGGAGGCCTTTTGGTAGGCCGTCATTGTAAATAAGAATATGTTCTTAACTGTCTTGCCTAGTTAAATGACATTGATGCCACTAGTTTTACTGTGTAAAATAAAAATGTGGATGAAAGGGAAAAATATAATGGCTTAGGCCAACTAATGCAATATCAGTGCCTTCCTTCCCCCCCAAAATACCAATTTGAATTACTGGAAACACCTTTTATGCCTAGATGGTGAAGTACAGACCGGTAGGTTTCCTCCTGATGTGGAGATGTCTGAATAGTTTCTCCAATTATGGTCAGTGTCAGTTATCACAATGGATTGTCTGCTAGCAAAGGCAAAGTTGTGTTTTTATAGTTACTTTCATGATAGTCATAACTGTTATGAAAGGAACATGACATTTATCAGAGGTAGGCCTAGATACTCAGTGTACAAAACATTACAACACCTCCCTAATATTGTGTTGCACCCCCCTTTTGCCCTCAATTTGTTGGGGCATGGCCTACAAGGTGTCAAGTGTCCCACAGGGATGCTGGCCCATGTTGACTCCAATGCCTCCCACAGTTGTGTCAAGTTGGCTGCATGTCCCTTGGGTGGTGGACCATTCTCAATACACACAGGAAACCGTTGAGTGTGAGAAACCCAGCAGCGTTGCAGTTGACACTCAAACCAGTCCCCCTCGCATCTACTACCATACCCTGTTCAAAGGCACTTAAATATTTGATCTTGCCCATCCACCCTCTGAATGACAAGTGCACATTCCATGTCTCAAGGCTTAAAAATTCTTCTGTAACCTGTCTCCCCCCTTCATCTACACTGATTTGAAGTGGATTTAACAGGTGACATCAATAATGGATCATAACTTTCACCTGGTCAGTTTGTCATGGAAAGAGCAGGTGTTCCTGATGTTTTTTTTTACACGCAGTGTATATTCTACAGTGGATTCCTAAGTAAGATTTTGATTTGTGGCTTGTTCCGTGCATGTACACACTAACATTTTACCTGCAGGCCACCCTTAACCCTATGAAAAGATGTGGTTTTGGCTCGCAAGTCATTTGGCAGTCTTGCACAGCTCCATTGTGCAGAAGTTGGATGGAGCCAGAGAGGTCATGGAGAAGGATTTCCTCCTAAAATGAAATGAATAACAAATTCCTGTCTTTGATTAAGTGTCAAAGATTTGCTAGAGATCAGTTGATTGACAGAAATGCTGCTTCTCACGTGTGTGTGGATGCCTCTCACAGTCCTCGAGTGGCCTTGTGTGTCCTTTTTCATTGACAATGTTAAGTCCTTGTGCATGGAGTTGTTCGGTTTGTTAACTTTAATCATTGGATTTTGTTTGGCATACATTTTAATGTGAAGAATCTCAGCATCACTGTTGCTGTGGAATTGCCCTCCTTTAACAGTCACTCCAAGTAAATGAAGAACCACTGGCTAAACCAGCTCTAGCATCAGCTTTTTTGCTCAAGGTTTGTCTTGTCACACACTCCTGATTTCTGCCCTCTTGGCTATCAGATAAGATCAGGTTAGGGTTATCTGGATACTTTTTGGAACACATCTGCATGTGCCCAGTTGAATTACATGGTGACAGATTTTATTTTATATTTATTTCACCTTTATTTAACCAGGAAGGCTAGTTGAGAGCAAGTTCTCATTTACAACTGCGACCTGGCCAAGATAAAGCACAGCAGTTCGACACATACAACAACACAGTTATACATGGAATAAACAAGCATACAGTCAATAATACAGTAGAAAAAATAAATCTATATACAGTGAGTGCAAATGAGGTAAGATGAGGGAGGTACGACAAATAGGCCATGGTGGCGAAGTAATTACAATATAGCATTTAGACACTGGAATGGTAGATGTGCAGAAGATTAATGTGCAAGTAGATACTGGGGTGCAAAGGAGCTAGATGGCTAGATAAATAAATACAGTATCGGGATGAGGTAGTTGGGTGGGCAATGTGCAGTGATCTGTGAGCTGCTCTGACAGCTGGTGCTTAAAGCTAGTGCGGGAGATATGGGTCTCCAGCTTCAGTCATTTTTATTTTTGCAGTTCGTTCCAGTCATTGGCAGCAGAGAACTGGAAGGAAAGGCAGCCAAAGGAGGAATTGGCTTTGGGGGTGACCAGTGAAATATACCTGCTGGAGCGTGTGCTACGGGTAGGTGTTCCTATGGTGACCAGTGAGCTGAGATAAGGCGGGGCTTTACCTAGCAGAGACTTGTAGATGACCTGGAGCAAGTGAGTTTGGCGACGAGTATGTAGCGAGGGCCAGCCAACGAGAGCGTACAGGTCGCAGTGGTGAGTGATATGGGGCTTTGGTGACAAAATGGATGGCACTGTGATAGACTGCATCCAATTTGTTGAGTAGAGTGTCGGAGGCTATTTTGTAAATTACATCGCCGAAGTCAAGGATCGGTAGGATTGTCAGTTACGAGGATTTGTTTGGCTGCGTGAGTGAAGGAGGCATTGTTGTGAAATAGGAAGCTGATTCTAGATTTAATTTTGGATTGGAGATGTTTAATGGGAGTCTGGAAGGAGAGTTTACAGTCTAACCAGACACCTAGGTATTTGTAGTTGTCCACATATTCTAAGTCAGAACCGTCCAGAGTAGTGATGCTGGACGGGCGGGCAGGTGCGGGCAGTGATTGGTTGAAGAGCATGCATTTAGTTTTACTTGCATTTAAGAGCAGTTGGAGGCTACGGAAGGAGAGTTGTATGGCATTGAAGCTCGTCTGGAGGTTGGTTAACACAGTGTTCAAAGAGGGGCCAGAAGTATACAGAATGGTGTCGTCTGCATAGAGGTGGATCAGAGAATCACCAGCAGCAAGAGCGACATCATTGATGTATACAGAGAAGAGAGTCGGCCCGAGAATTGAACCCTGTGGCACCCCCATAGACTGCCAGTGGTCCGGACAACAGGCCCTCCGATTTGACACACTGAACTCTGTCTGAGAAGTAGTTGGTGAACCAGGCGAGGCAATCATTTGAGAAACCAAGGCTGTTGAGGTTGCCAATAAGAATGTGGTGATTGAAAGAGTTGAAAGCCTTAGCCAGGTAGATGAATACGGCTGCACAGTAATGTCTCTTATCGATGGCGGTTATGATATCGTTTAGGACCTTGAGCGTGGCTGAGGTGCACCCAGATGTCAAGACTTAAAGGGTCACACATTGAGATCCCGTGTTCCATAGGGGACCTCTTGCTTATGAGGAAGGATATACGTAATGTTTGCCTCAGACCATGGCCACTGAACAGTATACATTTTAAATGTGCTTTCTCTATGTGGGTCACTAATGTCTATTTTTGAAATGTGTATCTTTTTATATTCATTGCCTGAATTAAACTTGATGGGTCGAACTTTGCTTCTCTGATCTCGGACACCCAGAATTTAAATATTGCGTAAATGTACTAACGACACTAGCAAAGTCTTCATCCCTCTAAATGGAAACTCTCAGACTTGCCCAAACTGGCTATGTGCCATCCCACAGGCTGTCGACATGCTGCTGCTACTACCATTTTTATGTTACGGGCATCTGTCCACGAGAGATTAGGCCTATTCCTTCACAAAATAGGTTCAGCACATAGTAAGATTGCAACTCTTATGAATTTTTTTTTAAGACCAGTTCTTCAATGACGTGACGCAGAGTCACTTGTCCTGATGAATCACACAAGGTGTTGAAAAGGCTATTGAACAGCCCTGCCCATGCACTGCTCTGAAGATACAGGGCCTTGGCGTTCGCCTATTCTGTTTGCAATGCAAAAATGCTTGGAAACTTTGATTCATACACTGTAGAGAACATTCTTTAGGCTACAGTGTGACGCAAAAATAACCTCAGCTGTATGTTAATGATTGAAACATGCTTGCTGTGCTGAAATACTTTTTATTTTTTTTATTTTTTATATATCCTGGAAATCTGGTTACAAGTGTTGATTGGATAAAACCCACAGTTGACAGCCTCCAACCCAGTATACCGTGCACGTTTACAATCCTAGCCCCCAGAAAAGCCTATTCTTGGAGAAATGGGCATGTGACTTAGGCTAAGTGTTGCTGGTTGAAATTCCAGAAGGAATAGTTGCCATCCTCCTACCCTTGAGCAATGTGCTGACCCAAAATTGTTTTGATTGTATCATTTCTGTGAGGCACTTCAGTGTTGGGGGAAAAAAATCATTTGACTGAAGTGAGTAATTTTGGTGTCTGGATCCTAATGAAACATCCTTGGACCAGTTACAAGGCCATTGCCTAGACATGCTTCATTGGACTACATTTTTAATAAACTAACTAGGCCTATCTCTCTCTGCTATTTAAGTGAACAATTTAGCTTCAAGGTAAGTTAATGGTGCCGCACTGCCATTGAGAGCCTGCATGTTCTCTGTTTTGTATGTAAGGTGTGGCGTCAAGGGGAGATGGGGCCCTTTCGTCCCTGCTAGTGGGAAAGGCGCTGCTGAGTGCAGTGTCCCTCCTTTCTCCTTGAGAATCTGCTGGTCGCTCTCTCGCCTTGACTTTGAGGGCTGGCTGAGGGGGATGTGCAGATGGGTTAGTGAGTGTCAGACCCCATCTTTGGTTCTGTTTATAAGAGCACAAAGGATCCTCCTTATGTGGTTCTGATTTTGGACCAGACCTGACTCAGTGTCACAGGCCTTTCTGTTGCATTGCCGGAAGGCCATTGCATTCATAAATGCTATCCAATAAAGTTGACCGCAGCCCATTTAAACATGAAGCACATTCAATTGTTGCAAATTGATTTGCTCCTGCTTAAAGCTCCCCCTGCAATTCTAAGAATTTCTTGGTGTACAATTTCTGTGCTTCATATGTTGAACCATTTTAAGTCGTGACTTCAAGCGAAGGCTGATGCCGAGGACAGAGCATGTCGCTTAGCAGCACTTCCTGGCTGTTGGTGGGATACTTATTTTCAGTGATAATGCGAGGAGGCGGAGACCCCCACTTAGGCTATTCTCTGGCTGAGTCTGCTTGCACCATCACGCAGTCGTACTGCAAAGGGGAAGAAAAAAAAAGATGAGCTGATATTTTTATCCCCATTCGCACGTCCTTAGGATAATGCAGCCGGTGAAAGCGGCTAGGCCAGCAGTCAGAGGTGGTTAAAGGTTCTAAATACCCTGCGACAAGGCATCCCATTATCCCTGTGACACGGTTTCTATAACCAAGCTTCCTGTGTATGCCGTGATGAAGCCAGGCCCTTGCCGGAGCATGTCATCTGACCGAGTGCCTTGGGATCCTGCAGGGGGAAGAGTTGCTTACCAACATCTGGAATATCACACGGAGAGCCATTTGCTTAGCCCCATACCACACTCTAGACACGCTTTCAGATTTAGCTGACATATTGTAAGCAATTAGAGGAAATGTCATCCTCTGTGGGTGTACAGGAGAAAGGTTAATGGCACTTAGTCCCTAACTTTAGAAAGGCTGCATAAAATGAACAATTTCAAAAAGTATAATTTCATTTGTAGATATTTCTTGCAATTGGTGCAACAATGCCTTCATGTCACTAATTGGCCTTGGTGATTTTTGGTATCTAAATGTGTGAATGACTAAATTTACATGTTCTTGTCGTTAGTCTAATCCTCATGACTGTTCCCAGATAACAAAACCCCAGAGAAGATGAATATATTTAGCTGATGTGCTGACAAGAGGCCAGTGTTAAACCGGAGGGGACATCTGAAGAGAGTAGTTTTAAGAGCATTAAACGATCAGCGACGTGTTTGGGCACAGCGCCTGAGAGCCTTGCTTCAGTGCGGAAGGCACAGGGACCGTGTGGTACTGCATGGGCTTTCAGCGCTAACTCCACTCCATTAAATCATACGGCTTAGAGGCAAGACTTCCGCGACTGAGTGGGACTTAGATCCGCTTTCCAGGAATTACACTGCAGTGGTAATTAGGGCTGGGCGATATGGCCTAAAAATCATCTAGATTTTGTTCACGTTTATGGCCGATTTTTAACTTTTATTTGTGTGTGTACCAGTCTGGACACCTACTCATTGAAGTGTTTTATTTTTTTGTATTATTATAATTTTTTTTTAAACAATTTTCTACATTGTAGAATAATAGTGAAGACAAACTATGAAATAACACATGGAATCATGTAGTAACCAAAAAAGTGTTAAACAAATCAAAATATAGTTTATTTGAGGTTCTTCAAAGTAGCCACCCTTTGCAATGATGACAGCTTGGCACACTATTGGCATTTTCTCAACCAGCTTCACCTGGAAGGAGTTCCCACACATACTGAGCACTTGTTGGCTGCTTTTCCTTTTACTCTGTGGTCCAACTCATCCCAAATATTCAATTTGGTTGCGGTCGGTTGATTTGTGGAGGCCAGGTCATCTCATGCAGCCCTCCATCACTCATTATTGGTCAAATAGCCCTTACACAGCCTGGAGGTGTGTTGGATCATTGCCCTGTTGAAAAACAAATGATAGTCCCAATCAGCGCAAACCAGATGGGATGGTGTATCGCTTCAGAATGCTGTGGTAGCCATGCTGGTTAAGTGTGCCTTGAATTCTAAATGAATCAGACGGTGTCACCAGCAAAGCACCATCACACCACCTTAATGCTTCACGGTGGGAACTACACATGTGGAGCTCATCCGTTCACCTACCCTGCGTCTCACAAAGACACGGCAGTTGGAACCAACAATCTCAAATTTGGACTCACCAGACCAAAGGACAGATTTCCACCAGTCTAATGTCCTTTTGTTCGTGTTTCTTGGCCCAAGCAAGTCTCTTCTTATTGGTGTGGTTTAGTAGTGGTTCCTTTGCAGCAATTTGACCGTGAAGGGCTGATTTCACACAGTCTCCTCTGAACAGTTGATGTTGAGATGTATGTTACTTCAACTCTGTAGGATTTATTTTGACTGCAATCTGAGGTGCAGTTAACTCTAATGAACTTAACCTCTGCAGCAGATGTAAAACAAAGGAGATGGGCGTAGACTACAGCTCCGCTACGGGGAGCTCCATCACCAACAAACTATCATGGGCCAAACACACCAAGACAGTGGTGAAGAGGGCACGACAATGCCTATTCCCCCTCAACCGACTGAAATGATTTGGCATGGGTCCCCAGATCCTCAAAGTTCTACAGCTGCACCATTGAGAGCATCCTGACTGGTTGCATCACCGCCTGGTATGGCAACTGCTCGACCTCAGACGGCAAGGCACTACAGAGGGTAGTGCGAATGGCCCAGTACATCACTGGGGCCACGCTTCCTGTCATCCGGGACCTCTATACAAGGCGGTGTCAGAGGAAGACCCTAAAAATTGCTTAACCTGTTAGGGCTAGGGGGCAGTATTGACACGGCTGGATAAAAAACGTACTCGATTTAATCTGGTTACTACTCCTGCCCAGTAACTAGAATATACATATAATTATTGGCTTTGGATAGAAAACACCCTAAAGTTTCTAAAACTGTTTGAATGGTTGTGAGTATAACAGAACTCATATGGCAGGCAAAAACCTGAGATTTCAAGCAGGAAGTGGCCTGTCTGAGAAGTAGTGTTTCATCTTGGCTCTTTTTATTGAAGACTCAGGATCTGTGCAATAACGTGACACTTCCATAGGGTCTCAGAGCCCGGGAAAAAGTGTGGTTAGATTAACGAGAGTCTTATCTTTAAAATGGTGTAAAATAGTCATATTTTTGAAAAATTGAATGGCATATCTAAGGATTTGAATAACGCGCCACAGGATTCAACTGGCTGTTGAGTAGGTGGGACGCAAGCGTCCCACCTAGCCCATAGAGGTTAAGAATCCAGCCACCCTAATCATAGGTCCCCCCCCTATTACCTCGACTAACCTGGTGCTCCGCACATTGACTTTGTACCGGTACCTCCTGTATAAAGCCTCACTACCGTTATTTTATTGTTGCCCTATGTTTCTTTAAAAAAAAAAAAAAAAATGTAACTTCAGTTTATTTTAGAAAATCACTTCTTGACACTTTGTTGGTTATGGGCTTGTAAGTAAGCATTTCACTAAGGTCTACACCTGTTGTAGTCGGCGCATGTGACAAATACAGTTTGATTTGAGCTCTGAGTCTACCTTTTCTGTGGCGGTCGTCATGAGAGCCAGTTTCATCATAGCGCTTGATGGTTTTTGCAACTGCACTAGAAGAAACTTATTGAAGTTCTCAAATTTCCGCATTGACTGACCTTCATGTCTTAAAGTAATGATGGACTGTCGTTTCTCTTTGCTTATTTGCGCTGGTCTTGCCATAATATGGAGTTGGACTTTTACCAAATAGGGTAATCTTTTGTATACCACCCCCACCTTGTCACAACACAACTGATTGGCTCAAATGCATTACGAAGGAAAGAAATTCCATAAATGAGCTTTTAAGGCACACCTGTTAATTGAAATGCATTCCAGGTGACTCATGAAGCTGGTTGAGAGAATGCCAAGAGTGTGCAAAGCTGTCATCAAGGCAAAGGGTGGCTACTTAGAACAATCTCATCTATCTATTATATATATATTATACACAACTTTTCTTTGGTTACTACATGATTCCATATGTGTTATTTCATAGTTTTGATGTCTTCACTACTATTCTACAATGTAGAAAATAGTAAAAATAAAGGAACCCTTGAATGAGTAGGTGTGTCAACTTTTGACTGGTGCTGAAAAGTGTCTCCCTATTTATATTTTAAAAAAAAGATGGAGAACAAGCTATGAATGAAAATTACTGGAGTTTTGGTACAGACAACTAGTGCACATAGCAGACTGCACCCTTTGTTTGCCTGTATAGGTTACTGTTTGCCATCTGTGCTTTTCAAAAAAGAGTAAATAGATGTACAATATCAGTATGGAATTATCATTTAAAGGCATGCTCTGATATAGACTTCCAACATTAAACAAATATTTGCAGAAATGCCGAATCTTTACGTCGTCATCATCAGTCACCCAAGCCTTACTTGTGTAAAATGCCACATTCTGAGCCTCAGTGCCACTTTGGTCAGGTTTCTGTGTAGAATATATAATTTACTGTAGTGCAGCCCTATGGTTAGATTAGGCACAAAGACTATCCAGTGTTTGCTGAAATGAGGGAGCTGGTGATTAAATCTGGTTGATAATGCCTACTCCGACTTGTGTTGAGACATAGTGGGGGGGCTCTCTGGCCACGTCCTGCCCCTGCAGTTGCTTCCTCTGCCCAGTAGGTGAGGCCGCAGGTCCAGGGAGGGACACTGTCCAAAATGCAGGGTGCCCCAGTGGGCTGTGGAATTGCCAGGACTCCTGTAGGATGCAGACCCAACAGCAGCTGCAGAGCAAACCGAGATGAATGGGGATTAAGCATAAAGCAGGCACTTTGTTAGACCTTTTTACAGTGTGGCGTAATGGTGCCAACATCGCCCGTTAAGGATTTAACCAGGAGGTTGCATGTTCAAATACCCAAAAGTCATCGCTGTCTAATAATGAGAAAGACGTAATTGGCACTGCGCCAGTGTTCATCCAGCTGTGTGAATACAAAATATGTACATTTGTATGATGTAATTTGCTCTGGACAAGGTCTGCAAAGTGTGTGAATAACCTCTTTGTATAAACAACATAATGCACATTTTATTGCTTGTGATTAGGCTACCTTGACAGGAGTTTATTGAAATGATTTAGAATATTTGCTGCTTTCGGAACACCGCTCCAATATCCAATGATAGGGCGTGGCGCGAATTACAAACTCCTCAAAAATCCCAAAACTTCAATTTTTGAAACATATGACTATTTTACAGCATTTTAAAGACAAGACTCTCCTTTATCTAACCACACTGTCCGATTTCAAAAAGGCTTTACAACGAAAGCAAAACATTAGATTATGTCGGCAGAGTACCCAGCCAGAAATAATCAGACACACCCATTTTTCAAGCTAGCATATAATGTCACAAAAACCAAAACCACAGCTAAATGCAGCACTAACCTTTGATCTTCATCAGATGACACTCCTAGGACATTATGTTATACAATACATGCATGTTTTGTTAAATCAAGTTCATATTTATATCAAAAACCAGCTTTTTACATTAGCATGTGACGTTAAGAACTAGCATACCCACCGAACACTTCCGGTGAATTTACTTAATTACTCACGATAAACGTTCACAAAAAACATAATTATTTTAAGAATTATAGATACAGAACTCCTTTATGCGATCGCGGTTTCCGATTTTAAAATAGCTTTTCGGTGAAAGCACATTTTGCAATATTCTGAGTAGATATCCCGGCCATCACAGGCTAGCTATTTTGACACCCACAAAGTTTGGTACTCACCAAACTCAGATTTACTATAAGAAAAATTGGATTACCTTTGCTGTTCTTTGTCAGAATGCACTCCCAGGACTTCTACTTCCACACCAATGCTGTTTTTGTTCCAAATAATCCATAGTTATATCCAAATAGCGGCGTTTTGTTCTTGCGTTCAAGACACTATCCGAAGGGTGACGCGCCGGCGCGTATCGTGACAAAAAAATTCAAAATATTCCATTACCGTACTTCGAAGCATGTCAAACGCTGTTTAAAATCAATTTTTATGCGATTTTTCTCGTAAAATAGCGATAATATTCCCACCGGGAGACGTTTTCGTTCAAAGACTGAAAATGTCAAATGGACTCTTCACGTGCACGCGCGCACCCGTTTCATTGTTCTCAGATCGACCACTATCCAAATGCGCTACTGTTTTTCAGCCAGGGACTGCAGAGTCATCATTCCCTGTTCTGGCGCCTTCTGAGAGCCTATGGGAGTCTTAGAAAATGTCACGTTACAGCAGAGATCCTCTGTTTTCGATAAAGAGGCAATAGAAGGCCAAGAAATGGTCAGAGGGCACTTCCTGTTTAGAATATTCTCAGGTGTTGGCCTGACATGAGTTCTGTTATACTCAGACACCATTCAAACAGTTTTAGAAACTTTAGGGTGTTTTCTATCCAAATCAAACAATTATATGCATATTCTAGTTTCTGGGCAGGAGTAATAACCAGATTAAATCGGGTACGTTTTTTTATCCGGCCGTGAAAATACTGCCCCCTATCCTAAACCGGTTAAGGTGAAACGGCGCCCCTGCTCGCCCCAGCGCATTTATTGTTTTTGATTTGTTGATGAAACTGAGGAGAGGAGCATCTAGTATGGCAACAACAAAAAATGTGCAGTACCTCTGTTATATCGTGCATGCAATATGAGGGAAATGAACTCAGTTGTTTGAAGTAACTTCTGTTGTAATATCGCAAATGGACGTGGCATATTCACCAAGTACCAATTCCAGCATTTTTAAAGGCTATTTGGAATAAAGAGAATATAGATTTTTCATATTTATGTTGGGCAGAACCCTGGATGAATGAAATCAGACCTCCCATGGTGAAATCCCCTTGTAAGAATGTATGACATGGATATAATAGCTATACTAGAGATCTAGGAACCAACAACTAAGGTTTTTAATTTGCGACCTAAGAAATAGACCATCATACATAAGCAGGGAGAAATTTACACAAGTAATTTAGAATGTGTTTTCACATTCACACGGTGATGGAAATGACTAAGTAGCTTATTGATTTAGAACAGAGGCCCAGCTTAGAAAGATGGCACATATTGACACTGTCCATTTGTCCACTCACCATGCTCAATGACCCCAGGTGAGACTGGGGGCCAGTATTGGTATTGCAGCGCTATGCCTCTCCTCCTCCATCCCCAGGGGGAGTGTGGGTATCGTAGTGTCTCTGCAGACCCTAGGCTGCATGACTCATTCCATTAACAGCTCTGCGAGTGCTTTTCGGTGGAGGCAAACTGACTGACTCCCTCACCTTCCCTCCTCAAAGCAAAACAATTTTCCACATTTCAGACACACTGACAGTGTCTGAAACTAGACTTTTTTGAGTTAAAGAAAGTGTTTTAATGGTAGTCTGGAGTGGAATAATGTCAAATCATTGGTCATCTCTGTTTATCATGGTGGTAGTTGGGGAGGGAGAGTTGCAAATGGAGGTAGCCCAGCTGCTTATTTGGCCTGTGCGTAACAACTAATCTTGACTGGCAGATCACCTACTCTGTCATTGCCTGACTAAGCAAAATTGGAGTCGAAAACTAACATTACTGAATTACTTATGAATGAATGAATGCTGGCCATGCTATTGGCAGTGGCCAGGGCTGTGAGGAGATATGGATACCAGGATCCTTGAACTGCAGTAGGCTAACTCCTGTTCATTTGTGACTATTGCAGTGGGATTGATTCGAGGAAGGGGAGGAGCCTACTGATCCACCATACCTCTGGACCAAAGCCATGGCCGACTCCGAAGACCCACTTTAGAACCTTCAGTCCATTCCCAAACACAAGCAAATACACACTCGCCTAAGGCTTTATCATCCTAATTCTTATTACCGTCAACTTGACTGAGTTTTGGAACAACAAAGATCACTAGCGCAATCATCTCTGGCTTCTCCGTTCATTTCTGCCAACACCACAGGTAAGTCTGCTTTTCTTTCCTCCAGCTTTTTTTCCTTCATGAAATGCTGAAGAAGCCCACCCCCCGTGACCTCTTACCCCTCTGATCCTGTCCATGAACTTCCCTCAGGACGTTACTCATGTGTTGTGATTTCCCTGAGTAATTTACAAGTTTGTTTGACGACAGGAAACCAGCATCTCAAAGTCCGGTGCTTTCATGGTGGCTGTATGGTTCACCATTGAACTTGTACACACATTATTACTTTTATCTTAAAGAAGTCAGCAAACTGGAGTGATAATTCTGAATTATCTCCAGTAGTAGGATGTGTTTATGGGTCTCTTAAACAATATACATTTTTTTTTTTTTTTAGGCTTGCTCTCATGATTCCAGTTGAAGTTCCTCTACACATGGGCTATCCTATATCAGAATAAATCCTAACAACAACAACCTGTGGATTCTCTTACTGGCTGCTCTCTTCTCCAATCTCTTTCTGTCTATATTTAGAACTGCTGACGACTGACCAGACCTTTATTAACCTCCCATCCCCCTAATGACGTCTTTGAATGTCACTGGGTGCCGTGGCAACCCTGACTGTTCTGTGAAAGGCCTGGAGGGTTGTCTGCTCATTGGACAGTACACTAGAGCGAACATGACTGACTTTTTTTTTTTTTTTGTGCAATGAGTATGAGTCGTAAGTAGCTTGTGTATAGCTAGTATCTTTGGAGATATATATATATATATGTGTGCGTGTTGTGTGTCTTTCTTTTAATAGCATTTGAAGCAGTAGGGCAGGAAGGTCTTCCGATCGGTATTTTGTTTATCGTTCATTACAATAAGTAGCCTATAGTAGAGAAATATGAAGTTTGAAATGAAATACATTTTTCTAATACACTGCCTTCAAAGTATTCATATCCCTTGACTTATTCCACATTTTTGTTGGACTGGTAACAAAAAATATATTTTGAATTCAATCTACACACAATACCCCATAAGTGTTCGCATTTTTAACTATTTAATTTGTCTGTCTACCTGGTGGACCTGGAGATCTGTTGCTAAATTAAGTGCGCCCATGGCGCTGGCCAAGCTGATAGGCTAGTATCAAACTTGTAGGCACTGATTTGAGCTATGTGAGATATCATAACTTCTAAACACGACCAGAGAGAGACTGTCAAATAATACAGCAAGAGGTGCTGTTTTTATAAGTGAGTTCATGTAGAATTTTTTTATTTTTTTTATTCAGCACTGTTACATTTTTATTCAAAACTATTACAAAACATACAACTCCTACTCGCGCTGCAATGAATGAATAGCCGAGTGTATAGATGGCCTTGGGTTTTTATTATTAGCAGTTTGTCGTGTTTATTTGAATATTTCACTTTCTCTGGTCATAGGAACATTTCATTTATGCTTGAGGCAGGTGCGGTGCGACTCGAGTTTCACCATCAGGTGGAAGACTGTGTCCCCTCTCCTCCGGTGAGACTGACCAGAGAAAGGAGAGAGCAGGGACCACGAGAGGCTGACCCTCTGCTGCTCTTTCTCTCCCTCCGCTGAGACTAATGCTGTGTTCAAAACAACTAGGAACTTGGGCATCTACGACTTCAATGCACTCAAGCCAACTGGGAACTCGGAAATAAACGAGATCTGACTGGGAAAAATATTGTGTTTAAAAAAAAAAAAAGTCATCAACTTGGAATTCCAAGGCGTAAAATAAATAAATGAGTTTTTCATCAGTTCAGTCGTCTTAATCACCATCAGATGCAGGTAGCTTACCATCTGTCCAGTAAAAATAAATATTTGAATTATTTCAATTTATTCTCCGCTGTGGCTCGCAAGTGCTACACCAAATTATGATCTATTTTGTTATCAAAGCTTGACTTTTGAAATATAATGTGGTCTGAGAAGAACAATATTGCCAGGCATATGGCCAATATGCTTTGATAATGTATTAGGCCTGCCTACTGCACAAACCTGATTCCTACAGAACAGTTTTTATTAGGTTAATGTTAGAAAAAATTAAGTCATGTTTAAAAAAATATATAAGTTGTAGATATCAGCATACTTTTTTTTAATGCAAAAGTGATCTTTACTCAAAGGTTGGTGACCATGGCCTCAATGACAAAATGAAAATGTATTTTTAGACATTTTTGATACATTTTTTATTGAAAATGAAATACAGAAATATTACATTTACATACGTATTCACAACCCTGAGTCAATACTTTGTGGAAGCACTTTTGGCAGTGACTACTGCTGTGGCTTTCTGGGTAAATCTCTAAGAACTTTTCACACCTGGATTGTGCAATATTTGCCTTTATTTTTTTAATATATTTTTTCCCCCCCCAAATTCTTCAAGCTCTGTCAAATTGGTTGTTGATCATTGCAAGGCAACCATTTTCAGGTCTTCCCATCAATTTAAGTCAAAACTGTAACTCGGCTCCTCTGGAACATTCACTGTGTTCTTGGTAAGCAACACCCGTGTAGATTTTGCCTTGTGTTTTAGGTTATTGTCCTGCTGAAAGTTGAATTCATCTCTGTGTCTGGTGGAAAGCAGACTAAACCAGCTTTTCCACTAGGATTTTGTCTGTACTTGGCTCCATTCTGTTTATTTTTTTTAAATCCTGAAACTCCCTAGTCCTGAATGATTGCAAGCATACCCTTAACATGATGCAGCCGCCACTATGCTTGAAAATATGGAGACTGGTACTCTGTATATAGCTTTGTTAATGTGTAACTTTTTTTTATTTTTTACTTTAGTTTATTTGGTAAATATTTTCTTAACCAACAATGCAGTTCAAGAAAGGGTTAATGGCTTGTAAGTAAGCATTTTACGGTAAAGTCCACACCTGTTGTATTTGGCGCATGTGACAGTTTGATTTATTTCATGTATTGGATTTGCCCCTTACAACATAACACTTTGTATTCAGGACAAAATGTTTGTCACATTTTTTGCAGTATTACTTTAGTGCCTTTTTGCAAACAGGATGCATGTTATGAGATTTTAAATTCTGTACAGCCTTCTCTTCACTCTGTCAATTAGGTTAGTAACTACAATGTTGATCCATTTTCTCCTATTACAGCTGTTAAACTCTAACTTTTTTAAAGTCACCATTGACCTCATGGTGGAAATCCCTAAGCGGTATCCTTCCTCTCTGGCAACTGAGTTAGGAAAGACGCCTGTATCTTCGTAGTTACTTTTTTTTATTTTATTTTTTTAACACACATCTACTACTAATATGTGCCGTTTGCGAGGCATTCGATTCAACCAGAGGTTTTCCGTGTTTTGAAATTCACTGCTCGACTGAGGGACCTTTACAATTATCTGTATGTGTGAGATACAGAGATGAGGAAGTCATTCAAAAATGGCATTAAAGATGCACTATGCAGAAATCGCTCCACCTTTTCCTGGTTTCTAAAATTCGAATAGTTTGCATAATTTCTGTTTGACAGAACAAGTGTCGAGAATCATTGTACTTTTTTTTTTTTTTTTTTTTAATCACAGAAATATATTTTCCATAACAGTATTGTATTTTCTGCTGTTTTGAAGATAATGTGCAAAAACAAAACTTAACAGGAAGCATAGAAATAATGTGAATTTGTTCGGTTCTCCTAAGAAGTTACATATTGCAGCTTTAAACACTTACTGCACACAGAGCGAGTCCATGCAACTTATTATGTGACTTGTTAAGCACATTTTTACTCCTGAACTTAGGCTTTCCATAAGAAAGGGGTTGAATACTTAAGACATTTTTCAAAAAGAAATTGAAAAACACCTCCACTTTGACATTATGGGGTATTGTGTGTGTGTGTGTGTAGGCCAGTGAAAAATCTCAGTAACAATTATTTTTTTTACCTTTCTGGCGCAGGCGTTCCGCTAGCGACCCACCTCGACAACATCCGGTGAAATTGCAGAGTGCCAAATTCAAAATACAGAAATAATATATATTTCAACCGGACAATAGCGTATTCAATAGAAAGGAAAAACAACGAAGGGCGCGCAATCAGTCACGCGCGCAAACCAGCTCTGCATTCTTCCTCAGTCCACTGAGAGAAAGGTCTCACTCTTCTTCATTTTTCAGAAAACAAGCCTGAAACAATGTCCAACGACTGACATCTAGTGGAAGCCATAGGAACTGCAATCTGGGTCCTAACCCAATACATACTCTATAGGCATTCAATTGAAAATACCCACATCAAAAAAATCCCACTTCCTGGATGGATTTTCCTCAGACATTGTTTTAACAGTTTTGGAAACTTTAGTGTTTTCAATCCAAATCTACCAATTTATATGCATATCCTAGCTGTTAATGGGACAATTGATGGCTACAACCATCAAACAAGTAGTAGTAGTTTTAAAGGATAAAAAGTGGGTACACAACATTAGCTAAACTTAGCATTCTGTTTATCATTATTCAGGTAATTTGTCGCAATATGGATTTTTGCCCATATCGCCCAGCTGTAGTGGTTTGTACATATTATATGACCAACCAATCTCCAATGGATGAGCCCTCTGTCACTGGGCAAAGGCACAATCACAGCCATATTTACAATCTCATTTTCGCTGTATAATGAGTTAAAACTAAGGGCCTTTTTAAAAAAAAAAATTATGTTCCTTTGGACCGTGCTTGTTTCCAGAAAGGTTTTGACTCCGTTCCAATATGAGGGGCAAGTTCCTATCTTGACTGCAGGAACATATTGATTTGCATCAATCAACACAAGCTCAACCAGCCGCTTACAGACATTCTCTATTTCCTTTCATTCGTTGTCCTTCTTTCTCACATTCTTTTTTTTATAGGCTAGCCTATCAAGGCATTCTCACATTACCATTTGTTATGATCAGTAGACCTTTCCACTTGCACAATCCCTGTCATACTGTATACGGGTTGAAAATGGCAATTTGTCATTGATAAGTGGATTGGAACGCAGTGGCTGTAGAGTAACATGCTATACATGACGTGAGAGCTCAGATTCTACGCTTCACAGCACCGTATCGGTTTTGACTGACAGCTATTCTAAACTTGAGCGCAGTGCGTGACAAGTTTCCCTCATCCCGCACGCTAATTGGGCTACATTTTGAAATTGTCTGGGTGAGGGGAAACGCGTAAATCGAGAGGAGTTGATGTGTTCTGAAAGATGAGACATTGAGTGTTATAATGCCTCTTTGATGTCATACAAGCAAACCAAACACCTGTGAGTCCAAATGTGCACTTCACATTTCCATATTTGAAAACACGTCATTTACAGTATTAACATGTTTGATCCAATGTTACAAGGATGGCATGCGTTACATGCTGACTGAACCGGCCGTGTTGCGAGCGTTGCAGAATAAATTGAGTAGAGAACACACAATTTTTGTAAGAGTTCAAAATGGGTCAGAATTGTACAAAGATATCCAGCAAAAAAATATATAAATGACCATATGCATTTCTGGTAAAATAACAACCCAATGTTTATCTCCCGTGTTTCATGTGTGTTGTGCTCGGTCCCCAAATGTAATATTATTTGTTAACCTGCGTGTCATGAACGCGTCTGATCGGGATAGACAAAATCAACATGCGTGGAGCTGGTTTGGTCAAGGTGTAATACCCTGGGTTGACCTGAACAGAATAATTCCTCCACATTTCTATGGCTATATTTGGTATACAGTGTTATCTGTATCAGCAGAACATTGCAGAGAATGAGTCATCACTGCGTTCTATTTGAGGAAATTGAATCCTCGTGTGTGTGTGTGTGTGTGTGTGTGTGTGTGTGTGTGTGTGTGTTAGGTCGACCGATTATGATTTTTCAACGCCGATACCAATTTATTGGAGGACCAAAAAAGCCGATATTTATTTAAAAAAAATTGTATTTCTTTTTATTTGTAATAATGAGAATTACAACAATACTGAATGAACAGTTATTTTAACATAATACATCAATGAAATCAATTTAGGCTCAAATAAATAATGAAACGGGTTCAATTTGGTTTAAATAATGCAAAACAGTGTTGGAGAAGAAAGTAAAAGTGCAATATGTGCCATGTAACAAAGCTAACGTTTAAGTGCCTTGCTCAGAACATGGGAACATATGAAAGCTGGTGGTTCCTTAACATGAGTCTTCAATATTCCCAGGTAAGAAGTTTTAGGTTGAAGTTATTATAGGAATTATAGGACTATTTCTCTCTATACGATTTGTATTTCATATACCTTTGACTTGGATGTTCTTATAGGATCTTTAGTATTGCCAGTGTAACAGTATAGCTTCCGTCCCTCTCCTCGCTCCTACCTGGGCTCGAACCAGGAACACGTCGACAACAGCCATCCTTGAAGCAGCGTTACCCAGGCCGAGCAAGGGGAACAACTACTCCAAGTCTCAGAGCGAGTGACGTTTGAAACGCTATTAGTGCGCACCCGCTAACTAGCTAGCCATTTCACATCGGTTACACCAGCCTAATCTTGGGAGTTGATAGGCTTGAAGGGGTGGGTATAATTTGTGGAACGTTACAACAGGAATCTGTTCCAAAAAAAACTTTAAGTAAAAGGTTGCCAACCAACAACGCATCCAAACCTAGCTAACTAGCTGCCGAATAGGCATCAACTCACCACGTAGCTTATTCTTAATGTTTGTCCATAAGCAACCAGAGAGAGGACAGACATTTTTCAGAATAAACGTGATGAGTGAAAAACGCAATGAAATAGACCACTCCCTACCCGGTATCTTATTCTGCCGCTACGACTTTATGCCTTCTTTTTTGGCAACCTTGTTATTTACGAAGTTTTTGGAATAGATTCCTGTTGGAACGTTCCACAAATTATACCCACCCGGCTTGAAGTCATAAATAGCTTGAAGCACAGCGACGAGCTGCTGGCAAAACGCACGAAAGTGCTGTTTGAATGAATGCTTATGAGCCTACTGCTGCCTACCACCGCTCAGTCAGACTGCTCTATCAAATCATAGACTTAATTATAATATAGTAACACACAGATACGAGCCTTAGTCGAATCCGGAAAATATCATCTCCAAAACAAAATGTTTTTTTTCTTTCAGTGAAATATGGAATTGTTCTGTATTTTATCTAACGGGTGACATACCTAAGTCTAAATATTCCTGTTACATTGCACAACCTTCAATGTTATGTCATAATTACATAAAATTCTGGCAAATTAGTTGGAGACGAGCCAGGCGGCCCTAACTGTTGTATATACCCTTACTCTGCGTGCAATGAACGCTAGAGATGTGACACAATTTCATGTTAGCAGGCAATATTAACTAAATATGCAGGTTTAAAAATATATACTTGTGTATTGATTTTAAAGAAAGGCATTGATGTTTATGGTTAGGTACATTTGTGCAACGACAGTGCTTTTTTTTCCGCAAATGCGCTTGTTAAATCAACACTCGTTTGTCGAAGTAGGCTGTGATTCAATGATAAATGAACAGGCACCGCATCGATTATATGCAACGCAGGACACGTTAGATAAACTAGTAATATCATCAACCATGTGTAGTAAACTAGTGATTTATGTTAAGTTTAATGCTAGCTAGCAACATACCTTGGCTTCTTGCTGCCCTCGCGTAACAGGTAGTGAGCCTGCTATGCAGGCTCCTCGTGGAGTGCAATGTAAGGCAGGTGGTTAGAGCGTTGGACTAGTACCCGGAAGGTTGCAAAAACAAATCCCCCCCCACCCCCCCCCCCCCCGAACAAGGCAGTTAACCCCCGTTCCTAGGCCGTCATTGAAAATAAGAATGTGTTCTTAATCTGACTTGCCAAGGTAAATAAAGGTGTAAAATAAATAAAACTTGAAATCGGCCGTAATTAATCGGCCGACCTCTAGTGTGTGTGTATAGCTTCTATGTGTGAAAAAGAACTGTTTGGCCATAATGACCATCGTTATGTTTGGAGGAAAAAGGGGGAGGTTTGCAACCTCATTCTGCTTTTGTCATTCAAAATTAGTTAAATTATAGATCTTATCTACAGTGCATTCGGAAATTATTCAGACCCTTTGGCTTTTTCCACATTTTGTTACGTTACAGCCTTATTCTACAATTTTAGGGGGATTCAAAAAAACAATCTACACACAATACCTCATAATGACAAAGCAAATAAAGGTTTATATATTTTTTATATTTATATAAGTGTTCAGACCCTTTACTCAGTACTTTGTTGAAGCACCTTTAGCAACGATTACAACCTTGAGTCTTCTTGGGTTTGACGCTACAAGCTTGGCGCACCTGTATTTGGGGAGTTTATCCTATTCTCTGCAGATCCTCTCAAGCTCTTTCAGGTTGGATGGGGAGCGTTGCTGCACAGCTATTTTCAGGTTTCTCCAGAGATGTTCAAGTCTGGGCTCTGGCTGGGCTACTCAAGGACATTCAGAGACTTGTCCCGAAGCCACTCCTGCGTTGTCATGGCTGTTTGTTTAATCATTTATTTATATAGCCCTTCTTACATCAGCAGATATCTCAAAGTGCTGTACAGAAACCCAGCCTAAAACCCCAAACAGCAAGCAATGCAGGTGTAGAAGCACAGTGGCTAGGAAAAACTCCCTAGAAAGGCAGGAACCTAGGAAGAAACCTAGAGGAACCAGGCTATGGGCAGTGGCCAGTCCTCTTCTGGCTGTGCCGGGTGGAGATTATAACAGAACATGACCAAGATGTTCATAGATGACCAGCAGGGTCTAAAAAATTATAATAATAATAATCACAGTTGTTGTCAAGGGTGCAACAGGTCAGCACCTCAAGAGGAAATGTCAGTTGGCTTTTTATAGCCCATTATTCAGAGTATCTCTACCGCTCCTGCTGTCTCGAGAGTTGAAAAAAGCAGGTCTGGGACAGGTAGCATGTCCGGTGACCAGGTCAGGGTTCCATAGCCACAGGCAGAACAGTTGAAACTGGAGCAGCAGCACAGCCAGGTGGACTGGGGACAGCAAGGAGTCATCATGCCAGGTAGTCCTTGAGGCATGGTCCTTGGGCTCAGGTCCTCCTCCTCCGAGAGAGAATTAGAGAGAGCATACTTAAATTCACACAGGACACCGGATAAGACAGGAGAAATACTCCAGATATAAGACTGACCCTAGCCCACCCGACACAAACTACTGCAGCATAAATACTGGAGGCTGAGACAGGAGGGTTCAGGAGATACTGTGGCCCCATCCGATGATACCCCCGAACAGGGCCAAAAAGGAAGGATATAACCCCACCCACTTTGCCAATGCACAGCCCCCACACCACTAGAGGAATATCTTCAACCACCAACTTACCATCCTGAGACAAGGCCCAGTATAGCCCACAAAGATCTCCGCCACGGCACAACCCAAGGGGGGGGCGCCAACCCAGACAGGAAGACCACGTCAGTGACTCAACCCACTCAAGTGACGCACCCCTCCTAGGGACGACATGGAAGAGCACCAGTAAACCAGTGACTCAGCCCCTGTAATAGGGTTAGAGGCAGAGAATCCCAGTGGAGAGAGGGGAACCGGCCAGGCAGAGACCGCAAGGGCGGTTCGTTGCTCCAGAGCCTTTCTGTTAACCTTCACACTCCTGGGCCAGACTACACTCAATCATATGACCTACTGAAGAGATCAGTCTTCAGTAACGACTTAAAGGTTGAGAACAAGTCTGCGTCTCTCACATGGGTAGGCAGACCATTCCATAAAAATGGAGCTCCATAGGAGAAAGCCCTGCCTCCAGCTGTTTGCTTAGAAATTCTAGGGACAATTAGGAGCCTGCGTTTTGTGACCGTAGCGTACGTGTAGGTATGTACGGCAGGACCAAATTGGAAAAATGGGTAGGAGCAAGCCCATGTAATGCTTTGTAGGTTAGCAGTAAAACCTTGAAATCAGCTCTTGCCTTAACAGGAAGCCAGTGTAGGGAGGCTAGCACTGGAGTAATACGTTTTTGGTTCTAGTCAGGATTCTAGCAGCCGTATTTAGCACTAACTAAAGTTTATTTTGAGCTTTAGCCGGAAAGTAGAGCATTGCAGTAGTTTAACCTAGAAGTAACAAAAGCATGGATACATTTTTCTGCATTTTTGGACAGAAAGTTTCTGATTTTTTTTGCAATGTTACGTAGATGGGGAAAAAGCTGTCCTTGAAACAGTCTTGATATGTTCGTCAAAAGGGAGATCAGGGTCCAGAGTAACACCGAGGTCCTTCAGTTTTTTTATTTGACGACTGTACAACCATCAAGATTAATTGTCAGATTCAACAGAAGATCTCTTTGTTTCTTGGGACCTAGAACAAGCATCTCTTTTTGAGTTTAAAAGTAGAAAGTTTGCAGCCATCCACTTCCTTATGTCTGAAACACAGGCTTCTAGCGATGGCAATTTTGGGGCTTCACCATGTTTCATTGAAATGTACAGCTGTGTGTCATCCACATAGCAGTGGAAGTTAACATTATGTTTTCGAATGACATCCCCAAGAGGTAAAATATATAGGGTCATTGTCCTTTTGGAAGGTGATCCTTTGCCCCAGTCTGAGGTCCTGAGCTCTCTGCAGGTTTTAATCAAGGATCTCTCTCTACTTTGCTCCGTTCATCTTTCCCTTGATCCTGACTGTTCTTCCAGTCCCTGCCACTGAAAAACATCCCCACAGCATTATGCTGCCACCACCATGATTCACCCCAGGGATGGTGCCAGGTTTCCTCCAGACATGACGCTTGACATTCAGGCCAAGAGTTTAATCTTGGTTTCATCAGACCAGAGTACCTCGTTTTTCATGGTCTGAGAGTCTTTAGGTGCCTTTTGTCAGACTCCAAACGGGCTGTCATGTGCCTTTTTACTGAGGCGTGGCTTCCGTCTGGCCGCTCTACCATAAAGGCCTGATTGGTGGAGTGCTGCAGAGATGGTTGTCCTTCTGGAAGGTTCTCCCATCTCCACAGAGGAACTCTGGAGCTCTGTCAGAGTGACCATTGGGTTCTTGGTCACCTCCCTCCCACCGATAGCTCAGTTTGGCTGAGCGGCCAGCTCTAGGACGAGTCTTGGTGGTTCCGAACTTCTTCCATTTAAGAATGATGGATGCCACTATGTTTTTGGGGATCTTCAATGCTGCAGAATTTTGAGTTCCCTTCCCCAGGTCTGTGAATCGACACAATCTTGTCTCGGTGCTCTACGGACAATTCCTTCGACCTCATGGCTTGGATTTTGGGACCTTTTTTATATAGAAGTGTGTGTGCCTTTCCACATGTCCAATCAATTTCATTTGCCACAGGTGGACTCCAATCAAGTTGTAGAAACATCTCAAGGATGAACAATGGAAACAGGATGCACCTGAACTTAATTTGTCTCATAGCAAAAGATCTGACTATGTATGTAAATAAGGTTTTATTTTTAATAAATTCATTGTTTTTGCTTTCATTTTTTTTGGGGGGGTGGGGTTTGTATAGTTATAAAATACAATTTAATTGGTCACATGCTTCGTAGACAGTGGGTGTAGACTAACAGTGAACTGCTTACTTACGGTCCTTTTCCAACAATGCGGAGTTGAAGACAAATGTGTATAAAATGGAAATGGTGACTTGAATAAAAAGAACAAGTACAAATAACATGGCTAAATACAGGGATTAACAGAACCGAGTTGGTATAGGGAGGGGTCAATTGACTAGCAACGTCTTATGTGGTGTATTAGTAATGGGGGGGGGGGGGGGGGGGGATCAATAGTTACAAATCAATCTTTTTGGACGACATTGATATTTGACAAAAGTATTTTTTTTTCTACTGTAGGTAGAGTTAGCTAGCGCTAGTCATCTGTACCTGCACCAAAACTCCTGTATTTTCATCCTATAGCTTGATCTCATCATTTTAAAATGGTGAACCAATGTTTTTAGGATGTTTTATTTCCCTGACTGAAACTCGTTTTTTCATTTTCTCTCTCTCTCTCTCTCTCTGCAGCAGACATATAGTGAGCAATATGTTTGGAACATCAAATTGCAATTCTCAATACATATGCTATCGTGATAATATCTTATCGAATGGTCCCTGGCAATTCCCAGCCCTATTGGTTATGTGGGCAAAGAAGCATTTTTGACCAAATTGGGAAATTACAAATTCATCCTCTCTGTTTCTTGCAATTATCTGTTAGCAAAATATAATCTCTAACCGTTAGTTTCAGAATTGCCATTATATTGATAGGGGAGTTCTGCTCAGTCATATAGATCACATTTGACGTTAACCTCAGTTCTCTGACACTGTTGGTGTCAGTTCTGCATTTACGCGCCCTGACGTCAGGGCCCAGTCCTCAGTGGGGCAGGTATGATGCGCCTCTCTCACAGTAAACTCGCCCACTGAGGAAGTGTGAATGGGAACATCTCATAAAGGATTTTCATGGAGCTGACTCATTGGAGGCCTTTCCTGCAATTGCTCGCAGTCCGTCTCTGGTGTTTTTTTATTTTATTTTTTAGCTTCTCTTTTTTTTTTTTTTTTTTTTTTGTTACGGCTTGCATGACTACATTTCAGTGTCTGACTATCTCTGCTGCTTCGCTTTAATTTTGGTGTTGACGTGCAGGTTTTCACTGGTCTTTAGCTTTGGGATTCCTTCCTCAACTCTGTGTGTGAATTCAAGAACAAAAGTTGTCCTTTACAGTCTTGAGAATTCTCTAGAATCTTCCCAGATTCAGGTGGAATAAGCTCCAGAACATGACCGTTTTTGTCTTTCGCACTGTTGAGTCATTGATACAGCCTAGCCCAGGGCTATTCAACTGTATTCTTACGAGGGCCAGGTGTGTGTGTGTGTGGTGTGTGTGTGTGGGGGGGAAGGGAAAAAAAAAAAAAGGTATTGCAGGCAGGCCAGACATTTAACACATGCTATTATTCTTCGGAAGAAATGTATTAAAAAAGCAGCGCACGCACACACCAATAAAGCACTTTTCTTCAAATTAAAGTGGACGGCGCTCAACCAACGTAAGTTGAAGTGCAACCCAAAAAAAATTCTAATTGAGAAGAACAAGGCGCAGCGCTCGCTTACTATTTTAACTATTAAAAGATACGGGTCCGCCCGTTTAAAAAAAATATATATATATATATTTTTTTTTCCCTTCCAATTTTCCTCCAAAATGACACCCAACTCTAACTGCCTGTAACTCAGGCCCTGAAGCAAGGATATGCATTTTCTTGGTACCATTTGGAAGGAAACGCTGTGGAAATGTGAAAGGAATGTAGGAGAATATAACACAATAGATCTGGTAAAAACTTATACAAAGAAAAAAACAACCATCCTTTTGTATATTTTTTTGTACCATCTTTGAAATGCAAGAGAAAGGCCATAATGTATTATTCCAGCCCAGCTGCAATTTAGATTTTGGCCACTAGATGGCAGCAGTGTTTGTGCGTAGTTTGTCAGATCAAATTAACCATTGCATTTCTGTTAAAATGTTGTCAAGACTGCCCAAATATGCCTAATTTGTTTATTAATATGTTCAAAACTGTGCACTCTCCTCAGACAATAGCATGGTATTCTTTCACTGTAATAGCTACTGTAAATTGCACTGTGCAGTTAGATTAACAAGAATTTAAGCTTTCTGCCAATATCAGATATGTCTTTGTCCTGGGAAATGTTCTTGTTATGTACAACCTCAGGCTAATGCGATTAGCATATGTTAGCTCAACCGTCCCGTGGAAGGGATACCGATCCCGAAGAAGTTAAATTAAAAGATTATTTTAAGTGATTGTTGTCATTTTAAAATAATCTGAATACTAAGCATCTCAATAAATAACACAAACACATGCCAAATTCTGGTCTGAAGGAAGTATTCTTTGAATTAATTTCCCTGTCATTAGGTGTGTTTTTATTTTTGTTTCTCACTCCCTTCTAATAAGTACTTGTGAGTCTCAGACGGGAAACAGAAGGCACATGTGTTCCTGAGTCGTAGAGTTCAGGAATGGGGTCATTATAGTTTTAAACTGTTCAAATGCTAGAGCCAAATTCATATGAACAAATAGACGCTAGAAACTACACTATAGACAACCACCAAAGTACTTGTCATTTTGACACTGAATGTCCGTATTTTGGCAGGGATTTTTTTTGCAGGTCTTTTTTATTAATGTTCAAAATTGCTCACAGGGCTAAATGAATAAACGGGCTGTATCTGGGCCGCCAGTAGAATAGCCCTGGCCTTAAGACTGCAGAGGAATGCAGTCTTGAGATGAATCTCCTCAGTTAGAGCCCAGCTTGATCCACAGCCCAAGATTTACAAAACCTCAGTTTGTTCAGCGTGTTTTGCCTCCCTCCAGGTTTCTTGCAGGTGAGGGTTTCTATTTGGATTGGTTGGCTCTTAATTGGGTCAAGCCCAGCTTACGCCAAACACAGAGGGCCTCTGTCAAACAAAGTTAGCCGCCAAAGTCCTCGACATTAACTGTGCAAGTTCATCCTATGCCCAAAAAAGGTACAGAAAAAAACCCACATTGCGGCTTTTCCCCACCCCTCCTCCATTTGCCTCAAGCTAATATAAGCCCAATGTACGTCAGGAAGCCAGAAAGATACATTCACCTATCAATAATGGGGGTGAGTGGAGAGTAATGGCAGGTGACGGGGTTGGATTAGATTTTTGGCAATGCACGGACTGCTGCTCTACTCTTTTCTCCAAAACTGAGATGCCTAGCTGGATCCCACTCTCCTTTTGTCAGGTGGGCTTAGAATTCTCACAAACTGCCTTTTAGCCAATTGTAGTCATGGTCTTTTGGAGTGGCAGGTGGTGCATCCAGTCTATTCACAGCTTAGAGAGCTCCAGTTGGTCCGAGCTGGTTGCCCAATGGGGCAGCCCAGTGGCAGAAGTTCAAAAAAGCACTTGGCTCTTGTCAATATGCCAAGCAGCAATATTCTTTAAATTAGACCATGGATTCTCTGTCTTTTAAGAGAAAGTTAACTTCTAAGTAAGACTGACTTTTTCATTTTGAATCCGTTTGCAATGCATTTCAACGAGGCTTGTGGTCGGAGCTACTGGTTAAGGAGAAGGAGGATGCTTCTTAATATGCATACATCACTATAGTGAAGGAGATTTACACACAGAGTTTGGCTACACATTTAATAGGGAGCATTTTAGTTGGCACAGATGGAAAGTCCTATCACATCTGCTGTGTTCCAATGGGGACTGGAGAAAGCCCCCTCTTTGATGGGTCCCTGGCCAAGTCCCACATAACCATTTTGAGTTTAAAATGGTGCTGTGACCATCTGCGAATAAAGTGGCTAACATAGCCAGGAATGGCTGATTTGGGATTCCTGGTGCATTGTCATCCATTGTTTCACTCTCCAATCTGAACACAGCAGGCCATCAACAGTTGTTTATTAGCCCAGCTGCTGCCCTTGGTGGGGTCACAGACAATATTATGTAAGAAGTGTTTATCAATTGTGGCATTTTATTCTGAATCATTTGGCAGTATTGTGTATATGTAGGTTACAATGTTTGCTTTGATTCTATACATTGATGGTACGATTTGAAAATGTTAAGTTGCAACTTTATTTTCATGCACATTTTGTCCTGCTGGTTAGTGCCTAGCATGTAAATGTAAGCCTAATGGCTACTCCTCCAGAAGCAGCTAACTCATGAAATAACTTTTGAACATATCTGGTGCAACAAATTGTGCTACACTTGACATCTGTGGATAGATTGCTTCAGAGTCTAACCCACTTGTGTTGGTGGAATGGTGACCCGAGTGAGCTGCTGATGCAGTTAGCCTTGATAATAATTACTTAGATTTACCCCTAATGTGCAGAAACATTTGGTGATGGCAAAGCTTTTCCGATAATTTACAGGATGTGTTTAACTGACTTTGTCTGCCTGCATGAGCCATTTAGCTTGTCTGTCCTCGCACTTCAAGATTCCAATGGTGGCACTGTACACCCCCCCCCCCCCCCCTTTCCATCAGCAAACCCCCACCCCCCTCGGCACTGGGAACAGCGCTCGATTGGCTCAGTGCTATTTGAATGAACAAGGCCCCCTCCTTTCCCTCTCCTCTCTCTCCCTCCCTCTGCCTTCTCAAACACCCTCAGCTCTTGTCTCTATTTATAGCCCTAGCCCCGCCCCTCCCCTGCCACTCAGCAGCTATTTCCAGCCGCCCTGAGCAGCCCAGTCTGTTTGTAAACTCAGTAGCGCTCCTCTTCTACTTCTGTGCTCTGCAACACGGGGGGGGGGGGGGGGGGGGGAGGAGGAGAGAAATGAACAAACAAACGGGGGAGAAATTGATTTAGGCTAAGGTACAACCCCTTTTTTGGAAAGACGCTGCAGGTTTTAATTCGTCTACCACTGGTTGAGGTGATGGGTGGTTCTGACTGCTTTCTCCTCTGTGGCAGATGCAGAGTGCAGCAGTGCTGCCTTTGTGAAGAGAACAAGGAAGCAGGAGGACACGCTGCAGTAGGAGGAGAGACTAGGTGGCTAACATTCAATGCCGTCAACAAAAGTCTACCTCCCGAGCACCGTCTACACAACCTCCTAGTGATCTATTTTCAGCTTCTCACTCTCTCTCCCCCTCTTCTCTATCTCGCTCCTCCTTCTCACTCGCCTCTCGCCATTCGCTGATCTCTCCCGTGGCGCTCTCAGATCTTCGCCGACGCAGTGACAGCCAGACTATTGAGCTGACTGTGTCCACGTCTACTCTGCTTGCGACACAGACGACTGGTGCTTTTTGGATGAGATTCACACTGACTTTTTTCTCTTTTTTTGCCTGCTATTTCTTTTCCCCAGCTTGACAGTTTTTCATGCGTGGTGTTTTGAGAAGGCTACGTAACTCCAAGAGGGCGGTGTGTATTTTAACTTTGCTCCTCTGAGTGGTTCAGTGCTGGTCTACTCGCCTCTGGCCAAACTACTTGTATTGTTTCTTCTGTAGCCTGTGCTGGGAACAACTCTCACTGTTCACCTGGAGACACTACAGTTCTGTTTGAGCCATGGAACTTCAAGGGTCTCTCTCCATCAGTTGTTTCATCTCTAGAAGAGGAATTCTGGAGTTTTCTTTAAAGATCTAAGAGGGATTTCGCAGTGTTCACCTTCTCATCTAGTCCAAGGTTTTCTCTCATTTTCTGCAGCTGAAACTTGCCTGGATAGTGTTGTTTTTCTTGTTTTCCCATATGTATTGGAAGGACACCCTTGCATTGGCATGCTTTTAAGGCCCACAGTGCCGGGGCTGTGCGCAATGTTGCAGACCATCTATGAGACCGAGTCCTGCTTCTCCTCAGACGCCGTGTCCAGCAGGGCGCAACCTCTGGAGCTGCTGCCCCAGTCCCAAGTGTCTGACATGCCCAGTGCTGGTGAGTCATACAGGGGGTTGAGGGCAGGGGATGGGTGGGTGCATGTCTGAGCACCTGAGAGGATGTCATTTTTTTTGTAGGACTGTTGTGGTGTTGTGACTGGAGGTGTAGTGTGTTTTTGTCTGTCACTCCATGTTATTGTTAAAGCTGCTTTTGAGGGAAGGACTTTTTTTAAATGAATGCATAGAAACCGACTACGGCCACTCAAGTTTTGGACTCGGTCTCAGTCTTCTACAACTACGTCCTAGTGTGCGCTGAGAGGACGGGGGATGGATTTACTGCTCACCCGTGCTTAAATCAACAGAGCGGAACGGCTATAGAGCAGCATGTGGGTGGTTCTCTTGCATATGTTCCCCTTGTTTACCCGACACCTGTTCAAATAAGTGGATGTGCGCATTTCCTTTGATTTTCTAACCTTCATGAATTGTCCCGCTGGCACTGACCTTGGTACGGTTAATTTGTGAAAAACATGACCGGATAGTGCTGACATTTTGGTAATGGTGATTTAGTCACGTTTTAAAGAGCTATTAGAATATGGGACAGGACCTTTTGGGGGACTTTACCTGGTTTGTGGTTTCCTATAAAATAGGTCATAGATGGATGGGTAGATAATAGGCTAGAAAAAGGCTGTTTCTTTAAATAAGGTTTCCTATTACAACAATGAGCATATGTTTATCATGTCAAGGACTATGCTCAAGATGTTCTCCGCACTTTACAGCTACAAAGTATTTCAGGATTAGACATTTAGTGGGTCAGCAATTTGGGGGGGATACATTTTAGTCATTTAGCTCAGTGTGTTCCACAACCACATCATATAGTACATTTATTTCCTCAAAGTAGCTATCAGCAAAGTCGGCACTAGTAAGGGGGGAAAAAAGTAGTGAGTTTACAAAATGCACCAAGGTTTTTCTGCTCTGTCTTGACACCTTGTACTTTAATCCTGTGAAAAGTTTTAGTAACTTTCCTTTGATGAAGTGTGAGGTGCTACTGAAGGTGTTTTTGCTCAGGTTTGTTAACACCAGCCTGTTACAAAAACTGGATCCTGTGAATTGAGGTCTTTGTTGCCCACTGAGAAGCAGTAGACAAGGCCTTAACGCGTAACATGTTTATTAAAAAGCTCCACCACCACGAACACAGGAAATAGAAGGAATGCCAGGTCCTTTGATCGGCTTAACCAGGATCATAAAGTGACGGGGACCTGACCTGCGGCAACAATGGTTACCCTCCACCGGAAGCTTCCTGGCTGCACCTGTTTTATCAATGTTACCGTTGCTCAGTCCAGACATATAGGTTTTATGATGATCCAACCTCACACGATATCAGTGGTTTCCTCATGTGATAGCCTAATATGGGCTTTGTAAATGTTACCGTTTCTCCAGACATACGCTACCGTTCAAAAGTTTGGGGTCGCTTAGAAATGTCCTTGTTTTTGAAGAAAAGCTAAGAAAATTGTCCATTTAAAATAACACGAAATTGATCAGAAATACAGTGTAGACATGGTTAATGTTGTAAATTTCTATTGTAGCTGGAAACGGTGGATTTTTTTTTATTTTTATGGAATAGGCGTACAGAGGCCCATTATCAGCAATCACTCCTGTGTTCCAATGGCACGTTGTGTTAGCTAATCCAAGTTTATAATTTTAAAAGGCTAATTGATCATTAGAAAACCCTTTTGCAATTATGTTAGCACAGCTGAAAACTGTTCTGATTAAAGAAGCAATAAAACTGTCCTGCTTTAGACTAGTTGAGTATCTGGAGCATCATCATTTGTGGGTTCGATTATAGGCTCAAAATGGCCAGAAACAAAGAACTTTCTTCTGAAACTCGTCAGTCTATTCTTGTTCTGAGAAATGAGGGCTATTCCATGTGAGAAATTGCCAAGAAACTGAAGCTCTTGTACAATGCTGTGTACTACTCCCTTCACAGAACGGCGCAAACTGGATCTAACCACAATAGAAAGAGTAGTGGGAGGCCCCAGTGCACAACTGAGCAAGAGGACAAGTACATTAGTGTGTCTAATTAAACAGGCGCCTCACAAGTCCTCAACTGGACGCTTCATTAAATAGTACCCGCAAAACACCAGTCTCAACGTCAACAGTGAAGAGGCGACTCCGGGATGCTGGCCTTCTAGGCAGAGTTGCAAAGAAAAGCCATATCTGACTGGCCAATGAAAAGATTAAGATGGTCAAAAGAACAGACACTGGACAGAGGAAGATTGGAATAAAGTGGTATGTAAGTTTGAGGTGCTCGGATCACAAAGAAGAACATTCGTGAGACGCAGAAAAGAAATAAAAGATGCTGAGGAGTGCTTGACGCCATCTGCCAAGCATGGTGGAGGCAATGTGACGGTCTGGGGGTGCTTTGGTGGAAGTAAAGTGGGAGATTTGTACAGGGTAAAAGGGATCTTGAAGGCTATCACTCCATTTTGCAACGCCATGCCGTACCCTGTGGACGGCGCTTAATTGGAGCCAATTTCCTCCTACGACAGGACAATGACCCAAAGCACAGCTCCGAACTATGCAAGAACTATTTAGGGAAGAAGCAGTCAGAAGACTAGCTTTCTGTGCTGGCCACTCCATTATAGTCACCGGATCTCAACCCTATTGAGCTGTTGTGGGAGCAGCTTGACCGTATGGAACATAAGTGCCCATCAAGCCAATCCAACTTGTGGGAGGTACTTCAGGAAGCATGGGGTGAAATCTCTTCAGATTACCTCAACAAATTGACAACTAGAATGCCAAAGGTCTGCAAGGCTGTAATTGCTGCAACTGGAGGATTCTTTGACGAAAGCAGAGTTTGACGGACACAATTAAAAATCATTATTTATTACCGTGTCAACGTCTTGATAATATTTCCTATTAATTTTGCAACTCATTTCATGTATGTTTTCATGGAAAACAAGGACATTTCTAAGTGACCCCAAACTTTTGAACGTGTGTGCGCTCACTCACACGACTGCTTTTCTACAATAATATCCTGCCTCTAAATATACCCCCGCCTAATAGGACTATGCTCTAATTACTACGACTAACAATATCAGGTAAGAAGAGTCAACTCCCACTGCAATATTTTTTGCATGGGATAAAATGTTTGTATATTGCTATTATTGATGTATAAGGATTTCTGATCGGTTATGGGCCTATCACAATCTAAAAATCAGAAATTATTTTAGATAAGAGAAAAGATTCAGCAGAAGGACTTCTATTTGACCAAGCCAGATGGAGTAAGTTAACATAATAAAAAAGGCTTATTGTGTATATCTAATTATAATCTAGTCAGCTCAACAACATAGCATATCTAGAGCGAAGGTTGTCAGAGACTGTTGGTCAGTAGGTAATGCTTCATAACAGCCAGCTGAGGTGAAGACAGTTCCAGGACAGTGCCTGTGACACATCCCGTTGATTGTGGAGTGCAGGGCAGGTAGCAATGTAGGTAAGGTAAGAGATGATTGTCTGGGAACACACCACACATGTATAGACACACACCCAACTCCACCATCCCAGACATGGGTGTGAGCACAGCACGGGGCTGGTAAACAGGCGTGACATGCCTGGGTGCTCATTATAGCACTGGAACATAAGAGGGGGGAGAGTGCTGCGGGTTGACAAGCCCTGGTGGTGATGGGGGGGGGGGGGGGGGGCAATGCTATATTTAAATTTGTCTTCATTTAGCAGCCTCTAGGAAGAAAATAAACCTAGTACTCAAATAATACTGTGAATTTTCCCCCACACATCACTGTTGGTGGGTAGCAAAAGTCCTCTACTTGTGGGGAGTAGACTATACAGGACAGCTAGAACACAGCAGGCCTGCTCCTGCAGTCAGTCCCTCCATTCATTTTTACCCCTCACATAACTCTTGCATCCATCTTGAAACTGAAAACGTACACAGAACATTCCAAATTCATAAAACTGTTACCCAAGGCCCCATATGATTCATAATGCGGTTTGAATGGACTAAATAAGCCATTTTGGACCACAGCGAATCAAGCGGAGTATGACTAAATGACAAGAGGCTTTTTTTAAAGACAACCCCTTCTTAAGACAACCCCTTAATTAGGCCTATCACAAGGCACATCTAATTTGAGCATGGCAAATTGAAACACAATCAAGGATTTCTAAAAAGATTAGACCTACTAAATTAGCTCCTATTCAAACTACCAACCATCATATCCAAGGAACCAGCCTAGTACCTTGCCTGCATAGTGTGGAAGAATGAGGGCTAATGGTGGGATCATGGGTTGTTTCAGAAAGGGGTTGTCGGTGTAAACGGGACTATCAAACATTCCATCTCAATAAGGATCTGGACCACATGAAAGGCCCTAGTGATTCCTGGTTGGATCACAGTTCCGACGCATACGTCTGCACTTGACTGCTCATAATTACAGGTCCGTGTTGCAGTGAGGGTTGTGGGCAGCCCCCAGCAGCTGGCTGCAGTGTGTAGCCTTGCGCTAGCAATATACCCTGCTCTAAGAAAAACATCTGCAAACTCCAAAACCATTTTGACGTAGCAACCGGCCCAGAGCCTCAGAACATGCAGGGCTTTAAAAAGGGCTCCATCTGTATAGCTGGATTGCAACAGTCATGACAGAGTTGGCAATAACTGAACTCAAGTTTCAATACCAGCCTATTGCCTTCTCAGCCTTATTAATTGACAGTCTTTTTGAGAACATTTTTCAACTATGTACAATTTGCATCATGTGATTACTGTGATCACTTTGACACATGGGCCAAAAGAGAACAGGGCTGTGAACAATTACAAGGTAGTGACTGAGGCATAACTGTGACAAAGCACCTTGTGCCACTAAACCAATTGGTTAGAAGGCATGACTGTGAAAGTGTGTTGTGGCCTAGCGACCTTGTTCTTGGCCCCATAAATCCCTTGTTGACATCACCACAGCATCATTCAAAGAAACTGGGACAAATCAATGTTCTACCTCATCCAATGAGAATAGACATCTGACCGATGTACAAGGCAAAGTGGAGGGTGGTGACAGCCAGCTGCAGGAAGAGGGAGATATCATAATGAAGTCACAGGCTGATCACTGAATGTCATCATGTTCAAGTGAAATGACCAGGAGGGAGAAACAGATTCATGTTTGCATGCCAGTGATTTCACATGGTGTGTTACAATGATATAGCCTAATGATGATATAGACCTCCAAGCCAATATCAGCTATATCAGATCTCCAAGTGTATGCTGCTCCCAAGTCTAGCCACTAAGTCTAGCAAGACGAAGGAGTTGATCGTGGACTATAGGAAAAGGAGGGCCGAACAGGCCCACATTAACAGGGCTGTAGTGGAGCGGGTCGAGAGTTTCAAGTTCCTTAATGTCCACATCACCAATGAACGATTATGGTCCAAACACACCAAGACATTTGTGAAGAGGGCACGACAACACCTTTTCCCCTTCAGGAGACTGAAAAGATTTGGCACAGGTCCCCAGATCCTCAACTGCTCGGCATCTGACCGTAAGGCGCTACAGAGGGTAGTGCATACGGCCCAGTACATCACTGGAGGCCAAGCTTCCTGCCATCCAGGATCTCTATACTAGGCGGTGTCAGAGGAAGACTCCAGTCACCCAAGTCATCGACTGTTCTCTCTGCTACCGCACAGAAAGTGGTTCTGGAGCACCAAGTCTAGGTCCAAAAGGCTCCTTAATTCTACCCCCAAGCCATAAGACTGCTGAACAATTAATCAAAATGGCCACCCGGACTATTTACATTGACCCCCCCCCCCCCCCCTTTGTTTTTACATTGCTGCTACTCACCGCTTATTATCTATGCGTAGTCACTTTACCCCCATCTACATCTCGACTAACCTGTACCCACGCACATTGACTGAGTACCGATACCCCTTGTATATAGCCTCGTTATTGTTATGTGATTTTCATGTTACTTTTAGATTTTATATGTATTTAGTAAATATTTTAACTCTTTCTTGAACGGCATTGTTGGTTACCGGCTTGTAAGCAAGCATTTCACGGTAAGGTCTACACCTGTTGCATTCGACACATGTGACAAACATCT
Organism: Salmo salar; assembly: GCF_965601325.2. NCBI lineage: Eukaryota > Metazoa > Chordata > Actinopteri > Salmoniformes > Salmonidae > Salmo > Salmo salar. The sequence continues at coordinate 39,285,710 of NC_138296.1, read as the reverse complement.
GAAGAGTTAATGTTCTGCTGAAGAATGTGCTGTTTACTGTTAAATCACTTGAATCAGCTTGAAATACAGTAAACATTGAATAAGTCTGAACATCGCTTAAATGTACTTCTAACACGCAATGACATTTCTGATGCTGATTCTTAAAATACAGGACATGTAGCCTAGTTTGTGTGCATGAACATGTCGACTACTCCGTAAGTAATATAATTACAGGAATATTTTCAGGAGAGCAAGCCAGTGACAAATCAATCTAGTTTATTTAGCTCACCTATCACCTAGCTGTAATTGCCACCCTACTCAGGAGTTCATTGATTTTATTATTTTTTTTCTTTGAAGAATGTCAGTGTGATTTTTGTCTGAAACAGAATGGCAGGTTTGACAGGGTCAGGTATCTGGTTGCTGCAAATTCATTCAGTCACCCATTCAGTTGCAAATCTGTAATCCATCTAATCTCAAATGAGTCACTCTGATCTGCAGCAGTAAGTGCTGCTTTTCCATGATCTAAATCAAGGTTTGATTACTACACAATATTGCCAGGCCTCCCAAGTGGCGCAGCGGTCTTATGCACTGCATCAGTGTTGCGGCGTCAATACAGCCTGGGGTTCGTTCCCAGGCTGTGTCCCAACCGGCCGTGACCGGGAGTCCCATAGGCCGGCGCACAATGGGCCCAGCATCATCCGGGTTAGGGGACAGTTTGGCCGGGGGGGCTTAACTTGACTCCTCTCGCTCAAGCGACTCCTTGTAGCGGGCCGGGCACCCGCAAGCTGGCTTCCGGGTTAAGCGAGCAGGTATTAAGAAGCACGGTTTGGAGGGTCATGTTTTGGAGGACGCATGACTCGACCTTCACCTCTCCCGAGCCCGTTGGGGAGTTGCAGCGAGAAGATCGTGATCACGAGATTGGGGAGAAAAAGGGGGTAAAAATGACGACCAAAAAATAAAAAAATATATATATTCCCATATGCAGCAAGAGTCTACTGCACTGGTTGTGTGTCAGTCGCACACAAAGCCTTTCCCTGTAAACTATAATGCCTGCTTAAAATCAGACAGAGCCATCTGTTGTCCACAGTGATAGTCAAACCAACACACACACGCCACCTGATGAGACACTTTTTTTTTTTTCTCCAGCGAGAAAACAGCTTACTGCATATGCAGCTTACACACGCAAACAAATACACCAGGCACAGAAACAAAGGCAAACCATTAAAAGATATAGGGTAGACAGTCGTACGCCTGCTACTTATATAACCACAGTTCACATCAGAGTAAATGGCAGATTATTCTCAATACATCAGGGCATATGGAAGGAGCAAGGGCATAGATTCATCTCTAGCCGATTTAGAATGGTCAGCACCAGTTATGGAGCCCAATAGCCTTAAAGTCACTGATATCATGAGGTTGGATTATCATACACAACCGCTCATAAATTTGGGGTCACTTAGAAATGTCCTTTTGTTTTCCATGAAAACACATGAAATGAGTTGTAAAATGAAAATGAAATATAGTCAAGTTGACAAGGTTATAAATAAGGATTTTAAATTGAAATAATAATAGTGTCCTTCAAACTTTGCTTTCGTCAAATAATCCTCTAGTTGCAGCAATTACAGCCTTGCAGACCTTTGGCGTTCTAGTTGTCAATTTGAGGTAATCTGAAGATTTCACCCCATGCTTACTGAAGTACCTCCCACAAGTTGGATTGGCTTGATGGGCACTTATGTACCATACGGTCAAGCTGCTCCCACAACAGCTCAATAGGGTTGAGACCCAGTGACTGTGCTGGCCACTCCATTATAAACAGAAAACCAGCTGACTGCTTCTTCCCTAAATAGTTCTTGCATAGTTTGGAGCTGTGTTTTGGGTCATTGTCCTGTCGTAGGAGGAAATTGGCTCCAATTAAGCACCGTCCACAGGGCATGGCGTTGATAGCCTTACTTCAAGATCCCTTTTACCCTGTACAAATCTCCCACTTTACTACCACCAAAGCACCCCCAGACCGTCACATTGCCTCCACCATGCTTGGCAGATGGCGTCAAGCACTCCTCAGCATCTTTTATTTTTTTCTGCGTCTCACGAATGTTCTTCTTTGTGATCCGAGCACCTCAAACTTACATACCACTTTATTCCAATCTTCCTCTGTCCAGTGTCTGTTCTTTTGACCATCTTAATCTTTTCATTGGCCAGTCAGATATGGCTTTTTCTTTGCAACTCTGCCTAGAAGGCCAGCATCCCGGAGTCGCCTCTTCACTGTTGACGTTGAGACTGGTGTTTTGTGGGTACTATTTAATGAAGCTGCCAGTTGAGGACTTGTGAGGCATCTGTTTCTCAAACTAGACACTCTAATGTACTTGTCCTCTTGCTCAGTTGTGCACCGGGTTCTCCCGCTACTCTTTCTATTCTGGTTAGAGCCATTTTGCTCTGTTCTGTGAAGGGAGTAGTACACAGCATTGTACAAGATCTTCATTTTCTTGGCAATTTCTCGCATGGAATAGCCCTCATTTCTCAGAACAAGAATCGACTGACGAGTTTCAGAAGAAAGTTCTTTGTTTCTGGCCATTTTGAGCCTGTAATCGAACCCAGAAATTATTTTTCATTTTTTTATTTAACCACGTAGGCTAGTTGAAAACAAGTTCTCATTTACAACTGCGACCTTGCCAAGATAAAGCAAAGCAGTTCGACACACAACATAGTTACACATGGAATAAACAAAACATAGTCAATCATACTATATACAGTGTGTGCAAGGGAGGTAAGGCAATAAATAGGCCATAGTGGCGAAATAATTACAATATAGCAATTAAACACTGGAGTGATAGATGTGCAGATAGATGAATGTGCAAGTAGAGATACTGGGGTGCAAAGGCGATAGATACAATATGGGGATGAGGTAGTTGGATGGGCTATTTACAGGTGCCGTGATATGTGAGCTGCTCTGACAGTGAGGGAGATATGGCTTCAGTGATTTTAAAAAACAAAAACCAAAAAAAAGTGTTTGTTCCAGTCATTGGCAGAAGAGAACTGGATGGAAAGGCGGCTAAAGGAGGAATTGGCTTTGGGGATGACCAGTGAGTTGAGGTAAGGCGGGGCTTTACCTAGCAAAGACTTATAGATGACCTGGAGCCAGTGGGTTTGGTGACGAATATGAATCGAGGGCCAGCCAACAAGGGCATACAGGTTGCAGTGGTGGGTAGTATATGGGGCTTTGACAAAACGGATGGCACTGTGATAGACTGCAACAAATTTGTTGAATGTCGGAGGCTATTTTGTAAATGACATCGCCGAAGTCGAGGATCAGTAGGATGGTCGATTTTACGAGGGTATGTTTGGCAGCATGAGTGAAGGATGCTTTGTTGCGAAATAGGAAGCCGATTCTAGATTTAATTTTGGATTGGAGATGCTTAATGTGAGTCTGGACCGAGACTTTAGTCTAACCAGACAGCTAGGTATTTGTAGTTGTCCACATATTCTAAGTCAGAACCGTCCAGAGTAGTGATGCTGGATGGGCGGGCAGTGATCGGTTCAAGAGCTTGCGTTTACTTTTCCTTGCATTTAAGAGCAGTTGGAGGCCACGGAAGGAGAGTTGTATGGCATTAAAGCTCGTCTGGAGGTTAGTTAACACAGTGTCCAAAGAAGGGCCAGAAGTATACAGAATGGTGTCGTCTGCATAGAGGTGGATCAGAGAATCACCAGCAGCAAAGAGTGACGACATTGATGTATACAGAGAGAGAGTCGGCCCGAGAATTGAACCCTGTGGCACCCCCATAGACTGCCAGAGGTCCGGACAACAGGCCCTCCGATTTGACACATTGAACTCTGTCTGAGAAGTAGTTGATGAGCCAGGCGAGGCAGTCATTTGAGAAACCAAGCCTGTTGAGTCTGCCGATAAGAATACGGTGATTGACAGAGTCGAAAGCCTTGGCCAGGTCGATGAAGACGGCTGCACAGTATTGTCTCTTATCGATGGCGGTTATGATATCGTTTAGGACCTTAAAGGCAGGGTAGGATAGATATAGGTCTGTAGCAGTTTGGGTCTAGAGTGTCTCCCCCTTTGAAGAGGGGGATGAACGCAGCAGCTTTCCAATCTTTGGGGATATCAGACGATACAAAAGAGGTTGAACGGGATAGGGGTTGCAACAATTTCGGCAGATAATTTTAGAAAGAGGGTCCAGATTGTCTAGCCCGGCTGATTTGTAGGGGTCCTGATTTTGCAGGTCTTTCAGAACATCAGCTATCTGGATTTGGGTGAAGGAGAAATGGGGGAGGCTTGGGTGAGTTGCTGTGGGGGGTGCAGGGCTGTTGACCGGGGTAGGGGTAGCCAGGTGGAAGCATGGCCAGCTAGGTGGAAAGCATGGCCAGTCGTAGAAAAATGCTTATTGAAATTCTACATTATAGTTTATCGGTGGTGACATTGTTTCCTAGCCTCAGTGCAGTGGGCAGCTGGGAGGAGGTGCTCCACATAATCTAAAGGTCAGTTTTATTGCTTCTTTAACCTCTATGGGCTAGGTGGGACGCAAGCGTCCCACCCGTGGTGCACTCCATCAACAGCAGGTGCATTTCAAGAGCGGCAAATTTGAATCCAAATAAATGTCAAAATTCAAATTTTTCAAACATACAACTATTTTACACCCTTTGAAAGATAAACATCTCCTTAATCTAACCACGTTTTACGATTTCAAAAAGGTTTTACGGCGAAAGCATAAATTTAGAGTATGTTAGGACAGTACATTTACAAGAGTTGTGTGTAATGTTTTGTCAATTCAAAGACAGGGTCACCAAAACCATAAAACCAGCTAAAATGATGCACTAACCTTTGACAATCTCCATCAGATGACACTCCTAGGACATTATGTTAGACAATGCATGCATTTTTAGTTCTATCAAGTTCATATTTATATCCAAAAACAGCGTTTTACTATGGCATTGATGTTGAGGAAATCGTTTCCCTCCAATAACCGGCAGTCAAGTCAGTACCACAAATTAAATAATTAAAATTAGAAAACATTGGTAAAATATTATATTGTCATTTAAAGAATTATAGATTTACATCTCTTGAAAGCAATCAACTTGCCAGATTTAAAAATAACCTTACTGGGAAATCACACTTTGCAATAATCTGAGCACTGCGCCCAGAAAAATACGCGTTGCGATACAGACTAGACGTCATGTTGGGGAGATCTAAAATCGAAAATACTATGTAAATAATCCATTACCTTTGATTCTCTTCATCAGATGTCACTTCCAGGTATCACAGGTCCATAACGAATGTAGTTTTGTTCAAAAAAAGCTCATAATTTATGTCCAAAAATCTCCGTCTTGTTAGCACATGATCTAAGCCCGCCGGACTTCACTTCATGAACGAGGGGAAAAAATATATTTCCGTTCGTTCAAACATGTCAAACGTTGTATAGCATAAATCATTAGGGCCTTTTTTAACCAGAACATGAATAATATTCAAGGTGGACGAATGCATTCTCTTTTATACCGTATTGGAACGAGGGTACCCAACATGAACTCGCGCGCCAGGTGTCTAATGGGCCATCATCGTTCCATGGCTCTTGTTCGGTCAGATCTCCCTCCAGAAGACTCAAAACACTTTGTAAAGGCTGGTGACATCTAGTGGAAGCAATAGGAAGTGCCAAAATATTCCTCAGCCCCTGTGTTTTTCAATGGCATAGGTTTAAAGGTAATACAACACATCAGGTATCCACTTCCTGTCAGAAAATGTCTCAGGGTTTTGCCTGCCAAATGAGTTCTGTTATACTCACAGACACCATTCAAACAGTTTTAGAAACTTTAGGGTGTTTTCTATCCATATATAATAAGTATATGCATATTCTAGTTACTGGGTAGGATTAGTAACCAGATTAAATCGGGTACATTTTTTTTATCCAGCCGTGCAAATACTGCCCCCTAGCCCTAACAGGTTAATCTGAACAACATAATTGCAGAAGAGTTTTCTAATGATCAATTAGTCTTTTTAAAATGATTATCTTGGATAACACAACGTGCCATTGGAACCCTGGAGTGATGGTTACTGATAATGGGCCTCTGTACGCTTATGTAGATATTCCATTAAAAATCGGCCATTTCCATCTACAATTGTCATTTACAACATTAATGTCTACACTGTATTTCAGATCAATTTGATATTTTAATTGACAAAAAATGAGATTTTCCTTAAAAACAAGGACCTTTCTAAGTGACCCCAAACTTTTGTTTGTGTGAGAGGTCAGGTGATATTGTATAGACCTCTATGGCGCCCTAGATTCCCCAGAGTTGTGCATGTGCATAAGCCCAAGATATTTTCCCCTATGAATTTTGGTTTCCAGACCAAACCTGGATACAACTATTGATGCTCACCTCCTAGCATTCAAAAGCCCTAGACAGGTTGGATACAATGATGTGCAGTTTTGCCTGACACGCCCGGGACTTGGATGCAGGACTACCTCAATAGGAAGTGTCCCATGGGTAGCGTGGAGGGGTTGTGGGTGGGGGGTGGTGCGCTGATGCATTCATCCTGGCTGACACCAGAGACGCCCTGGCGGACCCGCTGTCCCCAGACTCTTGTTACCCACACAGAGTCCTCCGCAGCGGGCCAGGGAACTCCAGTTGGGACTCGATCTGCTCTCCAAATATTGATTCATGCATTTGTGCTGAAACTGTCACTGAGCGGAGCTCCCTCTGGGAGGGACCAGGGTCCTCTCAGCGCCTTTTGCCTCCTACATGTGATCCCAAGGACTGTCTTTTTTAATATCTGTTTGAAGGGCAATTGTTATAAAATGTGTATCCAACAGAAACCGAGAATGTTAGGGTGTGTTGATGTCTGCATGTGGTGTTGGACAAATTATCTTGGGCATCTGAGGTTAGTGGTTCGCAGCAATTGACTACATTACAAATCACTGTGGTGACTATTCAAACCCAAATGGTATGGTATTTATATGGGTACGTTCCATGGGCACCCCAGATGCCAAGGAGGGCTGAATCCAGCGGGAGGTGGCACTTCAACGTCTCTTGGTTCTTGTCTCCAGTACACTGGTATCACGTGTTGTGTGTGTGTGTGAACATGTAACTTGATCCTGCAGCAGACTCCACTGTTGTGGCTGAGAAGCAGCGAGACCACAGGGTTTCTATTTTAGCTCAGAGAAAGTCAGACTTCATTAAAGGCTGGAGCTATTTATATCGCTGACAAATAAAGTTGTGAATCCTGAAGGGGCCCATGATCACTGCTTTGAGCCCAGGGGGATTAGCGAGGGGGATGGTGCCCTCTTTTGAGCAGATAGGCAGCTGAAGGACTTTCTCTGGATCAGGCCACAATACACACCCATTAATATCAAGAAGCCTTTACTGGCTGTCTTGGCTATGCCCAAGATAATTTGTTTTTAAAGTTGAGGTCTATGATTTATGAATAGAATGTTTCTGTACAAATGTTTTCCTTGGCAGCTTCCAAGGCTCCCTTAAGAGAGTGTGACACTAGATTTTTAAAGAAAAGGATGCGCTTCAAAACAAAAACTCATGTTTCAGGGATTTTCTTTGTAAAATGTGCCACTGCTAATACACAGCTGCAGCTTCTCAAAGGGATCATATTATTACTAAATAATCAGGTGCGTCACTATAAAATGCTGGTCTGTTTTATTTTTTTATTTGGGTATGAGGAGCTCTATTCCAACTGGGATATATTCAAACCGAGCCAATCCCTCCCCTACCGCTAAAAAGCGGTATGAAATGAATTCCGCACCACACATAGAAGTTTACCCAGAAAACAACATTCCTCTCATGCAAGCGTTTGACGTCAATGCCGGAACATTTATAGAACATGTAAACAGTGGCAGACTCTCAGGTCAGTGCTTAGCGATGACATTTCATCGTCTCAATGTTTATGCTTTCCATAATTTTTCCCCCCCCTCTTTTCAAAAGGAAGGCTATCCCATGTGAGTAACAAATCAACCCTTCAGGGATTGTATCCACCACCTTGTGCACCAGAGTGTGTTTGTGTAGGCTGCTTCATTTGAACGGGACAGTGTTTGGAGTGTGCCTTATGTCCAGGGATCAACATTCTTTATGGTTCAGGTAAAACAGAGACAACAGGGAGCTGTTTGCTGTAGGAAAACTCGAAGAATGCTCCCAGAATTTTCCTTTCAAATTTTTTAGTTCGGGTGAAGGCCTGAATTTCAGCTAGCCATGTCCCCATCGCATGACTCGATCCGGGCAGAAGCAATCTGTAACCTGCTCCAGGCCCATTATGTTCTAACATCCATGCATTACTACATGGCGATCAACAGTTGCATACAAAAGGGAGAATCAAAGGAACAGGCAAGCTACTGGGTAAATGTTAGCTTACATGCAAGCCAAGTGTCTTTTTTTGGGCTTCCTCAGAAGAAACTACTAGTTTCTTGTTTTCCCAGAGCAAGGAGCTACCCCTGCAGAAGGCCTGCCAAGGCTTTGGGGGTTCCTGAGGCACATAAATCACACAGGCTATTTACAACCTCTCCTATTAGCATCAGGATGAGGCTCCGACCGCTATAAGACTGTTCCAAAGGACGTAAATATAGGCTATCACCCTGCCTGTGCTCTCTTTCTCCCTCATCTTTCCCACTTTTTTTAATCTGGGCGCCATTTTTGTCCAAACTGAACAGATCAGGCCGGCTTCTGTTTCTCCCCTCTCTCTCTTCGCCGTGTGTGGCTAACAAGGAGAGGATGCAGAGCAGATTTGACAGGGCAGCCTACCTCATGTTGCTATGTGCTATTTCTGGAAAGCAATATTCATGCTTTTTTTTTCTCCCCTGCGTCTTGCTTATTCTCTCCCTCTCTCTCTTTCTCTCTCTTTCTCTCTCTCTTTCTCTCTCGTCTTTCCAAAGTGTAGTTGGTGTAGCGTTGCTAAAGAAAATAACCATGACGTAAGCTGCACCCTCTGCAGAACAGACTTAAAAAAAGAGGGAGGAAAGAAAGCTTGTAACAACTCGAATAATAAATGGCTGCACTTCAGACTACATCCCTAGCTGAGTGGAAGGATCAATCAGTCGTCATGAGGAGGTGACACATACGCTTGACTATTGACACAGCCATGTGTTTGACTCATGGACAGAAAGGACACAACAGTGATAAATATCGTGCTTAGCTATACTTATCCTAATAAAACTACAGGACCTGTACTTTTTTTCAGAATTTTGGAGTGTGTGCAAAGGTTGACCGTTTTGTCAAACAAGCAGATATTATTTTATTCCAGCACACTGTGGGCCTAGCCATTGTCACCCCCGTTTTTTTAGTTTTTATGGTGCGATAAGCTTCGCCCATATTTCAGTGCTGTCTGAGAACCTAATGAATGGACAGTTTGCAGTCTGAAGGGTGAGCGTGGTGTGATTTTCTTTTCTTTATTAATAAAAAAAAAAATATATATATATATTTATATTTATTTATATATATATATATATATATATATATATTTATTTATTAATTAATGGGTGTCCTTCAGGTCCATCCCAGGGCCTCCCACCTCGCTGGCCACCTTGAGTCCTGTCTGATAGAATAAAAACCAGTGTACCGGCATGCAATGAGCTCTACATTCGGTGACGTTGGTGGTGATGGTTCTGCACCTCAGTTTCTGGATTAAAGAGTGAGTCTTGAGACAGCCACTGACTAGAATGAGGGCGGCCAAGGAGAGTTCCTCAGTCCTCTCCCCGACATGCTCTCCGTTCACCCATGATTCTCCCTCAATGTAGCGTACCTTCAGTCGTATCATCTGTACCTCCTTTACCTTGGAAGCATGGGGAGATAAAGGGACAGGGGCTAATCATAGCTGAAGGGGTGAGGTTTAATATCTTGGACAGCTGGTCATTGCAGCACTAGCTTAATGAGACCACAAAGGCAAGATCCCCCACAAGCTTATAACTCTGGTCCTGGCTGGCCTGTAAAATCCATTCTGTGATTAGACAGGGGACTAAGTTTCTGATGTTTATGTTTAATCACCATAAAATCCCCAGTCCACACACCTTGGAAACCAATAAACTGTTGTAATATCTGTAGGGATGTAACGATCGGTCCCAATTCAAATGTTTTAGGATACGACTGCATCGGTTTGTGGACCCCAAACCAAATGTAGCATGCATCGGTCAGAATTTTTTCCAACGTTAGAAATAGCTGATTTTAAATCTGCTTGAAAATCTATAGCAAGACTTGAAATGGTTGTTTCTCACCCATTTTGAATTCAGGTTTTAACAATTTTTGTTGTTGTTGTAATATGTCAAGGGGTATGAATACTTTCTGAAAGCACTATCCAGTATCTCTGTTGGACCCACGACCACCGGTCGTTGCACATCAACCTACCGTTACTGGTGCAGACTAGGGGATTGACGAACTCCACATACTAGCTAGGTCTATTCCACATACTAGCTAGGTTCCTTCGGCAGGGCATGCAAACCATAGATATTTGGCTGTGGAGGCATGATCTAGTCGTATAGGACACGTGATCCTTTGAACGTGTTGGGGGTGATGAAACAATGGAGCCACATTCAATGAAGGGAAGAGGGTGGTGGGCGTTTTGCATGTGGCGCTTGGCAAAAGTGGGCATGATCTGTTGACAATTGTAATCCAAACCCAACCTTCATTTACTCGTTGTGACACAGAGGTTCCAAACTCCATTTTAGACGACTGATTTTTTTTTATGACCAAAATGATCCTATTTACACTTTGTAGTCAATTTTCACACTATAATACATGTTTCTTACTCTGTTTTCAAAGGGATTAGTTGATTTTTAGGGGCAGTCGCTCTTTGTGTTTTCCACAGATATAGCTAGATCAAAGCCTGTACTCTGAAAGGGAACGCCATATTCCCTTTGTAGCTGCCTCTGCAACATCCGCATCCAAGACGAAGATGGCAGGGATGAGCTGGAAGCTACAGCGAGCAGCAATCAAAAATATGGAAAAACCCAAAATAGAAGCGTGCGCTTTTAAAAGCGCAGTGTGCTACCCCTTCTCCCCCCCCCCCCCCAAGTGCATTATTAATCCAGGGTTATTTATAACCGAAATTTTTCGCAGGCAGACTTTGTTCTGTCGCTGCTTGTGTCTAATCTCTGCTGGAAGGGAAAGGGAAGAGCGAGAGATGAGGGTCGGGGGCGCTCTGAAAATGGAGGAGAAGAAGGAACGGATTGCAGGTGTAGGGAGAGTGCCGTTGGCTCCAGCTGTAGATAGAAGCAGATCTAGGCTATACTATGGTGCAGCCATTTTGATGGCTGAGAGAGTAAACAAAGGGGTTCCTCGGAGAAGTAAATGTACAGTATCAATTGAAAATGTACGTACTTATTTCATGACAAGCCTCAACTTGAAACTAATTGAAGAGTTTACAAGAAGACCAAAAGACACTTCTTACTTACTGACATGTTTATTGGGGCTCCCGAGTGGCACAGCGGTCTAAGGCACTGCTTCCCAGTGCTAGAGGCGTCACTACAGACCCTGGTTCGATTCCAGGCTGTATCACAATCGGCCGTGATTGGGCGGTGCACAATTGGCCCAGCATTGTTAGGGTTTGGCCGGGGTAGGTCGTCATTGTAAATAAGAATTGGGTCTTAACTGACTTGCCTAGTTAAATAAAATTGCCAATGTCAACCACAGCAGGGGTTCCCACTAGATCCCCTGGAGTCTAAAATACTCGTGCATCCACTTAGCAGCAGCGTGCTCGTCTATTGGCTGAATATAATGGCTTGCATAATTCATGACGGCAACAAAATGATCTCATTGATACTTTTCTTTGGTCCATCCAATCAACGACCAGCCTGTCAATCGGGATGGGGGCACCCTGGATGTCAAACTCGTTCCACCCTTATTGGACTCCTACTATGCTCTCCTGGCTTGTAGCTCTCCTCTCCTCCATCCTTGTCTGGCTAGGGCCTAATTAATGTGATCATTTGATTAGAAAAAGATTTCCTCTGGCCCTCTCTCCAGAAGACTCACATCCTCCATGTTATTGGAGGAAGAAGGGGCAAAGGAGGCATAATCCATGCCTTTGTGTGACAGCGTCTCGTATAACTACCGGCTTTGGGTGGAGGTTTAAAATGGAAGAGCGGGAGTGGTTGGCATAATTAGGCGACACAAAGCTCGCAATGGTGTGTAAGCCAGAATACTCCCTTGGGAGATGGATCTTTCTGTCTTAATTTGGAGAACTTTGGTTGTCGTACATAAAGGCTGTGGCAAACCAGCACAGCCATTTACTGTTCTTCCTTTCCCCAATGATGGCACACAAAATAAAGCATTTAAATAGACCATTTTTATTCAGTCAATTGCACTGCATGGCCTCTCATCAGTTGTAAGAGTGTTGAGCATAGTTTCAATATTAGGTCTACTCGTGTTGCCTGTTGGCAAAGGCGGGGACACTGAGTGAATACAGTATGTTTTGATTTTATCATACAGGGCTGTAGCCAAGTTAAAACATTGAGCTAACCCTGAATCCTGCATACACTCTTTCTCCATCTCCCTCTGTGTGTGTGTGTGTGTGTGTGTGTGTGTGTGTGTGTGTGCAGACAGCCATCATCATGGGGGGAGTGCTATTTTTAGACTCATTTACAGGCGATTACAGTAATCCATGGAGTAAAATATAATCTGAGTAAATTTGAGTGCTGTGTTTCCTGGCCCTCCCCCAGGGTATCTACCCTTTGATTGATTAGGCCTAGTAGGCTTCCTTATCCAGAAATCTCCCTCCCACCTCTTCCTCTGTTTCTGCCTTGAAACCCCACACAATGCAATACCTTTGTTTATTTTTAACGAGGTACCCCCCCCCCCTTGCCTTTATTTTCACCTTGTCAGGTTGCGAACATTTTTATTTATTTTTTTGTACACTTTCAATTCTGAGGTAGCTGTTTCTCCAAGAGCATTCTCCTTGATTTTTAAAAAATTACTGTTTTAAGGACTCGCATGGCAAAGAATAGAGCTTAGTTACAACAAACTTAGAAATTACAATACATCTCTGGTTATATCATAGAATTCTTAGAGGAAAATTGTGATTAAAAAAATAAATAAATTGAGAATAAGGTGAGCACAAGCATAACTTAAACAATTCCTGGTGGATACTGTTGCAGGATAGTGGGTAGCTTAGTGGTTTGAGCGTCGGACTTGTAACCGAAAGGTCGAATCCTCGAGCTGACAAGGTAAAAATCTGTTGTTCTGCCCCTGAACAAGGCAGTTAACCCACTGTTCCTAGGCCGTCATTCAAAATAAGAATTTCTTCTGAACTGACTTGCCTAGTTAAATAAAGGTAAAAAAACTAATATGCGAAATATTAGTTTTTGTCGTATTATTTATAAATGGATTGCTTAATCACAGATCATGTTCTTAGTGTGTGTGTGTGTGATGCATTTTCATTGGTGACGTCTGCAGACAGTCAAATTGCATCCATTTCAGTGTGTCTTGTCACGGCTGTTTTAATTGGATATGGCCACAAATCTAGTTCTTGGGGACCTGGAAATGCCTTTGGCTTTGTCTCCATGTCACTCAGCCTCTCAGCCACCTCCTGGCTGGCCCAAGTCCTCACTAATCACAGGGCCACCAACAGCTTCACCCAGATGACTGGGCTGTTCCTCCTCTCCTCTCTGCCCTCGCCTCCTCCCTCCCACCCTCTTTTGCTGTCAACGCAAAAACAGGGCCAAGAATTTACAAGCAACTTTTTTTGCCTCATTTAAAAAAAGATCCATATTATTTTTATTTTTCTTGGCTGTCTTCAAACTGTGACATTTTAACGTCCCATTTCTGACCAAAAATAGTCTGTTGGTTCCTCTTATCTTTTTCTTCCCTCCTTTTTATTTATTTATTTTTTTTTGCTTTTTTGTTTTGTCTGGTTTGTTTCTTTTGAAGTAGACTTCTGAACCAAAGTTGAACCCAGAAGTTTAGCAACCGTCTGTCTAGGACAAGGTGGTGGAGTTCTTGGATGAGAAATTAACGCCTCAAGCATGTTATCACCTCGATAATCAATTGGGCTAGGAAGAAATGTTTTATTCATCTATAGTTAACCATGCAGCACCTCATAGAAAGTGTTGCTGTATTTCTTTGCTGCAGAGTTAAAGCCACACCTGTTTGGCACATAGCTGATTTGCTATGGGACTGCTGGTAGTTCCTTCCGCCTCAGATGCTACTCCCCTGTGAGTTCTCCTGGCGGCTGTTCCCTCGTTTTGATACTTTTTGATGATCGGCCCAAATTATCTTTCCTCAGACTCCCTCTGCTCACTGTCTCGAAACAGAGTGGAGCAGGCAACACCAAATGATTCCTTTGAATGCATAGCCAGACAGTGTCTTTAAAGTATTTTGTGTGCCTACAAATTCATTGAGGGTTTGAACACGGCAAAGGAGCCCAATACCTCTGTGCACATTGCACCACTCTGACAACAACCAATCATGTCACACCAATGTTGGTGTAATTGAGCACCATTGATGGCTTTTACAAGTCATTATTGACATACAGATTTACAGAAATCTGAAATCTGTATCTCGAATGGAAGGCCTCGTGACTATAATTTGGAATACCTGGTACATCGCAATAGGCACTCTCCCTTTGGCTCATTCATTCAATGCCTTCTCCCCTATATTCTCTCTGACTGAGGTGTTTTTGGGTGATCGACGTTAAGCTCATTTGGTTGGCTGGCATCCAACAACCAAAGTTTTCCTGGCGACTTAAGAAAGGGACGCAATGATGTCAAATGGCTGACACACACACACACACACACACACAATTGTCTGGAAGGTTAAATTTAGAAGCCGACTGATAAAGGATAGTAATCTTATTTGGAGTAAGCCGAAAGCTTCCGCCAGACCTCCAACAGAGCTATTGGATCATTACCCTGTTGGTTAACTCTGCAAGCTCTAAGGTGAAAATCCTTCCTAATGCTGTGACATACAATGTGAATGCACACTGAGTATACCAAACATTAGGAACACTTTCCAAATATTAAGTTGCAAGTACAGCCTTCCCTGTAGCTCAGTTGGTAGAGCATGGTGTTTGCAACGCCAGGTTGTGGGTTCGATTCCTACGGGGGGGAAGGGGAAAAAAAATGTATGAAATGAAAATGAAATGTATGCATTCACTACTGTAAGTCGCTCTGGATAAGAGCGTCTGCTAAATGACTAAAATGTAAATGTAACATTTCTTTATTCTCTGGTCTACCTCGGAGGCCTAATCCCAAAGTCCTCCAACCCCTAAGCGTCTGTGGCCTAAAGAACTAGAGGCAAGCTGCTATTGTGATTAACAACTGTTATGCCACTTTACCGTGATCGATATCCATTTTCCCTGTATTAGCATTTTTGCAATCTGAATGGGTAGTTGCTGACTTGGGAGTCTTAATTGCTTGCAGAACAAAAACACAGATTTAAGTATTTTGTTTCGCACCCGAAATCATTCGTTTTTGTATTTTGACAAAGGGCTCCCTCTGAAGCACAGTTATACCTACTCATTTTTCATCCAGTCTGGCATAGCTAGCTAACCTGGGAGGGAGAGCAAGAGGAAAGGAAGTGGAGGTGGTGATAGAGGGGGAAAAGTGAGAAGAGGAGGAATGAAGGACAATGGGGAAGGGTTCAGTTCCAGGGCAGGCTTACTTGCATTGATACAGAAAAAATTGGCTGAAATTTTGGATTAACTCTTATCTTGTTGCACCAAGTTTTTCAACCTAGTTTTAAACTAATCATCGTTACATTTAATCCTTCTTCTAAACTAAGTTTTAATTTGGACTTTAAAACAAGATCTAATGTAATATTGTTGTGCCATTGTTTTAAAATAAATGTTAAACTTAGTTTAAGGATTAAATCACAACTACCACAGGATGAGGTTAAGTTAATCAAATGTCAGTATGTGCTTTATTTTCAGTGTGATACATTTTTTTAATCATGTTTGTATAACTCAACTAGCAGGCTCGCTCTTTGACTGTGGCAGGTAGCCTAGCGGTTATGAGCATTGGGCCAGTAGCCGAGTCGACTAGATGAAAAATCTGTCTGTGCCCTTGAGCAAGGCACTTAACACAAATTGCTTCTAAGTCGCTCTGGATAAGAACGTCAGCTAAATGACTAAAGTGTCAAATGTAAATGTAAAATATGTAGTTAATCATCAGCCCGACGTGTGAACTCACTTTGCTTGCTAGCTAACAAACTAACAATGACCAGTGCTGGTTTGTTTCTGTAGAAATAGAATTTGAACATATTGCTATGGTAAATCCATTATGACACGTTTCACTAGACATAGGGTACGTTTGTAAATTCACTCTGGCTATCTGGTATTTTATTAGGATCTCCATTAGCTGTTGCAAAAGCAGCAGCTAGTCTTCCTGGGGTCCACACAAAACATGAAACAGAATGACATCATACAGAACATCATTAGACAAGGACAGAACTACATACATTTTTAAAAAGGCACACGTAGCCTACATATCAATGCATACACACAAACTATCTATGTCAAATAGGGGAGAGGCATTGCTTTCTGTTTTTAAAAAAAACAGGTTTGCTGTTTATTTGAGCAATGTGAGATAAGGAAGTTAAGGAATAAGGACATTCCATGCAATAAGGGCTCTATATAATACTGTACGTTTTCTTGAATTTGTTCTGGATTTGGGGATTATGAAAAGACCCCTGGTGGCATGTCTGGTGGGATAAGTGTGTGTCAGAGCTGTGTGTAAGTTGGCTGTGCAAACAATTTGGGATTTTCAAAACATTGTTTCTTATGAAAAGAAGTGATGCAGTCAGTCTCTCCTCAACTCTTGGCCAAGAGAGACTGGCATGCATAGTATTTATATCAGCCCCCTGATTACAATTAGGAGCAAAACGTGCCGCTCTGTTCTGGGCCAGCTGCAGCTTAACTAGGTCTTTCCTTGCAGCACTGGACCACACGACTGGACAATAATCAAGATTAGACAAAACTAGAGCCTGCAGAACTTGCTTTTTGGAGTGTGGCGTCAAAAAAGCAGAGCATCTCTTTATTACAGCTAGACCTCTCCCCATCTTTGCAACCATTGAATCTATATGTTTTGACCATGACAGCTTACAATCTAAGGTAACGCCAAGTAATTTAGTCTCCTCAACTTGTTCAACAGCCACACCATTCATTACCAGATTCAGCTGAGGTCCAGCACATAAGGAATGATTTGTACCAAATACATTGCTCTTAGTTTTAATGTCCAGGACCAGTTTATTACTGGCTACCCATTCCAAAACACACTGCAACTCTTTAAGGGTTTCAGTGACTTCATTAGCTGTGTTTGCTGATGCGTGTATGGTTGCATCTTAATCAGTATACATGGACACATGCTTTGTTTAATGCCAGTGGCAAGTAATTGGTAAAAATATTAAAGAGTAGAGGGCCTAGAGATCTGCCCTGCGGTAGCAGAGCACTCTCATCTGAGTGTGCCAGAGCGCAGAATAACTGATGAATTGACACTCTCAACACTCGTTGAATATAGCCGGTGTCAGTAAACATGGGCAAAAAGCATAATTAAATTGTTGCCAGCAGCACAGTCACCAATGCTCTGGATAACATGAAAACAGCCTAACCAGCTCTGCTAGGGTGAGTAAAATGGTCAGTGAGGTGTTCTCTCATTTGTGTCGAAGTAGCAAGCAAGCTAGCCAGTTAGCTTGAGTGCCGTTGTGTGGTCAGAACGCTCGGATCAACCCTACTCCTCGGCCAGAGCGAAACACTCTGAATTTATGATTGCCCGGAGCGTGCTCTGGCACTACAGATTGAATTTATAAATGCACCCATAGTTTAGTGTTTTACTAATCTAGTCTTTAAAAAAATAAATGGTGCAAAACATCTGCTTAATTATATAAACCTAGTTTCAAACTCTAGATTAGGTCTAATCTAAGATTAATTTAAACCATGAGTGAGCTATGTGTTTGGAACCTCGAATCACAATAAAATCAGTGTCGAAATTGCTATATGCGCGTGTGTGTGTGTGTGTGTGTGAGAATCACAATACATATCGGCACCTAAGTGTCGTGATATCGTAAGGTCCCTGGCAATTCCCAGCCTTATCTGACCCTAGATTACTTTTTATTACTTTTTTAAAATAAATATCTTTAACAACATGCAACTTTGATGAAAAAGAACTGGTTTAGTTCTCCAGGCTTGAAGGTCCACTCATAGATACCGTTGCATTCAGCAGTGTTTGTGCTTTTCAGCTAGTGCTAGCTGCTCCCTCAGTCTCCCATGTATTTATTTTCCACAGGAGTTAGCCTACCGCTTCTCTCTCATTATCTGCTCACTGAGTGATTTTAACCATCTGTGACACGGAATCGGTGCCTTCTCATTAGGTCCTAGCCTACAGCTGGGATCCAATACTCTACATCCACCAATGCACGGGCGGCAGTCAACCTCTTTACCCTTGACCATTGCAGACTGAGTGCTTCTCTGCTTGCCCACTAATCTCTTCCATTGTTTTTTTTCTGCAGTTGTTTGAGATGTTAAACCTTACAGCGTCTTGTCCTACTCAGTTCTGACCCTGCACCAATGTCAAGCCTTGTGGCCATTGAAATGAGGGTTAATGAAAGGTGAAACAAATTGATGATTGAAACTGTCAGGTGCATTGGAAGCCAACTTGGGGCGCACACTTCCAATCCCTGATTTCTCTGTCGACTTAAGGAAAGGTCTAAAACAGTAGCGTGGTCCTTGCCAGGTGGCTGTGCTTGCTTGTCTGTTTGGCAGCAGCGCTTGCCAGTGGCTTTGCGACTTTGGGATGCTGTGCATCGTTGCCAGCTCTGTGCTTAATGTATCAGAGACAAAGTTCCCGGAGTGTCGTAGAGTGCCCTGGCTCTGCCCTCGTCCTGGCTCTGCCCTCGTCCTGGCTCTGCCCTCGTCCTGGCTCTGCCCTCGTCCTGGCTCTGCCCTCGTCCTGGCTCTGCCCTCGTCCTGGCTCTGCCCTCGTCCTGGCTCTGCCCTCGTCCTGGCTCTGCCCTCGTCCTGGCTCTGCCCTCGTCCTGGCTCTGCCCTCGTCCTGGTCTTGGCTCTGTCCTGGTCTTGGCTCTGTCCTGGTCTTGGCTCTGTCCTCGTCCTGGTCTTGGCTCTGTCCTGGTCTTGGCTCTGCCCTGGTCCTGGTCTTGGCTCTGCCCTCGTCCTCGTCTTGGCTCTGCCCTGGTCTTGGCTCTGCCCTCGTCCTCGTCTTGGCTCTGCCCTCGTCCCCGTCTTGGCTCTGCCCTCGTCCCCGTCTTGGCTCTACCCTGGCTTCTGCCCTCGTCCCGGCCTTGGGTCTGCCTTCATCCCGGCCCTGCCTAATGTGGTCCTCCCAGGTTATGTAACGGTGTGCCCTCTTTGTATCGATAGTCGCCCTGGCTATTTTTAGCAAGGTCCGCTCCCATCCCTACCGTTCAATACTATCTCCTATTGAGCAAAGTACATACACCGACACACTAGTATAGAGTTTCCTACCGTGATAGACGGATGGATTCCCTGTAATCCATGGCGATAACATGCGCCATACAAAATGAATAGCTAGTAAACCATGAATGGTGTTATTCTTCTTCATCAGCTGATGAAGTGATGTGACTCTGTGCGTAACACTTTAACAGTCGGACGGAAATACTCCAAGACGCTCCTTCAGTCATTGAAGTATGTACTGTATAAATGTACATACTGTGATTAATTATTCAGGGACCACATAAGCACTCACACACTTCTGTGGAATCATACTTTTAAAAATAGTACACTTAAACACTCTCCTAAGTGTTCTAAATACAACATGCACCCTTCATACTTTTGCCAGCAGGCCCCAAACTTTATTCCTCCTGATGTGTGTACTGTACGACAGTAGTGTGTCCAACTCCACTGAACTCTGTCATCATGGTGGAGTTATGCAACTGCTCCAGAGAGAGCTAGCATGCCAAACATTATTGAACTCATGGTCTGATTTCTGAAAGCAGTAATACACTGAAAGATGGACCGGGTCAGTTGCCAGGGTCACTCTATTAGATGGGACAGAAACTGGTTGTCACTGCAATGAATCTCTATAACCTACTCGGTGTGCCCTTGTTGACTTCACTCAGATACAGTAGATCTGTGCCAAGCCTCATGGCTAAAAGACATATATGTATTATGTTTGAAATGACATTTAACTTAGATTGACTATCAAAGGGAATTACTTCTCAGCCCTTGAACTTCAACCTCACCATTTCCGCAGTATCTGAAGGTTTTTTGTTTCTGATTGGGGGGGGAAACAACTGATGTACTTCGCCTTTATTTGATCACCATTTAACAAACTTTTCTTGTTCTCTTTGTCTGCTCCCCTCCTTTACCTTCTGTCTCCCTCTCTTCTCTCTGTTTGCCCTCCTTTACTCTCTTCATTTCCTGTCTCCTTCCCACTCTCTCCGCTCTCCACCCCTTCCTCCATCTAGCTGTGGAGGTGAAGACAACTCTCCCCTCGGGGATGCAGAGCCCTGTGGGCGGCAGTGAGCAGGGTGTTGGCGGTGGCGGCGGTCCCGTGGACCTGAGGACAGATCCCAGGCTGGGACCCCTGGGCGGAGGAGGTGGAGGGGTGGACCCAGCCATGAGGGAGCAGCAACTGCAGCATGAACTGCTCCTCCTCAAGCAGCAGCAGGAGCTTCAGAAACAACTTCTCTTCGCTGAGTTCCAGAAGCAGCATGAGGTGCTGACACGCCAGCATGAGGTTCAGCTGCAGGAGCACCTGAAGGTAATGGGGATACGCTTTGGGAAGGCTGGTGGGTGGGGGGCAAGAGGTGGGGTTAGAAACGTCTTTAGCCACACGCCACTGGACCGATCAGTTAGTTTCAGGCAGTCAGTTTGAGCTTCATTTGACATCCCCTCTCTCTGGGTTTCGTTCCCCCTGGCGTCCCTGCAGCAGCAGCAGGAGATCCTGGCGGCCAAACGGCAGCAGGAGTTGGAGCAGAAGAGGAAGCTGGAGCAGCAGAGGCATGAGGAGCTGGAGAAACAGAGGCTGGAGCAGCAGCTCCTCATGCTACGCAACAAAGAGAAGGGCAAAGAGAGTGAGTAGTACACATAGAGAACACACACTCACACACTGAGCAGTATATATCTGGTGTATGTATGAAGAGAAGCTTTCAGGAAGTAAACACTGATATATACGGTAGCTATGTCTTATCAGACACTTTTACTTAGTGATACAGTGCTGCTGTTATTGCTCTAGTTTAGATCCTCATACTCCCTTGCTGTTGGTCTTTGTTAGAGTTATAATAGCTTTGTGTTGTGATGGTTTGTTCCGGAAGGTGCCATTGCCAGTACAGAGGTGAAGCTGAAGCTCCAGGAGTTCCTCCTGAGCAAAAAAGAGCCTGGCCCACCTGGCGGACTAAACCATTCCTTCCCCCAGAAATGCTGGTGAGCCAAACCATCGACATCTAATTTGAGTTCTGAGGCTGGCTAATGTTAGCTGGCAGACTGGTCAAGAGCCATGGAAGTTAATGGTTAATGAATATGGAGGAAGGACTATAGCTTACCTAGGACTCTTAGAGCTCCTAAACTGATGCATTGACGTGGAGTGGACTGTTAAAAAAGACTTGGAACTCCAGAGAGTGGTATGACTTGTTTACCTTCCTCAGTGGGTGTCATGCCAAATGGTTAAGGAGGTTTTAATCAAGTCAGAAAATGTCTTGTCTACATCACAAGTAGTATCAACTGATTCTGGTATCTTACCTGTTGTTATGGCTTCATCAGGGGGGCCCACCACACCTCTCTGGGCCCCAACTCCCCTCCTCAGAGTAACACTCCGGGAACGCCGCCCTCCTACAAACTACCCCCGCTACTGGGGTCCTACGAGGGCAGGGACGATTTCCCTCTCCGGAAGACTGGTGAGTGGATTCACTGTGCGTGTGTGTGGTTGCAGGTCTGCATTACTTTGAGGCACCTACCCATGTCTGACAGTAGGTGTGTATGTGTGTACATTTTAGTGTTTCTCCTTTGCTGGTATGAGTCAGAATGAGTCATCACAGCAGTGTTGGTGAAGACTGGTGGGCAATAGCTACACACTCACTCACGTAAATATTTAAGCCCACCCACAGACAAGCCGATGGAGTGGGGTGGTTCACTAAATGGAGATCGGAGACTTTCCAATTAACGTGTTTTAGTCCAGCAGTAAGCTTAATCTGGGTCTGAGAAGCTGACCCCTGACACATGCTTAAATATATGCTTGCTGTGTCTATATCCTGAAGGATCCCATGGATCTAGATGTAATTGTATTGCGTGTTGTTTGGTATTGTTTCCATAGACTTGTTAGCTCGTGCTTACTGGGAATTATGACTGAAAGGTATAACTCTGAGTGTGTGCATTCTCCTTACTTCAGTCTCTCTGATCGTCCTCAAACATTTTGATTTCTAATCAAATGAAAGCCATACTAAAGCCCATGATGTTATCAGGGCTGAAGGTTTTGGCTGGTGGAGTGTGAGTGTATGACGTCAAGGCGTCCAGTGGAAAGCACCGCTATTGGAGGCTAATTAAATTAAACCTGGGGCTTTTGCTTAATTGCCCCTATTCCTATTTTTTCCCATCCCTCCTTATTGGTTTATTTGGATCCCCATTAGCTTTTGCCAAAGCAGCAGGTATTCTTCCTGGGGTCCAATCCCTCTTTTTATTTACTTCCATTAGTCTCATTTGGTCTGTCGTTCATTGCATCAACAATGGGCTGAAAAAGCAGTTGTGTGAAGGAGGGGTTAGTTGCAAATGGATGTCTATTTCAGTCTTAGTGTCCCCAGTCAATAAGATGTATAAATAGCCCCATTTGGAGCCGTCCATAGTACTTTTGGATAGACTCTGCATTGAGCTGTTGCTCGGTTACGGTTTCTGTTGTATGTCTTTTTCATTTAAACTCACCTCTCTCTCGTGCGCTCTCTCCGACAGCCTCTGAGCCCAATCTGAAGGTGCGTTCGCGGTTAAAACAGAAGGTAGCTGAGAGGCGGAGCAGTCCTCTGCTCAGGAGGAAGGACGGGACAGTGATAAGCACCTTCAAAAAGAGAGCCATCGAGATCTCTGGTGAGAGCGCACACACACACCATGCATTTACACTCTCATCCATTATGCATTTACATACTCGCATACAAATACATTGTACACTCCAACTGGAATTCCACACCCTGTGCCATTTCATAGTTGTAAACCGACCCCAGTGAGAAGCATCCGGTTGGGTGAACCATAAACCATCTAAAATCACACCCTACTTAACATAAGACGGTCATTTCAACTCTGGCCTGATGGTAAAAGTAGACATCTGGAGGGGGCGCGGCACTACACCTCAAGCTCATTTCCCAGAAGGACCTAGTTACATAACCCACTTAGCCAGGTTGGCTATATACACATGCCACAGTGCCTTTCCAGACCTAGTACTGGAGCTAGCTACCATATGCTAGGTTTAAGGGTTTGCCCTATTAGCTCATTTCCATGTCACGGGAAACTAGTATGTAAACATGGGAGATCGTATAAATGCTGGTTGTTTTCGAGACCACAACAGAAGCTATGCTTATAGAGGCTTTTGATTTAACTCGCCCGTTTGATCTGCTAATGAAAGCAGAAGCTTTTCTGGGACTAAATATAGGGACTTATTTGAAGGCAAAAAAAATAGCAGGGACTATAGGGTAGGGTGTGGATTAATACGTAAGGCTTGAATAGGACAAAAGGATGGGTTTGGGGGGGTTAGCTGGCAGTGGAGCAGGGAAAAAGGGAACCGGGGTTTTGGGAACGTTCGGATTGGGACTTAGAAGGTTGGCCTCTTGAAAGAGTCAAAAACGTCTGGAAGTCCTTTTTCCTAGTTCTCTGATTCCATGTATAGGTCACCAATGATGGTCTATTCTGTTTCTACCTTTCTGTATACTCATAGAAAACAGCCTGATAAAACCTAGACATTTCTCTTCACACATTTGTACAGTTTGATGCAAGATTGGAGAAAGGCCGTACCACACAAGGGTTTTGGCGGTGGTGTCTGTCTGCTTGGGATGCTGGGTTGGTTCTGTCTCTGAGTGGCCTGTTCCATTGTCATTGCAGTGTCCTCCATGTGCAGCAGTGCCCCTGGCTCCGGGCCCAGCTCGCCCAACAGCTCCAACAGCGCCATCGCAGAGAACGGCTCCAGCGGCTCTGTCCCCAACATCCATGCAGAGGTAAGAGAGGGGAGGGCTGTGGGAGGATGCTAGGGGGGCCTCACCTCTGAAAAATGTAATTCTACCTTCTATGGAACTTTATAACCCCTGAAATGTGTGTTGCTGTATTTTTATAACACACCATGCAAAATCCATGACCTACTGCTTGGACAAAAGGTTGTGGTACCAGGGACCAACAGATAGCATGCTTTATAAAATGTCTCATCACATTTGTATAAGAAGTGTTGATAGACAGACGCAAATGGAACCCATTCTGATTGGGAAAGGGGGATACCTAGTCAGTTCAACTGAAATGTGTCTTCTGCATTTAATCCAACCCCTCTGAATCAGAGAGGTGCGGGGGGCTGCCATAATCGACATCCACGTTGTCAGTGCCCGGGGAACACTGGGTTAACTGCCTTGCTCAGGTGCAGAACGACAGATAAAAACCTTGTCAGCTCGGGGATTCAATCTTTCGGTTACTGGCTGAACTCTCTAACCACTAGGCTACCTGGTGACTTGGTTTAGTTTTTATCAACCCTGCTGTTAGTTCTAGATCAAATGCAATGGGGACTTATGAGGAGTGTTACATGACTAGGTCGACTGTGTTCTTTAGGGCTAATAGTAGCTTATTCTTTATGCTTGGCTGTATTGTAAACTATGGCGAGAGGATAGCGGCTGACTGCAGTGAATAAGGCCTGAAAATAAGCTTTGGTAGACTGGGGGGGGGGTTGGTCTGATGCACACTGAGCATCAAGTGGCCCCAGGACCATCTTAACCTTGGGAGAGAAAGCGAGAGCGATGACGAGGGGATGTAGGAGGGAGAGAGCTAGCCATAGCGTTCTGAATGACTGCTATCCTCCATTTTGATAATAAAACCTGATCCATTGTTCATTTTGTAAGACAAGATAAATATAGGCCTAGCTGCCTTAGCTATTTCATTGCAGAACATACTGTCAGTTCACTGATCAGAACTACCAGTTCTTGTCCCTGGGACTTGAGTTTTTCCTGGTAGTCAGGCTACTTCCAGAATAGCTGTAGCTGGAACACTATAGCCCTCAGGTACTCTGTCTTACGCCCATATCTACCTCTTTAAATATCTGTTTTAGAAGACCTGTGTTTTAATTAATGGATAAATGTGTTTTTGTATTTGGTAGAACAGGATTGATGATTTGAATTCAAATGAGCATTTGTCCTCTCATTTAGACAGCTCTCTCAACACTCAATTTACAGCCATCTTCCCCCTGCCATTTTATAACACCCCAAAATACTTCCTCTCTCTTCTCTCCAAAAGTAGGGCAACAAAAATAAAAAGCATTAGTCAATCTCCGAGACCATTTATTTTCCCTCCCCTCCCTCCCTGAAAATACTTGATTACTGCCATTCTCTCGAAGCGGAGAAACAGTCGACCGCTGATGACATAAGTGCCTTGTTAGCCTGCTGTGTGCAACTTTCCAAAATAGCCACCCCCATCAAGAACGTTATTGCGTCATCGCCGCCCCAGAAGATCCGGACCGATAAATGGTCAGACGCACACAAAAAGGAGAGCGTGACATTGTTTTAACAACAAATAGGGCAGTTTGCCATGGATCAACACCTTGTTTGGGATGCATGGTGACTTTTTTCCCTTATTTTCCCTGTTTCCAATCGTGATTCTGTTGAGTCAGTCTTCCCCTAATAACGTCATTATCAGTGAGAACCTGTGAAGAAGGCTGACACTCGCTGGGGGGAGCTGAAAAAGACAAGGGCCCTTGTTGAGAAAAAGTCAAGGCAGGGAGAAATATGGCTGTGTCCAAATACCCATATTGCGTTCTAAACGCTATGCTTTTTGGGTATGTGAAATTTCAAAAATGTATTATGCTTTAAATTCTAGGATGTAATACTAATTTCGGCTTTTCGTCGAGTAGAAATCGCTGCACACTATTGAGGAAGAGTATCGTCTTTTTGCGTTCACGTGTGTTTGACAACAGCTGATAATCAGAATATGGCCTACAAAGATGAACTGGCAGGGAACATGCGCGATTGCACATTAGATGATGCCTTCTCATAATGGATGATTAGTATGTTGATATTCGTTGCTTATGGCATTCGTTTTTACTAAAGCGTACATTCTAAATTGTATGTAGTACTATTAGTAAACAGGATGTATTTTTAGTAAGTAGTAGGCAAGACAGATTTCGGACACAGCCTACAGTATGTGGGGTTTCTGTACAGTGTTAGCCAGGTGAAGTCTAAATGGCAAGTTACAAAAGCTCCTGAAATGGTACTAGCTAGCACACCTGCACAAACATTAAATAACAGCCGTTTGTTCAAAGGGAACTGGAAGCCTCGGCGGCCTCTGGAGAGAAATATGTTGTGCGAGCTGAAAGAATGAGTCACACTATGGTTAGAGCTCCTGTCCTATCTGTTTATACTGCAGAGGGTCAGATAGAACACAAGATGGATTCCTTTCTTCCTCTCTCTAGTTGTTGCTAGGGTAGATTAAATATACATGCACTGATGGGATGTTTTAGTGAGCTGGAAGACTTCACTCTGTCTCTCTCCCTCTCTGGAAAACACCACCGCTGGTTGTCTCCCTTGCTCCTCTTCTGTTCGCTCTCTCGCCCTTTCCCTCTCACACGCTCTCTCTCACTCAATCACTTTTTCCTCCCTCTTTTCTGTGCAGCAGCTGCGGTCCCTCCACCAGACCCTTAACGCCGATGGGACAGTCAGTCCGCTGAGCCTCTACACATCCCCCTCGCTGCCCAACATCTCCCTGGGCCTGCCAGCCAACTCGCACCTCACCGTGAGTACTAGACTGAAATTCTGAACACCACAAACTCGGGAAAGGCATGAGTACTCGAACGGATGTAAAAACTCCATCTTTAACCAGAGATCAAAATGTTGTCTTGAAGACAACATTAATTTGCTTTGACTCTAGAGTTCAATTTGTATATGTGCATTTGCGAGGCACAACAAAAAGAAAACCAAGCCAAGCATCACATCGTTCTTCTCCATAAATTCCCTTTCCCTTCCGTGTCTCACTCGCTCAATTGTGTTTCGACCGCTCCCTCTACACATGTGCTGAGTGCACACACAAGCTCCCATTAGGCCTACAGAAACAAATGCCTATTAAAAACCTATCTAACTGATGGGATACACAAGCTTCATTCCTTGCCAAATGACGACAGTTTTATCACATTCTTAATGGACTGCTTGGCTGAAGTAGGGAAATATGTTCCAACAACGAGCACTGCAGTTTTGGAAAGATTGTGTCCTGTCTATTTTCCACTTATGCTACTTTGTGAACTACTAGTGCCATTTAGAATTGGTTAGCCTAGGCTATAGCCCCCCTAAACATTTATCAGAATCATTAAGCCTAGGCTATAGCCCCCCTAAACAGTTATCAGAATCATTAGGCCTAGGCTATAGCCCCCCTAAACATTTATCAGAATCATTAAGCCCAGGCTATAGCCCCCCTAAACATTTCAGAATCATTAAGCCTAGGCTATAGCCCCCCTAAACATTTATCAGAATCATTAAGCCTAGGCAATAGTCCCCCTAAACATTTATCAGAACCATTAGGCCTACTCACCAAACAGATGTCATGGCTGTAATTCATCCCCATGCAGTGTTCAATGTGGAATTGTTAATCCGTTTGGAAAATTCCAAAGAACAGGCTGATTTAACAAAATTGAATGTCTGTATATCGAAAAGAAGTCAGATTTTGGTTTGTAACCCTGAAAATATTTCACCTCACCAAATTGAGCCCCATTTCAAATTATCACTCTGTGAGAATAACTGTTCCAGACGTGAGATGCGTATCACTTTTTTTATTTGGAAAAATATTCTTGTTTAGTTATTTTACATGTGTGGTTTTTTTTTTACAATAAAATAGGTCTCTTGATTTGTGATAAGGGTTTGGGAAATAAGAGCATTTTGCCTGCTAAATTAACAAAACAATGCTTTGCCATTGCACAGACACAGGCTTCTACAAGCAAGCGCCACTGCTGAGGTTGCTGCCTTTTTGAAGATTGTGTTCCACGATATAATATAACCATTTGATATTACGGTTTCAATAAATCAACTTTAAAAAGCACCTTTTTTTTTTATTGTCTGAAGAAAAGAAAAATACACACACAGTTGAAGTGGGAAGTTTACATACACCTTAGCCAAATACATTTAAACTCAGTTTCACAATTCCTGACATTTAATCCTAGTAAAAATTCCCTGTTTTAGGTCAGTTAGGATCACCACTTTATTTTAAGAATGTGAAATGTCAGAATAATAGTAGAGAATGATTTAATTCGGCTTTTATTTCTTTCATCACATTCCCAGTGGGTCAGAAGTTTACATGCCCAAAATTAGTATTTGGTAGCATTGCCTTTAAATTGTTTAACTTGGGTCAAATGTTTCGGGTAGCCTTCCACAAGCTTCCCACAATAAGTTGGGTGTATTTTGGCCCATTCCTCCTGACAGAGCTGGTGTAACTGAGTCAGGTTTGTAGGCCTCCTTGCTCGCACACGCTTTTTCAATTCTGCCCACAAATTTTCTATAGGATTGAGGTCAGGGCTTTGTGATGGCCACTCCAATACCTTGACTTTGTTGTCCTTAAGCCATTTTGCCACAACGTTGGAAGTATGCTTGAGGTCATTGTCCATTTGGGACCAAGCTTTAACTTCCTGACTGATGTCTTGAGATATTGCTTCAATATATCCACAATTTTCCTTCCTCATGATGCCATCTATTTTGTGAAGTGCACCAGTCCCTCCTGCAGGAAAGCAACCCCCACAACATGATGCTGCCACCCCCGTGCTTCACGGTTGGGATGGTGTTCTTCGGCATGCAAGCCCCCCCCCCCTTTCCTCCAAACGTAACGATGATCATTATGGCCAAACGGTTCTATTTTTGTTTCATCAGACCAGAGGACATTTCTCCAAAAAGTACGATCTTTGTCCCCATGTGCAGTTGCAAACCGTAGTCTGGCTTTTTTATGGCGGTTTTGGAGCAGTGGCTTCTTTCTTGCTGAGCGGCCTTTCAGGTTATGTCGATATAGGACTCGTTTTACTGTGGATATAAATACTTTTGTACCGTTTCCTCCAGCATCTTCACAAGGTCCTTTGCTGTTGTTCTGGGATTGATTTGCACTTTTCGTACCAAAGTACGTTCATCTCTAGGAGACAGAGCGCGTCTCCTTCCTGAGCGGTATGACGGCTGCGTGGTCCCATGGTGTTTACACTTGCGTACTATTGTTTGTACAGATGAACGTGGTACCTTCAGGCGTTTGGAAATTGCTCCCAAGGATGAATCAGACTTGTGGAGGTCTAGAATTTTTTTTTATGAGGTCTTGGCTGATTTTCTTTTGATTTTCCCATGATGTCAAGCAAAGAGGCACTGAGTTTGAAGGTAGGTCTTGAAATACATCCACAGGTACACCTCCAATTTACTCAAATGATGTCAAATAGCCTATCAGAAGCTTCTAAAGCCATGGCATTATTTTCTGTAATTTTCCAAGCTGTTTAAAGGCACAGTCAACTTAGTGGATGTAAACTTCTGACCCACTGGAATTGTGATAGTGAAATAATCTCTGTAAACAATTGCTAGAAAAATTACTTGTCATGCACAAAGTAGATGTCCTAACCAACTTGCCGAAACTATAGTTTGTTCTCAAGAAATGTGTGGAGTGGTTGAAAAACAAGTTTTAATGACTTCAACTGTATGTTTGTATGTGTGAGGCAATTAGGATTTGTTATCTGTAATGGTTATAATAAATTAGCCATAGCTGCTGTTAGGTTCTAATTAAACAGAGTAAATAAACTCACGGACAACTATGATGAGCTCAAACCAAGTTTATTCACCCAACGAGTCAGACAGCTGAACAGACACACCACACCCCCCAATTTAGGTGAGGTCTCCTCCTTCCCTCTAAACATGACATATTTATTGCTAGGCAGGAAGTTAAGTGATGTGGGTAATAAACTGTTCCTTCTCCCTGACCTCTGCCCCCATTCCTCACTAATCCACAGCTCTCCACCCTTACCAGTGACCACAACCACGTGATTGCCTTTCCTTAACTCAGTACATTCCAAGCCCCTAGCTCATATCCAACCTTAATTGACTACACCATATACATTCCTCCTACAGATGACCATTAACTTCTGCTGTAACAACCAGACTGTGGCCCTTCTCCTTTCCATGGGATACTTGATGATTAACAATATTTCAAGTTTAGAAGTCAGAACCCGTCACTGTTGGTATAAAGATAAATGTGCACATTTTTTCCCAGCCTTGTGTTCTAAAAATAGCTTCTTAAATGTTTTTTTCAAGTACTCGTAAAAAAACTGCCTGAACCTGTTCCATCCCACTGAGTTGAGGTCAAATAGAAATCAGCACACACTCCCCTGAACCAGAGTTGTCCTCTGATGTAGACATTCTGACTTAGTTAACCCCCCTTCCATCCTCAGGCCAATCAGAAGCTGTTGCAGGAGGCGGAGAGGCAGGCCATCCAGACCATGCGTCAGGGCGGGGCTCTGACGGGCAAGTTTGTCAGCACCTCGTCCCTGCCGGCATCATGCCTGCCACCTGGGATGCAACACGACTTAGACTCCACCCAGGCCCCCAACAGCCACAGCAGTCACTCCTCCCTACTGCAACACGTCCTCCTGCTGGAGCAGGCCCGCCAGCAGAGTGCCCTCCTCTCAGGTCCATCTACCAACATATATTTATACTCTTATCCCTGCCAGCAGAGCGTCCTACTTGCAGGTAAATATAGATAAATACATACTGCCTCGTCTGAAACACATCTCTCTGACTCTTCCTCCCTCCAGTCCCCATGTACGGTCAGTCGCCGTTGGTGACGGGGGAGCGGGTGTCCAACAGTATGCGCACGGTGAACAAGCTACCACGCCACCGGCCCCTGAGCCGCACACAGTCTGCACCCCTCCCCCAGAGCCCCCAGGCCCTGCAGCAGCTCGTCATGCAGCAGCAGCACCAGCAATTCCTGGAGAAGCAGAAGCAGTACCAGCTCAACAAGGTAGGGGGCACCACAAGAAACACTACAGTATTAGAGGTTATGATTGTGTTTGCCGGTAAAAAAGTATTGTATGCTATTTGCCTGGACTGGACTGGGGGGTGTAGTATACTGTACATGTGGCAGGAAGAGTTAGACACTGCTATCTGTCAACCACACCAGATTCTGTCAAAAGGGGTGGAGCTTCCTCGCCAACCGCCCACCCACCCCGAGGAGACGGAGGAGGAGCTCACAGAGACACAGGAGATGCAGGAGGAGTGGGCGGGGTCTGAGCGTCTGGGGGAGGGGCGTCCTCAGGAGCAGAGGCTCCAGAAGGAAGAGTCAGGGGAGACGTCGCCCCCTTCAGAACGCCTGCTGACCCCCCTGAAGGGCGAGAGCACAGAGAGCGACCTGGAGGAAGAGGATGATGAAGACGAGGCAATCGAGCTGAGGGAGTGTGATGAGGAGGGCGTACCTTACGGCCAAGTAAATGCAGATTATTTATTTTTTTACATTTTGTATTTAATTTTACTTTGATAGAGAAACTAAATGTATTGCCTTGCAAGTTTAACACTAATTAAGATGACTTTCTGTAAGAAAATCAGAGAGCCAATAAGAGGTGCAAATTGTTTATTTATAAACCATGAGTTTTATTGTCTTACCCTGTACCCTTAATTCTGCTGAAATCAAATCAAAGTTTATTGGTGTTATAGCGGGTGCAGCGAAATGCTTGTTACTTGCTCCTAACAGTGTAGTAAAAATATTCAGACCCCATTCGTTGCTGAACTTTCCAAATCTGTTCCAGTGACGTCTGTCTGTGATTACTAGCCTAGTGACTTAATTCGTCATTGTACCTCTTATAATGGGCCATTTATAACTTGAAACTGTCTAGAATGACCAATCGCTCCAGGGAGGGGTGTAGATTGCAGAAATGACCTACCAAAAGATCAGTAGCAAAGGCTATGCAGTTGAAAAGGGAGCAACGTCATCATTAGCGATGTGGCTACATAGATTGGCGTTCACACCCAGTTCGAGTGGTGGGTTGAATTTTGCGGGGGCCTGGTGATTTAGAAAAGGGTATCCC
Source organism: Salmo salar (assembly GCF_965601325.2). Classification (NCBI taxonomy): domain Eukaryota; kingdom Metazoa; phylum Chordata; class Actinopteri; order Salmoniformes; family Salmonidae; genus Salmo; species Salmo salar. The sequence goes on along the minus strand of NC_138296.1, from coordinate 39,253,599 downwards.
CTCTCGGAGGGCAGAGTGGCTGCGCTGTGCGAGGCATCATCATAGCTCCCTACAGAAGAACGAGAGCCTTAATTCCCACCCACCTGTGAGTCATCCATTGCACTTAGCAGGAAATAAAGGAACAAGCTCTCGAGAATGAATCGCCTGCAGTTCTTTCACAAATTACCAAGAGGATAAGCGGCTCCAGTTAAAAGTTGTTAAACAAAAGTTGCAAAAGGGCAAGTGGCCTATTTTAAAAAATATATGTGTTAATTACTACAGGTAACCAAGATGGATTGAATTTGGGTTTAGCTGTCATTGGCCGAGCTACTCTACTCAGTAGTTGATGACATGCATTTGGATACTCATCAGCGCCTCATACTCTTTTGAGGACCTAAACATTATAATATACAGTAAACGGCCACAGTTGGCTATGTTGCTGTTGGTTATCATATTTGGCTCTAAATTATGGTCATTGACAGCAATTAATACGTAAGGTTGAAAAGAGGGGGAAAGAATGGACATGTTTTGTGGTCACGTTCCTCTAAGAAATGCTGTTTGTGCGTTGGAGGGAGGAAGATCCAATGCAGCGAGGGAGATTATAAAATAAACCTCTCTCCTACTCCCACACACCATTGAGAAAAAATATCAGAGGAGAGAAAAGCATCAGAATTCAGTCTGCGTCTTCTCCCCCTCAACGTGCGCTCACACACCCTCCCTCCCCTGCCCTTGCTGCTTTTTTCTCATTTCAGTGAATGGACTCATCTGTGACTCATCTCTCCTTGGTGAATCATTCCCCTCTCCCTCCCACCCTCACCCTTCTCTCCCCCCCCTCTCTTCACCATACCAGCCCTTTTTTTCCCCCTGCACTTTACACCAATTCACCACCCACCAGGGAGCTAGGCTGCTGCAGTACTATTTCTGTTGTGACGGGCTAGGGGGATAGAGGAGTTTTTAGGGTATGGGGGGCATAGGGAGGGAGGGAGCAGGGGTGTATGCAGTCATTCTGTAGCGACGACATCCTTAAAAACCTATTTTGGCATTCGAGTCAGGGACACGGAAGGGCCCCCCCCCCCCTCCCCGCACACACACCGCCTCCCCGCACACACACCGCCTCCCCGCACACACACCGCCTCCCCGCGGAACTTTTTTTTTTTCCCTCTGACTCTGCTCTACTTGTCTGCTGTGGTGCCTTGAATACAAATGGATCTGAGCCGCCCTGTGCAATGGTAAGAGAAAAGACAGTGAGAGAGACGCATAAGAGAGCCCGCATTGCCTTAGGATCTCTCGTTTAAAAAGGTGTTAGCAAGGTGTGGGCCTCCTGGACCTGTGTGTGTGCGTCCGCGAGCGTAAACTCGGCTCCCATCCTCAAGGTCTTGAAACAAACCGTCCGCAGTTAAAAAAAAGATGCATAAGAACCGTAAACCTTGTCATTTGATTTCTGTTAGGAGCGTCTGTCGCATTAGTTTTTTCCTAGAGCTCACACAGCTCCTGTCTGGATGTGTAGTGCTTCTCCCATTGACAGAAAGCAGAGCCCCGTTAGCTCAGCCACTGTTTACAGCTCGGGAATTGTCAGAGTAGTCTTTTGGCTGTTGGGAAGGCTCGGTCCTTGTCCTGCCCTGCCTTTTGAGGCTCGTATGGGGATACGTGTTTGCCTTTGGGTTTCTACCCAGGGCCCATATTTAGTCTATAACAGGCTTAATTTAGCTCCACCTCCCTCCCATTTTCCCCTCGTTCCATTGGCCTGAGGTGGCAGATTCAGGTTGCAGCTATTGTGAAATGTCACTTCTCTCTCAAGGTTGCAGTATTTCTATCTGATGTAAACACTGAAAGCCACAGAGCTGATTTTATTTACTAAGTCCATTCCCTCACACTGAAGTCCAGGCAGTGTCTCATGATGAAAGACATTATTCAAAGCTTTAGTTGGTATTCAAAATGTCTGTTATTTTGTCCCCGATTTTCCAACCAGCATCACCTGCAACAGCTCAATGTGTTCCAGGCGTCCCTGTCCATTTCGGGCATGCCCCACAGACCTCTGGGAAGGGCCCAGTCCTCCCCTGCCACTGCCAGCATCAAGGGGGCTCCCATGGGTGAGGTCCCCATCAAGCACCTCTTCACTACAGGTACGCTTCTTTGGTTTTTGGAACAGATGACATTCAAAGTGAGATGATCAGGATCCATTGAACAATATGAAAGAAACTGCCTCAACTTAGTTATCGATCTGAATCTCTGTTTTTTTTTTGTCATAGTGGTAGATGGTAGAGCTTTAGCAATGAATCCCCATTAAACTCTAACGAAAGCCATTGGCCTTAGAAAAGACACTTACAGAAAACAAACACTCCCCTAGCCAGTCCATGGTCAATTGGCCCTGCAGAATAGGATGTGTTGACTAAGTCAGTGGTTCCCAAACTGTGGGGCGTGGCGAGGGGTCGACAGGTACTCAGTCCGGCTTTCAACTTACTCTTGAAATTTGTAATAGTAGAATGCACAAGGCGCAATTTCTAAATTGGGTAGTGCATCATCAGTTTTCCTCTTGTCATGTCAGTCATTGTATACCTTAGAGCTATTTCTAACTTGTCAGAAATGTCCAGATACAGTAGCCCATGTCGGCTAACGTTTTTTTATTTCGTATTTTTAGCCCATAGATATTATTGTACTTTTTTAGTCACTTAAATATCACGAATACTCATTAGACATGGCAAAATGTATAGAATTGCCCAAAAAATTGCTTTAAAACTGAAATTGTCTTTGCAACCAATAGCAAAATGTGTAGAATTGCAGGAAATAAGCTTTAAATAGACATGGTTGCGTGCATGCTCTGACCTGCTGGGTAATGGGGTTATGAACGGTGTGGTCACCATTTGTTCTGAGAGAAGTTGGTCTTCTTCCTACCCTGCCTTGAAAAGCTACATTTTCTCCTTCTTTCCATCTTTTTCTTTCCCTTATCTTTCTCTCTCTCCGTCTCACTCACGCCATTCCTTTCTTTCCATTCTCTTGCTCTCTCGCTCTCTCGCTCTCTCTCCCTCTCTCTCTCTGCCTCTCCTATCATCTCCTTCTCAGGGTTGGTGTACGACACCTTTATGCTGAAGCACCAGTGTATGTGTGGGAACACGCACATCCACCCAGAGCACGCCGGCCGCATCCAGAGTGTGTGGTCCCGGCTGCAGGAGACTGGGCTGCTGGGCCGCTGTGAGGTGAGGGCTCTCTGCACACTACAGCTAGAATGGCGACCAGCTCCGTTCCATATTTCCAAAGAGAATTTCTTCTCAGTAACTTAAACAAGAGTGGCAGCTATATGTGGAGATGAAAATGAGCTTTATCCATTATTAGTTCAAGCTCATTTTAAAAGTCACTTCCCAATTAGCAATACAACATAACCCTGAATGAAATTGATGTATTGTGTTTTCCTTTACCGTGTACAGAGGATTCGGGGGAGGAAGGCCACGTTGGACGAGATCCAGACTGTGCATTCAGAATACCACACCCTGCTGTACGGCACCAGTCCCCTCAACAGACAGAAACTAGACAGCAAGAAGCTCTTAGGTGCCTAACCTCATCTCTTCATGTTTTTACTCCTCAGATATATTTGTGTGTGTGTGTGTGTGTGTGTTTCCCTAGTCATTTTGCTCGAATGGTGGAAACAATATTTGCCACAAGCATCCTTGAAAGTAGTGACTGCCCCTCTCCCCTCCATCCACCCACACACTCACACGCATTCAGGTGGATTGTTCGAAGGCTTAGCTCCCCTGACAGGCGCAGGGGGGTATTTTTAGACCTGCTGGTCGAGGGGAAAGGGCCCCAGACGCCCGTCCACCCCCGCCTGGGTGACTCATAGCTAGGCTGGGACTCATAGCTAGGCTGGGTCTCATAGAAGAGGAGGAGGGGGGGGTGTGTGACTGGATCAGCTGCAAAACAGCACTGCAGCGACTGAGCCGTTGACTACACACACACACACTTCAAAGTGAGTTCACTCTGTGTGGTGCTGAGCAGAACAGGACTTGCAGACATCGATAGTAAAAAAAACAATTATACAGTGCATTCGGAAAGTATTCAGACCCCTTGACTTATTCCACATTATGCTATGTTACAGCCTTATTCTAAAATGGATTTTAAAAGCTTTTCCTCATCAATCTACACACAATATTCCATAATGACATTTTTGCAAATGTATAAAAAAAAAGATACGTAAACAGGGTAAGTATTCAGACCCTTTGCTATGAGACTCAATTGAGGTCAGGTGCATCCTGTTTCCATTGATCATCCTTGAGATGTTTCTACAACTTGATTGAATTTACCACAGGTGGACTCCAATTGATTGGACATGATTTGGAAAGGCACACACCTGTCTATATAAGGTCCCATATTTGACAGTGCATGTCAGCAAAAACCAAGCCATGAGGTTGAAGGAATTGTCTGTGGAGCTCCAAGAGAGGATTGTGTCGAGGCACAGATCTGGGGAAGGGTACCAAAAAATGTCCCAGAAAACAGTGGCCTGCATCATTCTTAAATGGAAGAAGTTTGGAACCACCAAGACTCTTTCTAGAGCAGGCCGCCCGGCCAAACTGAGCAATCGGCGGAGAAGAGCCTTGGTCAGGGAGGTGACCAAGAACCTGATGGTCACTCTGACAGAGCTCCAGAGTGCTGCATCTCTGTGGAGATGGGCGAAACTTCCAGAAGGACGACCATCTCTGCAGCACTCCACATGTCCAATCAGCACTCCACCAATCAGGCCTTTATGGTGGAGAGGCCAGACTGAAGCCACTCCTCAGTAAAAGGCACATGATGAAGGATGAATGGAGCGAAGTACAGAGAGATCCTTGATGAAAACCTGCTCAGGATCTCAGACTGGGGTGATGGTTCACCTTCCAACAGGACAACGACTCTAAGCACACAGCCAAGATAACGCAGGAGTGGCTTCGGGACAAGTCTCTGAATGTCCTTGAGTGGCCCAGCCAGAGCCCGGACTTGAACCCAATCGAACATCTTTGGAGAGACCTGAAAATAGCTGTGCAGCGACGCTCCCCATCCAACTGACAGCTTGTGGGGATCTGCAGAGAAGAATGGGAGAAACTCCCCAAGTACAGGTGTGCCAAAGGTGCTTCAACTAAGTACTAAGTAAAGGGTTTGAATACTTATGTAAACGTGATATTTCAGGGGTTTTTTAAATACATTTTCAAAAATAAAAAATAAATGTTTTTGCTGTCATTATGGGGTATAGTGTGTAGCTTGATAAAGAGGGGGAAAAAAAACATTTAATCAATTTTAGAATAAGGCTTTAACAAAATGTTGAAAAAGTCGAGGGGTCTGAATACTTTCCGAATGCACTGTATCCCGAGCATCTTGGGAAAAGAACTCCCTGCTAGGAAGGCTAAAAGGTGTGTCATAAAATGTGGAAATATGGCTAAATGGTGTTTAACTTGTTTAAACCACAACCTAACCTTTGCTCCCTGATTGGCTCCTTAAGGTCCAATCAGTCAGAAGATGTATGCTGTGTTGCCCTGTGGAGGCATTGGGGTGAGTGTTCCATCTATCCATCCATCCATTTATAATGGAGTTACAGTTATATTTTATTTAGAGGTAGAGATTCGATAATAATACAGTATCAGAAAATGTCATGCAGTTTAATTGTAGGATATTCATTCAACATAAGCAGCACAAAGCTGAGCATTACATCACCTACAGCAGTGTCATCATGTTATCAGTGTTAAAAGAACAGTAGCAGGGTGGGGATGAGTGTGTTCTCTATTGCCCTCTGCAGGTGGACAGTGACACTGTGTGGAACGAGATGCACTCCTCTGGCGCTGTCCGAATGGCTGTTGGCTGCGTCATCGAGCTGGCTTTCAAAGTGGCCGCCGGGGAACTGAAGGTAACATTACCTGCCTCTCTCCGTTCCACTACTGTTTGATTTGAAAGTTGTCAGGGGCAACCTTTCACCTTAATTTAAAATGAACAATATGTAATAATCATGTAATATACCCTGTGGGTTTGTTCATGGGTGGACACCAGTAGTACCCTGATCAATAAGCACTTCATCACTTGATTTTGTTGATGGATAGGCCTACTCAACATTTTATCACAAACTGTTTCTCTCTCTCTCCATTTCAGAACGGTTTTGCCGTGGTGCGTCCACCAGGCCATCACGCTGAGGAATCCACTGCCATGTGAGTACACCCAGGGAATCATGGGTAGGGCAGGGGAGTGGCTAGGGGGCTTCAAGTGAGTTGGTTTCAGTTCCATAGAGACATGGCGTGTGCTATGGTTGATACAATAATTGGTACAAGCGTCCCTTTTGAGTAGCTACTGGGCAGTGGCCTTAAACAATCTCCCTGTTTTCTGCTGATAAAAGAAAAATGGACTTATTTTGTGTGTCTTTTGTCTGCAGGGGCTTCTGCTTCTTCAACTCAGTGGCCATCACAGCCAAGCTGCTACAGCAGAAACTAGGAGTGAGCAAGATCCTCATCGTGGACTGGGTTAGTTTGTCGCATGTTAGCGAGGCCCTGTATGTGCTAGTGTTGTCATGATACCAAAACATATACCATACGTTATGTGATCAATGCTGGTCATGTATTATTATTCACATATCCATTCTGTCCAGGATATTCACCATGGTAACGGGACACAGCAGGCTTTTTACAACGACCCCAACGTACTTTACATTTCCATGCATCGCTACGACGATGGAAACTTCTTCCCCGGCAGTGGGGCTCCTGAAGAGGTGGGGGTTGGACCTGGTGTTGGCTTCAACACAAACATCGCTTGGACAGGGGGCGTAGAACCGCCCATGGGTGACGTGGAGTACCTGACTGCCTTCAGGTGAAGAGTCTGTTGGTCATTAGCTGAATGAGGAGCAACATTGGCACTGATCTTTCATTCATATGAACAGGCTCTGCTTATTTAGCAATTTGCACGCTGCTTAGTTCTTGCAGATGGTCTGGAAACGTATGAAATTAAAATGTCGTTCTCCATCTTGTCTGTTATACAGGACGGTGGTGATGCCTATAGCCAACGAGTTCTCCCCTGACGTGGTCCTAGTGTCTGCTGGGTTTGATGCCGTGGAGGGCCACCAGTCCCCTCTGGGAGGATACAACGTCACTGCTAAATGTAAGTTGAACATTACTCCGTTTTACGTGTCAGTTTTTCTGCCAAGCCTTTTCCATAGTGTGTGCTTTTATAAGAGGGTCCTCCAGCTAATTGTATATACACTACTACCCCCTGCTGGAAGAATAGTACTTAACCACTAGAAGAAAAGCCAGAGATTCCATAGGAATATTGAAGTACCTCAATTATTTCCTATCATGGGGCCTTTACTTCATAAACCTGCACAAAACTAAATTTTCCGTCTAGACCTCTCCTATTTACATCAATTCATGATTTACTCAGATTATACTCAGTACAGGGTCAGTACAGTGTTGAACCATCCTCAGGTTTCGGCCACCTCACCAAGCAGCTGATGAAGCTGGCGGGGGGACGTGTGGTCCTGGCGCTGGAAGGAGGTCACGACCTCACGGCCATCTGTGACGCCTCCGAGTCCTGCGTGGCGGCCCTGCTCGGCGATGAGGTATGACATCATCTGCTATAGGAGGGGAAAGTGGCGGGATGTCACATACACTACATGTCATTTGGTAGAGATGGATGTAATTCTTCAGAGAGGAAATTCTTTGTTTTTACATCCCAACCTGTCGATCTCTCTCGCTCTCTCCCTCTACACTCTGTCTCACACAATCACACTCTCTCACCCTCTACACACTCTCTGTCAGTTGGACCCCCTGCCACAGGCTGTCCTGCAACAGAAGCCCTGTCCAAAAGCTGCTGCCTCTCTGGAGAGGGTCATCGAGATACAGAGTGAGTTAGTTTGCTAAAATCAAAATGATCATTGTGTTTTACCTTCACATATGCACTTAGTTGTGTTTGTGTCATGTGTATCACGTCAACCTTAACTGACACGACTCTCTCTCTCCCTGCAGGTAAACACTGGAGCTCTCTCCAAAGGTTGGCTCCCACGGTGGGCCAGTCCTTAATGGATGCCCAGCGGAGAGAGAAGGACGAGGCCGACACGGTCACCGCCATGGCATCGCTTACCGTGGATACTGAGCAGGCCGCCGCTTCCACCGTCTCCACGGAGACCAGCAGGTAAACACCTGCACCATTCACTCTTTTGGGGATTTTATGTGGTTTTGGAATGGCTGTTTAAGACATCAGATTCATTCACAAGGCTGTGGGCCTGAAGTTCTACTGAGACTTGTTATGGTGTATACTTATCATATACGTTTTGCCCGACCTTCGTTGGTAAGGGCTTTTATTTTGGCATGACTAAGAGGCTAATGTCTGTCATGCTGTTTCCTATTTGGTGTACCTGCAGGTCTACAGAAGAGCCAATGGAAGAGGAGCCTGTCTTGTAGGAGGAAACAGAGTTGTCACGACAGCGCAACACCTTTGTCTCCACGTCCTTCGGCACTAGCCTTCTCCTGTCATCCTCTCCTCTTTCCAGCCCTCGCCTCACCTCTTTCCGTTTTCTGAGGATTGATGGACTTGTGCTAGCCTCCCTTTCCAACTCACTGAGGTAAGTTTGTTAGTGTGTGTGTGTGTGGGAGAGGAGAGGCGGGAACACACACACTGACCTAAAGGGGGCAGCGGCAGATATGCGTGATTGGTGGAGAAGCAGGAAGAGGCGGGACCTTTTGAGAAGCCTGTGTCTTGCTTTTTTCTTTCAATCTTTTTTGTAAGCAGAAGGCAGTGGATCCAGGAGGGTACCTCGGCTATGAGGCCCGAGAAGCTTTGTACATTTCTTGTCATACTTTATACTTTTCAGGAACATTAGAACTGAAAAAGCCAACAAGCAGCAAAAATATTTCAACAGCCACAAATACACTCAAACACACCCGCATTATACTATACACACTAAGTTCCCAACAGCGGAACAACAATGGGGTTGTATCAATGAATAATGCTCTTCCTTTCAGAGCATGCGTACCTCTGTTCCTATTTTGTCTGTCATTTGGTATTCTCATGCGTCTATTCAATAATCTGTTCAAAGAAGCACACAAACATATATGATATGTATATTTGCATATATATATAAATACTGTATATTCCTTTCACTGTATCCGATATCAGCTGTGGTTGTGGAGTGGAGGTCGAGCTGTGGAGCCTGCCAAGGGGGACTTACTGGCTGAAGGAGACAACATATCTCTCCAATACAGCCTTTTCTTTTTTCTTCAGGAAGTCTCAGCTCCCTCCACTTTGTATGAGACAGAATGCATTTTGAGGTGGTTTTTACCCTTCTACTTTGGACTATCAAAAAAGGACACATGCATACCCAGAATCAAATTTACTGCTTGGCGTAATGGAAGCCCATGGATTGGACGAGGAAGGATTTTGTGGAATAATGCTTGGATTATAAACCTTTTGTCTCGCGCGCTGCTGCGACTGGGAGACTTGTGGTGGTCATGAGACTGGAGAAAGACGTTTTTAGAAGAACTTGGTGCCTTTTATATTAAATATCCCTGTTAACACCAACTACACCACCACTTAGCAGAACACAGGACAGAAAGACAAATCCACACACTTGTTACTCTCATGTCTGTTTTGTTTGTATGTTTGTTTCTTTCAAAATGCCTTAATTTCCTCCAGAGAATACACCATTTCAGCTATCTCCGCAGAGATAGGATTCTACTCCTATGTCCTCTCTCTTTCTGGGTTCATGTAATACTCTAGGTCAAAGGTCTGTGTGGCCTTAACAACTGAGGTTTTTTTCGCGTCCTTTATCAATCCCGACCCGTACATATGCGGCTGACGGTATGATTGTGAGGAAATTTGAACGCTACAACGACCAACTTTTTTTTCTATGTCACTTCCTGTCACTTGTAAATACTGCATCCTGTTCTGCTCTGGCAAACCCTTCAACCTGAAACGGTTCAATAACAAACTCATTGTTTTTCCATTTATTTAGAGAGGAAGGACTGAACTTGGTCACTTTTTTTTTTTTTAACAAACGTTTTATTTTGTAAAAAATAAAATATAAGATGTATACGAATAATGACAATAATAGTGTTAATCCAATCAAATTGGATATGAATATTACATTTGAGAAGAGTAAAAAAAAAAAAAAACATTTAATGTTAAAGCCACCTAAGCACACAGTGTTAGTTTTGCTATCAATGTTTTGTCCTTTTTTCTAAGTGCCATTTGTTTTTTCCACACAAAAAAAAGAGAACAGAAATTGTGATTTGGTGATATGTGGATCGATCTCATTTGGCAAATAACCATGAGCCAGCACCACTTTAGATGTTTACACTGCAATACCCCAATTCCTCAACTGTTGCCCACTTGTCAGCTGTCATAAACCCTTTGTTTGACTTAGTGTCCAGGTGCTGTGTTATCTGGTCTCTGTTGTTATCAATATTTATATTTCTCAATCAATTGAAAGTGTTTGCACTTGACACGTATGATCAAACAAATTAAATGCAAAGAGGTCTTTGGAAAATATATTTTTCAGTGGGAATTAGCACAATCTATCATCATGCTTGAGGGATTCATACAAATCAAGTATATCTACTAGAGAATGGTAACCGACACCTCCCTTAAAGACATACTCCGGAACTTTGACGACTACTAAGTATTTTTTTAAACCTCCAGCTTTGGGCTGGATGTGTCAATGTGTAGTTCATACATGCATAATTAATTAGGAGAATTACTGTCTTACCTCAATTAGCTACGCAATCCCTAGTTTAAATGCCACTTTTTTTGGATGCTATGCTGTGGCATTTTCCCCCACCTGGGCCAGCCCCTTAGCAATTTGAGTAAAACCAATGAGCTTCAGCCCTTCGCCAGCTAGCGAAATGTACATGGTACACCTACAGCAGAGAGAGATCAATGACATGGTGCACATATCTGCACATATGTGATGTAATACACAATTGTCGGGGGCCACTTTTTTCTCGTTAGCACAACTTTCAGAACTACCAGTTAAGTATCCAAAAGTACCGGAGAATCTCTTTAACCAGCATACTCTCAGAAGATAATGTGTGGTGCAGAGCTTGTCTACATTGATCATTTTGTTTTATTTCAAGCAATGTAACATAACACTGACCAAGTCTTCTGCATCTGTTTTCTTTATTGAGATAAAAAACTATCATTAAGGAATAGGTTATTTCTATAGAGTTCTTCCCTGTAATCATATATTTAATTCTCTCCCTGTCCACTCACCATCGTAAGGTACTTTTGTCCCTTTGTCACACAACTGTATATTGAACTTATCTACATACTGTAATAACTATAGTGACAACGTTTTCATGAACGTTAAAAGGGTGTCAACGCCTAACTCCCTCACTAGTTACCCTTTTTCATATGAAACACAAAGGGCTAGCCTAGTTCAATCCAAAATATAAGTTTGAGGTTTTCAGCCCTGTCATTTTAAGTCTATATGACGCCATGTCCATCTCAAGTAGATCACGCTTTATGCTCCAATCCCAAATGAATGGGAAAGTTGGACACTGGCACTGTCTAAAATGTTGAAATCAGATCATCTTTACCATTTATTTGGGATTCAAGCATACAGTGCATTCGGGAAGTAATCAGACCCCTTGATGGGTTTTTTTTCAACTTTTTGTTACGTTACAGCCTTATTCAAAATGTATTTAAAAAAAAAAATTACCACCAATCTACACACAATGACCAAGCAAAAACTGGTCTTTTTAGAATTTTTGCAAATGTATCTAAAATAAAAAACCTCAACACCTTATTTACATAAGTATTCAGACCTTTTGCTAATGGACTCGAAATTGAGCTCAGGTGAATCCGGTTTCCATTGACCATCCTTGATGTTTCTACAACTTCATTGGAGTCCACCTGTGGTAAATTCAATTGATTGGACATGATTTGGAAAGGCACACACCTGTCTATATAAGGTCCCACAGTTGACAGTGCATGTCAGAGCAAAAATCAAGCCATGAGGTCAAAGGAATTATCCGTAGAGCTCTGAGACAGGATTGTGTCGAGGCACAGGTCTGGGGAAGGGTACCAAAACATTTCTGCAGCATTGAAGGTCCCCAAGAACACAGTGGCCTCCATCATTTTTAAGTGGAAGAAGTTTGGAACCACCAAGACTAGAGCTTGCCGCCCGGCCAAACTGAGCATTTGGGGGAGAAGGGCCTTGGTCAGGGAGGTGACCAAGAAACCGATGGTTCCAGAGTTCCTCTGTGGAGATGGGAGAACCTTCCAGAAGGACAACCATCTCTGCAGCACTCCACATGTCCAATCAGCACTCCACTAATCAGGCCTTTATGGTAGTGGCCAGACGGAAGCCACTCCTCAGTAAAAGGCACATGACAGCCCGCTTGGAGTTTGCCTGAAGACTCTCAGACCATGAGAAACAAGATTCTCTGGTCTGATGAAACCAAGATTCTCTGGTCTGATGAAACCAAGATTAAACTTTTTGGCCTGCATGCCAAGCGTCACATCTGGAGGAAACCTGGCACCATCCCTACGGTGAAGCGTGGTGGTGGCAGCATCATGCTATGGGGATGTTTTTTTTAGTGGCAGGGACTGGGAGACTAGTCAGGATTGAGGGAAAGATGAACGGAACAAAGTACAGAGATCCTTGATGAAAACCTGCTCCAGAGCACGCTGGACCTCAGGCTGGGGTGAAGGTTCACCTTCCAAGCACACAGCCAAGACAACGCAGGAGTGGCTTCGGGACAAGTCTCTGAATGTCCTTGAGTGGCCCAGCCTGAGCCTGGACTTGAACACGATCGAACATCTGGAGAGACCTGAAAATAGCTGTGCAGCAACGCTCCCCATCCAACCTGTCAGAGCTTGAGGCTCTGCAGAGAAGAATGGTACAAACTCCCCAAATACAGGTGTGCCAAGCTTGTACCGTCATACTCCAGACTGTAATTGCTGCCAAAGTTGCTTCAATAAAGTACTGAGTAAAGGGTCTGAATAGTTGTGTAAATATGATATTTATGTTTTTACAAAAAATGTATAATCTAAGAACCTGTTTTTGCTTTGTCATTATGGGGTATTGTGTGTAGTTTTATAATAAGGCTGTAATGTAACAAAATATGGAAAAAATGAAGGTGTCTAAATACTTTCCGAATACACGGTATAGCTGGATCTACTTAACCAATGGTGTGGGACTTGGAATCATGTTGACATTAGAGCACCTTCGTGGTCTGAAACTTTGAATGGTGAGTGAACTACCCCTTATAGCTCCCGTTGTCATACCGACCATGGTTTGTTCTTTCTGTGTTGTTCTCCAGTGGTACTACTTCCCAGGCGGAGCACATGTGACCTGATGTCACAGAAAAAACAGGCATTTGCCATTTGACCGAACTCTAATCACGGTGTTGTCACAATCATGTCACCAGGGTAGGAATTGAAACACTCTTCACTTGCGAAATTGTTGGTGGTTGCCACTGTACTCACATATGTAATATACACAGCAGTTCCTACTTCCTTTTACATGTGGCTATGGTGTGTGTGTGTGTGGGGGGGGGGGGTGCTTGCAGTACATGGGACTACTGTGACCTTGTTTTGTAATGTTTTGATGTAGATCATTGACCATTTGAGATTTGGTGCATAGTTTTGTACCTCCACCTTGTATGGCAGGGTTATTGGGCTGTCCCGTGGGTGAGATGACAGAATTACCCTTTTTCTTTAATTGAACTGAGGTGTGTTTTGGAGGTCAGCTTTTTTCCTGTGGGTATGTTGGAGGGGCAGCAAAAAAAACAACACTCAAATCAAGAAAGTCTACACAGAATAGAGAAATGTTTTTGTGTGTTGCCTTAGACAAAACAACTACTACAAGTGGCAACCATGCAAATATTTTCTTTCTGTCTAAACAGATACTGGAAGACGTCCAAGTCTGTAAATTATATCGACTTATCCACCATTGAAGATAGCTTTATTGTTGCTGCCACACTATTTTGCTATTCAGTAAATAATGTATATTTATTGATATTTCATACGTTGTGTATATGTAGTGACCTATGATCGTCAAGGTTCAAAGAGTAATTGTATATTTTTTGACTTTGGAAAGAAGTGTCTCTTACATTGTGTCCTTCCACTGCGCTGGTGTTTCAATCTCCACTTTCTGTGGTTGGATGTTTGAATATGTGACCGTCTTTTACCTTATATTTTAAATATTCTTTCTCTCTTCTGGTCATAACTAATGCAGACGTTTTTGAATTGATCAAAGCACATTCCTTAATTTCATGTGTTCTTTCAAATGCTTTCCTGTTGCGACAATACAAATGTGTTTATACTAATTGCTACTCACGTGTATAAGTGCATATATGTGTACACATGTGCAATACACGCTATTTGAGCAATCTATTACTGTGACTATTATGGATGAAAATCGCTGTCCCTAAGAATTTTTTTCATGAGTTGCATTGTGCACACGCCACCTTGTGGGTTAGCAAGGATCTTAAAGGGAATGTTGAGTCTGATTACTGTTTTATTTCAGGTTTTGTGTAAATTTTAAAGCCCTTTTTTATTACTCATTGTAATGTTGTGACATCCTATTTGAGTATCTTTTCTTTCTTTTTTTTAAAGTGGGCCTGTTAATTGTCAAACTCAATAAAGCGATTCACTGCTCCAATACACAGAGTAAAAATATTTCATTTACTGTGTTGGTTGTGGGATAACATACATGGCTTTAAATAGTAAAGTGGATGAGAGTGGTTATTTTAAAGTATTTTTTTTTCTTCTCAGTTTGCGTTTTTAAAGTGAATTTCCTGCAATTGTACACATTTTGTCATGGCTTATGATGTGTTTTATATGGTGGGGCCCCCAGGGAAAGTGCCCAGTCGGTAATTGGGCTTGTAACAGGCAAGTCAAAAGCATATCTTAAGGACTGTCCACTCCACATATACATTTATGGTGGAAAAATAAGATGAATGTGAAATGCCAACTCTGGTGCTTGTGATGAGGGATGTGTGTGTGGTCAAAGCAACCCTCAAATTCAGTCTCCAAACAGTGTGAGTGAATTAACGATATGTTTTTATGCGTAGGCCTACTCACCAATATTTCAACATCTTGAGAAGTACTATTGCCGCCGTTCATGTGCTAGTGTGCCTTATAGTCGAACTTGGTAACTGGTTGCCGTTATACACGTTTCGCGTTCAACCAGTTAGCAAGTCGGACATACGTTTTTTCATGTCAAAGAAATGAATGACTTTTATTGTGGCGAGAAGGACTTCTAATAAAATATTACTAGATCAGGACAATTAAAGGTCCAGATCGGTTCCACTCTGATCACACTTCCCTGGGCGGTCCAATTCTCCACCTCATGACTGATTGATAATCTATGACACGCCCATCAACATTCCCTAGCTATAGTCAGTGACGCCACGGCGTATATTTACGTAAATCTGGCGCTCCCGTTTCCTGGCGGAGAAGATGGCGGCTCCTGGACCGGGGGAGTATTTCAGTGTCGGGAGCCATGTCTCCTGCCTCACCTGCTTGGGGCAGCAATTGCAAGGAGAGGTCGTTGCCTTTGACTATCAGTCCAAGATGTTGACTTTGAGTATCCTTTTTACAATTTTCCGTTGTCACTAAATCGGTGGTCTTCCAGGCTGTAAGGGGCCTGGGGGTAACTGGTCTCTCTTTGCCAAATTGAGATCCGCGCAAGCGTAGTCGAGACTAGCTAGGGAGCTAACTAGCTTACTCTTGATCAAAACGTAGCTAACCACACGATTTAAATACGGTTCCGTTCAGTTACTTTAAACCTTGTTACTTTCTATTTCAAGCCAGGTGTGGTAAGTTTAGAATCTGTATAATCTTGAGTTAATATTTGTTGTTAGCCAGCTAGCTATCGAAGTTGGCATAGTATTGTGCCATAATGCTTGCTAACACAAGCTATTGTGGTCAGCGTTAGCACTGTCAGTCCTTGTATGGATCACTATCTGGCAGCTCCAAGGGGCGTTATGCCTGGCAAATTCTTAATAACAGTTAGCATGCAGCTAGAAAAAGAGCTAACTAGCAGACCACGCTTAGAATTGTCTTATGCTCTAAAACAATGGTTATTTAAAGAACATTGATGGCTAGTCATGTAATGATATAGCTAGCTACCCACCCCTGGTTAGCTTACGTTGTCGAAACTGACACGCAATGATTCACTGGTGACAGTTTAGAAAGGTGTGACTGTCAAGTTCTTAGGTTAACTACTCAAGCTAACGTTAACTAGTAGTGCGGTAGTAACTGCCTACCTAAGTACTTTGACCCCTGTCAAGTGTTTTGTCGCGGACTTGAGAAATGCATTAACGTTAGCTATATGCATGTTCTTAGCTGTAGCTATATTGGAAGATGTGAAATATGTTATGTGACTGTGCAGACTTGTATTTCATTACATTTTTAAATGTTTTATTTCACCTTTATTTAACCAGGTACTTTACCTAGCAAAGACTTATAGATGACCTGGAGCCAGTGGGGGCCAGCCGACGAGAGCATACAGGTCGCAGTGGTGTGGGTGGTATATGGGGCTTTGCTGACAAAACGGATGGTACTGTGATAGACTGCATCCAATTTGTTGAGTAGAGTGTTGGAGGCTATTTTATAAATGACATCGTCGAGGTTTGGTCGGGTTTACGAGGTTATGTTTGGCAGCATGAGTGAAGGATGCTTTGTTGCGAAATAGGAAGCCGATTCTAGATTTAATTTTGGTTTGGAGATGCTTAATGTGAGTCTGGAAGGAGAGTTTACAGTCTAACCAGACAGCTAGGTATTTGTAGTTGTCCACATATTCTAAGTCAGAACCGTCCAGAGTAGTGATGCTGGATGGGCGGGCAGTGATCGGTTGAAGAGCATGCATTTAGTTTTACTTGAATTTTAAGAGCAGTTGGAGGCCATGGAAGGAGCTCGTCTGGAGGTTAGTTAACACCTTGTCCGAAGAAGGGCCAGAAGTATACTGAAGGGTGTCATCTGCATAGAGGTGGATCAGAGAATCACCAGCAGCAAAAGCGACATCATTGACGTATACAGAGAAGAGAGTCGGCCTGAGAATTGAACCCTGTGGTACCCCCATAGAGACTGCCAGAGGTCCGGACAACAGGCCTTCTGATTTTGACACACTGAACTCTATCTGAGAAGTAGTTGGTGAACCAGGCGAGGCAGTCATTTGAGAAACCAAGGCAGTTGAGTCTGCCGATAAGAATGTGGCCAGGTCGATGAAGACGGCTGCACAGTACTGTCTTTTATCGATGGCGGTTATATCGTTTAATACCTTGAGCGTGGCTGAGGTGCACCCGTGACCAGCTCGGAAACCGGATTGCACAGCGGAGAAGGTACGGTGGGATTCGAAATGGTCAGTGATCTGTTTATTAACTAGGCTTTCGAAGACTTTAGAAAGGCTGGGCAGGATGGATATATTTCTGTAACAGTTTGGGTCCAGAGTGTCACCCCCTTTGAAGAGGGGGGGTGACTGTGGCAGCTTTACAATCTTTAGGGACTGGTAATAGGGGTTGCAACAATGGCGTCTGATAATTTTAGAGAGGGTCCAGATTGTCTAGCCCAGCTGATTTGTAAGGGCTCAGGTTTTGCAGCTCTTTCAGAACATCTGCGATTTGGGTGAAGGAGAAGCTGGAGAGGCTTGGGCAAGTAGCTGCAGGGGTGTGGAGCTGTTCGCCGGGGTTGGGGTAGCCAGGAGGAAAGCATGGCCAGCCGTAGAGATGCTTATTGAAATGATCGATTTATTGTGGATTTATCGGTGGTGAGTGTTTCATAGCCTCAGTGCAGTGGGCAGCTGGGAGGAGGTGCTCTTGTTATCCATGGACTTTAGTGTCCCAAAACTTTTTGGCCTTAGTTACAGGATGCGAATTTCTTTTTGAATAAGCTAGCCTTTGCTTTTCTGACTGACTGCGTCTATTGGTTCCTGACTTCCCTGAAAAGTTGCATATCGCGGGGACAATTCGATGCTAGTGCAGTCCGCCACAGGATGTTTTTGTGCTGGTTGATGGCAGTCGGTTCTGGAGTGAACCTGGGGCTATATCTGTTCTTAGTTCAAAATTTTTTGAAAGGGGCATGGGGCTTATTTAAGATGGTGAGGAAATTTATTTTAAAGAACGACCAGGCATCCTCTATTGAAGGGATGAGGTCAATATCCTTCAAGGATACCCGGGCCAGGTCGATTAGAAAGGCCTGCTCACAAGTGTTTAAGGGAGCATTTTACAGTGATGAGGGGTGGTCGTTTGACCGCGGATGCAGGCAATGAGGCAGTAGATTGCAACTCCTCCTTTGGCAGTTCTATCTTGACGGAAAATGTTGTAGTTGGGGATGGAAATCTCAGATTTTTTTTTTTGGTGGCCTTCCTAAGCCAGGATTCAGACCCAGCAAGGACATCAGAGTTGGTGGCGTGTGCTAAAGCAGTGAGTAAAACAAACTTAGACTTGAGTGATGTCGATAGGATAAAGTCAGGTGGATTTTTTTACAGGCAACATTTGGAGAAGACCTCATACAATATAGGTTGGGTGAAGTTGAGGTATTATACACATCTCTTGCTCACTAACTTGTGCGTTTAGCCCAGCTAAATTCCTTTTCAGGCCTGCACAGAGCACTGCTTAGAGAAATAGACGCTCATGAAAACTGCTAGATTTGATATGCTGCAGAACTCTAAGTAAGCCATTTGATTTGGACTATTTGCTCACACAGACATACATTGCAGAGCACTAAGAATTCTGTTTGCTTGGTTGTGCGGGATAATCTTTCACCTCTGCCTGGTATAGGACAGAAAGGCCCAGAGTCAGACCACTCTGTGATAGTGGAACAACTGCAGCCACAGCCAGGGGAAAGAATGTGATGTCTGTGTCTGTCAGTGAGTTGTTATCACACTGCATCAGCATTGTGGATTTCAACAGTGTGCATTCCATACCTTCACGTTCCGGTGGATGTCACAGGTGTCTTACCTGGCTGGAAGGTAGTACTGCCTCAGAATCCTCAGACTTTGCTCATTTGATCTTGTTAAATTAGAGGCATTTTATCAATGTCAGTTGATGAGTAGCCCGGAGTACAGATCTACAATGTTAAGGTTGTTAAATCTAGTCTACTTTTTTTGTGGATGTTGTGAGATGCATAGAGGGTGTTTTTCCCAATGCTAAGGCCCAGGTCAAAGGGGCAAGTCACTCTTCAAGATGTGTATCATGTCGGCCTATTCACTTGAGGTAGTTTGCTTATCGAAGCACACAGTGTGACATGTTTTCAGGGTGACACAATAGCATTGTATAGAACCGGGGGTAAATAAAGCTTCTAGATCCAGTCAGTCATACCCTCATGGCATGTTAGGTTGTTTCCCTTGAGGCTGGTGAGTCACTGAAAGGTCATGATGTCAGACAGGAAATCCACAGCCCTCTATTACTGTTATGGAGGGAGTGCAGCAGCCATATAATGAAGGATTGTAAACCTGAATGAGTTCAGCTCTGAGCACTTTACCTGTCTGCCTGCCTTGAAATGGGAAAACGTGTCTAACCATAGTGAAGACACAGGCCTACTTCCCAGACTTTTACTCATATCCAACCTGTTTTTATTAGGACAATAATTAGCTTGGCTCAGGTTTGAGGGTGTTTTTGGGAAATCAGTTGAAGGGCAAGTTCTGTGCTGCCTTCGGTTGTTGTGAGGTCACAGACTGAGTCTGTGAATTTGGTCTGTCACCAGACTATAAACCGTGTCTCAAGGGCAGTGAGCAGGCTGCTACTAGATAGTATCCTTTGAGCTTAACACAGTTGGGTGTTTGTGAAGGCTACTCTTGGCTGTTGTGCTTAGTATGCCAATAATTTTTTATCTGTCTAGTAGGCTATTTGCCCTCTTTCGCTCAACAGTATTTCTGATATCCACATGATGAATTGTGGCTCGTTCTTACCCAACCTCCTCCCTTACAAACAATGCATTGGACTCTGTCCCCTCACTTAAGTTAGCGGAGTTGAAAGGGGATCTGCTGGTGGAGTGCATACACCTCATGCCGTCTTCAAATCAAATGTTGTATTTGTCACATGCTTCGTTAACAGGTGTAGACTAACTGTGAAATGCTTGCTTCTTAAACATCTCCTTTGAGAAGTTCTGAGTGGGCTAATTTTGTTTAGTTGCTGGTGGTTTTGTTTGACTTTCAAGTCCTGAGCTTAGCCTATGTTTAGGACTTCTGTTCTGGGTTGTAACCGTCTGCATTGTTTCTTAAGCAAGAGGCTGTTCCTGGACTGCCGTGGTGAACCCTGGACCTGTTTACTAGGTTATGGGGATGCATGATCCCAGGATGTTCTGTTGTGAGGAGGCTGTTAGACTGCTGTTGAACTTGAATGGCAGAATAGGGGGCGTGAAGGAAGAAGTTGTTCCACCGAGGATCTCCAGCACCTGGCAAAGTTGGATTGGTGCTGTGCTTGGATTTTGTGTTCTACTAGAGTAGCATATGGTGTGCTGACTTATTAGGCCTATTTGGTCAGTGGTTCACTATTGAGTGACTAAATTGCACTATTGTGACTAGCTGCACTTTGCCACTTAGAATGTGTGTTCTGACTTCTCCCTAAGCTCAATAACATAAAAATGTTGGTGATTTACCTCAGGTCTGGCATAGCCTAATGTTTGTGGAAGAAGTGATAGTTATGATTCCAGCCGATCCATTGTTTCCCTCACATACAAGTCCTGCATGTGTATTTAGTCTAATGCCAACTGCTGCTAATTTGACCTCCATTCTGAATGTGTAGTACATTGCCTTGACCCACTGCCCTTTCAGAATGCGCCCCCTCCAGTGGAAAGGCTAACGTCAGCGACGTGGTCCTGATTAACTTAGCCTACGTGTCTGAGGTGGACATCATTAATGACCGCACTGAAACTCCTCCTCCACTAGCATCTCTGAATGTCAGCAAGGTAAGACCAGCCAATCACCACTCCTCACACCCTTCTTGACACATCTTCTCATACAAAGTAGTGAAGAATCATTGGACATCTGGTCATTTTGTCATTAGCTTTATCAATAAGTCCTGCACTAACTCACTTGATTCAGCTAATTGTGGTTCAGAGTCAGACTAAAGACTGTCATTTGTTTAGGCAAGCTGATTATCCTAGTTGAATCAGGTGTAGTTATGCTGGGCTGGAACAACCAATGGGGTGTGCAGGTTTTTTTCAGGACTGGTATTGGGAATCCCTATCCCAACACAGAGTCAATTAATTGTATAATTTTAGGTGCTTTCACATATTGATTGGAACCATATGGTTAACCTGAATGGATTGCTTGCATATTTAAAGAATGAATGGCTATTGTCTTGCCCAAAAAAATCATGAAATGTTCCATCACCATATCATTCAACTTTGGTCGGCATCAAACAAAACCCACCTGTTCCACATTTGACACAAATTATCAGTTAGCAGTTTCTAATATTCATTTGTATTGCTAACGGGCGGAAATTCCTTAAAGTTCCTTTCAATGCCAAATATAACCTTTTCCTTTTACCTACTTTAACTTCCGAGGGCTTTTAGGGTTCTCAGTTGAGAATGTTGGCTTTTGTAAACAGCTCTAACACACCTTTCCAACACGCCTGCAGCTTGCCAACAGAGCACGGTCGGAAAAGGAAGACAAGTTATCCCAAGCATATGCAATTAGTGCTGGAGTCTCCGTGGAGGGCCAACAGCTATTCCAGACTATACATAAAACGTGAGTATCATCTCTTGTCTCTAATACTGGGGCTCTGCTTTATCCAACTATAGAAACATCAGTTATTTACTTACTATGACGGTCCCCAATGGCCAGGAAAGGCTGTTTTAAAGAAAATGTGCTGCCCAATGCATTTAAATAGTCTCGTTGGATGTTGAAGTTGCCTTCACTGATTTATTGACCTGTTTGAATGGCAGTCTTTGATTCAGTAATGTTTTGTTTTAAACCCTATCAAATAGTATGCATTCCATTATACCTCTTGGTTGTAATGGGATTGTAGTGTTGATCCCTGATTTGGCCTAGACTACAGTGAGTGACCTATGACCGTAAGTCTTACAGTACCAACACTGATTGACCAATTTCTGATGTAAGCTGTTAATTCTGTAATGTTCTTTTGTTTAATTTGTTTGTATATTTTATTCAGCGTTGTTGCTGTTCGATATGCACCTGTCCACCATCCGATACCTGCTGCATGGAGTCATCTGTCTAAATGTGTGACCTGAAGCCTTTAACCTCAGTACCCTGACTGAAGGAAGTTACTGGGTGCTTTTTTTCAAAAACATTCTCCATCTCTCTGTAGCATCAAAGACTGCAAATGGCAGGAGAAGAACATCATGGTGATGGACGACGTGGTCATATCCCCACCTTACCAGGTGGAGAACTGCAAAGGCAAAGAGGGTAGCGCTTTAAGTCACGTACGCAAAATAGTGAGTATGCCTTTTCACTATTGAAGGGAATACAGGAATGGCAGTACCAGAAAGTTGATTGAGGATAAAATGTTACTGGTCTTGTCCCCTGCAGGTGGAGAAACATTTTAGAGATGTGGAGAGCCAGAAGTCGGTGCAACGGCCACAAGCACAGCAAACACAGAAAGACTCCACTTTATCATCTTGAGCCGGAGGTTCAGTCCGGATAGGGGGTGTGGGAGGGGGAATTGGTTGGGGGAGGTCACAACGGCAAAGGAAGTTTTGGTTTGTTCTTTTCTCTTCCCCTCTTCAACATCAGACCAAGGCCAGTGTTCCACCCCCCCACCTCCATCAGAGGTGTCCAACATTTTGAACAGAACAAAAGGGGTCCCAACCGAGAGGGGAAATATCCAGTTCATTTTTAAAGATAATCTAACAAAAGTAATCTCAATTTGCCACCATTCCTCACCCACTCCTCTTCTTGACCTCTTACCTTCCCTTATGTTTCTTCTCTCCTCCTGCCATCAAGCCTGCTCCTCACTTCCATTTCACAGAGAAAAGTCACTTGATTTCTGTTCATTGGTCGATCTATTTTCTAGTCATTTTTCGTAAATTTCAACAGTAGAAATTTATGGTAAGAGATAAAGGACCTTTTCTAATATTGAAATACTGTTTTGACAAGAACACAAATTTTAATAGCTTTCTTGAAAGCACATGGTTATTTTTTTAACAGCTGACTGAAAGGATGCCAATAGTGACACCGTGTGAATGGGATGAATGGGAACTCTCACAATCTTACAAACATGCACCCAGTAGGTTATTGAAATTGCTGATTTCCCTCAACTGGGGAAACACTCAAATTGTGTTAACATTATGAATCTGACATAAAATAGACTTGAAATACCTCCCCCAAATTGTCCTTTCATAAAAAATACAAGTTGTAAACACCCATTTGGTTCTAGTAGCTTGAAATATTTTCATGAAATGCTTTCCTTTTTTCCAAACAGACATGACTGTCTGCTTTTACCCATAAGCTCTTGCTGCATGGTCCCACCTGAACTAAATTTGCTCTGTTTTTCTGTGTATAGTTTTAAGTCTGGAAGCTAAAGATAAGGGGCATATGTTATTTTAGAGGCTGGGCTGTTTTCCTCTTCCCTTTCATCCTTGTCCCTCATGGTCTTTGATTCTACAATACAGTACCTCTTCCACGATGGGACCACATTGAAATCCAGCTCTCTTACATTCTCCATCTCCCACTCTTATTGTCTACCAACCATTGACACACTTTGGCAGATGAAATCTGCTCTTCCGCCCGACTCAATGCATTCCTCCCATGTTCAAACAAAAAACAAATGAATTAACCACGTTGGCCAATATCATATGGCGTGCCACTGAACCGTGTGCGATGAGATCGATCTCAGTTCTGTATGGGATGCTTTGTATTCACTTTTGGAAAAAATGTACCTAAAGATATCTTGCCATGTTTGAGACTGGGATGGGGAGCAGGGTTCCCAAAGGCCCCTATCCCAGCCTCGTGTTTATAACAATGTAGCCTGATTGGAGGCTCGGCCAGTGGGGTTAAGTTGTGACAGGCATCCGCGTTGTTTACCCGTCCACCGTGTGTCAACGAGGCTGCCGTTGCCAAGGTTTCCTTCCCAGTATTTTATTTTTTATTTTTAAATAGCTAGTAACATGGAAATAAAAAAGAGGGAAAAAAACGAAGTTTGCAGTTTGTCATGTTTCTTTCTTTAATGTCTTTGGTGTTCATGTTTTTCTAGTAGTTGATGTAGCAATCAGTCTTTCGTTTACACTCGTATCAAAATATTCCTTTCTCAGGGAAAAGGAATTCATCTTCAACTCTTTGTTAAATGCATTATTTCAACATTTTTATAGCCAGGTTTTATTGAGCTGGATCATCTGGGATGGATGAATTGCAGTTGTATCCAAACCATTTTTGTTCTTTGCTATGCCTTCAAATTGTCAGCAGAGGGCATCATAGAAATGTAAATGAAGGTGGGATATGAGATGTATGGATGTG
This sequence comes from Salmo salar, assembly GCF_965601325.2. Taxonomy (NCBI): domain Eukaryota; kingdom Metazoa; phylum Chordata; class Actinopteri; order Salmoniformes; family Salmonidae; genus Salmo; species Salmo salar. The sequence goes on along the minus strand of NC_138296.1, from coordinate 39,229,262 downwards.
GTAAACGAGCAATGACCATGTCCATTCAATAGGTCATATCAGACAGTATCCAAGCTCTGAGGTCTTGCCTTCAATAAACATTATGTATCTACATAACAAAGAACCATGGCACATTGTTAGAATTGTACATAATGACATTTCATCTAAAAATCTATTTGGTGAAATGCCACAAAGGGTGTTGAAATACTCTATGTTCCCTATTCACTCACTTAATGAATTAAATAGAGCAGGCCTGCCTACCTGTCATGAGAAATTGAGGGCTTCTAGGGGCATTTGTGGGCTACTCAACATAATCAAAAATACAAGGGAGATTCACTCAACCAATTAAAGGAGTCTATTCTTCCCTATAGAATGGCATGCTTAGTCACTCATTGACTTTTTTTATTTATTTTTTTACCTCGATTAAATCATTAATTCAGGCTGAGAATAGTTTTCCTTTTTCCAGGACTCCATGTATAGAGGCGAAACAGATCTGAAACCGTACCCTACACATGCCTTGGTCAGCAGGACGGTGTATGAATCTATTATTCACAGCAAGTTTCCCCTTTATCACCTTCTAGAACCCCTCCAGGTGCAAAGAATTGTCCATCTATTAATTTGTGGTCTAACTCTCAGATGGTGTAGCAACTGGTGGCATGATGTTAAACTTGTTGAGAAGAATATTGTTTCAATGGATGCCTTTAAATGAAGAAAATGCTGTGGTGTGGCAAGTTTGGAATATTGGTATGTTTGCAAACTGTATATGTGTATATATTTAAAAAAAATATATACATTTACATAAGTATTCAGATCCTTTACTCGGTACTTTTTTGAAGCACCTTTGGCAGCAATTCCAGCCTCGAGTCTTCGTGGGTATGACGCTACAAGCTTGGTACACCTGTATTTGGGGAGTTCCTCTCATTCTTCTCTGCAGATCCTCTCAAGGGCTGTCAGGTTGGATGTGGAGTGTCGCTGCACAGCTACTTTCAGGTCTCCAGAGATGTTCGATTGGGTTTAAGTCCTGCTGAAAAACATCCCCACTGCATGATGCTGCCACCACCATGCTTCACCGTAGGGATGGTGCTAGGATTCCTCCAGATGTGAAGCTTGGCATTCAGGGAAAGAGTTCAGTCTTAGTTTCATCAGTCCAGAGAATCTTTAGGTGCCTTTCGGCAATCTCCAAACGGGCTGTCATGTGCCTTTTACTGAGGCTTCCGTCTGGCCGCTCCACCATAAAGGCCTGATTTGTTGTCCTTCTGGAAGTTTCTCCCATCTCCACAGAGGAACTCTGTCAGAGTGCCCACCGGGTATTTGGTTACCTCCCTGACCAAGGCCCTAATCCCCCGATTGCTCAGTTTGGCCGGGCGGCCAGCTTTAGGAAGACTTGGTGGTTCCAAACTTCTTTAAGAATGGAGGCCACTGTTCTTTTGGACCTTCAATGCTGCAGACATTTTCTGGTACACTTACCCAGATCTGTGCCTCGATACAATGCTGTCTTGGAGCTCTACAGACAATTCCTTCGACCTCATGGCTAGGTATTTGATCTGACATGCACTGTCAACTGTGGGACATTATATAGACAGATGTGCCTTTCCAAATCATGTCCAATCAATTGAATTTACCACAGGTGGATTCCAATCAAGTTGTAGAAACATCTCAAGGATGATCAATGGGAACAGGATGCACTGGAGTTCCATTTCGAGTCTCATAGCAAAGGGTCTTTATACTTATGTAAATAAAGGTATTTTTGTTTTTTATTTTTAATACATTTGCAAAAACGTCTTTCTTTTGTCATTGTGGAGTATTGGGTGTAGATTGAAGATATATTAATCCATTTTAGAATAAGGCTGTAACGTAAAATGTGGAGTGGTCTGAATACTTTCCGAATTCACTGTATATAACTATTGGACACAGGTTGATGGATGCACCATGTAACCTCTGCGTAAATGTGATTCATAAGACGCAATTACATTTGTTCAGAAGAAATTCACGAAAACTACAAATTGTATAATATTAAAATTGGGGCATTGCAGGGCAGATGTTCCATCGTCAGTTTTTCATATTAGAAAAACGAGGGGACTTCAATTGGTAACTGGGATGTTTATTCTACTCTGGCTAATAGGGCGACACTGGATAAATTGAGGTGAAATAAAGGGGGGGGGGGGGGGGGGCGCTACTAAGGAGTACTAAAACAAAAACTCCATTATTAGATGGGAACATCTGTAGGGCGGATGATTTGTGGATTCGATCTCTACGGAAAAAGCGGGAGGGAGCGTGATGAGGACGCTGGAGTTAGTTTACTGATGCGGCACCAGCGCTTCTCATTGTTGATTGGATATAAAGATTGTAGGTAAAGTATTGTTTAAAATGTAATTACGAGTTATTTATTGTTGCTGTTATCGTTAGTTGAATAGGCTTGCTGTTTTGTCGGTTTAAAAAAAGTTACCTTTTATATTTACACTAACGTATTTAAAAACGTAATTGTGTCTTAATGCAATTACCAACAATACCCACAGCTCGTATAACTTAACCGCTAAAGTAGGCTATGCGTAAAACATTACGCGCAACCGGCTCACTGCTGGTATTGTGTACAGTAACGGCTTCTGAGTTTTCCATCTTGTCTTTTAGAGATGTCGACTAGTTCAAGCTATTAAAAGCCTACAGCTTACAGAGCTATTAAATGTACATGTTCCTCTATCGTACCGAATACTCACTACTCAGCGACAGCGTTTGATACTGTATCTCCAAACCATAAGTCTAATGGTCGTTTGCCTTATTTTGCAGATTGTCCTGAAGCCACTGCTGCGTTGTCTTGGCTGTGTGCTTAGGGTTGTTGTCCAGATATCTGGATTCTGATACTCCACTCCAAACGTCCTCAAGCCTTGTCGTGATAAAGCACTTTAGGTGCTCATTTTTGCAAGTAATATGTTATTTCCTGCCCTGCTGCTGCTGGCGCTGTCTTCAGTGTTAGGTTCAAAAGAGTGCCCTCACCACTGCCTCTGCTACGAACACTCGGATTTGGTGGACTGCCGAACGTGCGGGTTCCTCCAAGTGCCCCACGGCCTGTCCCATGGCACCTGGCTGCTGGACCTGGGTAGCAACTTGCTGATGGAAGTGCGGAGCCGTGCCTTTGCCTTGGTGACTGCGGGTCCTGTCTGACAGTGGAATCCAGCTGCTGCAGCCCGAGGTAACACATGCGAAACCCATGTCATATACTCATGGGGGACCTACTGAGTACATTTTTGGTCTAGCCCAGCACTAGTAATGGATTAAGAAACACTGCGATAGCCTATGCATTAGAAAACATTAGTGGCATAGTTTAGCATAAGGATTTGATGCTGGATATGAGGGTTTGATGCTGATGAAAAAGTAATCATGTTCATAATTGATTGTACCCTCCTCTCCCAGGCCTTCTACTCCCTCTCCTTTCTGGAGAAGCTGGACATGAGCCGTAACAAGCTGCGCCGGCTGCCGTTGGACTTTCCCACAGTCTGTCCTCGGTCCGGGAGCTCCGGCTGGACCACAACACCCTTGAGTGGCTAGAAGTCTCCAGCCTGGAGCACCTGGAGAAGCTGGACCTCAGCCACAACCACATCACCTTCCTGCAGCCAGGAGCCTTCCGGGGCCTGTCTTGCCTGCGCCATCTCTACCTCCATGCCAACCAGCTGGGAGCTGTACGCCATGGTTCCCTGTCCATGCTGCCCGTCCTGGAGGCCCTGCAGCTGGGCCAGAACAACATCACTCACATCGACACGGAGGCTCTGGCTCCCCTGCACAGCCTCACCCTGCTGGGCCTGGAGGGAAACCAGCTGCAGCACCTTAAGTTCAAGACCTTTCTGAGCCTCCACACGGCCGGCACCCACCTGCAGCTAGCTGGCAACCCATGGAACTGCGTCTGCGACCTGCACCGGGTCTTCAGCAAGCTGCTGAGTGTGCGCACCTTCACGTTGACGACTACCACAACGTGACGTGCCGCGAGCCTCTGCAGCTGGCGGGCGCCTCGCTGGCATGGGTGGACAGGCAGTTGTGCATGGCAGAGACGGCCACCGTGCTGGTCATCACCTTGATGGTACTGGTGACCGTGTTGGCAGCTGTGGTCATGGCCGAACACACCCGCAAAAAGAACCAACATGGCGGCAAGAGCTGGGATGCTGAGTCGCAGACCCAGGAGAGGTGACTGTCATGGGGGAGGGACACTGAGTGAGTGTGTAATCCGTTCGATAGATGCATTTTCCCTCACCGATCTAGGATCACATTTTACACCATGCTCCCTGGTCATTTTATGTTTGAAGAAGAAAAAAAGAAAGGGGCCATTTCCCATCTGCAGCAAACTGACTGTGAGGGTTCATAACACACCTCAGGCTCAGACTGCTCCTTAACATTCAGTTGAACTTGTTGGAGGCACTCATTCTCTCTTCTACTTCATCATGGTCATAATGCATGCCCCATTCTGGTTCCAAGAGTCTGAGAAACAATATTTTAGAGTATGAGCAGTTTTGTATGATATATCTAGAAGTCTCTGACTTGTGGAACTTGAGGAATGGACATCATTATTTTTCGGTGTATCATTTAAGACCTACCTGAAATGTTTGACTGCTTCCAATTTATCCTGTTAATTTCTTTCTTAAAACACCAGTACAGTGTTTGAAGAGAAAATGTTCAACAGAAAAATACTGTCTATTCCATTTCTGCACACTGTTGAGAACTTGGGTGTCATGTTTCAAATGTAGGCCTATACTCAAAGTACAGTAGTTATTTTTGTCTCATGAATGATTATCTTCTAACACATGGATATGTTTGATAGGGAATTTATTGTATACAGATCGTAATAAAGTATGATTCTTTATTTTTACTCTACCTTGTGATGTTCCTGGATTAAATCTTTGCCTGATTTGAGTATAGAGGTCTCCACTTTCCCTATTCCATGCACTGCACTAAAGCTAAACACTCCCTTAGATGATCATCTGCTTTAGTCAATGTCAAATTATTCCCCAATTAATCACCACTATTCCAGCTCACACACAGATTAAAGCCGGTTTCAATCTATCTAGGTCTGCCATGATGTGACAAAATGTTCTCCCCTTTTAGATGAAAATGTGCATTTGGTAACATACGTTTTGCTTGTGGGTTTGGCCTCCAGCCTGGAGAAGCTGGACCTCGGCCACAACCGCATCATATTCCTGTGGGTTTGGTGATATTGAAATGGAGAGCACAGATGAAGTACTTAATTTTAGGAAGTGTTTGTTTTGCATTAGACTCTGATAGAGGATTTCATATTCTGACACCGGTCTTTGGCCAGAAACAAATTGCTGCAGGGTTTTAAAAGGCTTGAATCCAGGTCACAGGGAGAATGTGGCTTATGAGCCTGGCCTTCAGAGTAACATCAGCAGATTACGGCTCTGATTAAAAACCAGAGGAGGAAACAGACTGCCACGGGTAGAAAACAGACAGCCACCCAGCTCAAATCCCCTGGGCAGACCTTATCTAAGAGGAGGATAATGTCCAGAAATTGAACCTGTATCAGTACTGATGCTGTTTCTGCTCAGCAGCCTTATAAATGGATCTGGATAAGGAGAAGCAATTCAGCAATGGAGATATGGGCCAGCCACCCATGTGACCAAAGCTATTATCAGATGAACCAGATAACAATGATATGACACAATGGCATAATAACCGTCTACAGGTGTGTGTATTACAATTTTTTAGTTGTCAGAACCCAGTCCGAACAGATCTATGAGATTGACGTAGGGTGTTTTAATACAAACTAGCTCTCATCCTTTACTTAAAAACTTAGGACAGACGAAGGTATAAGTTACATAATTAAATTCCATTAGCTCATATTGCACAACAGAAACCAGATGCCATTGTCTCCGAAGAAACCTCTAATTTAGCCAAGAGAAAATGGTATGGGATTTTATGACATTAAAGTCTTCATAATCAACCCAGAGGATTTCCTTAGCTTCATACCTTCAACACCCCAGTTCAAACTTAACCTAGCCTCAACCCTAACCCTAGATTCGTATCCACATCCCTAAACCAAATCATAACCTTAGCTTCATGTCCACATCCTGGTCCACAACCCAAATAATCTTTAAGTAACTTGAGTTCCACAATACATTTTCAGATACTATAGGATGATTTTGACAAAGTGTGAAAATGCTAATATAGGAACCATTGACTTGCATTGGATTTGTGCCACAAATACTAAAAGTTAGCATTTGAATCAGTGGCCAGTTAAACCAAAGCATGGACTGTTGTCGTACCTTGTCCATAGACTACTTAAAGGGTAAGGAAACCAATATGTAATTTTGGTGAACAATTTCTTTAAGCTTTCTAATGGGTTTTCCTATTTTTTTACATTTATTAGTAATGTTGTCTTTGTCATTCTTGGTAATGGAAGATTAGCCAGAAGGGCATTTCTGGTTTCCCTAATTCTGACACACGTTGCATGAAACTATTTAAATGACATTTTGTGGAAACTGTTGACAGATAGTGGCGCCAAATCCACCATTTGAGATGATTTTGTCAGTTGCAAATGTACAAAGTAGAGCATACACAGTGGTGGAAAAAGTACCGAATTCTCATACTTGAGTAAAAGTATAGATACCTTAATAGAAATCTACTCAAGTAAAAGTGAAAGTCACCCAGTAAAATACTACTTGAGTAAAAGTCTGGAAGTATTTGGTTTTAAATATACTTAAGTATCAAAAGTAAATGTAATTGCTAAAATATACTTCAGTGTAGAAGTAAAAGTATATATTTCAAATTCCTTATATTAAGCAAAGCAGACAGCACCATTTTCTTTTAGAAATGTATGGATAGCCAGGGGCACACCAAGTGAGTCTGCCAGACGATAGGCAGTAGGTGAAGTAGTGAAGTAAAGGTTGTCAAAAATATGAATAGTGAAGTACAGATACCCCAAAAAACTACTTAAGTACTTTACACCACTGAGCATACATAAAGGTTTCACAAATAATCTAACTATGTCATACTCTATAAATTGTGTATTCAGTGTGACATAGCCATTTCCACTGTAGGGTAAATTTCCAAATGTGACATGTTTATACACAATTTATAGAGTATGACATATGCTTATAGATGATTTGTTAAGTCTTTATGTAGTGCTTATGAAGCCTTTATAAGTTGTATTTAGTTTAATGTGGGACCATTTTGTCTTGCAGAAATATGAATCTGTCAGAGGAACTGCAAATGGACCAGACTGAATTTGGTTCTAAGTCTAACCAATGATATGTCTGTTTTTTTTTCTTTGTATTATCTTTTACCAGATCTATTGTGTGTTGTTATCCTACATTCCTTTCACATTTCCATAAACTTAAGTCTTTCCTTTCAAATGGTACCAAGAATATGCATATCCTTGATCAGGGCCTGAGCAATAGGCAGTTAGATTTGAGTATGTCATTTTAGGCGAAAATTGAAAAAAGGGCTAATCCTTAAGAGGATAAATTACAGTAGATGGCTATATCCAAATATTGTTTGATTTGCTTGCCTATAAGTAAGTGATGACAGTAGTTCGACTAACTTTACCAGGACGAGGACTTGCCAGTGTCAAGCTCTTTCCAAAAGCCTCATCTCTAATGATGCAAGTTAAATGACATGTTTGCTTAGCTAACTACATAGCAAATAGTTATATAACATTTATTTAACAATCCCTTAAATGGCACATGGTTATCAATGGTTTTAGCGGAGCTGGGGGTCTCCTTGCCCCCCAGTAGTTAACCAATGCGTTAATCTAAGTAACAACATAAAAAATCCACATAAAAATCTGCCAGTTTAAAATACAGATATCACTGCATCCACCTACAGTGAAGGGAAAAAAGTATTTGATCCCCTGCTGATTTTGTACGTTTGCCCACTGACAAAGAAATGATCAGTCTATAATTTTAATGGTAGGTTTATTTGAACAGTGAGAGACAGAATAACAACAAAACAATCCAGAAAAACACATGTCAAAAATGTTATAAAATGATTTGTATTTTAGTGAGGGAAATAAGTATTTGACCCCTCTGCAAAACATGACTTAGTACTTGGTGGCAAAACCTTTGTTGGCAATCACAGAGGTCAGACATTTCTTGTAGTTGGCCACCAGGTTTGCACACATCTCAGGAGGGATTTTGTCCCACTCCTCTTTGCAGATCTTCTCCAAATCATTAAGGTTTCGAGGCTGACGTTTGGCAACTCGAACCTTCAGCTCCCTCCACAGATTTTCTATGGGATTAAGGTCTGGAGACTGGCTAAGCCACTCCAGGACCTTAATGTGCTTCTTCTTGAGCCACTCATTTGTTGCCTTGGCCATGTGTTTTGGGTCATTGTCATGCTGGAATATCAGTCCAGGATCCATTTTCAATGCCCTGGCTGAGGGAAGGAGGTTCTCACCCAAGATTTGACGGTACATGGCCCCGTCCATCGTCCCTTTGATGCGGTGAAGTTGTCCTGTCCCCTTAGCAGAAAAACACCCCCAAAGCATAATGTTTCCACCTCCATGTTTGATGGTGGAGATGGTGTTCTTGGGGTCATAGGCAGCATTCCTCCTCCTCCAAACACAGCGAGTTGAGTTGATGCCATAGAGCTCCATTTTGGTCTCATCTGACCACAACACTTTCACCCAGTTGTCCTCTGAATCATTCAGATGTTCACTGGCAAACTTCAGACGGGCATGTATATGTGCTTTCTTGAGCAGGGGGGACCTTGCGGGCGCTGCAGGATTTCAGTCCTTCACGGCGCAGTGTGTTACCAATTGTTTTCTTGGTGACTATGGTCCCAGCTGCCTTGAGATCATTGACAAGATCTTCCCGTGTAGTTCTGGGCTGATTCCTCACCGTTCTCATGATCATTGCAACTCCACAAGGTGAGGTCTTGCATGGAGCCCCAGGCCGAGGGAGATTGACAGTTCTTTTGTGTTTCTTCCATTTGCAAATAATTCCACCAACTGTTGTCACCTTCTCACCAAGCTGCTTGGCGATGGTCTTGTAGCCCATTCCAGCCTTGTGTAGGTCTACAATCTTGTCCCTGACATACTTATTTCCCTCATTAAAATGCAAATCAATATATAACATTTTTGACATGTTTTTCTGGATTTTTTGGTTGTTATTCTGTCTCTCACTGTTGAAATAAACCTACCATCTAAATTATAGACTGATCATTTCTTTGTCAGTGGGCAAACGTACAAAATCAGCAGGGGATCAAATACTTTTTTCCCTCACTGCATGTCGGCCTTCCACATCTGCATTGGAAGGTGGATGAGCTACAGCAGTGTTTGTCAGACCCTGAGACATCCTACACTCTATGGAAAGGGGAGTCTCTCACAAACATGATGGTGTTCTCTGTTTTGCTCTACCACACATACAAGTGTCACGGGACTTGTTTGAAGGTTACACATACAAACAAATGGAAGTATGGAAGTAGTTTTGTGGCAACAAAAATAAGGGGTTAAATGTCTCCAAAAAAACATATCTCCTGAGCTTTCTTATACAGTATCTCCTAGATATAGGACAGACACTTTAAAGCCTTGTTCCTTATGATACATTTTATGACTTTTTTTGTGCCATTTATGAACGTGTTATTCAATGTGTTAGGTTATAGTAGTAGTCCAAATTCTATTTTTTGTCAAATTGTGTTTTTTATTTGTTTTATACTAAAATTCCAAAAATTCCAAATCAAATAGCTAAATGATCCGTGGAATGACCATCTTAAAACAATTCCATATGTTAGCTTAGTACTTAGTAGGACAACTCCACATAGGCATCTGGGCTAGCTCCCAATTGACTCCGATTCACTCCTTGAAGAAGAGCTTTCCTTGTCCCCGAATGCACAGCGCTTCCCACTGACGACACGTGGATTACGCACACAATGGGCGTTAATCCGATTCCAATGGAGTTTCCCATCTCCTCAAAAGTGTCTCTGGACGAGTCGAAGAGAGGCCATACTTTCCCAGTGTCTGTGTTGATTTAAGGTTACTTTGGTTTTGAAGATTGTCTTTATCTAGTGGGAAAAAAGGAAAACAGCGATGTCCAGAAAATCAATAGAATCAGTGTATGGTGTATTTATGTGAGGCTGGTTTGTGTTAAAAATGTGAATAGTATTTTTACTGTGGTGCCAAACACCAAAGGTGTCATCCTAATAATGGAAGTAGATCAAGTGCAGGTTCGAACAGTTACTAAATATGTTTTCCCCAAACATCTGGCCATTAAAGTGAGAATCATTGGTTAGAGCTGTATTATCTTTGCTTGAGCGGAAGACATCGGGATTAAAGGGGTATTTTAACTGCTTTCGACACTAATTCTGTACTGATGTTGGTATAGAGGCAATTGATATTGTGGGCTTGGAATGGGATGTGTGATATCTATAGGACTTTTATTTTGACACACATTCGAAATAGTTCATAGAAGTACAAGCACAATTTTGTTTTATCATTTGGGCAAAACAATTGAATACAAACAAATATATAATGTAATTAATTGTATTTAACTGCTGTAAGATATACCGATTATTAAGATATTGTCCATAATTGTTTTCCTTATTTAATCATTTACACTTAAAGACTACAGGACAGAACTCTTATTCTGAAGGATTGTTATTCTTGCTGGTTTGACATTCGTTTGAGTGAGCAGTTTGTGAGGGAATGTTATTAGCTAGCTAGCTTTAACAACGGTCAGTAAAGTATCGATTTGATTGAAGACCAATGGAAATGCGACGAACATGTCGACCATAACTTTTCTGCCGTCACCACTCGAATGCTTGCAGTCTCGGTTCCATACCACCAGTAGCGTGTTTCTCTTGCTAGGTGAGTTAAACCGCTAAATGTTAGCAACTAGGTTAGCCATCAGATAATCGCAATCAGACTAGGGAGCTGGCTAGTGATTAGGTAAATTAGCCAGTTTAGCAACAGTGCACTCACATCTGGCTACGCGGGGCTAAAATCTGGTGTATGGCTGCTCCACTGGCACGAGCCATGAGTCTATGTAGCTAGCATCTAGCGAGCGTATTACGTAATAGTTACAGCACAATTACCATAATGGTTAGATAGCTAACATTAGTGTGTGGTTTGACGGCTAACTCCCTATCTATCTAGTTGTCAATCACAATTGTAGCCTAAACACTCACCGCTGCTAACGTGACTTGCTAGGTAAGATTTTCATAGCTATATGACCAGCACGGTCAAATAATCACAGTGGTTATAGAGGATGCAACAAGTGAAGGTGAGTTGGTTTTTCATAGTCGACCATTTGAGGTCGAGACAGCAGGTGCAGTAGAGGTAGATGTGTAGCTAAGTATAAATATTTCAACTCTATGGCAAGCGTGAATGTCTGATTGAACTTGTATGTGGCCGCACAGCTCGTTCTAGCTAATCACATAGTCTGCGTGGTGTCGAGTAGTGATGGACATTGAGCAGGCTCATTGGCTCGGTTCATGTAAAAGAGCCGGCTCATTGGCTCGGTTCATGTTCAAAATACTTACATTGACCTAGAACCATGAAAAAAAGTGAAAATCTCCAATGTAAAGCCAAAAGGGTAGGCTACCATAATGTGAAATGCACGTTCAATACATTTTTACCGGGACAAATTATTAGATGGCCTGCAAAACGTTTTTTAACGCACTGTTTATGTTTACACTGTTAACCGGTATTATTACTGTTGTCGCCCCAGCCCCTTCTTTGGGAGGACGGAGGCGAGCATCCAACGTTATTGTGCATTAACGCCACCTACTGTACTGGAGCGCTGCCGCCTCCCGCATGTCCTATCTTAAAAATAGAAGTTTAAAAGAGGGATTCCTGCAGATGCAAGAATTGCAGAATGCAATTTCACCCTCAACTGAACTGGGTTAGTTAAGTAATAAGACACGGGGGTGGTATATGACCAATATACCACAGCTAAGGGCTGTTCTTATGCACGACACATTGCAGAGTGCCTGGACACAGCACTTAGCCGTGGTTTATTGGCCATGTACCACAAAACCCTGAGGTGCCTTATTGCTATTATAAACCAATGTAATTAAAGCAGTAAAAATACATGTTTTGTCATACCCCTGGTATACGGTCTGATATACCACGGCTGTCAGCCAGTCAGCATTCAGGGCTCGAACCACCCAGTTTATAAATTAGCATTAATACTGCCTGTAAAAAGTGGAGCGGGCTAGTGTTGTGGATTCCATCCTGCCTGTTTTATCCTTCTCAAGGCTTAGATTTGTTTCGGTTTGGCAAAAAATATAAACCTATCCTTGCGTCATATCTCTAGATTTGATTTGCCTGCCATGACATAAGTGGTTCATATTTATTTGGCTCACAGATAACCCTATTCAGGCTGATCCTCTGCACTTGGCCTACTTTTTCTATTGTCAGTGCCTATGAACAGGTTGATTATCTAAATGCTGTATTATACTTACAGTGAGGGGAAAAAAGTATTTGATCCCCTGCTGATGTTGTACGTTTGCCCACTGACAAAGAAATGATCAGTCTATAATTTTAATGGTAGGTTTATTTCAACAGTGAGAGACAGAATAACAACAAACAAAAAATCCAGAAAAACACATGTCAAAAATGTTATATATTGATTTGCATTTTAATGAGGGAAATAAGTATTTGACCCCCTCTCAATCAGAAAGAATTCTGGCTCCCAGGTGTCTTTTTATACAGGTAACGAGCTGAGATTAGGAGCACCCTCTTAAAGGGAGTGCTCCTAATCTCAGCTTGTTACCTGTATAAAAGACACCTGTACACAGAAGCAATCAATCAATCAGATTCCAAACTCTCCACCATGGCCAAGACCAAAGAGCTCTCCAAGGATGTCAGGTACAAGATTGTAGACCTACACAAGGCTGGAATGGGCTACAAGACCATCGCCAAGCAGCTTGGTGAGAAGGTGACAACAGTTGGTGCGATTATTCACAAATGGAAGAAACACAAAAGAACTGTCAATCTCCCTCGGCCTGAGGCTCCATGCAAGATCTCACCTCGTAGAGTTGCAATGATCATGAGAACGGTGAGGAATCAGCCCAGAACTACACGGGAGGATCTTGTCAATGATCTCAAGGCAGCTGGGACCATAGTCACCAAGAAAACAATTGGTAACACACTACGCCGTGAAGGACTGAAATCCTGCAGCGCCCGCAAGGTCCACCTGCTCAAGAAAGCACATATACATGCCCGTCTGAAGTTTGCCAATGAACATCTGAATGATTCAGAGGACATCTGGGTGAAAGTGTTGTGGTCAGATGAGACCAAAATGGAGCTCTTTGACATCAACTCAACTCGCTGTTTTTGGCGGAGGAGGAATGCTGCCTATGACTCCAAGAACACCATCCCCACCGTCAAACATGGAGGTGGAAACATTATGCTTTGGGGGTGTTTTTCTGCTAAGGGGACAGGACAACTTCACCGCATCAAAGGGACGATGGACGGGGCCATGTACTGTCACATTTTGGGTGAGAACCTCCTTCCCTCAGCCAGGGCATTGAAAATGGTTCATGGATCGGTATTCCAGCATGACAATGACCCAAAACACATGGCCAAGTGGCTCAAAAAGAAGCACATTAAGGTCCTGGAGTGGCCTAGCCAGTCTCCAGACCTTAATCCCATAGAAAATCTGTGGAGGGAGCTGAAGGTTCGAGTTGCCAAACGTCAGCCTCAAAACCTTAATGACTTGCAGAAGATCTGCAAAGAGGAGTGGGACAAAATCCCTCCTGAGATGTGTGCAAACCTGGTGGCCAACTACAAGAAACATCTGACCTCTGTGATTGCCAACAAGGGTTTTGCCACCAAGTACTAAGTCATGTTTTGCAGAGGGGTCAAATAGTTCTTTCCCTCATTAAAATGCAAATCATTTTATAACATTTTTGACGTGCGTTTTTCTGGATTTTTTTGTTGTTATTCTGTCTCTCACTGTTCAAATAAACCTACCATTAAAATTATAGACTGATCATTTCTTTGTCAGTGGGCAAACGTACAAAATCAGCAGGGGATCAAATACTTTTTCCCCCTCACTGAACGTGGGGTGGGTCTACCTAGCATCTGATCTCTATCAAGCTTGAGATTTGAGTAAATAGGAGACCTGAAAACAGTTGGCCTGCTCCTTGGACAGGAATTAGAATAAAAAAATAATAATCTTACCTAAAGTTTAGAGATTAAGATACTTATGTAATCTGTTTACATGTTGTAACAAATGTATCTCTTTCTCTCTTTTATCCTCACTACCCCTCCCTTCTCCTTTCACTTTTTCACAATGAGAGCAGCCCCACTGATATGGAAACACGCAAGACCTTGTTAAACAGGAAATAGACCAGGTATGCTCTGCACAAACACCTCTCGTAATCTCACGATTGCACACTGCTATTGGTTGAAGTGGTACTGTTCTTATGATTTATGTTACTGCTGTCATCATCATGTTGCTGTGCCCCTGCTGTGAATCCCTTTTCTTCAACCATGGTCTTGTTAGTTTGTTTGTTTTCCTCTAATTTTTCATCTTCTTTCATCTCCACTTTCTTTGAATCATGGCTTGAGTTCATTTAGCTCATCCATGTTCAATTCATATCTCACTTCAAAGTGGACAAGATTATAGGTAGTTGAAATACAATCTTAATCTTGGCATAGAAGTGTCAATCTCTTTGAATCCTAATGTTTCATTACTGCGGCTGAAACTTGTAACCGTTTGATATATTGCACTGTACACCTTGTACTGTGTTTTCACCATGATACCATTAATGCTAAGAATAAGAACCCACTTTCTGAATTAGTAACTATTCCACACACACTGTTATGTACAACTTGGTACGTAAACACAAACACAGCATGTACTGGGCTACTTTTGGTTTGCTAATGCCATGTCAATGATCAGTGTGTTGGTTGTAGATATGGTTGACAGTTCTGTCACTAGTGAAACTGGACCATCTGGCAGGGATTATGCACATGTGTAATTAAGACGTCAGGCAGACTCCGTGGCATTGTGACTCAGTGACGTCATCAGAGACAGCAAGTCCTCCTGCTACTCCCAACAGGGGCCTAGGAGGAAGGGCTTTAGACTGCCATGCTGTCTACATGCTGCCCCAATGGTCCCATGCATCACAACAAATAGTGAACCCTAAAACCTGATTTGAATTATTTCTCGACTCTGAAGGAAAATAAGTGCGGATCACGTGGTGGTGGCGCAGGACTTTTTCTGTCTGAACATGAGGGATGCAGAGAGGCCGGGCAGTGATGTCATTGCTTTGGCAGGGGAAATGATTAAGGCGTTGAATCTCAGACCGTGCCCTTCAAATTCAGTCCAGCTTGTTCTCAGTGCCAACTGTAATGAATCATTGAAAAAACTGTCCATGGTGAAGAATTGGGATAGGAGTATTCACAGTGTTGTGTAAAGTAGGGGACATGGAGGTGTTGTTAGGCTAGTCTTTTTTTGTGCCAATCAGAATCGTACAGCTTATAACATCAGTTTTTTGTGTCACCCCAAAAACCTGACCCTACACTTCCTCACAGAATATGAAGCTTGTTTGAAATAGAAAGTGAGAAGCCTGGGTGTTTATTTGTATTTCATAGGTAGACAGGCAGATGCCTGTGTGGAGTTGGTTTCGGTCTCCTGACATGATAGCCTTTATCTCCAAAAGTTATATTGGTAATAAAAGGTTTTTGAAAGATGAGCTCTGTTGCAGTTGCTTTGCCAATCAAGAAACAATCTAAAGATCTAGGATGATCCTTTTAGAGTTTTTAATGCTACAATGAACATTAGGCTACTGAGTACTAACCTGGCAGGGGATACTGTACTGTACTGACTACTGTAGGTCTATACCATTAAGACCAAAGCCAGAATCCCAGGTATTAAAAAGTGTTCAGATGGCGAGAGTTCTGATAACAGGAGAGCATTACAGTGTAAGCTCGGGGTCATGAGATCAGTGTCTATCAAATGATGGGATTTATCTGGGTTCCAGGTGGAGAAAGACTCCAAAGTTGGGTAAATATTGGGAGAAATGATATG
The DNA here is from genome assembly GCF_965601325.2 of Salmo salar. NCBI lineage: Eukaryota > Metazoa > Chordata > Actinopteri > Salmoniformes > Salmonidae > Salmo > Salmo salar. The sequence goes on along the minus strand of NC_138296.1, from coordinate 39,213,306 downwards.
AACAAGATACAGAAATGAAATAACACATAGCTAGCCTAATATCCATGCTGAAATGATTAGGTCAGTCACATGTGGTCGTGTTGAGGGATGCTGTAACTCATTGTGCAACATTGTGATACATTCTGTTAGTGCTCAGTACATGCTACAGGCGTGGCGGGCTGTCATTCTAAGGGAAAGTAAAAGTCCCTCTCCAACAGCACATGACCAAGATCATTTCTAATAAGTAAAACGGGTCTCTGAAAGTACCGGATTAAAGTGTGTCTATAGGATCTCTGGGTATGTTGTTGTTTTGAATAATTCTGGGTTTGTTTAACATTTCTGTCAGCTGTTTTGTCTCAGTAGGATTTCTACTCTGGGTGACTGACTGTTTCCCAGCTGGATGTCAAGTCAACATGGTTGACCTGGACAACAGTCCAGTGTCTTATCATTCTTATGGCTCTTCTAGCGATTGTTCTGTTGTCTTCTGTTATCGTGTATCATTGTATCTATCACAAGTTCACAACAACCCTTCAGGTTACCATGTCACTTTCACTAGAGCTTCCTGGACAGTCCCTGCGGCATCTTTTGGCTTAGTTAAATATTAGTGAAACTAATTCCATTTTATTATGGACAGTGTTGATGGTTTTGGTAGAACTGAGTTATCATACGTGTGTTTGATTAAAGCACTCTGTGTAATAGCTTTCTGGGAAATGACAGGTGAGTCACTCTTATAACACTCGTCAGCAGCTGACTTAACTTGTTTCATTTGAACCAAAAGTGTGACAGTTTGTAAAAGATGGATAACTCATTTTCTGCTCGCTACTAATAAGCAACACCCTTTCAGCTCATAGCCTAGGCCTATATCTATCTACGGCAAGAGGTGGATGAGGGCAGCGCAGCAGGTTTGACGAAAGGGGATGGGTTGCCATGGAAACTGACATAGTATATTATGAACCTGTTTTTAGAAAGAGCCCAGTTTGAAAATAACCCGTTTTCTTGAAGGATTGAAAAGCCTCGGGGTAGGTCACCAGTCAGGACCAGTGGAGTTCAAAGGTTGTGTGAACTTCCTATGCAATGCTTCGCTGGTGACCTCTCCTTCAGCTTGAAAAGTGTGGAGTGGTGGCGCTCCCTTGTCCTGACAGCATAATATGTTTTTGTATGTGCTCCAACAGTTGTAGCTAGATTGTGTAAGGGTGGAAGCCTCTGGAACATCGCTCGAGTGGCAGGAAGCTATTGTTGTGATTTTGGTTCACAGAGGGCAGCTGTGTTAATCCGCCCATCGGGCTCAGGTTACTGCCATGTTGACTTAAAGGTCCTGCACAGTCATCCTATTTCCCAAGTAAAAATAGCCTTTTAATGACCAACACATGCTCAGAATTTAATACATTTTACCTTCTCTCATCTATAATGATCAGTAAGCCTGAAAGAACTGACTGAGTGGGCGGGGAGTTTACATTCATGTGCTCTCCTTGACTGACAGCTCTTTCAAACATCCCTGTGTACATTGCCAGGTAACAAGGTAAACAATGGGCCACAAGTTATTTGTAACAGTATTTTTATTGGAGTTTCACAATTTTCACCCATATTAAGAGATACAAGGCAAAAAAAACAGCACTCACTTACACATATCCGTATGTATGCACGCACGTACACACACCATTTTCCTCTCCCCGCTCAGCGCTTCTCTCACCCCATCCCCCTCATTGCCTCTCTCAATACATACATTTTAAACAAACATAAACAGAAATAAAAAATAAAATAAAAAAGCTCAGTTTAAACCTAGAAGTTGAGTTCCCCACATGGAACGTACAGTGTAATTCTGAAATACATAGATCACCATTCTAAGAGAAACCTCGCAGCATAATAGCTGATACTTCAGGTTCTAGGTAATTTAGGTAAGGTTCCCATACTTTGTAGAACTGATCTGTCTTAGAATGCAATGTACATGTCAGATATTCCAGCGGCACCCATTCAAATAGTATCTTATGCCAATCTTTAATAGAGGGAACCTTATCACTAATCCACTGTAAAAGTATGTTTTTCTTCGCTGCGAAGGTGAGGATGTTGTAAAGCCTCCTCTTACCCACAGAAGTTAAATGCCTACTAGGGAGACCTAACAGTAGAGAGACTGGGTCCAATTCTAGATCGACCCCTAGGATCTTTTCAATTTCTTGCAGAACACCAGACCAATATCTTTGTATTTTGGTACATGACCATAAACAATGTGTTAGGGTGCCTGGGCCACAAGTTATTGATGACCAGGTAAACAATGGACCACATGTCCTTCTGAGCCTAAACTGTATGCCTCAACCCATTTTCTCAGCAAAATGCTCTCATGGTCTACAGAGCTGATCATGGACTGTTGAATATCAGCAGCAATGCACAATTGCATTTCTATTGTTTAGTAACTAATTACAGAATACTGTTCACTGATACGCTTCTTCACCAGAATTAGTAAAGCCTGAGTCACCTTAGACATAAGGCGAATGTACATGAAAACATCATACAATAAGTGTACTGTACAATTTATTGGTGCCTCTGCATTAGCATTATAAAGGAAAATATGTTCAGAATTGTATGTATTGACCAGATGTTTATTTGATTATTTACAATAGGCCAGCATAGCTGAAATATTGATCAACATGAACATTCATGAGAAATGAAGGTGAGAAATATTAGAGGTCGACCGATTATGATTTTTCAACGCCGATTATCGGAGGACCCAAAAAAGCTGATACCGATTAATCGGCCGTTTTAATAGTTAAATTTTTTTTAAAATATATTTATTTATTTGTAATAATGACAATTACAACAATACTGAATGAACAGTTATTTTAACTTAATATAATACATCAATAAAATCAATTTAGCCTCAAATAAATAATGAAACATGTTCAATTTGGTTTAAATAATGCAAAAACAAAGTGTTGGAGAAGAAAGTAAAAGTGCAATATGTGCCATGTAAGAAAGCTAACGTTTAAGTGCCTTGCTCAGAATATGAGAACATATGAAAGCTGGTGGTTCCTTTTAACATGAGTCTTCAATATTCCCAGGTAAGAAGTTTTAGGTTGTAGTTATTATAGGACTATTTCTCTCTATACGATTTGTGTTTCATATACCTTTGACTATTGGATGTTCTTATAGGCACTTTAGTATTGCCAGTGTAACAGTATAGCTTCCGTCCCTCTCCTCGCTCCTATCTGGGCTCGAACCAGGAACACATCGATAACAGCCACCCTCGAAGCAGCGTTACCCATGCAGAGCAAGGGGAACAACTACTCCAAGTCTCAGAGCGAGTGACGTTTGAAACGCTATTAGCGCGCACCCCGTTAACTAGCTAGCCATTTCACATGGGTCACACCAGCCTAATCTTGGGAGTTGATAGGCTTGAAGTCATAAACAGCACAATGCTTGAAGCATTGCGAAGAGCTGCTGGCAAAACGCACGAAAGTGCTGTTTGAATGAATGCTTACGAGCCTGCTGGTGCCTACCATCGCTCAGTCAGACTGCTCTATCAAATCGTAGACTTAATTATAATATAATAAACATACAGAAATACGAGCCTTAGGTCATTAATATGGTCGAATCCGGGAACTATCACGTTTATTCTTTCAGTGAAGTACGGAACCGTTCCGTATTTTATCTAACGGGTGGCATCCATAAGTCTAAATATTCCTGTTATATTGCACAACCTTCAATATTATGTCATAATTACGTAACATTCTGGCAAATTAGTTCGCAACGAGCCAGGCGGCCCAACCTGTTGCATATACCCTGACTCTGCGTGCAATGGACGCAAGAGAAGTGACACAATTTCACCTGGTTAATATTGCCTGCTAACCTGGATTTCTTTTAGCTAAATATGCAGGTTTAAAAATATATACTTCTGTGTATTGATTTTAAGAAAGGCATTGATGTTTATGGTTCGGCGCTTTTGTTAAATCATCCCCCGTTTGGCGAAGTCGGCTGTCTTTGTTAGGAAGAAATAGTCTTCACACAGTTCGCAACGAGCCAGGCGGCCCAAACTGCTGCATATACCCTGACTCTGTTGCAAGAGAAGTGACACATTTTCCCTAGTTAAAATAAATTCATGTTAGCAGGCAATATTAACTAAATATGCAGGTTTAAAAATATATACTTGTGTATTGATTTTAAGAAAGGCATTGATGTTTATGGTTAGGTACACGTTGGAGCAACGTGTACCTAAGCGATTATATGCAACGCAGGACACGCTAGATAAACTAGTAATATCATCAACCATGTGTAGTTAACTAGTGATTATGATTGATTGATTGTTTTTTATAAGATGTTTAATGCTAGGTAGCAACTTACCTTGGCTTCTTACTGCATTCGCGTAACAGGCAGGCTCCTCGTGGAGTGCAATGTAAAGCAGGTGGTTAGAGCGTTGGACTAGTTAACCGTAAGGTTGCGAGATTGAATCCCCGAGCTGACTAGGTACAAATCTGTCGTTCTGCCCCTGAACAAGGCAGTTAACCCACCGTTCCTAGGCCGTCATTGAAAATAAGAATGTATTCTTAACTGACTTGCCTAGTTAAATAAAGAATCGGCCAAATCGGTGTCCAAAAATTCCGATTAATTGGTCGACCTCTAGAAATAGTGGTTAGACGTTTTGACCGGGCAGACTGGTTTGGCCGTGCACTTTTTTGTGAAACTTTTCAATGTTTGAATTTTGAATTTTTGTGTGCCTGAAATGCTCTATATTTGAAATGAATAACTATGAATAACTATGACTTACAGTATGTTGGGTCTGGCTTCATAGCATATCCCCCTTCTTACAGCATGTCCCCCTTTTTCTTGCTAAAGCCGATTTAGTATCACAGCATTCCTGCTACGGTGGTTTACCGGGGAAGCAGTGCAGACAGAGTAGATGTTGGAATTTCTCAAATGTATTATTACAGCTTGATGAGTGGAAAGATAAAGGAGATGGAAATTGAAATAATACCCCCCCCCCCCCTAATCATCATGATTAGCCCCAATGACACAAGCTACATTAACTGTAAGACAACAAGCCACACAATTGAACATTCAATTCTCTGGCAACAGCTCTGGTGGACATTCCTGCAGTCAGCATGCCAATTTGACGCCCCCTCAACTTGAGACATCCGTGCCACTGTGTTGTGTTCAACTGCACATTTTTTGTGGCCTTTTATTGTCCCCAGCACAAGGTGCACCTGTGTAATGATCATGCTGTTTAATCAACTTCTTGATATGCCCCACCTGTCAGGTGGATGAATTATCTTGGCAAAGGAGAAATGCTCACTGACAGGGATTTGAGAGAAATAAACTTTTTGTACATATGGAACATTTCTGGGATCTTTTATTTCAGCTCAGGAAACATGGGACCAACACTTTACATGTTGCGTTTTCTATTTTTGTTCAATGTATATATAAAACACAGGATATCACCTTTTTGACTGCACTGGTCCTTTAACCATGGGGTGAGGCACTAAACAAGACGACAATGGATGGCAGTGTAACACTATGCAAAGCGTTGTATTGAAGTAAAATTAACTGCTGCACCAAATTCTGTAAAACACAGCTATTTAGCTATGCTGCTGTTTTACCTGCTGAGAAAACTGCAAATATGTTTAACAATGAAGGCATTATGAGTAAAGCTCACCACATGACTAATGCAAAAATGGCATGTGGATACAGACTGCATTCCATCAAGTCACATTGATATTTAGTGTAGGAGACCATATCGGTACACACTGCTAAGTGACAGATTAGCTGGAGGTTTGCAAGAGCACCTTTGTGGCCCATGAGTAGCAAGTTGAGCTCTCATTCCAAGCCTATGTCTGTTTTAGGCTGCTCCTATGAATCCGTTAGCATGTGATTTTGTACATTTATCTGCATCTGTTATTGTAAAGCGTTGCCATGGCAAGGAGCTGGTCCTCCGCAGTATTGGCTGGGCCCAGTGTTTCATCTGCGGTCCTGCCTGTTATGGTGGGTTGCCATGGGGATGGGCTGGTCCAACTGCAGCAAGACCCATTAACCTATTAAATTAGGGCTCATACACTTTGTCAGGCTAGTGAACTGGAGGGGAGCCCTGGGAATGTGTCAGGCAGGTGATGGAAGGCAGGAAGCAGTTGGGATACAAGTAAAGGAGGGATGTTCTAGCCAGTTTGGTGAGAGAGTTCTAGACATTTTTGATGAATGTGTTATTTTGTTTATCTCTCAGGTCTGTCCGTCAGCCACCCTCTGTCCCCCCCTTCGATCATGGAGGCCCAAGCAGGGGAGGGGCCAGGCCCAAGTGGTTCGGCTCCTGCATCGTCTGACTCCGCCCCCAGCCCACATAGCGAGGCAGTGACCAATGAGCTGCAAGAGCTGTCGCTGCAGCCCGCCCCCAACCTGCTGCCCCTGAGAGACAGGAAAAACGGTGAGTGCCTGTTCTGATTCCAGGCAACTGCCATCAAGCCCACTGATGAGATTAAAACCCTGGTGGACTGACGCTATGTGGTGCGAAGACCATCCACTTCCATCAGAAAGCTACTGGTATGAACTGTAGAAAATGAAAACCAAGACCGCAGCTATGAAGCATGGACGGGTTACTCAGTCTGAGGCGCTGTGTTGTGTAAACACTTCTATAATGCAGGTAGAACTGTAGAACCGTTACACTTTGCTCTCATACTTCCTCTCACTTGGTACAGTACCCACAGTGGTCTCTGGTCAAGGAGGGAGAGTTGTATGGCAAAGTTGCTAGAATTCCAGCTGAATGAGCTCAACGAGGGGGAGGAGAGTAGTATCTTACCCATGTGCACTCCGGGTCAAAGGGTACCTGGAATGCAGTTTGCAAAAGTGCACTTGAGGAAGAGGAGTAGAAGCTGCTGTGCTGGAATAAAACCAGGCTGAACTTGAGCTTCTCTCATTAAGTCATGAGGAGGAAGAGCTTGTGTATGAAATTATTTTTACAGACATGAGGAAAATACGAACGTGTGTGTGTGTGTGTGTGTGTAGGCGATAAAGTCTAAACATGGGGGCTACTCTCTCCTTTTCAAATCAAATTAAAGTTTATTTGTCACGTGCGCCGAATACATGTGTAGACCTTACAGTGAAATCCTTACTTACAGGCCCTAACCAACAATGCAATTTAAGTAAAAAATAGGTATTAGGTGAACAATAGATAAGTAAGGAAATAAAAAACAACAGTAAAGAGACAGTGAATAATAACAGTAGCAAGGCTATATACAGTAGCGAGTCTATAAAAGTAGCGAGGCTACATACAGACACCGGTTAGTCAGGCTGATTGAGGTAGTATGTACATGTAGATATGGTTAAAGTGACTATTAATATATGATAAACAGAGAGTAGCAGTAGCGTAAAAGAGGGGTTGGTGGGTGGCGGGACACAATGCAGATATTCCGGGTAGCCAATGTGCGGGAGCACCGGTTAGTCGGGCTAAATGAGGTAGCATGTACATGAATGTATAGTTAAAGTGACTATTAATATATGATAAACCGAGAGTAGCACAGCGTAAAAGAGGGGTTGGGGGGTGCCATTTGATTACCTGTTCAGAAGTCTTATGGCTTGGGGGTAAAAGCTGTTGAGAAGCCTTTTGGTTCACGGATTACAATTCTAAGCAACAAACAAAGTCAGCAGCACTGGAAACATTGAAAAGCACTTTGTTCCACCAAACTACACCAGCATCCTAAACCACAAGCATCTCAGCGAAGGGAAGCTGTGAGACAAGCAACTTTTAAAAAGAGCAACCTGATATCATGAGCAATAAAAGTCTGAGTTAATCGTGTTCACTTTTTCCACTCATGCTATCATCGGATGCAGTCCCATTCGCTGAGCTATGTGAGTTTACATAGTTAACATTTTATTACCGCAGCCAAAGCAGCAAACTGCAGCTCTAACTTTGCGTGTTATCCCCGAGCGTACTCATGCTCAGTGTTGTAGTAGTGAACTACATGTAGTTCAACTAGTCATTTAACTCCATTTTGCTGTAGATTGGTGGTAGTTGAACTCAATTCAGATCTCGGTCGTGTTTTCAGTAGGTCATAACGTTTTTTTGCCTTGAGGCTAGCTACTGGAACTACATAACTTTTTCAGCTAAAAGATAGGCAATTTCCTTTTCTTTTTTTGGCATCAGACCTGTCTAATTCTCACTTGAAACACCAGTTTGTGTGTTTTTAATAGGCTAAAAACATTCTGTTAACTTCTTGCAATTTGTAGTCGGATATTTCAGATGTAGATATGATTATTTATCACAAAGTACTTTGTATGTAGTTAACCTCTTGTTCAAAGTAACTTTAGTTCAGTAAACTATATTTTTCTTAAGGGTAGCTTTAATGTAGCTTAATTTCTTCCAGTGTGAAGTAATTAGTAGCTTGGAAAACTGTATTTTCAGAGTAGGTTCCCCAACACTGCACATGCTCAGGTATTTTAGGAATTTAGAGGTTACATACTTGTCCCGATATTTCACTGAAGTGCAGGCAGCTCAACACGACTGTTTATTGACAAAGTTGGGCCCGGGCCCAACCACTTTGCTAAGGAGGAGGCCTGAGAGATCAAGTGTGTAGTGGTTGTCGAGGCACTGCACTCATACCCAGACCGCAGTTGTAATTCAAAACACAGCAGGGCTAGACACTGCTGCCCTGACACTGTGCTCTACTACACTCTGATCTCCATCTTGCTCTGTGACTAAGTGTTCACCAATGGATAGCATGCTAATTGGGGTGTATGGGTGTCAGTGTACGCTTGCCGATAAGCATGAACACACAGGCTCCATTATGAGTGAGCATGCTCTGCACCTTCAGTCTGCTGTTCTGACAGGTGAGGGGAGAGGTGTGAAGTGTCTGTAGGGAGTCAGGTGTGATGAGGTTCCTGGGTCGTGTTTAATAGGTCACGGCACACCAGAGATAAACGTTTCCTAATGGAAAGCAGAAATCTGTGCTCTTAATGAACTAGTTCAGTTCCTCCATGTTTAAAAATGTTTTTGTCTCCTACTGACACTGTTCCACACAGAGCACTGAGTTGATTCTCAGCATAGACACACACACTGGACGTCTTTTTTTTTAAACATTTTTTATTGAATCTCCGAAACACAATATACTTGCAGTGAAGCCGCTCAACAACTACATCATGCCAGTCATCCAACAGACTCCCATTCAGAGCGACACACAGAAGCATCCAGGGTCAATGTCCTGCTCAAGGGCACGTTGACAGATCTCCCACTAGGCCAAAAACCGCGAACCCGAACCCTCCAAGACGTCTGTTGTTTCCATGGAAACAGAAATGTCTTCCTGACGTTTATCTGAAACACTCATGCTCGAGGAGCCTTACGTTGCAGAGAATAATAAACCGATTGATTGATTGTGTGTGTTTTTCTATAATTGTGTGGGTGTTGGTATGTGGATTTTTGGATATTAGCAGCCGAAAGTTATGTTCTTGACGTAGATATATCCTCAATTCCATATCTGTTCATATTTTGATATGTTTACAAATCTATGGTAATCAAGGCTGTCAAACGAGAGAAGGGAGAACGGAGATTAATGGAAGGGGATGACGGGAAGGGAGGAAAAAGATTATGAACGAGGGGCAGCAAAAAGTGAGAGAGATGAGAATAAGAGGCGTATAAAGTACACTGCTATGAGTCTAAATGTGTATTTTTTTTCAACTGTGAAATATTACTGGAAAACCTTGACACCTGAACCATATAGCTGACCTCATGTACTGTGAATGTGATTGACCAGGAATAAGGGACGTGACAGTAAGGATGACTGCACAAAGAGTTCATAAGAGTTTATTCACCCTGAAGTCTTATGTTCCCTACTTGCTCTTTCATCTCTGGCCCTGAACACATGCTGCCAGATGTACACAGCAGCTGGATTGAACATTTTGGACCACTAAAAACATCAGTGTTGTTTGGGATGATACACGCTGCCATCTTGTGGTTGACAGAAACACTTTAACTGGCCATACAGCATTAGAGGAAGGACAGGGAATTGAAGTACTGTGGCACATCACATATACATTGACATTTGCATGTATGCAACATGTCCTATGAATCACGAGATGAGGTTCATTTTCAAACCTTGGAAATTCTCTTAATGTAATCGAAATGTCTGTTTCAGTGTTAACTTGTGTTTTTATGTGTTCAAATGCGCTGAGGATATTGAACAGGTTCTAGATCCTTAACACAAGATATGTGTGGAGTCAGGTTGTGTGTGTGCAGGGATATCTGTGAGTAACCCTAGCCGCCGTCTGCACCAGTTAAGGGTAGCTGGATATAGCCCCCATAGCCAGCTGGCCTACTATTTAAAACAGTCAGCCCGAGGGGAAGGCTTGGTGGGGGAGGGGGGCTGCTCACATTCTGGAGCCCAGGCCCAGAGAGAAGGAGTTAATTTGAGACTTGTTTTCCGCACACCCTTCCTCCTGAGTAAGACCTCGATGTGTGAAGGCAGCAGCAGTAACTGTTTGAATGTGGACTCCATCTTGTTTCAAGCACAGAAGGCCCACCAGATACTGAAACGCCAGGGCCCAGTTTCCAAAAAACATATTAAGTTCATCGTTAGAACCTTCGTAGTAGCATGGTTAGATTTCCAAGCTGTTTCCCAAAAGCCTTGTTACTAAAGTTGCGCCTCAAAACGCCCTTTGTTTACCGACTGCCTCATACCACTCTTAACAGGCAATTGCGTCGTTAGATGCTTTTGTTGCCCTTCTGCTTCACTTTTTACACAGATCTCCACTAAACATAGAAACAAGATGTTTATCTGTCTCTGTGACCGCCGATAACATCGGAACAAAGTTGACTACATATGCAAAGTTGCCAGTGTTTTTGTAATTGTTACAAACAAGTGAAGGATAAAAAAGATGCTTCAAATGAAAACTGAGATGCATACAGTATAGACTCTAGGGATATATATTGAAATCGTATTGAGTTCTATTTACAGTAGCTAATTGTAGGCTACTTTCTGTCATTTTTGACTCAATATATTTTGATGTGCGCAATTATATGCCCAAACTGATTTAGTGCATTATTATTGGGTCAGCATTAGAATAAGCCGCCTCATTATTTGCAGCCATAATGTGGTAATATATCTCTCTAGGAGCTGATCCATCGCCATTATTGTGAAATAATTTGAATGTTAAGGTAAGATTTGAATGGAAGAAAGCTGATCTGAGAGCAGCGCTGCCTTTCTTTCAATCCTAACAGTATCGCCACATGCTCCAACGACACACTTAGCGAATGTTCTCTCTCTGTGGTGGTTTGGGAAACTCATGTTAGATCTTCTGCCGTTGTAGCGATTCATAGTTAAAACACTCATTAGTTTAATTTTCATCAGTCTAATTCTCCCCCCCCCCCCCCAAGACCGCTTCTAGGAGATGTGATTATTTTACCTCCCTGTCTGAAGGTGCTTAGTCACACCAAACCTGCAGGCTAAATGCATCTTCTGGGATTGGTTATGAAACAGCTGGTAGGTGTTTCACTACCCCTGCTGGAACTACCAGAGGTCAACTCTGTATACAGTTTCCTTCTTTCAGAAGTCATAATGCTTCAGTACTTTATAAGCATGTACAGTAGAATCGGCAAGTAGCCTCACAGAATAGTTTTTTTCTCTAGCTATTTCGTGTTTTCCTTGGGCCTTATCAGCAAGGAATTGGTTGGATTGTTTGGCAATAGTGAGAATTGGTTTGCATTTAGTACCGGGCTATGGGCTGATTTTTGACCCTACATTCTTAACTTACAATTAATTTGACCTTGACCTTGCATAGTTCTGAGCATAACCATCACTGATCTAGTATTCAGAGGATGCCCACAGGAGCTCTATTTCAGTCTGATAAACATTGATTATTACCACTTTCACTGAAACAGCAGAATGCAACTTTAGGTATTTTGGATATGCTTAGAGCCCCTGTGAGTTATTAGCTTTTCCTATCATCAGTATTTATGGCTGATAAACACACACTCTCACACACACACACAAACATGAAAGCAGGATTATCCCTGCAAGCATATGGTTGGTGCCTTATCTGCAGCAAGGGGGATCAGAGTCTTCATTTCCCCCTTCCTTGTCAAACTGAGCTTTGCCTGAGGATTGCGCATCCTGATTCCAGCATCTCTCACACTCTCTCTCTCTCTCTCTCTCTCTCTCTCTCTCTCTCTCTCTCTCACTCACTCACTCACTCACTCACTCACTCACTCACTCACTCACTCACTCACTCACTCACTCACTCACTCACTCACTCACTCACTCACTCACTCACTCACACTCAGTTTGTGGGCATCTGTAAATAGTCTCTTATACTCACCTTTATTGTGGCCGGCTCTCTGAAGCTAGGCCATTACACAAATGCAAAGTGAATGCCAATAATAATCAAGAGCTTCCCTGGGGATTTTCTCTCCCTGACATAGTTCTTTGTTATGACCCTCAGGCTAGTTCCCGACTTTATTTTAGCTCACCTGATCCACCATTAAGTGAATACAAATGGTAACTTTGGCAGTACACACAGCTGTAGGCTACATTTCTGTTTTTAAATGTCTGTTTTGGCAGTTTTTTGTACTTCATCTTTAGAAAATGATTTTAGGGCTTTGATTAGCATTGATGTTTTAATGAGAAGTGGCAGACCAAAACGTGTTTCACATTTTAAAGTTCTCACTCTCTGTCACTGCCTTCTTGTATTAGCAAATGTTTTGCTTACCAAAGTCAAACGGTGAAGACTGAAACCGTCAAAGACCCAGCCTTGGCTTTGGGACAACGCGTGTTTCTGTTTGGGGATCTGTGTGGTGGCAGTTTCTTCCCTGGGGCCATTATGCTGTCTGCCTACATCAGGGTACTGTGTGAGGCCATTATGCTGTCTGCCTACGTCAGGGTACTGTGTGAGGCCATTATGCTGTCTGCCTACATCAGGGTACTGTGTGGGGCCATTATGCTGTCTGCCTACATCAGGGTACTGTGTGGGGCCATTATGCTGTCTGCCTACATCAGGGTACTGTGTGAGGCCATTATGCTGTCTGCCTACATCAGGGTGAGGCCATTATGCTGTCTGCCTACATCAGGGTACTGTGTGAGGCCATTATGCTGTCTGCCTACATCAGGGTACTGTGTGAGGCCATTATGCTGTCTGCCTACATCAGGGTACTGTGTGAGGCTATTATGCTGTCTGCCTACATCAGGGTACTGTGTGAGGCCATTATGCTGTCTGCCTACATCAGGGTACTGTGTGGGGCCATTATGCTGTCTGCCTACATCAGGGTACTGTGTGGGGCCATTATGCTGTCTGCCTACATCAGGGTACTGTGTGAGGCCATTATGCTGTCTGCCTACATCAGGGTACTGTGTGAGGCCATTATGCTGTCTGCCTACATCAGGGTACTGTGTGAGGCCATTATGCTGTCTGCCTACATCAGGGTACTGTGTGGGGCCATTATGCTGTCTGCCTACATCAGGGTACTGTGTGAGGCCATTATGCTGTCTGCCTACATCAGGGTACTGTGTGAGGCCATTGTGCCGTCTGCCTACATCAGGGTACTGTGTGGGGCCATTGTGCCGTCTGCCTACATCAGGGTACTGTGTGGGGCCATTATGCCGTCTGCCTACATCAGGGTACTGTGTGGGGCCATTATGCTGTCTGCCTACATCAGGGTACTGTGTGGGGCCATTATGCTGTCTGCCTACATCAGGGTACTGTGTGAGGCCATTATGCTGTCTGCCTACATCAGGGTACTGTGTGGGGCCATTATGCTGTCTGCCTACATCAGGGTACTGTGTGAGGCCATTATGCTGTCTGCCTACATCAGGGTACTGTGTGAGGCCATTATGCTGTCTGCCTACATCAGGGTACTGTGTGAGGCCATTATGCTGTCTGCCTACGTCAGGGTACTTACTGTGTGGGGCCATTATGCTGTCTGCCTACATCAGGGTACTGTGTGAGGCCATTATGCTGTCTGTCTACATCAGGGTACTGTGTGAGGCCATTATGCTGTCTGCCTACATCAGGGTACTGTGTGAGGCCATTATGCTGTCTGCCTACATCAGGGTACTGTGTGAGGCCATTATGCTGTCTGCCTACATCAGGGTACTGTGTGGGGCCATTATGCTGTCTGCCTACATCAGGGTACTGTGTGAGGCCATTATGCTGTCTGCCTACATCAGGGTACTGTGTGAGGCCATTATGCTGTCTGCCTACATCAGGGTACTGTGTGAGGCCATTATGCTGTCTGCCTACATCAGGGTGAGGCCATTATGCTGTCTGCCTACATCAGGGTGAGGCCATTATGCTGTCTGCCTACATCAGGGTACTCAAGTACTATTTGAAATAGTAATCTCCTAGGGGGCAAAGGTCCGGATGGATTTTGTCATTTATCGGCGTAGTAACAAACCTCCACCTCGCAACCCATGTGACCCCAAACTGTTCACAACCCTCTTGTTGGCGTAGAGAAAATCTTGCAGTTTTAAAGCTAATTTCCCACAATTTTACACATTTTGCATGGGGCAGAGCATTTTATTTTGTTGCTGTTTAAAGCAAATTTTCTGCAATTCTACAAATGTTTCCATGTCTTATGTGTGTTTTATATGATACCAGGGGTCAAAGCCTGACCTACTTCCAAAAAAGAAACTCAGCAAAAAAAGAAAGATAATTCATAAAAATCAAAGATAATTCATAAAAATCCAAATAACTTTGCAGATCTTCATTGTAAAGGGTTTAAACACTGTTTCCCATGCTTGTCCAATGAACCATAAACAATTAATGAACAAGCACCTGTGGAACGGTTGTTAAGACACTAACAGTTTAGACGGTAGGCAATTAAGGTCACAGTCATGAAAACTTAGGACACTAAAGAGGCCTTTCTACTGACTCTGAAAAACACCAAAAGAAAGATGCCCAGGGTCCCTGCTCATCTGTGTGAACGTGCCTTAGGCATGCTGCAAGGAGGCATGAGGACTGCAGATGTGGCCAGGGCAATAAATTGCAATGTCCGTACTGTGAGACGCCTAAGACAGCGCTACAGGGAGACAGGACGGACAGCTGATCGTCCACAGTGGCAGACCACGTGTAACAACACCTGCACAGGATCAGTACATCCGAACATCACACCTGCGGGACAGGTACAGGATGCCAACAACAATTGCCCGAGTTACACCAGGAAGGCACAGTCCCTCCATCAGTACTCAGACTGTCCGCAATAGTCCAGCCTCTCTCAGCCTAAGGGCTTGTAGGCCTGTTGTAAGGCAGGTCCTCACCAGACATCACCGGCAACAACGTTTCCTATGGGCACAAACCCACCGTCACTGGACCAGACAGGCCTGGCAAAAAGTGTTCTTCACTGACGAGTCACGGTTTTGTCTAACCAGGGGGGATGGTTGGGTTCGCGTTTATTGTCGAAGGAATGAGTGTTACACCGAGGCCTGTACTCTGGAGCAGGATCGATTTGGAGGTGGATGGTCCGTCGTGGTCTGGGGCGTTGTGTCACAGCATCATCAGACTGAGCTTGTTGTCATTGCAGGCAATCTCAACGCTGTGCGTTACAGGGAAGACATCCTCCTCCCTCATGTGGTACCCTTCCTGCAGGCTCATCCTGACATGACCCTCCAGCATGACAATGCCACCAGCCATACTGCTCGTTCTGTGCGTGATTTCCTGCAAGACAGGAATGTCAGTGTTCTGCCATGGCCAGCGAAGAGCTCGGATCTCAATCCCATTGAGCACGTCTGGGACCTGTTGGATCGGAGGGTGAGGGCTAGGGCCATTCCCCCCAGAAATGTCCGGGAACTTGCAGGAAGAGTGGGGTAACATCTCACAGCAAGAACTGGCAAATCTGGTGCAGTCCATGAGGAGGAGATGCACTGCAGTACTTAATGCAGCTGGTGGCCACACCAGATACTGACTGTTACTTTTTGAGAGGACGTTTCTTTTTTTGCTGAGTTTATATTTATTTATTTTGTAGTCCGGACCCGCGGCCTGTATTAACCCCGTCTGGGACCGGGTCCGGACCGCAGTCCGCCAGTTGAATATGGGGCGTCTAGATTGTGAACAAAGCTCACAGGTGTGCACTCTTATGTTGTCACTAATGAGCAAAGGTGCCAAGGGGGAAGTATTTGATTGTGGTTAGGAGGAAAAGGTTTAGCTGAAGTGTGTCGGTGTCTGTCAATGGCGGAGTGAGTGGGTGCAGCAACAGCTGTGACAGTGCTTGATCAAGGATTCACAGGAATTTGACACACACTCACAGACCCACACACTCACCTCACTCACTCGCCTTGCTGCAGTAGATACTGGCTCTTGAAACTCATAGCAGCTGTACATTTCCACTGCAAGCCAGTGTTTATTTTTTCCATCTTTTTCATTTGGTTTTGTTTTTTCAATGAGATTTGGGCATTTTTTGGAACTATTCTGAACTTTGTTTGCTAAAAAACAAGAGAAAGAGGAGAGGTCAGTGAACACAGTTGTGTATAGAGCACTTTACATGGACTTTTGGAAAACTTCACTCTTCTCATGATTTTTGTCACTTGCACAAGGACCATTTCTATTCTAATGCTCTTATTTTGGTCCATCGGGCGACATCCTGCATTAATATATTTAGCAGAATCTCTGTGACTTTTCCAAAAGATATCACAAACCTGATAATACATATTGACTGTATTGGACTGAACTGAACAGAGAATTCTATTTTTGTTACATTTGAATGTTTTTGGACATTATTTGATGGGACCACTGTCTTTCAGTAATACTTATTTATTGTTTTGAACCTGATCACCATGCTGGACACCAACCCGTCCCTTCACACAGACCCCACCTCTTTTGGGCACCCTCCAATCAGCAACAGCATGGATAAGCAACGCATACGATTGGAGTTAGAACGCCGGGCTTGTCAGAGCCTGAGGGAAGGTGGGATTCGTATTATGCACGCACACATACACACAAACTCTTTATAATAAGAGATGTGGAAGATATGGTTTCATTGATATCTTTGTTTGGTTATATATATTTTGAAACGGCATCATTATGGGGAATTATTATCCTTAATAAGTTAATAAGTTTTCCTCAGTGAATCGTTTGTATTGAGTTATGCTGCTCAGGCCGGCTCAGTGGGTGTCTGGTGTCTTCTGGGCTTCTGGTCAGATACTAAGTGGACCTTCTGGCCCCGGTACAGATGGGGCAGCGCCAGGATTCTGTGCCCAGTGGACAATGCTCAGGCACCTGTGGGTGCAGCCAGGACCGTGACACCAACTGAGTTGGAGCGAGAAGAGCCTGAACAGACTTAGTCGTGACACACTGAGAATCTCACACTGACTTTTAGAGAAACATAAATGTGCTGTGAGGCAGATACGCTGGCCCACTGAGTTAAGGTGAGAAATACTGAGACTGATGAAGATACTGTGGTGTTTAGTGTGACACACAGAGACGGGTTTAGATACTAAGACACAGATGGACGCTGAGGGAAAACAGGGACAGGCTTGAGACACTGAGATGGACTTGGAACCATTGAGACAGACTGTGATTTACCGAGAGGTTATTTGCACCGAGACGTACAGTCTTTCAGAGACACTGTATGATACGGTAACTCACAGGCACCTGCCTTGGCAGCCAGTTTGACTTCACAGAGTTTCAAAGGTGGACAGCATACCTTGGCCCTGATTGAGGAGGGTGTCTGTTCACATGTGTCCCCTCATTCAGCCAGGCCGAGCCCAGGCCTTAGATTTCTGCTTCGGAGCAGTTTGAGTGTCGGGTGATTTACAGTAATATTCCCTGTAACTCAACAGGCTGGGCCGGGCAGAGAGATAGAGTTCCCAGATATTACAGTGTGGTGCACAAATAGAAACCAGCAGGGAGAAGGATGGGTTTCATCTCAGGGTTGGGATGGAGGGAATGGAAGGTTTTGAAAATATTCTCAAAGAAGTAAACGATTGAATAGGCGTTTGTAGAAAAAGTGCACAGGAAGTTTTGAAGCGACGCACAGAGAAAGGTGACGATACATAAATTGAGCACAAAGGGAGATATGGAGAGGGACAGGTGGTAGGAAAATGTCATGTTCTCGTTTACATCACATTGAGGTACTGAGAACGGTAATGAATTCAAATTGTGGCATTTCAGAGTGAGCATTTGCCTAGAAAAGATTGTGTATAAGCACCTGGCATCATTCCCCTGTCAGTCCTTGGCACAACTAGCAAATCATCTGCCACTGGAGGAGTGCCTCCCCCCAGTAAGCCCATCTCGTCTCCCGTTGAGGGGACTATTGGGAGTCCTACGTCAAGCAGCCATATAAGAGAAAAGAGGAAGATTTGGCCCAGGCGGCGACAGCCAGGACTGTCAGAAATGTTGACGCTGGTCAGAGATGTGAAAAACCACAGAGGCTTAGCTCAGAGAGAGACGGAGACCATGAGAAAGAAGTCACACATCGCCCACACTGATCTCACTCTGACCTATTAGTCAGAATACTTCCCTGTGGTTCCCATGAAGGCAGCAGACCAGCTACAAACACAACTACCTCAGGAGGTGCACACAAGCATCACTTTGTGTACAGTACAATGGACTGGTCCAACAATCATACTCTCACACATGAACACCAGGCCACATACTGTATGGCTATGTAGTATACTGTAACAGCTTAACTTCCCCTCACATGTACAGTATCACATCTCTAATTTCATGAAAACTGCTTATGCGTGTACTGACAATGTAGGTTTACTTTACTTCACATCTGACAGGAATCACTTACATGAGTCCACTCAGCTCGCTGTGGCTGAAGTGTAAACACTGGATAGCAATGATGATGTGATGAGAACATGGTCTCCATCACTAGCTTTCTGTGTTCCTTCTATAGGCTTGGTCCAGCTGAGATTAGGCAGCTGTTAGCGAGACACATTTATTCGTGTCATACACATTTAGTCAGTACAGAAGTGTTACCATTTATCTGTACATATACTCCTCTCAATATAACAACTCATTCTATTTTGAATTGTGAATGTGGGCCTTCCTGTTTTTACAAGTCCTCTGTGCATTAGCATTGTTCAAGCCATGCGGAAGTGTCACTCTCTCTATCTCTCTCTGTGTGGTAGAAGTTGTCAAAACGCGACAACCCGGCTGCTGTTTGAGTGTAGAAACAGGAAGCGCGTGTGTGTGTGTGTGACAGGGACCATCTGCCTGCTATTTCTCCTCCCTGCCTCTGATAACCTCTGTATCGGTTGTCAGACGACTCTGTGGGAGGGAGAGAGGAGAGAGCAAGGGCCAAAAGAGCAGTGAGTAGGTTACTCTTCAACTCTTGGCTTCTACCTCCCAGAAAGATACACTATATTAATTTACAACAGGGCTGTAACCGGCCTTGTATTTCCTCCCAAGGAGAAGAGCACGGAACGGAAACTGACTTTAGGGCGTTTGGGTTTTCACTTTTGGTTGTTGCCCTTGCTGGTTCTGTCTGTAGTGTACTCACCTGACCTCTTGCTGTCCCTCTTATGCAGTGCTCCAGCTCAAACTCCAGCAGAGACGGACCCGTGAGGAACTGGTCAGTCAGGGGATCATGCCACGTAAGTAACACTCTCTTGTCCGTCAAACTACCTCATCCCCAAACAAATCTCCCCTTCCTCTAGCTGCTACCTCACCTCATTAGCTTGCTTTTCAAAGTGAATGGATAGTTTGTTGACCTAACCTCACGCCCATAAGAATCAGTAAAGCTACTCCATTGCGGTCACCTCACTTGTTTCATAACAGGCACTTAATATACAACAGTATAGTATCTTACATGGCTATACGCATCTCAATGCTTTGCTTCATGTTCTAAGGTTCTAGGGATCCTGATGATTTATGCATGTGGTTAAATCGTCGCCGTCTTTTTTCTGAGAAATGTCGTTGTCAGTCTTCAAAGTGGATCGAGCTCCTTCCTCTGCTTCTGACTTGTGAATGCTAAACTCAGTCAGTGTGTACTGGGGCCTGTGCATTTAATTCATTGCCACATTTAATTTTGAGCTGTTACACTTGTTCTTTTCATTGCACAGTCAATGAATGTTTACATTGCTAAGATAGACTTCCTCTCTGTTTCACACTAGTTAGTTCCAGGAACCTCTTTTTTAACCAATTTACATCCTCTAACTATATTTAGTACAATATCAGAATACGCCACAGAACACATTCTGTTTGGTGTAAAATGTATGACATTTGGTGTCAACATAGTAAACACAGATGACCTGTTCTAAGCCCAAATATGCCAAATATATGATTCAACTCATTGTTTGTGAACTACAGCTGTTTCTGTATTGTACTATATTTAGTCTTTGGACACATGGGGTTACTGTTTTTTTACACATTTCATGATTAAAGTCATGTAAATATGTTCAAATTATCAGATCTTAATAGTTATATAGATTGCCTGGACCTTATATTAGGGATGCACGATATATCGGTGAACATATCGTAATTGGCCGATATTAGCTAAAAATGCCGGTATTGGCCGATGTCTAGTTTAACGCCCAATGTACAAAACCAATGTCAAAGCTGACGTGCATACCTATATAACGAAGGTACATGACGTAATGACAACACGTGAAATGTTGCGCTATACATGCAACACGGCATTCCTAAACTAGCCCACAATGTCTGCTGTGTTGATCGAGCAGTCAAGCAGTCATTTGCAAGAGTAACAACATTTCAGCGAGACAACTCGAAGGCGAAATCCATTCAAGCCAAGATAATGTAATTCATTACCCTTGACAATCAACCGTTCTCTGTCGTGGGTGATGTTTGGCTTTCGCCGACTGGTCAAGCACCGGTTTACACTACCAAGTGCGCTATTTTTCAGACGTTGCCCTACCGGAGTTACACAGTAATAGCGTCACTGCTATTAGCTTCATGACATGCATACTATGGAACGCCGTTTGGGTCTTTGCGTGTCAAAAAAGATAGTAGCACTGTCAAAGCTGTACAAAAAAATCATAATCTCCTTTGTTTTGTTGACGTTGAGTGTGAGGTTATTTTCCTGACCTCACCTCCTCCCTGTAGGCCGTCTCGTCATTGTTGGTAATCAAGCCTACCACTGTAGTGTCGTCTGCAAACTTGATGATTGAGTTGGAGGCGTGCATGGCCACGCAGTCATGGGTGAACAGGGAGTACAGGAGAGGGCTGAGAACGCACCCTTGTGGGGCCCCAGTGTTGAGGATCAGCGGGGTGGAGATGTTGTTTCCTACCCTCCTACCCTCACCACCTGGAGGCGGCCCGTCAGGAAGTCCAGGACCCAGTTGCACAGGGCGTGGTCGAGACCCAGGGTCTCGAGCTTAATGACGAGTTTTGGGGGTACTATGGTGTTAAATGCTGAGCTGTAGTCGATGAACAGCATTCTTACATAGGTATTCCTCTTGTCCAGGTGGGATAGGGCAGTGTGATTGCGATTGCATCGTCTGTGGACCTATTGGGGCGGTAAGCAAATTGGTGTGGGTCCAGGGTGTCCGGTAGGGTGGAGGTGATATGACCCTTGACTAGTCTCTCAAAGCACTTCATGATGACGGAGGTGAGTGCTAAGGGGCGATAGTCATTTAGCTCAGTTACCTTAGCTTTCTTGGGAACTGGAACAATGGTGGCCCTCTTGAAGCATGTGGGAACAGCAGACTGGGATAAGGATTGATTGAATATGTCCGTAAACACACCAGCCAGCTGGTCTGCGCATGCTCTGAGGACGCGGCTAGGGATGCCGTCTGGGCCGGCAGCCTTGCGAGGGTTAACACGTTTAAATGCTTACTCACGTTGGCTGCGGTGAAGGAGAGCCCGCAGGTTTTGGTAGCGGGCCGTGTCGTTGGCAATGTATTGACCTCAAAGCGAGCAAAGAAGTTGTTTAGTTTTTCTGGGAGCAGGACATCGTGGTCCGCGACGGGGCTGGTTTTCTTTTTGTAGTCCGTGATTGACTGTAGACCCTGCCACATACCTCTCGTGTCTGAGCCGTTGAATTGCGACTCTACTTTGTCACTATACTGACGCTTAGCTTGTTTTATTGCCTTGCAGAGGGAATGGCTACACTGTTTGTATTCGGTCACGTTACCGGTCGCCTTGCCCTGATGAAAAGCAGTGGTTCGTGCTTTCAGTTTTGCACGAATGCTGCTGTAACAGTGTAGGTTCCGTCCCTCTCTTCGCCCCAACCCGGGCTCGAACCATATTAGCGCGCACCACCGCTAACTAACTAGCCATTTCACATCGGTTACACTGCCACCAATCCACGGTTTCTGTTTGGGGAAGGTTTTAATAGTTGCTGTGGGTACAACATCACCGATGCACTTGCTAATAAACTCGCTCACCAAATCAGCGTATTCGTCAATGTTGTTGTCCGACGCTATGCGGGAACATATCCCAGTCCACGTGATCGAAGCAATCTTGAAGCGTGGAATCAGATTGGTCGACCAGCGTTGAACAGACCTGAGCATGGGCGTTTCCTGTTTTAGTTTCTGTCTATAGGCTGGGAGCAACAAAATGGAGTCGTGGTCAGATTTTCCGAAAGGAGGGCGGGGCAGGGCTTTGTATGCGTCGCGGAAGTTAGACTAACAATGGTCCAGGATTCTTTTCCTCCTGGGTAGCGCATTCGAAATGCTGATAAAACTTGTTTTCAGATTAGCCTTGTTAAAATCCCCAGCTACAATGAATGCAGCCTCAGCATATGTGGTTTCCAGTTTACATAGAGTCAAATGAAGTTCATTCAGGGCAATTGATGTGTCTGCTTGGGGGGGATGTATACGGCTGTGATTATAATCGAAGAGAATTCTCTTGGTAGATAATGCGGTCGACATTTGATTGTAAGGAATTCTAGGTCAAGTGAGCAAAAGGACTCGAGTTCCTGTATGTGGTTATGATCACACCACGTCTCGATAATCGTAAGGCATACCCCCTGGCCTTCTTCTTACCACAGAGATGTTTGTTTCTGTCTGCGCAATGCGACAAGAAATCAGGTGGCTGTACCGACTCCGATAGCGTGTCTCGAGTGAGCCACGTTTCCGTGAAACAAAGAAAGTTACAATCTCTGTCTCTCTGGAAGGCAACCCTTGCTCGGATTTCGTCTACCTTGTTGTCAAGAGTCTGGACGTTGGCGAGTAGTAAACTCGGGAGCGGTGCGCGATGTGCTCGTCTACGGAGCCTGACCAGAAGACCACTTCTTCTGCCCCTCCTGCGGCACCGTTGTTTTGGAGCGCCGGCTGGGATCCGATCCATTGTCCTGGGTGGTGATCCAAACAGAGGATCTGCTTCAGGAAAGTCGTATTCCTGGTCGTAATGTGGTTAAGTTGACGTTGCTCTTATATCCAAAAGTTCCTCCCGGCTGTATGTGATAAAACTTAAGATTTCCTTGGGTAACAATGTAAGAAATAATACATAAAAAAAACAAAATACTGCATAGTTTCCTGAGAATGCCAAGCGAGGCGGCCATCTCTGTCGGCGCCGGATGTAGGGTCCGACCACCATTAATCAAATAAGAACTGTCTTATAAATTAGGGTTATTTTAGATGATGACACCTAGCTATATAGTTAGCTAGCTAACTATTGTCGTGTTATTTGACGTGTATCTTTTTGACACGCAAAGACCCAAACGGCATTCCATAGAAATCCCGGTTGAGAATGAAACAACTGAACAAATGAACAACGAAACAGCAAGTAAGTGAAAGAAATAGGTTTTGATTATGTTTTACTGGTAATGGGGACATACGTAAATGCCAACGAAATATATTTTCGGTCAGTTGTTTGTGTAACCTTTTATTTAACTAGGCAAGTCAGTTAAGAACAAATTCTTATTTACATTAACGGCCCGGATGACGCTGGGCCAATTGTGCGCCGCCCTATGGGACTCCCAATCACGGACGGTTGTGATACAGCCTGGATTCAAACCAGGGACTGTAGTGACGCCTCTTGCACTGAGATGCAGTGCCTTAGACCGCTGCGTCCGTGTGTGTGTGTGTTAACTATTTAACTGTACTAGAATGCTTAAAAGGCAGCAAAAAAATTGTATATCAGTTATCGGTATTGTTTTTTTTTTTTTTTTGCAAGGATATATTGGTATCCAATATTGATATCCAAAAATATTGGATATCGGTATCGGCCAAAAATGTAATATCGGTGCATCATATATACAAAAGTATCTTTGCTGACAGGTGTATAACATCGAGCATAAACAACTATACAATCTCCATAAACAAACATTGGCAGTAGAATGGCCTTACTGAAGAGCTCAGTGACTTTTAACGTGGCACCGTCATAGTATGCCACCTTTCCAACAAGTCAGTTCGTCTAAGTTCTACCCTGCTAGAGCTGACTCGGTCAAGTGTAAGTGCTGTTATTGTAAAATATAAACTTCTAAGCGCAACAACGACTCAGCCGCTAAGTGGTAGTTCACACACGCTCACAGAACGGGACCGCTGAGTGCTAAAGTGCGTAGCACGTAAAAATAATCTGTCCTCGGTGAGAATGCTACTTGCCCGAATGCATAGTGCCAACTGTGAAGTTTGGTGGAGGAGGAATAATGTTCATGGTTTGGTCTAGGCCCCTTAGTTGCTGTGAAGAGAAATCTTAATGCTACAGCATATAATGACATTATAGACAATTCTGTGCTTCCAACTTTCTGGCAACAGTTTGCGGAAGACCCTTTCCTGTTTCAGCATGACAATGCCCCCGTGCATAAAGCGAGGTTTCGTGAAGAAATGGTTTGATGAGATCGGTGTGGAAGAACTTGACTGGCCTGCACAGAGCCCTGACCTAAACCCCATTGAATTGGGATGAATTGGAATGCAGACTGCGAGCCATGCCTAATCACCCAACATCAGCCACAAGACCTCACTAATGCTCTTGTGGCTGAATGGAAGCAAGTCCCCGCAGCAATGTTCCAACATTTAGTGGAAAACCTTTCCCAGAAGAGTGGAGGCTGTTATAGCAGCAAAGGGGGGACCAACTCCATATTAATGCCCATGATTTTGGAATGAGATGTTTGACGAGCAGATGTCCACATATACAGTGCATTCAGAAAGTATTCAGACCCCTTGACTTTCTCCACATTTTGTTACGTTACAGCCTTATTATAAAATGGATTAAAACAATTGTTTCCCTCATCAATCTACACAATACCCAATTTATTCAAAATAAAACCGGAAATATCTCATTTACATAAGTATTCAGACCCTTTACTCAGTACTTTGAAGCACCTTTGGCAGTGATTACAGCCTTGGGTATGACGCTACAAGCTTGGCACACCTGTATTTGGGGAGTTTCTCCCATTCTTCTTTGCGGAGCCTCTCAAGCTCTGTCAGGTTGGATGGGGAGCGTCGCTACACAGCTATTTTCAGGTCCAAAAAGTGCTGTAACTTCTTAACAGTTCACCCGATATGGATGAAAATATCCTCAAGTGAAAGCTGACAGTCTGCACTTTAACCGTATAGTCATTTGTATCATTTCAAATCCAAAGTGCTGGAGTATAGAGCCAAAATAAGAAAACATGCTTCACTGTCCCAATAATTACGGAGGGCACTGTATATACAGTACCAAAAATTAAGATCTGATCACTTGAACAAGACATTAACCCCATGTGTCCAAAGGCTAAATATAGAACAATATCAAAACCTCATATTGTAGACAAATGCTTTGGCCGGTAAAAAATGTCCATCAGTAAGCTCAGAGAACAAGTGTACCAAAGGAAATGATACATTTCCATTATGGACATGAATGGGTTCAATCTGATTGGGTTTATGAGTAATAAACCAGTAGCAGACATGTTTTTCGTTGGCATTTCATTCATTGAGGATGCATGATCCTCCTCCTCCTCAGGGTTTTGAACCGCCAATAGAATACTTTCTCTCTTCACTTTCAAATCTCTATTTGGCCCAGTAAAGGAAATGCACATGTACTAACAATACTCTCTATGCATTGCAAGTTGTTCATATTTACAGTACACTGCCTAGTATTACAGGAACAGAACACTATTATAAATTGCTCACATATTTTCCTTGTTCTGTAGGGAACCACAGAAGGGGTAGGTCTTATGGTTTGACACAGACTACCTTAGTGTTTAGACAAGTATTTAACAATGCGTATTTTCCATGCTTTTGGAGTATTAGAGAAGATACGAATTGAAATCTACTCCTATTAGTAATGTTGCGACAAAGGGTGCCGTTGAATTCAGTCACACTCTGTTCTGACAGTGTGTAGTGGTTGTCAGACCTTGAGTAGGCTAGAGTAGTTATTTGAGTTGTCATCTTCAGTGTCTTCCATCCTTGGGCACTCTTCATGAAGCTTTGCTGGTAACAAGTGAGACGGCACACAGTGTTGTGTGCAGCGGGATTGAATTCAATGTGCGGCCATCAAAAAAAAGGCTTGCATTTCCTTCTACTACGAACAGCCTTGATACGTTAGAATATTTCTTTATTGTGCTTTCCGAGTGGTGAAAATGCAACAGTGTTAGTCAGTCACAGTAGCAGCTTTGTTGGGATGTATTGCTCAACCTTATTATATCTGCTATTGCTGCTTCTCTTTTATGTTTACTTCTCCTTTCTTACGTTGATCAGAAGGGAACCCCGGTCTGCATGGGGCCAGACTAAGCAACAAGACCAGGGTCTCATTCAACATAAGAGAGGGAGGATGTTGGAGAGAGTGCAGAGGGTGAGAGGAGATGGCAGAGAATAGTAGAGGAGAGGGTGAGAGGAGAGGGTGTGAGGAATTGGTAGAGGAGAGGGTGTGAGGAGATGGCAGAGAACAGTAGAGATGGCAGAGGAGAAGGTGTGAGGAGATGGCAGAGGAGAAGGTGTGAGGAGATGGCAGAGGAGAAGGTGTGAGGAGATGGCAGAGGAGAAGGTGTGAGGAGATGGCAGAGGAGCAGGTGTGAAGAGATGGCAGAGGAGAAGGTGTAAGGAGATGGCAGAGGAGAAGGTGTAAGGAGATGGCAGAGAACAGGAGAGGAGAGGCTGTGAGGAGATGGCAGAGAACAGGAGAGGAGAGTCTGTGAGGAGATGGCAGAGAACAGGAGAGGAGAGTCTGTGAGGAGATGGCAGAGAACAGGAGAGGAGAGGCTGTGAGGAGATGGCAGAGAACAGGAGAGGAGAGGAGAGTCTGTGAGGAGATGGCAGAGAACAGGAGAGGAGAGGAGAGTCTGTGAGGAGATGGCAGAGAACAGGAGAGGAGAGTCTGTGAGGAGATGGCAGAGAACAGGAGAGGAGAGTCTGTGAGGAGATGGCAGAGAACAGGAGAGGAGAGGAGAGGCTGTGAGGAGATGGCAGAGAACAGGAGAGGCGAGGAGAGGCTGTGAGGAGATGGCAGAGAACAGGAGAGGAGAGGAGAGGCTGTGAGGAGATGGCAGAGAACAGGAGAGGAGAGGCTGTGAGGAGATGGCAGAGAACAGGAGAGGAGAGGCTGTGAGGAGATGGCAGAGAACAGGAGAGGAGAGGAGAGGCTGTGAGGAGATGGCAGAGAACAGGAGAGGAGAGGAGAGGCTGTGAGGAGATGGCAGAGAACAGGAGAGGAGTGTCTGTGAGGAGATGGCAGAGAACAGGAGAGGAGAGGCTGTGAGGAGATGGCAGAGAACAGGAGAGGAGAGGAGAGGCTGTGAGGAGATGGCAGAGAACAGGAGAGGAGGAGAGGCTGTGAGGAGATGGCAGAGAACAGGAGAGGAGAGGCTGTGAGGAGATGGCAGAGAACAGGAGAGGAGAGGCTGTGAGGAGATGGCAGAGAACAGGAGAGGAGGCTGTGAGGAGATGGCAGAGAACAGGAGAGGAGAGGCTGTGAGGAGATGGCAGAGAACAGGAGAGGAGAGGAGAGGCTGTGAGGAGATGGCAGAGAACAGGAGAGGAGAGTGCTGTGAGGAGATGGCAGAGAACAGGAGAGGAGAGTCTGTGAGGATATGGCAGAGAACAGGAGAGGGAGAGGCTGTGAGGAGATGGCAGAGAACAGGAGAGGAGAGGAGAGGCTGTGAGGAGATGGCAGAGAACAGGAGAGGAGAGGCTGTGAGGAGATGGCAGAGAACAGGAGAGGAGAGGAGAGGCTGTGAGGAGATGGCAGAGAACAGGAGAGGAGAGGCTGTGAGGAGATGGCAGAGAACAGGAGAGGAGAGGAGAGGCTGTGAGGAGATGGCAGAGAACAGGAGAGGAGAGGCTGTGAGGAGATGGCAGAGAACAGGAGAGGAGAGGAGAGGCTGTGAGGAGATGGCAGAGAACAGGAGAGGAGAGGCTGTGAGGAGATGGCAGAGAACAGGAGAGGAGAGGCTGTGAGGAGATGGCAGAGAACAGGAGAGGAGAGGCTGTGAGGAGATGGCAGAGAACAGGAGAGGAGAGGCTGTGAGGAGATGGCAGAGAACAGGAGAGGAGAGGCTGTGAGGAGATGGCAGAGAACAGGAGAGGAGAGGCTGTGAGGAGATGGCAGAGAACAGGAGAGGAGAGGCTGTGAGGAGATGGCAGAGAACAGGAGAGGAGAGGCTGTGAGGAGATGGCAGAGAACAGGAGAGGAGAGGGAAAGAGTAGCAGTCACAGGAAAGGCATTTGTCTGCTAAACGACCACCTGACGGCAGGTGAGTCATCATGTCTACTGACTACTTCCTTCGCTCCCTCTCCTTCTCTTGCTTCCCTCCTGAATACATATTTAACCTCCTAGGTCTGAGTATCAGACCATACTGCAAAATAGGTCGTCCTTGCTGGTACTGTCAGTGTGCAGACAGCCACTTCTCTTTCCTCTCATTCCCTTTTACATTTTTGATGTAGTGCACTTTGTATGGAATAGGGTGCCATTTGGGACACAGTCTCTGTTTTATGCAATCCCAGGGTGACACCACTCCAACCAATCAGAGAGCAGTGTGGAAGTGGTCTCATGTAAAAGCAGTGTTTTTGTTTCAACCACAGATAAAGAGAAGAGCTAAATGAGTGTTAGTGATCACTGCTGACCGGAGGACTGGTTCAATCGGAGGCCTGCAACATTTTCTACTCACCGCCTCAGAGATGCGTACACTACATGACCAAAAGTATGTGGACCTACTTGTTGAACATCTCCTTCCAAAATCATGGGCATTAATATGGAGTTGGTCCCCCCTTTGATGCTGTAACAGCCTCCACTCCTCTGGGAAGATTTTCCACTAGATGTTGGAACATTAATGTGGGGGACTTCAGCCACGAGCATTAGTGAGGTCGGGCACTGATGTTGGGCGATTAGGCCTGGCTCGCAGTCGGCGTTCAAATTCATCCCAAAGGTGTTCATTGGGGTTGAGGTCAGGGCCCTGTGCAGGCCAGTCAAGTTCTTCCACACCGATCTCGACAAACCATTTCTGTATGGAACTCTTTGTGCATGGGTGCGTTGTCGCATTGTCATGCTAAAACAGGAAAGGGCCTTCCCCAAACCATTGCCACAAAGTTGGAAGCACAGAATCGGCTGAAATGTCAGCGCTTCAGCACTCGGCGGTCCTGTTCTGTGAGTTTGTATGGCCTACCACTTCGCGGCTGAACCATTGTTGCTCCTAGACGTTTCCACTTCACAATAACAGCACTTATAGTTGACTGAGGCAGCGCTAGCAGGGCAGAAATTTGACAAACTGACTTGTTGGAAAGGTGGCATCCTATGACGGTGCTAGGTTGAAAGTCACTGAGCTCTTCAGTAAATCTATTCTGCTGCCAATTTTTCTCTATGGAGATTTTATACACCTATCAGCAACGGGTGTGGCTGAAATAGTCCACTAATTTGAAGGAGTGTCCACATACTTTTGTATAAATAGTGTTCAGCCAATTGGCTCTTTGTCCAGACAAACATTAGCCTGAATGTGCACTGTTGGGTGGATAACATAACATTCTAGGACGTTGGCTAACAGTCATACGTTTGCTTACGCACATTGTTACGAGTGTATGAAAATGAATTACTAAGTCAAGATAATGGGATTTTCCATAGCGTATACTGTACGCTCTAACCTAGAAAACAGTGAAGCATATTCAGGACGCGCACACTCATGTCTCTGTGGAGAGAAATGTAGATTTTTACAATTTGAAGCATTTGTCTAATTCAAGATAACAATGAAACGCATTGTCAAGCCTTCAATTACAGGAATCAAAATTACCTTTTAAAATAGAATAGATACTTTATTGTCCATTTTGGACAGTTTAATGACGCTTGATTATTGTTTTGTATGATTGACATGAGCTGTTTTTATTAGATGGCTGTTATAGCTAGTGATATCACATACCGAGTATTCAATTAAATAACAATCATGACTGTTTCTCATGGTTGGAATCATTTAACAGTATTTGTGCGACTGCATGCGTGGTTAGCCGGCTGTGGTGTAAGGGTGTGTTTGTGTCACACTGTGTGAACCTGGGCTATAATAAGCAGACCTGGTGATATCCTACCTTGCATGTTATTTATATCCACTTTAAGACACAGGGTGCTGCTACTAGTAAAACTGCAGAGAAGACGTGATCCACACACCATCATGCATGAAACACTCGTCCTCACGCTCACAGATGCACTTAGGTGACTCTCGTTATTCTGCATGCATAAATCCATCACGGTCCATGATGTTCATAAGCTTAGCCACAGATGCAGACACAGTCAGTCCATTTAGGAGCGCAGGGATGGACTGAGAAGAATTCTTTCACCATGTACATTTCTTTAGTGGCGAGTGGTCAGGATGTACAGTGTTTTGCTCAAGAGGCTAGATATATTTCGCAGTCATGTTGGTTGATTATTTGGTGAAGGAAGGTTCAGGAAACACTTTCAACAATGAATACCTAATTAATATTGCATTAAAGAAGATTAGGGTGCTATGCTATGAGAATATGAGAGCAACAGCAATTATTGTTTTATTATCTTTCATTAAATTCAATTAGAAGGTGTAATTGAGGGTCATTTTGTTCAGCCCATACTGATTGGTTACATAATGGGGTGTTGTGACTAGAAGGAAGGGGAGGAAGCCAGACAGGAAGTGAAAAAAGAGAGTGAAAGTGGGGTTCATGTACAGGTAGTTGCACAGACAAACACCCAGCATCAGACTAAACACATTCAACTCCACTATAAAAACACAACAACAGACTTCAACCAGATGTAAACTACTCAGGATAACACCTAACTCTCAAAGGCCTCCTGACTTCAGATCCTGGAATGGCTCTTTGATGTTGTCAGCACAATGCCTCGTTAATGAAGGGGGCTGTGCTTTTTACTGGTTGGCTCTCCTCTGTGTCTTCCTCACTTAAACACCCACAGCCCCCGAGAGCCGCCCCCTTCCATTACAATAGTTGGATTTTCAAATCAACCCCCGAGGAAGAATAATCAAACGTTTGAGATGGCTGTAGCGTAGCAGGGCCGTTACATGTTATAACTGCTACGTAGTAGTCCCTCTTGTACCCTAACAGCAGGGCAGTGTGTCAGCAGCGAGCGGGTTGGAGGCCGGTGATGCAGGCGCTCACGCAGATAAATGGGGCTTTTGGCTCTGACCTCATCATCGCCCTCCTGCTCCTCTCTCCTCACTGACAGACTGGCGCGCTGGAACCGCACCGCCCAAGGAGGTCATGTCTTCTTCCAGGAGGCTAGGGGGCACAGGGGTAGAGTCCTAGGGGTGTGTGGGTAACAGTGATGTGCCCATGCTCAATGGGGTGAACTGAGGCTTGTGCCGGTACTATGAGGCTGACCTGCGGCCAACTGACCTGACCCGCCCGGTCAGAACACACACTGTGCATTGCAGGGAGTGAGTGGGAAGGAGAGGGGGGCGGGAGCTAATGTGTGACTGACAATCTAGCTAGCACTCTCTTTATCGCTGTCTCTTGTCTGCTCTGACTGCAGAAACAAGGTACTGAAGGTAGCTATATGATAGCTCAATATACTATACATGCATTATTCTATAGACCGGGAAGCAATATGTAGTGGCTGGAGTAATTCTCAAACAGTGGAAAATCACATTCAGGGAGAACTCTTCGATGTCTCCATTCCATTCCCACCTTGTGACTGTCAGATCATGAAAATGGAAACCTGCTATTTGACTCATGAATGACTAGAGGCATACTGATGTGCTATTGGTTTTGAGTACTCAAGTGTAAAATGTAAAGTACATTATGAAGTCCTTGCCTGGTACATGAGGGCATACGTTTCTAGCCACTTGTTTTTTAAACATCAGCGTGAACATACACTTTGCCCTGTTAATGTCCTCTCTCTCTCTCTCTCTCCAGCGCTGAAAAGTCCAGCTGCCTTCCACGAACAGAGACGAAGTTTAGAGCGAGCGCGGGTGAGTTTCTCTTCATACTCCTCTCACTCTTTGTGTTGTCTGTCAGATGAACACTTTTAAACTGACCCTCAATGGTGAACTGGTTAAAAAGTGAATCATTTCTCCCCTTCTCTCTTCCTCTTTTCTCTTTTCTCTTCCTCTTCTCCCCTCTCCCAGACTGAAGACTACCTAAAGAGGAAGATCCGAAGTCGGCCGGAGAGGTCGGAGCTGGTCAGGATGCACATTCTGGAGGGTGAGTTTCTCAGACAGCGCCCCCTCCCTGAGCCATAGGGTGCTACACCTAAAAAAATGTAGGCTATAAAATAAATTCCCTCAATTGTTTGCTCTTCCATTCCATTAGCTGATATTGAGTGCCATAACTATGTAGCTGTGCTGTGTGTGTGCTTTTACCTTTGTATTTGCATCATTACATAAGCATTGAAGTTGAAAGTCACAGCTTTGATTTCCTGGTTCCTGATAAAGATCACGTGCCTGATGGTTGTTGGCTGGCTAACCCGCTGTGTGCTGTGTGTTCAGAGACGTCGGCGGAACCCTCCCTCCAGGCCAAACAACTGCAGCTGAAGAGGGCCCGTCTGGCTGACGACCTCAACGACAAGATCTCCCACCGTCCCGGCCCCATGGAGCTCATTCACAAGAACATCCTGCCTGTACACAGCAGCATCAAACAGGCCATCATAGGTAACTAAAGCAGCAGCATCAAACAGGCCATCATTAGGTAACTAAAGCAGCAGCATCAAACAGAGCCATCATAGGTAACTAAAGCAGCAGCATCAAACAGAGCCATCATAGGTAACTAAAGCAGCAGCATCAAACAGGCCATCATTAGGTAACTAAAGCAGCAGCATCAAACAGAGCCATCATAGGTAACTAAAGCAGCAGCATCAAACAGGCCATCATAGGTAACTAAAGCAGCAGCATCAAACAGGCCATCATAGGTAACTAAAGCAGCAGCATCAAACAGGCCATCATAGGTAACTAAAGCAGCAGCATCAAACAGGCCATCATTAGTAACTAAAGCAGCAGCATCAAACAGAGCATCATAGGTAACTAAAGCAGCAGCATCAAACAGGCCATCATAGGTAACTAAAGCAGCAGCATCAAACAGGCCATCATAGGTAACTAAAGCAGCAGCATCAAACAGGCCATCATAGGTAACTAAAGCAGCAGCATCAAACAGGCCATCATAGGTAACTAAAGCAGCAGCATCAAACAGGCCATCATAGGTAACTAAAGCAGCAGCATCAAACAGGCCATCATAGGTAACTAAAGCAGCAGCATCAAACAGGCCATCATAGGTAACTAAAGCAGCAGCATCAAACAGGCCATCATAGGTAACTAAAGCAGCAGCATCAAACAGGCCATCATAGGTAACTAAAGCAGCAGCATCAAACAGGCCATCATAGGTAACTAAAGCAGCTGCATCAAGCAGACACAGTACCACTCCATATTATGTAGCCACACTAGCAAATTACCTCTCATGATGATCACTACACTATTCTATTTCAACAGCATCAAACAGGTTCTTGTAAGAAGTCCACCATTCCACAAGCCCAATGTTTCCAATTGCCACAATTCACAAATTCGCTCACTAGCGTGACATGAACATCTGCTGAATAAGCAAAAATAGTCCACCCAGTGAAACTCTATATGAAGGTCATCATATGAACTCTGCTCACATCGGACCCAGTCACACGTCATATTAATACTGTGCATCTGTGTGTGTCTCAGTGTATGTGTGTGTATGTACAGTGCAT
The DNA here is from genome assembly GCF_965601325.2 of Salmo salar. Lineage (NCBI taxonomy): Eukaryota > Metazoa > Chordata > Actinopteri > Salmoniformes > Salmonidae > Salmo > Salmo salar. The sequence goes on along the minus strand of NC_138296.1, from coordinate 39,179,421 downwards.
TCGGAAAGTATTCAGACCCCTTGACATTTTGTTACGTTACAGCCTTATTCTAAAATGGATTCAATCTACACACAATACCCCTTGACAGCAAAAACTGTTTTTTAGAAATGTTTGCTAATTTATAAAAAATAAAAAACTGCAATATCACTTTTATATAAGTATTCAGACCCTTTGCTCAGTACTTTGTTGAAGCACCCTTGGCAGTGATTACAGCTTCAAGTCTTCTTGGGTATGACGCTACAAGCTTAGCACTCCTGTATTTGGGGAGTTTCTCCCATTCTTCTCTGCAGATCCTCTCAAGCTCTGTCAGGTTGGATGGGGAGCGTCGCTGCACAGCTATTTTCAGGTTTCTCCATAGATGTTCGATCAGGTTCAAGTCTGGGCTCTGGCTGGCCCGCTCAAGGACATTCAGAGACTTGTCCCGAAGCCACTCCTGCGTTGTCTTGGCTGTGTGCTTAGGTCGTTGTCCTGTTGGAAGGTGAACCTTCGCCCCAGTCTGAGGTCCTGAGCACCCTGGAGCAGGTTTTCATCAAGGATCTCTCTGTGCTTTGCTCCGTTCATCCGTCCCTCAATCCTGACTAGTCTCCCAATCCCTGCCGCTGAAAAACATCCCTACAGCATGCTGCCACCACCATGCTTCACCTTAGGGATGGTGCCAGGTTTCCTCCAGACAGGACGCTTGGCATTCAGGCCAAAGGGTTCAATCTTGGTTTCATCAGACCAGAGAACCTTGTTTTTCATGGTCTGAGAGTCTTTGGGTACCCTTTGGCAAACTCCAAGCGGGCTGTCATGTGCCTTTTACTGAGGAGTGGCTTCCGTCTGGCCACTCTACCATAAAGGTCTGATTGGTGGAGTGCTGCAGAGATGGTTGTCCTTCTGGAAAGTTATCCCATCTCCACAGAGGAACTCTGGAGCTCTGTCAGAGTGACTATTGGGTACTTGGTCACCTCCCTGACCAAGGCCCTTCTCCCCCGATTTGGCTGGGTGGCTAGCTCTAGGAAGCGTCTTGGTGATTCCAAACTTCTTCCATTTAAGAATGATGGAGGCCACTGTGTTTTTAGGGACCAGAAATATTTTGGTACCCTTCCCCAGATCTGTGAATCGACACAATCCTGTCTCTGAGCTCTACGGACAATTCTTTTGACCTCATGCCTTGGTTTTTGCTCTGACATGCACTGTCAACTGTGGAACCTTATATAGACATGTCCAATCAGTTGAATTTACCACAGGTGGACTACAATCAAGTTGTAGAAACATCTCAAGGATGATCAGTGGAAACAGGATGCACCTGAGCTCAATTTCGAGTTTCATAGCAAGGGGTCTGAATACTTATGTAATACGGTGTTTATGTTTAATACATTTGCAAACGTTTCTAAAAACCTGTTTCCGCTTTGTCATTATGGGGTATTGTGTGTACATTGCTGAGATAAAAAAAAAGAAAATTGAATCCATTTTAGAATAAGGCTGTAACATAACAAAATGTGGAAAAAGTCAAGCGTCTGAGTACTTTCCGAATACACTGGAATGCACTGTGTGTGTGTTAAAACGTGTGTGTGTGTTAAACCTCTGCTTGTCCCTCCTGGCCATCTCCTCCAGCCAAAATGAACATATTGATGTTCAAGTTGGTATTCCCCCACCATGCCCATCTAGAAGGGCCTTGCCTGCCTTCAGATGCTTCAAAGCTGCTGCCAAGCATGGAGATATCATTCTTAACCTTAGATATGTATTTACACACACACTGTAAATTCATGACTGTCTGATGAGCAGGGGCCAACCTCATTGCCCACCTCCCCACTGCGGGCCCCTCATGGGTGCAAATTATATTAATCATACTAGTGTTTGTTCGCATTTGTGCATTCACAGTTCACAGAAACATGTTGATTTCAATTTCACACAACACTATAAAATGTGAGGGTGTCAGTTTGTGTGTGTGGGGCTGTGTGTGCGCACGCATCGAGACATGACTTGGCACAGTTGGTTGGATTAGATGTAAAGGAAATGTATTGCCACACCAGAGTTCACATAACAGGTAGTCTCTACTGTGCTGTTAAACCGAGAGATAAATGAGATGATAGAAACTGGATTGATTGCTGTGAAGATGAACGTAAACATGTCTGAGCGTCAGGTTCCAGCATGGTTCAATCTCAGGGGATTGCCCTGGCTGTCGGTGGTTCTTAATAACAACAATCAAATTACAGGCAGTCATATCCACACAGAGAACAGGGACATGACTTAAACCTGTGCTGCTTTCCACACTCTCAGCCACACAAACACACACACAAACGGCGGTGGAAAGGGGAAGCCATCACATGATTGGTTCAGGAAGAGAATGAATCGTATCCCATATTGGTTATTCATCATCTCCCACTGATGGGAAATTAATAGCCAACGGTGCTCACTGAGCGCTCCAATTGCCTGCCATCTGTAAATAAAAGATCCATAATGGTCCTTATCAAAGGCGTGGGGATGTACCAGCCATATACAACGTGATGATAAAGCCCCGGGCCCAGCAGGCCTCCATCTCCCCCTGCTGCCTGCCTGCTGCCACTGCAGGAACCTCTGTTGATGCTGACTGGCTGCTGAGAGAAATGATGGCATGGCTAATGTTGACACAAAAGCCTGGCTTTTTTTTACATGGCTCCCTCACACTACATCACAACAACGATGACTGAACTGTCACTGGTGGCTCATTATTCTACTTTCTCTCACTGTTTATCTCCCTCTTTTTTCCCTCTTCTCTCTTTTCACTCTTTTGTTCTGTCTTCTCTTCATCCCTCTTTCTCTCCCTTAGAGACAGACTTCCCCAAGGTTGCTGGGGAGATATCCTCCTTTGATGAGGACAGTAGTGATACTCTCTCTCCTGATCAGCCCATTGGTCAGGAGTCTCCTCTGGGCCACGCCCCTCTGCCCTCTCCCCCCGACGCCCTAGCTTGCAACAGCACCCCCACACAGTTTCTCACTCAGGTTCCTCCGCCACCCCCTCCTCTTCCTCCCTTCTATGGGCCCTGCCAACCAGTGAAGTTGAGCAATGGGACAGCAGTTCTGAGAGCCGCCCCTGCACTGAACAAGGTTAGTGGCAGCTGTCACGGCTAATTATGAGTATTGTATCAAAGCCCATTGTATTTGTATTATTAGTTTAGCATTACTTCTGTTGTTAACAGTAGACTAGTCCAGTGTTTAATCCACTACGTCTCAATGGTCTTTCCCCCTGCAGTCCCAGCCAAAGCCCACCTCAGAGCGCCCCCCTCAGCGATCCAAGAAGCCCAAGGACAACAAGCCCAAGGTGAGGAAGCTGAAGTACCACCAGTACATCCCCCCAGACCAGAAGGCCGACCACGAGCCGCCCCCTCAGCTGGACTCCACCTACGCCAAGATCCTCCACCAGCAGCAGCTCTTCCTCCAGCTGCAGATCATCAACCAGCAGCAGCAACACTACAACTACCACACCATCCTTCCTGCACCACCCAAGTGAGTGAGTGTGTGTTTGCGCGTGTGTATACAACTGCTTCACATACCCATCCACTCCAGCCTGTATCCTATCCTATCATCGTTTTGACTCTCGTTTTTTTCTCTCCAGACCACAAACAGATCAACCACTTCCCACCAATGGCCCCGCTCCTTCTCCAGCCGTACCCGCCCCCTCGACATCCTCCTCCAGTCAAAGTGCACCAAGCCGGCAGAGTGACACACATGTGGGAGGGGCCACACCAGGTTCTTTGCCTCCTAACCTGGACGACCTGAAGGTCAGTAAAAGCCGTTGCATTTATCAAGAGTTGACTGTGTTGACAAAACCAACTGTGTCTAAACATTTCACATTCTGACACCTTCTTTTGTCCTCCAGGTGGCTGAACTGAAGCATGAGCTCAAACTGCGGAGCTTGCCTGTATCAGGCACCAAGAATGACCTCATCGAGCGGTTGAGGAACTACCAGGCTCAGCAGAACAGTCGTGGTGGTGGTAGTGCAACAACTACAACAGCAGGGGGTGCCACAGGGTCAGGGGCCGGAGCTCCCAAAACCAACCACCCAACACAACAACAACAAAAACAACTACTAAAACAGCAGCAACAGCAACTTTCCCAACACCAGGCCCTGTCCTCTATGGTCCACCAATCAGGAGATGCAGGTGTGGTAACCTTGGCAACCTTCCCATTCATGACCACTGCTCCACAGCAGATCATGCACTTCGGCAGCACTAGCTCCTCCCCGCCTGTCTCTCCTGCCCACTCGGACCGCTCGCTAGCTGGGATGAGCCCAGACGAGACGAGCTGTAATGGAGACGCATTTGGGGAGATGGTAGGTCTCCTTTCTATATCAGATGTGTCCTTACTTAAAAAAAATATATATGCTTTTATAGGGCCCAGATATCAGGTTTTATGGTTTGAATCTTGAGACTACTGTTCTCTTTCCAAATAGGTAAGCTCTCCCCTCACCCAGCTAAGCCTCCATCCCTCCCCCCAGCACCTTGGCACTATCAAAGAGGAGATGAGTGGCTCGACCCCAACAGCCTGCCAGTTCTCCATGGCTGCTCTGCAGAAACGCCTGCAAGTAGCACCCCCGTCTGTGAACAAGGACCAGATGCTGCAGGAGAAGGACAAGCAGATCGAGGAGCTGACCTGCATGCTAAGGCAGAAACAGCGGCTGGTGGAGACCCTGCGCGTCCAACTGGAACAGGGCAAGAGAGGGGGCCGGGACGCCCTCCCAGAACCCCTGGGCCTTGTCAGGGTGAAGGAAGAGCCCCCAGACATACCCAGTATCCCCTCCACATTTTGCCCCAATGCCCGCTCACCGACCCCTTCCCAGTGCCACATGGAGGTCACCAAGATGACCATCAAGCAGGAGGTTGGGGACGTGGAAGAGGCCGTGGAGCCGTCCTTGGAAGCCCCACCTCAGCAGGTGCAGCTGGAGCAGATCCAGGCACAGCAGCGGTCGCAGCTGGAGCAGCTGAAGGTGCAGCAGACGCAGCAGATCAACGCGCTGCAGCTGGCACAGCAGCAGGCCCTGCAGCAGCTGCTCTTACAGCAGAACCAGCAGAATCTGCAGAAACACCGCTCACTGCAGAGGAAGAAGAAGTCCCACAAGCAACAGCTCAAGCAGCAGCAGCAGCAGCTACTGTCCCAACAACAACAGCAGATACAATCAAAGAATCAACAGCTGTTACAGTCAAAGTATCAACAACAGCAGATATTGCAGGCACAACAACAACAACAACAGCAGCTGAAGTCAAAACAGGTCAGTGGCAGTCAAAACAACTCAACGGCTAGTCACAACAAGAGCTGCAGACAGTGACAGCAAAACACATGTGATCCCAGTCAGAATAGTCAGTGTGTCACCTTGTGTTACTCTCTCACTGACTAATGCCTTTGGTCTCTTCCAGGTGTCTCAGATGTTCCTCAATCTGCAGTCGAGCTCCACCACTTCCTTCCCCTTGGATCTCCTCAAGACACACTCCACACCTACCCTGGTGACAGACAGCAACGGCAACCATTTCCTCATCGCACTAACCAATCACTGTGCCGAGAGCCAAGGGAATGATACGCCACAAGGCACTCCACAGGGCAAAGCAACCAATCACATCATACTGCAGGTAAACATTTAAATCCCTGTTTCACTCTCAAACCTAATGTTTTTGTTTAGGGACTCCTTGTGCTGCTTACTTTTCTTCTCACGCTATTTCTCTCCTTGGTCTAACCAGAGACTGCAGTCAACTCCCACCAAGCTGCCCAGCCAATCCCCTCTTCAGTTGTCCAACAGTGACACCCAATCAAAACCGAAAACTCAACCAGGCCTTGTGAAACAGCCAACCAGAAAGGTAAGGGAAAGGTTCTAAAAGCCTGACATGTAGGATGTCCGTTGAACAGTGGTCAATGGAGCCTCAATTATGGTGGTGACTGGCTTGTTGCTAATGTCCCATTAAGTGAGAGAGTCATTCAGAAATGCCTCGGTGACTCCAATAATCGGCTGTGGTATGTGAATTAACAATGTAAAGCCTGTAATACGCTGACAGCATCCTTGATATATATATAAGAGCTGATAACTAATGCAATGTAATAGTGATTATTATTCTGGTAATTACTGTAATGATGTTCCTCATCTTTGTGATTTATGTTTTAAACTCAGAATGAAGCTTTCAGCTCATTTGCATCTCAGCTAATTAAGATTTATCTCCCATTTTGCTTAGGGACAGAAGGCGGGGCTGCAGGTGTCAACCAATCACTCCCCAGGGGTCGCTCTCTCCTTCTCTGCCCCGCCCAATCTCCAGCCTTTCTTCCCCAGTGATGACTCCTCCGCTTCTGAAAAAGACGCCTCCCCCTCTCCTCCAGCTCAAACGGTAATTGTGAACCTGTTAACTTGTACTGTAGCTGCGCTTCTCTAAAGGGACAAGTTAATAGTATACATTTTTAAGACATGAGAACATTGTTGTATTTCCATCAGGAGGATTTGAGTCCAGGTCTTGACCATGAACCCCTGTTCAGCCCTCCTTCTCCCAAACAGACGCCCTCCCCTAACCCACCGGATGACAAGGTAACCCACGCCGCCTGGTTGTTTCTATGTTTGTGTCTCAGAGGTCTCATTATGGACAACCATGCCGAGACTCTTGCTCTTTTGTATTCACCTCTCAACTCAGTGGCTGTGTCACGTTTTACTATTCTCCCTGTGTCTTGCTCCCAGGATAATGGATCCACCCAGCATATGGACGACCTCTTCGACATCCTGATTCAGACAGGAGGTGAGTGTTGAATGCCGATAGAAGGAGAACTCCTCCTGGTTTCCTGATTCAATATTTGTCTCCTACTGGTTGACATTTCTTCTCTCTCCTCCTCTCCCAGAAATCTCAGCCACCTTCAAACCAGCGCCCGACCCTTCCCTGGCGCGACTGCGCCCCAACACCCCTTCCCCTTCCCACTCCCAGGCCCCCTCCCCTCTCCAGCTGCAACTCCACTTCTCGCCCTCCACCCCTCCTGAACCCGAGACCCCCCAGCCAGGCCCAGGGGAGGAGGTGGAGCTGCAGGCACCGGCCACCGTTGATCAGGACGTAAGCAACACAGGAAATGGACGTCTGGAGGACTTCTTGGAGAGCACCACGGGCAAACCCCTCCTGGGTGTGGAGCCTGGCGGGCCCCTGACCCTGATTGACGACCTTCACAGTCAAATGCTGAGCACCCCCAGCATCCTGGACCACACATCCTCGCCCATGGACACCTATGAGCTGTCGGGCTACACGGCCAACCCCCCTGGCCTGGACTTCGGAGACCATGCCCTGGACAGCATGGACTGGCTGGATATCACCATGGGAGGGGCGAGCAACGAGATTGCAGGGCTCGCCCCACTGGGTCCCCTGGGCCCCCACACGCCCCCCAGCGTCTTCTCAGCAGACTTTCTGGACAGTTCAGACCTGCAGCTCCACTGGGACTCCTGCTTATAGCCCTGGACAGTCTTAGTGTCATCCACACAGATGGATGATGATGTTACATTGTAAAACTCTCTTTTCTCAACGTACGGTACAACAACTCAAAAACACACTGGCTCTACTGCACTCTGAACTCAGTCCCTCTTACTGACTATCACTTTGATAGATTTCTTATGTTCTATAAGGCAGGCCCTCTTACACACGTAGCTTAACAACCCCTGTGGACCGTAGTTGATGATGCGCCTTCATCTGAGCCTGTCAGCAGCTTACCGTAGCTACCCATCTAGACTATTGTCTACGTTTATTATTGCCCTTAGTAGTATTAGTAATAGTATGGAGATATTGGAACAATGTTGAACCAGTAATGTGAGAACAAGACGATAATCACGTCTGTCTATCAGCTTTAGGGTTAAAAAAACCACAACCTACTTATTTTCATGAGAACTTTAGAGGAGATGATCAGGGAAGCCAAGGTGAAGGAGAATCAAGTAGCTGTTTGTTAGCGTGAATGCATGCAGGAGTCAGACCATGGCTCCAGTGTAGCAGTCTGGTGAGCGCAGCTCTGGCTGAGTAGGAGAACTGCAGGAGGAGCCTGGTACAGAGGAGAGACACACAGACAGATATTTGACTATGATATATATTTTTTCCCATAATATGGGATGTATTTTGGAATATATTTGAAAATGCCAGGAAACATGATTTCATGTTTTAGAACACGTGGTCTCACTCGCTTAACTTTAATGATGTTGCTCTAGAATATTATGACGGACGTGATAGGATTTGATAAAAATGAGAACCGGCTTTTTTAACGGAGGTATTGCTGCTACGTAAGTGTACTTTATCTCCCTTGGACGTAGGTTCATTTTCATAGACGCGCTGGACTATATGTCAGCCAGTACTGTAGCTAAAGTAAGTTAGGGTTAAGAGATTGCAAAGACGGAAATGTTTGTTTCATTTTAACCTATATAAGCAATTAAGTATGCAGAGATGACGTGTTTCGTGTATGCTGTAGTCCACTCCATCAATTATAGTGATGCCTACTGAACCAGGAGCTGCAGTGGTGAACCACGAATGTTGTGTTATTATTTTGGGTGCCACTTAACATCAGGACTGTATTATTATTAATATGTACTGTATCAGTACCTTTGCCAAACAATTTATTAATAAAGTCCTCCCTATAAATTCTTGCTGTAATATACCAATTTAGACACTGAAAATGTATTATAATGCACAGTTCTTTTTTTGACTTGACAGTGTTATTCCATTTTAGGCAATGGAGCACTACGAAGTACACGGTTTACTGTGACAAATTCTGTTAACAGTGTGAACTCTCTATCCGGAGTTAGAAAACCTATTTTGTATTACATTGAATCTTTATTTAACTAAGCAAGTCAGTTAAGAACAAATTCTTATTTACACTGACGGCCTTTCCCGGCCAAACCCGGACGACGCTGGGCCAATTGTGTGCCGCCCTATGGGACTCCCGATCATGGCCGGATGTGATACAGCCTGCATTTGCACGGCCTCAGACTCGCAATCATACAACACTGCACACACACATCTGCACATGCTCAATTTTGAGCATCGCTAGCTTGTTTGAATGGATTATCCTTGCATATCACCACAAAGATACATTCAAGATATGCTTCTCTCTCACTTCTCCTGTGTGTGTGTTTGTGGTGGGGGCGGACAGGCAGTTTCTGTCCAGTATATCCTCCTCTTTGACTTTTTACCCTTATGGTGGCCTGACTGGTGCTGTTGAATGGAAAACCCTCCATGGTAGAGAGATTGTAGACCAGTCAGCCCCGATCTGCTGTATTAGGGATTCTGAAATGCTCCATTTTAAGTTGTCAACACTTGAGGGATTTGGGGATTGCTCTGGGGAGGGAAACTGGTTGGGCTTCTTCATGATTTGGACATTTTTATGTATATATATATAATTTTTTTTTAGAAAAGTAATTGATTAAATTTAAATTTGATAAATTGTGGTTTACAGCGTGGATGTTTGGGGGTCACAGCATGGAATGAGGGTTGGAGATGAACATTTTGAAACAGCAGATACTGTGAAGTAATCATTTAGCACCAGAATCCCCCTAGAGCAGGTTTCTCTAACTGGTGGCCCGTGTCCCGAATTTGGCCAGTGGGTGATTTTATTTGGCCCCCCAAATTTTCTGAGTAAAATACAATATATAATTGTTTGGACATAAAAGACTAAAAACACGAGCAAATCTGCTTCGTTATTTTAATTTTGGAAGTCTGTTCCAAAGAATACCCATGCATAAGAGAGATACAGTATGTGTTCATATACAAATGTATGCACGATTTGAAATGATTACATCTGTTTTGTCATATATTTGTAAATATGTTCCAGCCCCCTGACCATCTACTCAATAAAAAATTGGTCTGCAGCTGAATCTAGTTGATGATCCCTGCTCTAGAATGACCAAACTACTGTATTACAACTAGCCCATAGATATAGACCCTGCTTTGCAACTGCCCACTTTCATGTGCTCACTTTTTTTTGTCTGTGTGTCTGCAGGTATACTGACGAGGAGGAACACAAAGGTATATACAATTGGTATCGGTTTTCCACATGTTATGTAGATCACATGTATCATCTTTGTATACATTATTTTATTTAATGCTTTCTCGAAACCTTACAGGACTCACAGCAGCCATCGTCCTCTTCCCTTACCTCTTCAATGAAGATCCAAGGGGCTTCTGGACACTTGTCAAAACTGAACTCTTTCAATAAGCAGTTCATATTTCTTTTTGTTTAATTAACCAATCTGGAACCCCAATTAATTTTCCGGCCAATTTTCAAAGTTAATCTGTTTTAAGCTTTTATTTTCTCAGTGAAGAAGTGTCCCGTCTTTTCAGTTTAATTCCTCTTGCTACTTTATTCCTGACTGTAATTGAAGCTGGAACAATAGTGTGCAGCTCTCTGAGTATTGAGTAAGGTACTTTATTCCTGCCAACTAATTGAAAACGTCACTCAAGACCCCCTGCCGCCCCATCCACCCACATGCCCCCTCCCATCCCACTTAAGTTGTTCCGGATGCATCCAATCGCAATGAATTCCTCCGCATTTAATTCATTTTCTGCTCTGAAATAGTCCATCAGGTTTTATGGGCTGTCTAACCCCACCCACTACTCCATCACAGATCACCCCTCTTAAACCATACATATTGATTAGGGTCACTAGTGTTTTATGACGTGGTGGGGGTACCTACCTGACATTGTTGGGGGATTGAAGCAATCTCTCTCTGGAATTAATTTGACAAATGACAATCCTCTGGTTGACATTAGTGGGGATAAAAGAGTCCTGTAGAGGTAGAGCTGCAAATTGAGTTGATTGACGGAGGTACAGTACAGACTTGGAAGGGAACCAAATCCTTTTTTTCTTTCCTGCGTTACCTCTTCTGGCCAACAGGTTGTGATGTGACCTTCAAGTAAAGGGTGCCTGATTTCCTTCCAATAGCAGAATAGCAGTGCAGGGGGACTATGCAGCTCTTTAGGAGTGCTCAAATTGAATAGAGTTTATGAAACGGTGGATGGGAAGATCGATGGAGCCCATCCATCTAATGTACTGAGGTCGCTGTCGATGCCCCTCTGCGGACAGACAGGGTGTCCAGCCGTCCACACACCATTATGGCCTGAGTGACTGACCATTACAGGACCACCACGCCACTTAGAGCACGGCGCCTGCATATGTCAGTTGCTTGACCCGTGTCTGCTCTTATCTATATCTTTTCGTCCTCCATGTTTTCCGTCCTCCCTCTTCCCTCTCTCCCTTTTCTTAAGCCTGTCGTTGCAGCCTGGGACCTTCCTGCCTGTGCACTGACAGCTGCTATGTGCAGACACTGAGCCAGTGAGATTGATGGAGCTGTCGCTGGCCTGCAGAGTGTGTGTGTGGGCGTGTGTGTGTGTTTGAGTGCCAGAGTGTATGGCGTGTGTGTGTGTGCGAGAGCATATGTGTGGAGAGGGAGGTTTGAAAGGCTCGATATCCTCCGACTGCAGTCCAAGCACCCCTTACTGTTGTGCCAGACTGTTGCCTGTCTCAGACCCCCTATTCTGCTCCCTCCCCTCAGGCCCAGCCGCCCCTCAAGGCCCCCCATTCTTGCCGCACAGTTAACAATCAATCAGCAGTATTACAATCACAATGCTGGTTCCTCATGTGGTGGGCTTATCTCTCTCTTAGTCAGCTCTCTCCGGTTTTCCTGTCGCTCTTGTCTCTGTCTCTTAATCTAGTGCTGTCTGTCTTTCTCTCTCGTGTTCAATTCCTTCGGTTCTGCTTCCCTCTTTCCTTCTGGAAATGTCACATTCCTTTTTTCCCCACTTCCATTCGTCCTGCTTCTTCTTTCATTGTCCCGTGCTGTCTTATTCTTGCTTTTTCTTTTCCTCTCCCATAGCTTTATGATTTATTAATTTCCTTCATTATTGACTGCATTCCCTTTCAGTGTTCATGGTCTCCCTTATCTACACAGCCTGGTCTCATAGACTATGGGTAACATAGTAAATGTAAAGCCTGGAGACTGAAATTAGTATGATATGTTGCGTTTGGTATGTTTACATAAGACAAGAAACAAAAGGAGGAAGGGTGAATGGTCAATCCGGGTGGATGGGTGGGAGTATAATGCGAGCGTCTAGCAACCAAAAGGTTACGTGTTCGAATCTCATCATGGACAATTTTAGCTAATTTGCAACTACTTACTACTTTTGAGATACTTTGCTGCTATTTAGCATGTTAGCTAACCCTTCCCCTAACTTTAACCTAACTTCTAACCTTAAACCCCCCCCCCCTTACGCTGCTGCTATTCTCTGTTTACTATCTATGCATAGTCACTTTACCTACATGTACATATTACCTCAATTACCCTGACTAACCGGTGTCCCCGCACATTGACTCTCTACCGTTACCCTCTGTATATAGCCTCGCTATTGTTATTTTACTGCTGCTCTTTAATTATTTGTTACTTTTATTTAGTATGTTTTTACTTACCTATTTTTTACTTAACTTATTTTTCTTAACTGCATTGTTGGTTTGTAAGTAAGCATTTCACTGTAAGGTCTATACGTGTTGTATTCGGCGCATGTAACAAATCAGATTTGATTTGAACCCCTAGTCTAGCGAACTTTAGCTAGCTAGCTAGCTAACATTAGCCACAACAAATTGGAATCCGTAACATATCATACGTTTTGCAAATTCGTAACATATTGTACGTTTTGCAAATTTGGAACATTGTAATTCGTAACATTTCATATGAAATGGATGATGGACATCCACAAATGAATACCATACGAAATGTATTGTATGATATACTAAATGGAGTGTCTCGGATTAACATACAGAATAATATGAACTGCTCCGAGACCAGGTTGGTCTACACCATGTCAGCTGCTAGTAAAACTTATTGAGAGCAGGAAGCAGAAATGTACTATCTACCGTTTGGACTATACCACAGTATTGGTTTAGGAATAACTATAAGAAAGCCTTTTCTCTCTTTTTTTACTCCCTGTCTGACAGACACTCACACAAACATGCCAAGACACAAGGTTTCTCTGACCATTTACATTTTTTATCAAGTTCATACAAAGAACACTTAGTAAGGTTTCCTCTAAAAAGAGATGGTTAAAAAGCCAGGCAATAACTTTGACCTTGACTCTTCCTCAAATATTATTGTAATTAGTGCTGTAAAAATGGAAACAATCTTCATCATTGTCGTCATCATCAATGATAACCTCTTTTAAAATGTAAGTAAACAGCTAGGGAATGAAAGGACCCTGTTGATGCTATGAGTGTGTCTTTATGAGACCGATTGAATCTGCATAGAACTGAAGCGTAAAGGTGGGGTGGGAGGGATTTTTAATTTCCCTCATATCAATGTCCCTCTGTCTTTGTGGAAGGAGCTCATTGGAACAATCCTATCAACTGATCTGCTGCCCAAATACAACATCCTGTAAACCTTTAGTGTAGTTATATTAACGCTCTATAGTAGGAGTGTGCTGCTATGTATTTCAGTCTTTTTAACCTGAACATTTAACATTCCTAATTCAGGACATTGCCTCAGGTTGTCCATTACTGGAGTGGGAGGATGTGAGAGAGGGATGTGGTTTGTGGCGTTTGGCTCTTTGCTCTCTCTGATGGAGTCAGTCCAGACCCTGGAGACATATAAATGAAGTCAAACATCAGTGACAGCTGGCCTAGGTCACCGTGGGGATGGGGTGGCAGAACAAAACAAATGCAGGGCACTAGGAGAAAGGGATGCCCAGATAAATGCTGAACTCATGGAGAACATGCCCAGACCAAAGGGTTGGACTTCAACATTTTTTTTTTCTGTTGACAGTGCCTGTCTTCCTTATACAATATGGATGATAGCCTCCAAATGAACACAAAATATGCTTTTCATTTGTCTTGCCTGTTCTTCTGGAATTGTATTTACTGTGTCAGTGTGTACTGTACTGAGTGCATGTGTGTTTGTGTGTACACATTTATTCACATCATGTAGGCCTACACATTTGTCTAGACATTAAATATACATTTTTAGCTCCATTTCTCATGGCCTTTAACTATGAATAAAGAACTGCATAATCAAAACCACATGTAAACAGAGAACATAAGAACACCTGCAACAACAAGGATTATTTTTAGATGTCAGGGCAGTATAATTAGTACAGGCCCGTCAGCTAAATTAATATAATTTCTGGTCAAAACATGCAATGTTCCAGCACCTTAATTACCTTGTATCTCCGTTCTATCTAGACAGCCTGGGCATATTAAGAGGTGTCCAAACCAATTTTCGGATTCATTTAAAAGCCATGGACCTTGAATATAAATCAAATTAGATGACAATTTCATTTAAAACAATCCCATTTTACATTTATAATTGGGCTATTTTATTTACCAAGTCTATAGGTATTGCAAAGGTACTTGATAGATGCTTGGTTAAGGACGTCAATTAAAATCCTCCCTATGGTATCTTGTCTTAAGGGTTTACGCACCCACTGATACTGTTTCATGGTGCTGGGGAAGAGGTTGGTATGGTGGCTTATTGGTAAAGAAATCTTGCTGATACTGGGCCCCCTCGTAAGGTTAAGATTAAAAAGAGTACCAGTATTTGCCCTGCTTTACAGAGTGGAGTAGTGGGAAGGGGGGACTTTTAGCTGATAGAACGAGGAGTAGGCCTCCCCTCCTTAGCCTCGCATGTTGTCAGATAACTTCACATACTCAAGGGGTCTAAAACGCTTCTGCCAGCTAACAACCCAGAGAAACGGATTCAGCCAAATCGGAGATGTCAGAACAAATTAATTTGGACACCGCAATCTGGGTGACCCAAACACTGGTAGCGCTCCACTCAACGCAAAATGAGAGAAAGATGTGTTTTTCTTGTTTAAGTCTATAAAAAGCCCTTATATAAAACAAGTATTTAACAATTTTTACAGCAGACAAGTGGTACAATATATATACACAAATACATAGCAATCAAAGGTAGTCTACTACCAAAAGTATGGAACCACATGATTTGCAGATATAAGCTGCACAGGAATCACAAATCTTCAATCGTCATTCGTTAACTAATGTGTTGCCAAAGCACTTGAATACAATGCATTTTTCACATGAATACATGAGTGTATGTACCATACATAGTATCCGAAAAAGCACAAGCTTCAAACACAGGACATTTTCTGTTGGGAAGGAGTGCGTGGCCAGTTTCGAATCTGAAAGCACTTCATCTCTCATCAATCAAACGCTACTTTTTTGAAAGAACTTCAAATCCGAATACAGTACAAAAAAATCATACACAATATATTGCTAAGGATGAAACCCAAGTATGTCTACCAGGTTGCATTCAGATAACCTGTTGTAGAATAGTTGCGTTTAAGGAAGTTTTACAAAGAACAGTCATTCAGCTCTTTTAGGGTGCCGTATATACAGTGTAATCAGTAGAGATTGAGTATGCACACTAAGCTGATGGTCCACAGTCTGACATTCCCGCTGTGTGCTATCAGTTACGTGTACTTAATTCTTCATGATAAGAATTATTTTGGTCCAGCACCTACAACCACAGAATGGGCGACTGTGAGATATACATGGCTCCTCTGTCCTGCTGTGGTGTATTATTTACATCGTCCAGTGTTGAGAAACTGAGGCAAAACTTTGGGCCAGTAAGCCTTTGACAGCTTTAATTCACTTTCGACTGTCCAACACAGTCTGAGGCAATCCAAAACCAGCGGGCTCACTGTGACAGTATTGGTGTAGGATTCACTGTACGGAGGCCTGCGGCAAAAAGACTCTGGCATACCTGTGGGCCAAAAAGGCCCTTCACCGGGTAAATGATACTCAAGGAGGGTGTCACTGTTTCGAACAGTCAGCAGTGTTTGTCTCCCATGAGTCAGATATACCTGCGGGTCAACATTCGCTCAGCACTAGGATGGGAAGAAGAGGGATATTAAGGTGAAATCTCAGCCAATTACAGTACTTCGTTCTACTATAGGAGGCAAGCCAAGGCGTTAGCCTGGCGACATCCTGGTGCCTCGCTAGCTGTCAGCTTGGCCCCAGGCTGTGTTTGTCCTTGAGGCCTCACAGAGGCTCACCCTCCTCATGGAGACTCCCTGG
Organism: Salmo salar; assembly: GCF_965601325.2. Lineage (NCBI taxonomy): Eukaryota > Metazoa > Chordata > Actinopteri > Salmoniformes > Salmonidae > Salmo > Salmo salar. The sequence goes on along the minus strand of NC_138296.1, from coordinate 39,163,395 downwards.
AGCCTGAAGGATCCATGTGTCACAACGTCAGTATCGTTCAGCTAGCATTAGCAACACTATCCTAGTGCCTGCAGCCTGTAGAGCTCAGATGGGGTTTCAGAGGTGTCCACTCTTGCAGGCCAGCCCTGATAACTGCTTGTAGGTTTGTGTTTTCTTAAGTATGGCCTTGCTGGAATTGTGTCTGTAAAATAACATTTGTATCCATCCAATAGTAAAAGGTCATGGAGAGCTAATCAAGCTTTTTTTCTGAGTGGACAGAGTTCTGATTCGCTAATGCAACTTCCTCTGCCGGAGTAGCGCAGGAGGAGAGAGAAGAGCGAATACAAATAAGCTCTGTGAAAAGCTCAGTGGTCTGGTTTCTGAGAAAATAGTCCTAAATATCTTTCAGAAGAGCCTGAGATTGCAACAACAACAAAAAATCTGGGTCCATGCAGCTCTGCTTCCACCTCAGCTCCCCACATTTAAAGGACTCCGGAATGGTCCAAAGTCAGACACCAGAGAGGGTTTGCAGATAGATGGGTACTTATTGCTTTGCAGACAGAACATATTGCTTGTTACTTGCACACATACATTGCTTGTTCACAACCAGTAATGCATCCTGAATGATAAAGGAGAGAGTCCATAGAATACTTTATATGGCTGGGCTGTTAAGTTGGAGAAAGCTAAATGTTGACCGTGCATGTTACATACGGTAGCTATGAGTGCAGATGTGCATGATGCACATTTGTACTGTGCATATCCCAACACTTTTCCATTTCTGATTTACTTTTTATTCAACCATATCATAAAAACAACAACAACTCCAAGTGGGTCTTATGTAGATCACATAACAGCTTTAGAAATCCTGAAGTATGAACCGTGGACGGATAATTCAAATCCCATATGAAATGTAACAAGCATTGACCCGTAATTGTCTCCAACAGCCAATTCCAACATGAATGACTCCATCGGCTGCACGTAGTTTAAATCAATTAAAATGTCCTATATTCCATATCATGCTGCTGCATAGGCTACAGTGAAACCACTTGGTGTCTGTCCATAACACAGAATGGCTCGACAATAGCAGCCGAATGAATCTCCAAATCATTTAACAGTGTGAAAGCCCTGCTCCACTCCATGCATGCCTAGCGTGTGAGAGTGTGTGAGGGCCTGCCATGCTGGGGATTGGGTATCATTAGTTATGGCTGCACCCCCTGTGAGGAGGCATGGTGTCCCCTGGCTGGGAACAGCTTGGAAGACCATGCAGGGGTTGGATGCTGGAGGCTCCCACCATAAGTCAAGCCCACTGGGGAAAGGGAGAGCCGAGGAAAGGGGGTCTGGTGGAGCTCAGGAACAGGCTGGAAGCTGGTTGGTGGGGAGGAGCTACAGTAGCAGCAAATGGTGAATGACTCGAGTAAACACGACTGACTGGCTGCCATCCGTTGATACGGTTCCACCTGTCTGGAATACGCTGGGCGTAGGTATGCACTGCGGCGTAACCTGTTTACTTATGATAATAAATTAAGCTTGAGGCTTGGGCTAAATTGCAGGAGAGTTCACTGAAACGTACGGTGAAGGACGGCGCTTGTGTGAACTTAGACGTATCAGATTTCCATGCAAATATTGTACCTTGCGGTCAAGTATAAAATGATAACAAGCCAAGAGGAGTTGCTTGTTCTCCAGTAGCTTGACTATTGGAAATAATCCTTGTGGTTTGGAAAGACTTACTGTAATGTCTATGTTTAGCCACTAGCTTCAACCCAGCTGCATTTAAAGTGACTCATTATACATATAGATGAACCATACACCTGCATTCAACAAAATTATCATATTAAAGCCTATTTTAATATTACAATAATATATGCATGCATCACATGAATTGCTGCCAGTCTGGAAGACATTCTTTAATAAAATACTCTTGTGTATGATTTTCCTTCCTTCCTGACCTTCGTGCATTCATGTTTGGATAGATTCTTCAACAGCAAGCCAAAGCTAAGATAAAATAAAAAAGCAATGACCTTTACTTCACAACTACAACTTCCCACACTTCCCATCCTTGCATTGCCTTTGGCACCATATTACCCAGGACAGACACGGTGACCTGTCCTGCCCTCTTGCAGGCGCCTATTGTCCCTTGCGATTTGCGTCTGGCCTCTGCTGAAGCTTCACTAACACAGACAGTTCCATTTAACACGACTGTGGTGACCTTGCTGATACCTGTGCTGTTTGCCCTCTCCGATGCATGCGTCACCGATTAAGACAACAAATAACACAATGCTGAGAGACGTGGACGCTGATGATCCCTAGGGAGTCTCCAGACACAACCACTGTGTGAGATTCCCCAGTTTTAACGACCAGGGGGTCTGACGCTTCAGGGCTCTTCTCCAGCAGGTGACGAACAGGAGGTGCTTGCCGCACCAAACCTCTGTCCGGCTTAGTTCCTCATCCCTTACATTCAGGATGAATAAACAAGCACCTCCTTTCCCGCTGTTTCTCTCTCTTCCTCTCCCTCTCTCTCGCTGGTACAAATTTGCCAGAATGATATCTCACTCTGTTCTGGATGGAGGGTGATGGGAGCTGACAAGACAATGGCATTGTCACTGCTGTTGTTCAGGGTCCTGGAGGTGCTTTACCCATGTGTACCACTCTGACAGGCTGCAAACAGTAGGAGAGTGTGTAAGTGTGTGGGGGGGTACGGATTTGTAAAGTAGTGGTGCCAGGGGGAGCAAAGAGGAGATTGACCAAAACAAAACAGGGAGGACGCTGGGACAGAGAGGGAATTTAAAGGATCCAGGTCTAGAGATAGCAAGTCACTTCGTGATCGTTACCTTCCGTTTTGGGTGTTACATTATCAATAACAAAGAAAACCTGCAATTAAAATAGCAAAAGAAGATTGCCTGTCCCTGTTCATCCCCCCCAGCCATCAACACGACGTTGATTCGTACAAAAAGCTCTCGCTCCCAGGCCTTACTCCCAGTCCTATAGACTCTTTTCTTGCTCTCCTGTTCTCCAAACGTTCATGCTCAGACTGTGACCTCTGTCTTGCTGTTGGTGGGCAGCCCCTTGTTTTTGGGGTGCATGTGGGGCGACTGTCCATAGCCCAGGGGCTGGGAGAAGAGTTCCGGGAGCGTCTCAATGCTGAACTGCCGCTTGTTGGAGTAGGCCTGCCGGCGGCTGTTGGGCTGTTGATGTAACTGCTGTTGATGTAACTGCTGTTGATGTAACTGCTGTTGATGTTGTTGATGTTGTTGATGTTGTGGATGCTGCTGATGCTGAGGATGCTGCGGATGCTGCGGATGCTGCTGCTGTGCCTGCCCGATGTGGGAGGCTGTTGGATGCTGGACATGGCCCTTACTGGGGTCCCAGACTTTGAAGGCTGAGCTGGAGGCAAGCGGGTGGGTGTTAGTCTTGGAGATCTTGGGCTTGGGGAGCTGGGCGGTGTTGATGGTTATGGCCAGTGGGGCGTGGATGTCTGGAGGGGGCAGGAAGGGCTTGTCCTTGTGAAAGGCGATGGGCTGGAAGGTGGGGGGTGAGGAGTGATGGCGGGAGTAGTCCACCATCGGGTAGCCCTTGTAGTAGTCTCTTGCTGCCGTATCTGCTGCGAGAAAGTGGAGGAGACAAAGGTGGGGGGGGGGGGGGGGGGGGGGAGAAGAATGCGGTGAGTGGTATAGAAGTCAAAATACCTTACAAATACCTTTAATCTTTTCCTTTGACATGGTATCCACTCAACCTGTGGGTCCACAATGAGTTATATGGGTCAGAATATCTACCTGGTACCCCCAGAGACCTCAACAATGTCCTCCTTTGTTCAGATACAGTAAGAGCTCTGTTATCCAGTGGCCAAACCCCTAAACCAAGTTAAAACAAACAAAACAACAACAATGAAAATCTGTAAGGACCTGCTGCACAAGCATCTCCTCCCTACTTTATCATGCTGTAAAGACAAGTGTGATTCCAGGTAATTACATTGTACACATTGTAATAGCAGTGTAATAGACTCCATCATAGTGTGGCTGTAAAATATGCTGGAATAGAAGAGCACAGATTAATAAAATGCACTGAGTTACCCCACTCATATCACTTCAATAGCTTTGAACCTTGCCCAACCTCTCTGTTTTAATTAAATGTACACATTTAGGCAAGTTATACAAGACATTGTGTCCCTTTTCTGCTGCCAAGGGAAGAATAAGGTGAGACACCTCTCCCCCTGTGTTAATCCCTGTGCCGTTGGCTGTGTATTATATACCATGAAAGGAACCAGTAGCTTTACACCATCATCCCTAAACCAGCCAACCTGTCAGGTAAACCTACAATGACATGGAGGTAGAGCTGCACAGAGTGTACAGCGGCTTACACCCACAGGGGCTTGGTTCTGTGTGTGTGTGTCTGTGTATGAGTGTGTGTGTGAGAGGGGGGTTAAAAAGCCTGAAGCTCCGTAACGTTAACGTTGAATGAAAACAAAGAAGAAAAAAAAGCAACAGCAACTGGCGGATGAGCTGGAGATTTGAGGGGAGTAAAAATAGAGCTGGTTTAGAGTGTCGTGTCGTATTAGTGAGGGAGCCCTGAGTGCTGCTTCGTGAGGTCACAGCGGCCAACCCCTCAGCCCTCAGACACTAACAACCTTGTTCGCCTCACTGTTGTGTCATTTTGGTTTTTCTTCCCCTATTTTGTTGGAGAAAAATGATCCTGGTTGTTGTTGTTTCTTTCCCCCCTCCCCCTCGGTGTGTGTGTGTGTGTGTGTGTGTGTGTGTGTGTGTGTGTGTGTGTGTGTGTGTGTGTGTGTGTGTGTGTACGCGTGTGTGTACAGTTGAAGTCGGATGTTTACATACACTTAGGTTGGAGTCATTAACATTTTTCAACAACTCCACAAATTTCTTGTTAACAAACTATAGTTTTGGCAAGATGGTTAGGACATCTACTATGTGCATGACACAAGTAATTTCTCCAACAATTGTTTACAGACAGATTATTTCACTCATAATTCACTGTATCGCAATTCCAGTGGGTCAGAAGTTTACATACACTAAGTTGACTGTGCCTTTAAACAGCTTGGAAAATTCCAGAAAATGATGTCATGGCTTTAGAAGCTTCTGATAGGCTAATTGACATCATTTGAGTCAATTGGAGGTGTACCTGTGGATGTATTTCAAGGCCTACCTTCAAACTCAGTGCCTCTTTGCTTGACATCATGGGAAAATCAAAAGAAATCAGCCAATACCTCAGAAAAAAAATTGTAGACCTCCACAAGTCTGGTTCATCCTTGGGAGCAATTTCCAAACCCCTGAAGGTACCACGTTCATCTGTACAAACAATAGTACGCAAGTGTAAACACCCTGGGACCACGCAGCCGTCATACCGCTCAGGAAGGAGACGCGCTCTGTCTCCTAGAGATGAACGTACTTTGGTGCGAAAAGTGCAAATCAATCCCGTAACAACAGCAAAGGCCCTTGTGAAGATGCTGGAGGAAACAGGTACAAAAGTATCTAGAGTTGAAGTCGGAAGTTTACATACACCTTAGCCAAATACATTTAAACTAAACATTTTCAAAATTCCTGACATTTAATCCTGTAAATATTCCCTGTCTTAGGTCAGTTAGGATCACCACTTTATTTTAAGAATGTGAAATGTCAGAGTAATAGTAGAGAATGATTTATTTCAGCTTTAATTTCACTCATCACATTCCCAGTGGGTCAGAAGTTTACATACACTCAATTAGTATACCTCTCAGGAAGGAGACGTGTTCTGTCTCCTAGAGATGAACGTACTTTAGTGTGGAAAGTGCAAATCAATCCCAGAACAACAGCAAAGGACCTTGTGAAGATGCTGGAGGAAACCGGTAGAAAAGTATCTATATTCACAGTAAAACGAGTCCTATATCGGCATAACCTGAAAGGCCGCTCAGCAAAGAAGAAACCACTGACCTCAATCCTATAGAAAATTTGTGGGTAGAACTGAAAAAGCGTGTGCGAGCAAGGAGGCCTACAAACCTGACTCAGTTACACCAGCTCTATCAGGAGGAATGGGCCAAAATTCACCCAACTTATTGCGGGAAGGTTGTGTACTAATTGCACTACATACTATTTAGCACATACTGTATAGTAAAAATTAAGTTTGCCATGGCCGAAACATATTACTTTTGGTACGTTCAAGACAACTGGGAGTTTGGAAACAAAATTAGCTCACACTGGGAAAAATCATGACTTTGTGATCTTCAGGTTGGAGAAGTCAGAGCTCTAGGATGACACCCGAGTTTCTTACTTGTAATTCCGAGTTGGCTGACCATTCAAAACGATTTTTCCCAGTCGGACCAATAATTTTTGGGGGAGTTCCCTGTTGTCTTCAATGCACCATCAGTTACGGCTTCACATATGAACCGGAAAGCATTGCCTGTAGCCCTCACTCTCCATCTTTGGAGGATGCATGCACTCAAAGACTTGGCCTCCATTGGTTGATCTAGCCAGCTATAGATAGACTACTCATGATGATGTATTGCTTATTGTTTTTTGCTTTTGATGCACTTTGAGATACTATAAAACAGATTTTTTCAAATACTCAAACGGCCTACTATTTCGGACGCAAGTATGAGTATTCGGACACGGCCTGTGTTTGTGTGTGTGTGTGTCTCAGTCACCAGATCTCAACCCAATTGCACACTTAGGGGAGATTCTGGAGCGGCGCCTGAGTCAGCATTTTCCACCACCATCAACAAAACACCAAATGACAAAATTTCAAAAACAAAAAGAAATGGAGGAACTTATTCAAGAAAGAACCTGTGTAATATATTATAAAAAATAAAGCGAACTGGATGGAATATGGGGAAAAATGCACCAAATTATTTTTCAATCTTCAATATAGAAATGCTACCAAACAAAATGTATTGAAACTTGTTACAAATGATGGAGTCACACATGATTCACTGAATGATATTTTGAAAGAGAAAGTAAAGTACATTAAGAATATGCTTTTGTTTCAGTCTCCTCCATCTCCACTAACTGAAACTAATTGTATGGATTTTTTCCTAATAATAATAATAATGTAAAATTAACATCTGTACAGAAAGACTCATGTGAAGGCCAAATTACAGAGGAGGAACTTCTTGATGCAATTGGGGCCTTTAAGGCTGGGAAAACTCCAGGGCTGGATGGCATACCAGTGGAAGTATACAAAACTTTTTTTAATATACTCAGAGGACCATTATTAGCATGTTTTAACCACTCCTATATAAATGGTAGATTATCAGACACGCAACAAGAAGGTCTGATATCATTATTACTGAAACAGGACCCAAATGGTAAATATAAAGATCCAGTCCATAAAGACATTGGAGACCTCTTGCACTTCAGTGTTGTGATGCAAAAATCCTAGCAAAATGCTTGGAGCATAGAATTAAAAAAGTATTGTCAGATATTATTCATCCTAATCAGACAGGTTTTTTACATGGACGATACATTGGAGATAAAATAAGACAAGTACTGGAAACAATAGAATATTATGAAATATCGGGGACACCAGGCCTGGTTTTCATAGATGATTTTGAAAAGGCTTTTGATAAAGTATGACTGGAGTTTATAAATGAATGCCTAGATAATTTCAATTTTGTGGAATCTCTTATAAAATGGGTTAAAATTGTGTATAGTAACCCTAGGTGTAAAATAGTAAATAATGGCTATATCTCAGAAAGTTTTAAACTATCTAGAGGAGTAAAACAAGGTTGTCCACTATCAGCATATCTATTTATTATTGCCATCGAAATGTTAGCTATTAAAATTAGATCAAATAATAATAATAAGGGATTAGAAATCCGTGGCTTAAAAACTAAGGTGTCATTGTACGCTGATGATTCATGTTTTCTTTTAAAACCACAATTAGAATCTCTCCACTGCCTCATAGAGGATGTAGATACTTTTGCTATCCTCTCTGGATTAAAACCATAGTATGATAAGTGATAACTATATTACGTATTGGATCACTAAAAAAATGCAAATTTTACATTACCATGTAGGTTACCAATTAAATGGTCTGACGGAGATGTGGACATACTCGGTATACACATCCCAAAAGAAAGAAATGATCTCACTCCAATACATTTTTATAGAAAGTTAGAAAAAATAGATAAGATCTTGCTACCATGGAAAGGAAAATACCTGTCTATTTGTGGAAAAATCGCCCTGATTAACTCTTTAGTCATATCACAGTTTACCTATTTGCTTATGGTTTTGCCTACACCTAGTGACCTGCTTTTTAAATTATATGAACAAAAAATATTCCATTTTATTTGGAACGGCATGCCAGACAAAATTAAAAGGGCCTATTTGTCACGTCCTGATCAGTAAAGGGGTATTTTTGTTATTGTAGTTTGGTCAGGACGTGGCAGGGTGTGTTTATTTAGTGTCTCGGGGTTTGTTGGTCTATGTGCTTATGTAAGAGGGGTGTTTGTTTAGAGTGTTCTGGGGTTTTTGGTCTATGTTCTATGTTAGTGTATTTCTATGTTCAGTCTAGTCTTTCTATTTCTATGTTTAGGGTTTGTTGATTGACCTTCAATTGGAGGCAGCTGTTCCTCGTTGCCTCTGATTGAAGGTCCTATGTATAGGGGTGTTTGTGCTATGGGGTATGTGGGTACTTGTCTCCTGTTTTGTGTCTGTGCACCTGACAGGACTGTTTAGTGCCGTTCGTTGTTTTGTATACGTGATTTGTTTGTTTTTCCTTCTTTTGATTTAATAAAGAAGATGAGTATACACGTTCCCGTTTCTAATCCTTACGACACCCGTTACACTACTTATATAACGAATATGAATTTGGAGGGCAGAAATGATTAAATATTAAAGCGTTAGACCTCTCACTAAAGGCATCAGTCATACAAAAGTCATACTTAAATCCAAACTGGTTCTCTAGTAAATTGGTAAGAATGTCTCATCCTATGTTCAAGAAGGGCCTTTTTCCCTTTATTCAGATTACACCTGCTCACTTTCGGTTGTTTGAAAAGAAATGAATCTCCAAAATATCGTTATTTTTTAAACAAGCCTTAGAAAGTTGGTTGCAATTTCAGTTTAATACACCTGATAAGACAGAACAAATAATACAACAAATATTGTGGCTAAACTCAAATATACTAAAACGTATTTTTTGAAGAAATGTTTAAAAAAGGTATCATTTTAGTGAATGATATAAATAGGACTGGTGGAGTTATGTCACACATTCAGCTAACACAGACATAGGGAAATATCTGCTCTACCCCAAATTACAACCAATTGCAGCATTACCACAAAAACGTTAGAGGCAAGTAGAAGGGGAAAAAAGTAAGGAACTTGTATGTCGGCCTTGTATTAAAGATCATAAATGGTTAAAGAAAAGTGTGATAAATTAAAAACCTATACCAATGTCATTTAAGGACTGAAAAACTGACAGCTGTGCCATATAAATTGCTATACAAAATTCTTGCAACCAATAGAATGTTAAATATATGGGGGATACAATCTTCCCAGCTCTGCAGATTTTGCTGTGAGGAGGCAGAGTCATTAGATCATTTATTTTGGTATTGTCCATATGTAGCTCGTTTTTGGTCACAGGTCCAGGAATGGCTGAATAATTGCAACATTTGCCTAGAACTAACGCTGCAGATAGCAAATCTGGGTGATTTGAAAAGCCATAGTCAATCAATCAATAATATAATTATTATTTTAGCAAAATATTTTTTTTTACATTTACAATCTGTAGAAGCTATGAGAATAGATTGGTTCAGTACTTTTGTGAAGCATCACAACACAGTTAAAAAATATATGGCTGTAACGGCTGTCGTGGTGAATGGATGACCAAAACGCAGACGGGATATGAATGCTCATCTTTCTATTTAATTAGAATAAAAATGAACACGGAAAACAAAAACGACAAACCGACAGTTTTACAGGCTATGTACTTACATACAGCAGTGCTAAAATCAACAACCCACAAACCCCAGGTGAAAAACACACTCCTAATATATGACTCCCAATCAGGAACAACGATATCCAGCTGTTCCTGATCAGGAGTCACAAGACTAACACAGAAACAGACATACTAGAAAACACATACAGACTTCTTCTGCCACGTCCTGACCAAAATACTACACAACTACTCCCTCTGCTGGTCAGGACGTGACAATGGCAAATAGAAATCCAAAATGGATGGTGTTGAGAGATATATGGGAGGGGTTGAATGGAGCTGAAGGGTGGAACTAATAACAAGATAACCAATGTAAAACAAACGAGGTCTGTAAAATGTATATAGGTTCAGAAATTTTGTGAAATAGCACAGTTACAAATAGAAATCAAACTGGATGGACATCAGAAATAGAGGAAGGACTAAACACAAACAAAATATAACTATTGTAAAATAGATTGTGTCTGTAAAATGTTTATAAGATGTATAAACTGAAGGTAGAAGCCTAAGTGTTTATTAGTTTACTCCAATTGGGGGAAGGGTGGTAGGGTTTGCAGGGAATAATAAAGGTATATTCTTAAAGTATGTATGACTATATAGGTATGTGTATGTATATATGTGTATATGTATGTGTATGTATATGGAAAAAAATATATGGGGGATTGGAAATGATGCAGACAATTACATTGATGGAAGCAACAATCTTTCCGCAATATTAAGCTGATCCACCCCTTAAATAAAAAAAAAATAAAAAATGATGGAATTTCTCATGGAAGAATGGTGTAGCATCCCACCAATAGAGTTCCAGACACTTGTAGAATCTATGCATATTGAAGCTGTTCTGGAAGCGGGTGGTGGCTCAAAGCCCTATTAGGTTCTTTATTTTGGCAGTTACCTGTATATTGCTCCTGAAACTCAATATCATCAAACCACAGACCAGTCTGAAGAAAAGCTGGATTTCTTGAAGATCATAAAACATTCATTACCTTGAAAAACGATCAAAAGGTGGAAATTGTTCTTCAATACAGAACATTATAACACTTACTCTGTGTTGTTAAGGAAAGTTCTCACTTCTTCCAAAGGAGAACAACTACAGATGTATAAAGCTGCTTTAAATGGCCTAATCACTGCAATTTCAGGAAATTATTTTAACGCGAGGCATTAAACGGCTATTATGCTGATAATGACAGTGCTCTTAAAAGGCCTGCTTTCATGTTGTGGCATGTGCCACGTTTGGCAAGTCATGGGAGGATTAAATGGCTATGTTGCCAACGCAACTGTATACAGGCATGGGTTTATACATTCTAAATATTCTAAAAGGATAAGCAGCTTGATTCCAGCAGCTTCTCTAAAGAATAGCAGTCTAGCAGGTGCCAAGTCATTCATGCTGAAGATTTCCATTGATCCCCACACCACAGCTATTTTGAGGCCAAGTAGGGGTGTGTTGTAATTAGCCAAATGGAAAAAAATGACAACAAACGACATTGCACCAGACTAGACTGACATTTTAGCTCTTTATCCTTACTAGTGATGCTCGAAACCCATGCTACCCAACTACTTCTCTTTATCCTTACTAGTGATGCTCGAAACCCATGCTACCCAACTACTACTCTTTATCCTTACTAGTGATGCTCGAAACCCATGCTACCCAACTACTACTCTTTATCCTTACTAGTGATGCTCGAAACCCATGCTACCCAACTACTACTCTTTATCCTTACTAGTGATGCTCGAAACCCATGCTACCCAACTACTACTCTTTATCCTTACTAGTGATGCTCGAAACCCATGCTACCCAACTACTACTATGCTTGCTAAGAACGATTTGCACGAAAGTGACCTCGGGGTTGCAGCAGCATGCGTTTTGTCACGAGGAATCACTGACGTTCTCGGCCGACTGCACAGGAAGTGCACGGTGAGAGAGCATATGCACTGAAGGCGGGGGACCGGCAACGAGGCCTTGCTGCCCTCTCCATCTATTTCTCGCCTTCTCCATCACTTTTTCGTACTACCCCTTTGTGCCCTAGCAGAAATTCTCAGGTCGTTAGTGTTTAATTAAGATACAGGGCTACAACTACATCCTGGTCCAAGGACCTGCTGGTACACCTGGCAGAAGTTGGCTGACGCCTGAGCCAAAGCCTCTGAACTACACTCTGTCCTCTCAATGACTTTGCCAACACAGCGAGTGGTGACGTGCCGTGTTGTTTATTGGTTTGCTGGGGGTTACAATCACATGTGAAGAGATGAGAGTGCTAAGCCTTTATCTCAAATGAGCTGCTGTGTGTGCCCTTATGAGTGTGTCTGTGTGTGCCCTTATGTGTGTGTCTGTGTGTGCCCTTGTGAGTGTGTCTGTGTGTGCCCTTATGAGTGTGTCTGTGTGTGCCCTTATGAGTGTGTATGTGTGTGCCCTTATGTGTGTCTGTGTGTGCCCTTATGTGTGTCTGTGTGTCTGTGTGTGCCCTTATGAGCTGCTGTGTGTGCCCTTATGAGTGTGTCTGTGTGTGCCCTTATGAGTGTCTGTGTGTGCCCTTATGAGTGTGTCTGTGTGCGTGCTTGTGAGTGTGTCTGTGTGTGCCCTTATGTGTGTCTGTGTGTGCCCTTATGTGTGTCTGTGTGTGCCCTTATGTGTGTGTCTGTGTGTGCCCTTATGAGTGTGTATGTGTGTGCGCTTGTGAGTGTGTCTGTACCCCAATGCCTTTCCATGTGTCATTACCATTGTTTAGAATCGCATGTGTCAACCTGCTTTTCTGCTTTTGCGGCCATCTGCAAGCGTGTGTGTGTGTGTGTGTGCGTGTGTGTGTATTTGTGCGTACACATGTGTGTGTCCGCAAGACCATACGGCTGTCTGCTCCATTCATGAGAAAATAATGAGTGAAATACCCTAGAGGTGTAGAGAGACTCCCCTCTCTTAAGATCAATGGATTCAAATGAGACGCAGATATGTAAATACAAAGCAACTGAGCCGTGAGGTGGGCCCTTCTCAAGGGCCCGATGAGCCGGCATGCCAACCTGCTGTGCCAGAGTACCCATGCCCCGGCTGGCACCACGGATAGCAGCCACGCCATTGTCTGTACAACCTACAGCTATGTGTGAGTGTGTGTAGAGTGTGTGTGTGGTGTGTAGAGTGTGTGTGTGGTGTGTAGAGTGTGTGTGTGGTGTGTAGAGTGTGTGAGTGTGTGTAGAGTGTATGAGTGTGTGTGTGTGTGTGGTGTGTGAGTGTGTGCTGAGTGTGTGACTGTGTGTAGAGTGTGTGAGTGTGTGACTGTGTGTAGAGTGTGTGAGTGTGTGTGTAGAGTGTGTAGAGTGTGTGTAGAGTGTGTATGTGGAGTGTAGAGTGTGTAGAGTGTGTGAGTGTGTGTAGATTGTGTATGTGGTGTGTAGAGTGTGTAGAGTGTGTGAGTGTGTGTAGAGTGTGTATGTGGTGTGTAGAGTGTGTGAGTGGTGTGTAGAGTGTGTGAGTGTGTGTAGAGTGTGTGAGTGTGTGTAGAGTGTGTGTGAGTGTGTGTAGAGTGTGTGTGTGGTGTGTAGAGAGTGTGAGTGTGTGTAGAGTGTGTGAGTGTGTGTGTGGTGTGTAGAGTGTGTGTGTGGTGTGTAGAGTGTGTGAGTGTGTGTAGAGTGTATGAGTGTGTGTGTGTGTGTGTGGTGTGTAGAGTGTGTGAGTGTGTGTAGAGGGTGTGTTGAGTGTGTGACTGTGTGTAGAGTGTGTGAGTGTGTGACTGTGTGTAGAGTGTGTAGAGTGTGTGAGTGTGTGTAGAGTGTGTATGTGGAGTGGAGAGTGTGTAGAGTGTGTGAGTGTGTGTAGAGTGTGTATGTGGTGTGTAGAGTGTGTGAGTGTGTGTAGAGTGTGTGAGTGGTGTGTAGAGTGTGTGAGTGTGTGTAGAGTGTGTGAGTGTGTGTAGAGTAAGTGTGTGGTGTGTAGAGAGTGTGAGTGTGTGTAGAGTGTGTGAGTGTGTGTAGAGTGTGTGAGTCTGTGTAGAGTGTGTGAGTCTGTGTAGAGTGTGTGAGTCTGTGTAGAGTGTGTGTGTGTGGTGTGTAGAGTGTGTGAGTGTGTGTAGAGTGTGTGAGTGTGTGTAGAGTGTGTGAGTGTGTGAGTGTGTGTAGACTGTGTGAGTGTGCAGAGTGTGTGAGTGTGTGAGTGTGTGTAGAGTGTGTGTGTGGTGTGTAGAGTGTGTGTGTGGTGTGTAGAGTGTGTGTGGTGTGTAGAGTGTGTGAGTATGTGTGTGTGGTGTGTAGAGTGTGTGAGTGTGTGTGTGGTGTGTAGAGTGTGTGAGTGTGTGTAGACTGTGTGAGTGTGCGTAGAGTGTGTGAGTGTGTGTAGAGTGTGTGAGTGTGTGTGTGTGGTGTGTAGAGTGTGTGTGTGGTGTGTAGAGTGTGTGTGTGGTGTGTAGAGTGTGTGTGGTGTGTAGCGTGTGTGTGTGGTGTGTAGAGTGTGTGTGTGGTGTGTAGAGTGTGTGTGTGGTGTGTAGAGTGTGTGTGGTGTGTAGAGTGTGTGAGTGTGTGTAGAGTGTGTGTGTGGTGTGTAGCGTGTGTGTGTAGAGTGTGTGAGCGTGTGTAGAGTGTGTGTGTGGTGTGTAGAGTGTGTGAGTGGTGTGTAGAGTGTGTGGTGTGTGTAGAGTGTGTGTGTGAGTGTGTGAGGCGTGTGTGAGTGTTTGTAGAGTGTTTGTGAGTGTGTGTAGAGTGTGTGTGTGTAGATTGTGTGTGTGGTGTGTAGATTGTGTGTGTGGTGTGTAGCGTGTGTGTGTGGTGTGTAGAGTGTGTGTGGTGTGTAGAGTGTGTGTGTGTGGTGTGTAGAGTGTGTGTGTGGTGTGTAGAGTGTGTGTGTAGAGTGTGTGTGTGGTGTGTAGAGTGTGTGATTGATGTGTAGAGTGTGTGTGTGGTGTGTAGAGTGTGTGTGTGTGGTGTGTAGAGTGTGTGAGTGTGTGTGTGTGTGGTGTGTAGAGAGTGTGTGTGTGGTGTGTAGAGTGTGTGAGTGTGTGTAGACTGTGTGAGTGTGCGTAGAGTGTGTAGAGTGTGTGAGTGTGTGTAGAGTGTGTGAGTGTGTGTGTGTGTGGTGTGTAGAGTGTGTGAGTGTGTGTGGTGTGGTGTGTAGAGTGTGTGAGTGTGTGTAGACTGTGTGAGTGTGTGAGTGTGTGTAGAGTGTGTGTGTGGTGTGTAGAGTGTGTGTGTAGAGTGTGTGAGCGTGTGTAGAGTGTGTGAGCGTGTGTAGAGTGTGTGTGTGTGGTGTGTAGAGTGTGTGAGTGGTGTGTAGAGTGTGTGAGTGGTGTGTAGAGTGTGTGTGTGTGGTGTGTAGAGTGTGTGTGTGAGTGTGTGTAGCGTGTGTGAGTGTTTGTAGAGTGTTTGTGAGTGTGTGTAGAGTGTGTGTGTGTGTAGAGTGTGTGTGTGGTGTGTAGAGTGTGTGTGTGGTGTGTAGAGTGTGTATGTTGTGTAGAGTGTGTGTGTGTTGTGTAGAGTGTGTGTGTGGTGTGTAGAGTGTGTGAGTGATGTGTAGAGTGTGTGTGTGGTGTGTAGAGTGTGTGTGTAGAGTGTGTGTGTAGAGTGTGTGTGTGGTGTGTAGAGTGTGTGTGGTGTGTAGAGTGTGTGAGTGATGTGTAGAGTGTGTGTGTAGAGTGTGTGTGTAGAGTGTGTGTGTGGTGTGTAGAGTGTGTGTGTGGTGTGTAGAGTGTTTGTGTGGTGTGTAGAGTGTTTGAGTGATGTGTAGAGTGTGTGTGTGGTGTGTAGAGTGTGTGTGTGGTGTGTAGAGTGTGTGTGGTGTGTATAGTGTGTGAGTGTGTGTGTGTGGTGTGTAGAGTGTGTGAGTGTGTGTGTGGTGTATAGAGTGTGTGAGTGTGTGTAGAGTGTGCGTAGAGTGTGTAGAGTGTGTGAGTGTGTGTAGAGTGTGTGAGTGTGTGTGTGTGGTGTGTAGAGTGTGTGAGTGTGTGTGGTGTAGAGTGTGTGAGTGTGTGTAGACTGTGTGAGTGTGTGTAGAGTGTGTGTGTGGTGTGTAGAGTGTGTGTGGTGTGTAGAGTGTGTGTGTGTGGTGTGTAGAGTGTGTGTGTGAGTGTGTGTAGCGTGTGTGAGTGTTTGTAGAGTGTTTGTGAGTGTGTGTAGAGTGTGTGTGTGTGTGTATAGAGTGTGTGTGTGGTGTGTAGAGTGTGTGTGTGGTGTGTAGACTGTGTATGTTGTGTAGAGTGTGTGTAGAGTGTGTGTGTAGAGTGTGTGTGTGGTGTGTAGAGTGTGTGTGTGGTGTGTAGAGTGTTTGTGTGGTGTGTAGAGTGTGTGAGTGATGTGTAGAGTGTGTGTGTGGTGTGTAGAGTGTGTGTGTGGTGTGTAGAGTGTGTGTGGTGTGTATAGTGTGTGAGTGTGTGTGTGTGTGGTGTGTAGAGTGTGTGAGTGTGTGTGTGGTGTGTAGAGTGTGTGAGTGTGTGTAGAGTGTGCGTAGAGTGTGTAGAGTGTGTGAGTGTGTGTAGAGTGTGTGAGTGTGTGTGTGTGGTGTGTAGAGTGTGTGAGTGTGTGTGGTGTGGTGTGTAGAGTGTGTGAGTGTGTGTAGACTGTGTGAGTGTGTGTAGAGTGTGTGTGTGGTGTGTAGAGTGTGTGTGGTGTGTAGACTGTGTGAGTGTGTGTAGACTGTGTGAGTGTGCGTAGAGTGTGTAGAGTGTGTGAGTGTGTGTAGAGTGTGTGAGTGTGTGTGTGTGGTGTGTAGAGTGTGTGAGTGTGTGTGGTGTGGTGTGTAGAGTGTGTGAGTGTGTGTAGACTGTGTGAGTGTGTGTAGAGTGTGTGTGTGGTGTGTAGAGTGTGTGTGGTGTGTAGAGTGTGTGTAGAGTGTGTGTGTGGTGTGTAGAGTGTGTGTGTAGAGTGTGTGAGCGTGTGTAGAGTGTGTGAGCGTGTGTAGAGTGTGTGTGTGGTGTGTAGAGTGGTGTGTAGAGTGTGTGTGTGTGGTGTGTAGAGTGTGTGTGTGAGTGTGTGTAGCGTGTGTGAGTGTTTGTAGAGTGTTTGTGAGTGTGTGTAGAGTGTGTGTGTGTGTGTAGAGTGTGTGTGTGGTGTGTAGAGTGTGTGTGTGGTGTGTAGAGTGTGTGAGTGTGTGTAGAGTGTGCGTAGAGTGTGTAGAGTGTGTGAGTGTGTGTGTGGTGTGTAGAGTGTGTGTGGTGTGGTGTGTAGAGTGTGTGAGTGTGTGTAGACTGTGTGAGTGTGTGTAGAGTGTGTGTGTGGTGTGTAGAGTGTGTGTGGTGTGTAGACTGTGTGAGTGTGTGTAGACTGTGTGAGTGTGCGTAGAGTGTGTAGAGTGCGTGAGTGTGTGTAGAGTGTGTGTGGTGTGGTGTGTAGAGTGTGTGAGTGTGTGTAGACTGTGTGAGTGTGTGTAGAGTGTGTGTGTGGTGTGTAGAGTGTGTGAGTGATGTGTAGAGTGTGTGTGTGGTGTGTAGAGTGTGTGTGTAGAGTGTGTGTGTAGAGTGTGTGTGTGGTGTGTAGAGTGTGTGTGTGGTGTGTAGAGTGTGTGTGGTGTGTAGTGTGTGTGTGGTGTGTAGAGTGTGTGTGGTGTGTAGAGTGTGTGAGTGTGTGTAGACTGTGTGAGTGTGTGTGGAGTGTGTGTGTGGTGTGTAGAGTGTGTGAGTGATGTGTAGAGTGTGTGTGTGGTGTGTAGAGTGTGTGTGTAGAGTGTGTGTGTGGTGTGTAGAGTGTGTGTGTGGTGTGTAGAGTGTGTGTGGTGTGTAGTGTGTGTGTGGTGTGTAGAGTGTGTGTGGTGTGTAGAGTGTGTGTGTGGTGTGTAGAGTAGCTCTAAAAAATGAATGCAGTTTAAAAGTGACTACATTAAACAGCGGACCGTATTCTGTTTAGTGTCCTCCTGGTGACAGGGTTGGGGATTATAAAATGTGCTTTCATCAAACAGAAAGGAATATGACCACGTATGGAGAAAAAGAGTGTTGCATCACATTCGGATGAAAATGTTAATTTAAGTATTTTACTGCAAATATCAATGACAACGTCATATGAATCTATTGGCTTTTCTATTAACGTTCCTTTGGTGCAATCACACTGATTTACTCAGTGAGCAGCATAATGACGTGGACTCCTCCATCCCTGCCATTAGTGATTTTAGAATAGGAAGGGCTAGTGAGCAGTTCTAATGACATGCAATGATCTCATGGTGCAAGCATGTATGTGTCGTGCTGTCCTTCCTAATAAGCATCAGTCTGTCCTTGTCTTTCCAGAGTGATCAGATACAATCACGTATGGTTTGTGTGTATGTTCGTGTGTGTGTGTGTGTGTGTGTGTGTGTGTGTGTGTGTGTTGGGGTCAGTAAGTATGTGTGAGTGTGTGCTTGTGTGTGTGAGGCCATGGGGCCAGCCAAAGGGAACGGCTCTGACCCATCCAGACCTATACTGTCAGTCACTCAACAGGGAGTCATGTCACTCACTATCCTGACTGCTTGTGCTTGAGCTACAGGCAGGGTTACTGCACCATGTGTCTATGTTCCACATGTGTCTGAGTTCCACATGTGTCTGAGTTCCACGTGTCTGAGTTCCACATGTGTCTGTGTTCCACATGTGTCTGTGTTCCACATGTGTCTGAGTTCCACATGTGTCTGAGTTCCACATGTGTCTGTGTTCCACATGTGTCTGTGTTCCACATGTGTCTTGGGGGATATGTACTAGCATCAGTATGTGTGTTGAGTTAGTCACCATAGAGGAGGGCAGTGGATGATGTGTGGGAGTAACATCATTGTTGTTCATAAACAATATACACCCTCTACTTCAGGGCTGCCCAACCCTCTTCCTGGAGATCTACTGTCCTGTAGGTTGGACTGAAGACCCACAGGACGGTAGATCTCCAGGAAGATGGTTGGACTGAAGACCCACAGGACGGTAGATCTCCAGGAAGAGGGTTGGACTGAACACCCACAGGACGGTAGATCACCAGGAAGAGGGTTGGACTGAACACCCACAGGACGGTAGATCTCCAGGAAGACGGTTGGACTGAACACCCACAGGACGGTAGATCTCCAGGAAGATGGTTGGACTGAAGACCCACAGGACGGTAGATCTCCAGGAAGAGGGTTGGACTGAAGACCCACAGGACGGTAGATCTCCAGGAAGAGGGTTGGGCAGCCCTGCTCTACTTGATTACTCACACACGTTTTTCTCATGTTTCACACAGTCACACGTTTTCACATCTTTCACACAGTCACACATGTTTTTCTCATGTTTCACACAGTCACACATGTTTTCGAAAGCAAACTGTAGGCATGTTATAATTAAGCAATAAGGCCCAAGGGTGTGTGGTATATGGTCAATATACCATGGCTAAGGGCTGGTCTTAGGCACGACGCAACTCAGAGTGCCTGATACAGCCCTTAGCCATGGTATATTGGCCACATACCACAAAACCCTGAGGTGCGTTACTGCTATTATAAACTGGTTACCAACGTAATTAGAAAAGTAAAATAAATGTTTTGTCATACCTGTGGCCAATCAGCAAGCATTTGTGTGTGTGTGTGTGTGTGTGTGTGTGTGTGTGTGTGTGTGTGTGTGTGTGTGTGTGTGTGTGTGTGTGTGTGTGTGTGTGTGTGTGTGTGTGTGTGTGTGTGTGTATTTGTGTGTGTGTGTATATTTGTGCGTACACATGTGTGTGTCCACAGGACCATACGGCTGTCTGCTCCATTTATGAGAAAATAATAAGTGAAATACTCTAGAGGCTTATAGGGCACCAACTACGCAGTTTATAATATACATTAACATACATTAACATTATATAACACATAACACTCTGTTCAATACTGGAGTATCACAGGCACTGTGTCTCACGTAATAATGAGGGCAGTTCTCAAATGCACATATGTAGAAATATCCAAATGCATAAAATATGTCTATATTATTTATGTTTGCATGAGTGGATAGGTTTTAGTGTATTTCTGTCTATGTGAACTGGTCTGTTGATAGACAGTGCATGTGAAAGGATGTCTTTAGTGAGTGGTGAGTTGCTTACCCACAGCCTTGAGGGAGGCGCACTTGTTAAAGCCCAGACCAAGGTTGTTGTGAGGGTGGGAGAGCGCCATCGCTGGACCCAGGGGTGAGAGGGCAGCGTTATTCAGGTGGTTGTGATCTGAAAGACAGAGAGAGGGAGAGAGAGAGATAAAGAAAACAAGAGAAGAAGAGAGAATGAGCTACTGTTACACCCTAATTAGTCCATGTGTACCACAATGTGTACCACCATGTGTACCATCATGTGTACATTTACATTTACCAGACGCTCTTATCCAGAGCGACTTACAGTAGTGAATGCATACATTTCATAGATTTTTTTTTTTTCTGTGCTGGCCCCCCGTGGGAATCGAACCCACAACCCTGGTGTTGCAAACACCATGCTCTACCAACTGAGCTACAGGGAAGGCTAGACTCCATGTGTACTACAATGCGTACCACCATGCGCACCACCATGCGCACCTCCATGCGCACCACCATGCGCACCACCATGCGCAACACCATGCGCACCTCCATGCGCACCACCATGCGCACCTCCATGCGTACCACCAAGCGTACCACCATGCGTACCACCATGTGTACCACCATGTGTGAGTAATGCTTAATGACCTGTATATTTATGTGTCTACTCTGTGCGTAGTGGGGGCTGGTGAAGATAAGGATGCATGCTGAGAAAAACATGTGACCACACTGTCCTTTGTATTATTGAGGCGGTGAAATATCCTCCCCTACACTAGAAAAAAAAGGTGCTATCTAGAACTGAAATGGTTCTTCGACTGTCCCCATAGGAGAACCCTTTGGAGAACCACATTTGGTTCCAGGTAGAACAGTTTTGGTTCCAGGTAGAACTCTTTTGTGTTCCAGGTAGAACTCTTTTGGGTTCCATGTAGAACCCGTTCCACAGAGGGTTCTATGTGGAACACAAAAGGGTTCTACCTGGAACCAAAAATGGTTATCCTATGGGGACAGCCGAAGAACCCTTTTGGAACCCTTTTTTCTAAGTGTGTATAGGAGGCATAGTGGCTAAAATCCCGTCTTCCGGACATCAACTAGTCTATTTCCCAAAGGTGTTTTGACAGGCACTACGACCACAACACAACACAACCACAACCACACAACAAGCCCACTGTACAGTACTAGCTATAACTATACCGTGTCAAGATTGTTGTGACCCGACATTAACCCTCATTCAACCAGACCCCCACAGTGGTGCCCCCTGGGTCACAGTGAATGGGGGGTTAAGGATGCTAATGTGGCCCAGTGGTTGCAGTCCCGGATGTGGCGCTCATTGGCGTGCATGAGCACCGCCTCTCTATCTGCCCCGTGGCGGTGTGAGGCCGGATGGATTGTTGTGGTACACACATGCAGAGCATCGACATGCAGATGGAAACTCTGCCCAGAGCCATTCATTTAGAGAGTTATGCCAACTTTTAGAATTTTGAATATTGTTATAATTCTAGACATTCAGTCACAAAGCATTGTTTAAATATTCCCTATGGTATATTTAGATTGTACATATTTTTTTTGTTTTTAATAACTTGTTGATAGATTAACTGTACTATCTGGTGGTGACCCACGGAGTTGCAGGACTGATTATGTCACGTCTAGCTAGCTTGCTATTATGATTTGAATGATGCAGCAACACCAGATCAACACCGTCTTACTGGCGCTTTTACAGTCGCTGAAGCATCACCCAGGTGGGTGCTACATTTCAGTATTGGACGATCTAGTCTATCTACGGAGGAGGAGCTGTGACTATCGAAGACGACTAGGTTCCAGATGAAGAGCTCTGTGGCCTGTCTGTTAGATGTCTCTACCTCCCTGCCTGGCTGTACCATCTATGTTCCCTCTTAAGATACTTCCTTTTCCAAACTGCCTTTCATCTAAAGCTATGGAAGACAATTTGATTTATGTGTTTATTTAATGTAATATCTTATGTTAAACTAAACTATCGCCCAAGAACTACCAGATCCCTACATTTGTTTTGTTAAATCGTTTTTTGTTTATTTTGTTTTTAAAGCGACTGAGATTCTACCTGGAATGAAAAACCATATATTGAATGAATATTATTATTAATACAATGGCATTGTTGAATACTCCTTTCTGATTGGCTTGAAGGGCATTCTAGAGTGTGCATTATTTAAGTGATAATGCCCGAAAAGCCAGTGTTTGGAGGATATATTGGCACAGGTGTTGTTAGGCAAACCGTGCCAATATATCCTCCAAACACCGGCTTCGAGGGCATTATCACTTTTATACAACGGGTTACCAACATATTCAAATAATGATTGACATTATCATTCAAAACGTTATTTTGATGAATTTATTCATACTATTTCATCCTTCCGCAAGATATAACCCCGACACAAATCTAGGGTTGCTACCCAAGCTGGTCGTTCATTCTATCAGCCCAGTCGTTCAGTCTTTTTGTTCTGTATCTATGGACATGACCCAGTTGTTCGTTCTAAATGTTCCATTGCCATACTGGCTGGCAACGTTATTTTTCCTTGCTTGCTAAATAGCCAACTAAGGCTAACTTACAGTCACATCAAAAAGTACAGCCAGAATAACAGGACATCAAATCAAATTGCATTGGTCACATACACATGGTTAGCAAATGTTATTGCGAGTGTAGCGAAATGCTTGTGCTTCAAGTTCCAACAGTGCAGCAATATCTAAGATGTAATCTAACAATTCCACAACAACTACCTAATACTGTCACGATCACTGTCCTCAAATTCCCTGTCATAAATCAGCCAAGGCGCAGCGTGCTGGTAATTCCACATACTTTAATAGAAGTGAAACCGAACAAAAACAATAAACAGGATAAACAGAAATGACCGTGACACAACTGAGGTGCACACAAAACACTCACAGAAAGAATAATAACCCACAAACACAGGTAAGGAAAAGGCTGCCTAAGTATGATTCCCAATCAGAGACAATTATATGACAGCTGCCTCTGATTGGAAACCATACTCGGCCAATAAAGAAAAAACAACATAGACATACAACACATAGAATGCCCACCCCATGTCACACCCTGACCTAACCAAACAGAGAAAAACGACTCTCTCAGGTAAGGGCGTGACAAATACACACAAATCTAAGTAAAGGAATGGAATAAGAATATATACATAAAAATATATGGATGAGCAATGACAGAGCAGCATAGGCAAGATGCAATAGATGGTATAAAATACAGTGTATACATATGAGATGAGTAATGGAAGATATGTAAACATTATTAAAGTGGCATTATTAATGTGACTAGTGATCCATTTATTAAAGTGGCCAATGATTTCAAGTCTGTATGTAGGCAACAGCCTCTCTGTGTTAGTGATGGCTGTTTAACAGTCTGATGGCCTTGAGATAGAAGCTGTTTTTCAGTCTCTCGGTCCCAGCTTTCATGCACCTGTACTGACCTCACCTTAGGGATGGTAACGGGGTGAACAGGCAGTGGCTCGGGTGGTTGTTGTCCTTGATGATCTTTTTGGCCTTCCTGTGACATCGGGTGCTGTAGGTGTCCTGGAGGCCAGGTAGTTTGCTCCCGGTGATGCGTTGTGCAGACCGCACTACCCTCTGGAGAGCCTTGCGGTTGTGGGCGGTGCAGTTGCCATACCAGGCGGTGATACAGCCCGACAGGATGCTCTCGATTGTGCATCTGTAAATGTTTGAGTGTTTTAGATGACAAGCCAAATTTCTTCAGCCTCCTGAGGTGCCGAGGCGCTGTTGCTGTTGCGCCTTCTTCACCACCCTGTCTGTGTGGGTGGACCATTTCAGTCTGTCCGTGATGTGTACACCGAGGAACTTAAAACTTTCCACCTTCTCCACTACTGTCACGTCGATGTGGATGGGGGGTGCTCCCTCTGCTGTTTACTGAAGTCCACGATCATCTCCTTTGCTTTGTTGGCGTTGAGTGAGAGGTTGTTTTCCTGACACCACACGCTGAGGGCCCTCACCTCCCTGTAGGCTGTCTCGTCGTTGTTGGTAATCAAGCCTACTATTGTTGGGTTGTCTGCAAACTTGATGATTGAGTTGGAGGCGTGCATGGCCACGCAGTCATGGCCACAGTGTTGCGGATCAGCGAAGTGGAGATGTTGTTTCCTACCTTCACCACCTGGGGGCGGCACATCAGGAAGTCCAGGACCCAATTGCACAGGGCGGGGTTGAGACCCAGGGCCTCAAGCTAAATGATGAGCTTGGAGGGTACTATGGTGTTGAATGCTGAGCTATTGTCAATGAACAGCATTTCTACATAGGTATTCCTCTTGTCCAGATGGGATAGGGCAGTGTGCAGTGTGATGACGATTGCATCATCTGTGGACCTATTGGGGCAGTAAGCAAATTGAAGTGGGTCTAGGGTGGTCGGTAATGTGGAGGTGATATGATCCTTGACTAGTCTCTCAAAGCACTTCATGATGACAGAAGTGAGTGCTACAGGCCGATAGTTATTTAGTTCTGTTACGTTTGCCAACTTGGGTACAGGAACAATGGTAGCCATCTTGAAGCATGTGGGGACATCAGACTGGGATAGGGAGAGATTGAATATGTCCGTAAACACACCATTTAGCTGGTCTGCGCATGCTCTGAGGATGCGGCTAGGGGTGCCGTCTGGGCCGGCAAGCCCTGCGAGGGTTAACACATTTAAATGTCTTACTCACGTCGGCCACGGAGAAGGAGAGCCCATTTAGCTGCATTTGCGTTTGTTTAAGCAGTTTTCTAGTGACATTTATTTGGATACATCCATAACAATGAGCTAATGATGCACAATTTTGCCTGGCATAGAAAATGTGCTCTTTCGTCAGGACACTGTTGCTCAAAGGAGCTAGCCAACAACACAACTAACAAAAAATTATGCTGCTTCATGATTTCGACTTGCTGAGAAAAGCTGCATGCCTGCCTGTCTCATCCCGACTCCCGACAAGTTCATTACTATGGGACAGCTGGAGATCAAATTTAAATATTGAAACAATGTTGCAAATGTCGGAGAGACAGACAGCAAGGTTTATACAAATCTCCGCTGTTGAAAACGAAATGTTAGTCTAAAAGAAATGTGAGATAACGTCTAGATGCTTTTTATAGCGGAGATCAAGTTTATAAATTGCCTGGCTGGGCTGATGAGACAGTAGATTGCACAGTCAGATGGAACAGAGTAAATAGGCATTTTAACGAATAGACAGAGGCTGTGATATATTGGCCAAATATCACAAACACCCAAGGTGCCTTATTGCTATTATAAACTGGTTACCAATGTAATTAGAGCAGTAAAAATAAATGTTATGTCATACCCATGGTATACGTTCTCATATACCATGGCTGTCAGCCAATCAGCATTCAGGGCTCGAACCACCCAGTTTATAATACCCTATAATGCACGGTAGAATTCAATAGTTCATTCTTACGTTCTATGTTTGAGCTGCTTTTGAAAGCAAAAGTCAAATTGAAAACATTATTGGCATTGTTGAATTCGATGTTCATAATTGCAAGCTAGAACTTACGGTTTGGTTAGCTAAACTAGCAAGTCTGTATTGTTTGGTTACCATAGTAACTACTGTAGTTACGGTTGAAGTCAGAAGGTTACATACACTTAGGTTGGAGTCATTAAAACTCATTTTTCAACCACTCCACAAATTTCTTGTTAACAAACTATAGTTTTGGCAAGTCGGTTAGGCCATCTACTTTGTGCATGACACAAGTAATTTTTCCAACAATTGTTTACAGACAGATTATTTCACTTATAATTCACAATTCCAGTGGGTCAGAAGTTTACATACACTAAGTTGACTGTGCCTTTAAACAGCTTGGGAAATTCCAGAAAATGATGTCATGGCTTTAGAAGCTTCTGATAGGCTAATTGACATCATTTGAGTCAATAGGAGGTTTACCTGTGGATGTATTTCAAGGCCTACCTTCAAACTCAGTGCCTCTTTGCTTGACATCATGGGAAAATCAAAAGAAATCAGCCAATACCTCAGAAAAAAATTGTAGACCTCCACAAGTCTGGTTCATCCTTGGGAGCAATTTCCAAATGTCTGAAGGTACTACGTTCATCTGAACAAACAATATTATGTAAGTATAAACACCACGGGACCACGCAGCCGTCATACCGCTCAGGAAGGAGACGTGTTCTGTCTCCTAGAGATGAACGTACTTTGGTGCAAAAAGTGCAAATCAATCCCAGAACAACAGCAAGGGACCTTGTGAAGATGCTGGAGGAAACGGGTACCAAAGTATCTATATCCACAGTAAAACGAGTCCTATATTGACATAACCTGAAAGGCCGCTCAGCCCCTGCTCCAAAACCGCCATAGAAAAGCCAGACTACGGTTTGCAACTGCACACTGGGACAAAGATCGTACTTTTTGGAGAAATCTCCTCTGGTCTGATGAAACAAAAATAGAACTGTTTGGCCATAATGACCATCGTTATGTTGGGAGGAAAAAGGGGGAGGCTTGCAAGCCGAAGAACACCATCCCAACCGTGAAGCACGGGGGTGGCAGCATCAGGTTATGGGGCTGCTTTGCTGCAGGAGGGACTGGTGCACTTCACAAAATAGATGGCATCATGAGGCAGGAAAATTATGTGGATATATTGAAGCAACATCTCAAGACATCAGTCAGGAAGTTAAAGCTTGGTCGCAAATGTGTCTTCCAAATGAACAATGACCCCAAGCATACTTCCAAAGTTGTGGCAAAATGGCTTAAGGACAACAAAGTCAAGGTATTGGAGTGGCCATCACAAAGCCCTGACCTCAATCCTATAGAATATTTCTGGGCAGAACTGAAAAAGCGTGTGCGAGCAAAGAGGCCTATAAACCTGATTCAGTTACACCAGCTCTGTCAGGAGGAATGGGCCAATATTCACCCAACTTATTGTGGGAAGCTTGTGGAAGGTTATCTGAAACGTTTGACCCAAGTTAAACAATTTAAAGACAATGCTAACAAATACTAATTGAGTGTATGTAAACTTCTGACCCACTGGGAATGTGATGAAAGAAATAAAATCTGAAATAAATCATTCTCTCTACTATTATTCTGACATTTCACATTCTTAAAATAAAGTGGTGATCCTAACTGACCTAAGACAGGGAATGTTTTACTAGGATTAAATGTCAGGAATTGTGAAAAACTGAGTTTAAATGTATTTGGCTAAGGTGTATGTAAACTTACGACTTCAACTGTATCTAGTAAACTTGCTGGCTACTTCAGTGGATGTTGAACACATTTCTACTGGCAAATGAACACATTTCTAGCAGCAAATGTGTTAATTATAGGAATTGTATAAAAGGGATAATCAACTCTATGCATTCTCTGGAAAATAATGCAACTCCAACACCTTCCACGTTGTTTATTATTTTCCATAGAACGCATAGCCCCTCATTGATTATTCCTTACGTAATCACAGAATGTTGAAGTGGCATATAAATGTATCATAATGCTCATTCTAGACATTCGGTTACATGACATTGTTTAAATATTTCTCATGTAATGTTAATGGGGAGCTAATATGGCATAGAATAGATAAGGTAGAATTTTGAAATTTGGTTGTGCATCAGCAGTCACTCAATTAGCCCATGTCAACCCACGAGCCACTGCAGCACCTCATAATGAGTAATGTTTTTGTGTGGCCCCCACCCCTATCAAAGTTTCCCATCCCTGTTCTGACTCTGTGTCACGTCCTGACCATAGTAAGATGTTATTTTCTATGGTAGAGCAGGCCAGGGCATGACAGGGGGTGTTTTGTGTTTTTCTATGTTTTGTAGTTCTATGTTTAGGTTCTAGTTTTCTATTTCTATGTTGTTTTTTGGGGGATGATCTCCAATTAGAGGCAGCTGGTCCTCGTTGTCTCTAATTGGAGATCATACTTAAGTAGAGGGTTTTTCTACCTGTGTTTGTGGGTAGTAGTCTTCTGTTTAGTTTTCTGTACCTGACAGAACTGTTGGCCATTTGTTGATTTTTTTCTTTAGTGTTCTGAGTTCAAATAAATATTCATCATGAGCACTCAACACACTGCGCTTTGGTCCCCTCTCTACGACAGCCGTTACACTCTGCCGAATATGTTCCGGCTATGTGGAACGGGAAGCCAGGGGTCAAGTCGAGGTTCAGGGTCAATGCAGTGTGTGTTCCATCAGACACACATAGGGTACAACATGTAAACATTCAAAAGACATGTAGCAATTAAAAAACATTATTGTATCCACTATGTTCATCTGTTCGTAATGGTAAGGTGACTGCCACACAAGCATAATCGAAATTGCACCACAACTGCTCTAATACGGTATGTTCAACAGTGACATTTTTGTATGGCATGTGATTTTAAACATTCTGTAACTGGAACATGCCATACACACTACTGTCAAAAGTTTTAGAACACCTACTCTTTCAAGGGTTTTTCTTTATTTTTACTATTTTCTACATTGCAGAATAATAGTGAAGACATCAAAACTATGGAATAACACATATGGAATAATGTAGTAACAAAAAAGTATTAAACAAATAAATATATTTAAGATTCTTCAAATAGCCACCGTTTGCCTTGATGACAACCAGCTTCACCTGGAATGCTTTTCCAACAGTCTTGGAGGAGTTCCCTCATATGCTGAGCACTT
The DNA here is from genome assembly GCF_965601325.2 of Salmo salar. Lineage (NCBI taxonomy): Eukaryota > Metazoa > Chordata > Actinopteri > Salmoniformes > Salmonidae > Salmo > Salmo salar. The sequence continues at coordinate 39,134,937 of NC_138296.1, read as the reverse complement.
GTTGGCTGCTTTTCCTTCACTCCGCGGTCCGACTCATCCCAAACCATTTCAATTTGGTTGAGGTCGGGGGATTGTGGAGGCCAGGTCATCTGATGCAGCACTCCCATCACTCTCCTTCTTGGTAAAATAGCCCTTACACAGCCTGGAAGTGTTTTGGGTCATTGTACTGTTGAAAAACAAATGATAGTTCCACTAAGCCCAAACCAGATGGGATGGTGTATCAGTGCATAATGCTGTGGTAGCCATGCTGGATAAGTGTGCCTTAAATTCCAAATAAATCACAGACCGTGTCACCAGAAAAACACCCCCATACCATCACACCTCCTCAATGCTTTACGGTGGGAAATACACATGCGGAGATCATCCGTTCACAAAGACACGGCGGTTGGAACCAAAAATCTCCAATTTGGACTCCAGACCAAATGACAAATTTCCACCGTCTCTTCTTCTTATTGGTGTCCTTTAGTAGTGGTTTCTTTGCAGCAATTCGACCATGAAGGTCTAATACACACATTCTCCCCTGAACAGTTGATGTTGAGATGTGTCTGTTACTTGAACTCTGTGAAGCATTTAATTGGGCTGCAATTTCTGAGGCTGGTAACTCTAATGAACTTATCCTCTGCAGCAGAGGAAACTCTGGGTCTTCCATTCCTGTGGCGGTCCTCATGAGAGCCAGTTTCATCATAGCGCTTGATGGTTTTTGCGACTGCACTAGAAGAAACTTATCAAAGTTCTTGAAATGTTCCGTATTGACTGACCTTCATGTCTTAAAGTAATGATGGACTGTCATTTATCTTTGCTTATTTGAGCTTCTTGCCATAATATGGACTTGGCATTTTACCAAATAGGGCTATCTTCTGTATACCACACCTACCTTGTCACAACACAACTGATTGGCTCAAACGCATTAAGAAGGAAAGAAATTCCACAAATACATTTTAAGAAGGCACACCTGTTAATTGAAATGCACTCCAGGTGACTACCTCATAAGGCTCGTTGAGAGAATGCCAAGAGTGTGCAAAGCTGTCATCAAGGCAAAGGGGCTATTTGAAGAATCTCAAATATAACATATATTTTGAATTGTTTAACACTTTTTTGGTTACTACATGATTCCATATGTGTTATTTCATAGTTTTGATGTCTTCACTACTTCACTAAAACTAAAGAAAAACCCATGAATGAGTAGGTGTTCTAAAACTTTTGACCCGATAGTGTACACTGAACAAATGTGACAGGCAGAGGCTTGTTCACTCTGGCCCTCTCCTATTTTCACAGCAAATGAAACCCCGCAGTCCTCAAGTTCTAGCACGCTCACCAATCCAGTGAGGTGATGCTGGTGTTCAGGCCAATGACAAGAGAGGAAGCTAGCTAGCGTGACAACAACAGCAACCAGACCTGAGATGACTGACGGTTGCCCAAATGTAAGCACCAGAGGGTGACAAAAGGTTAAATGTTTGTGCCGCTTTAGATGCATCTTTGCAACTCAGAATATAATTGATTCACACGTTATTGTCAGACTCTCTGAAAGGTTACTAGTCATTGGAGGCTCATTTCATTTATATAAAGCTATATAACTACTGTTCATGGCTGTTGTGTGTCCACCTGGTGAGGACATTTTAAAATAGTCACTAAATATGTTTCACATTTCAGTGAATAGATAGAATGATAACTTTTTGTAAATGAACCATGTGTGCTTCCAGGTCATTACGTAACATAATGTACAACATGTTTGGAAGGCATTGTTATGCCTAGGTCACTTAGTGGCACGAAAAGTAACCAAATATAGAGCAATACCGTAGCCCTGGATGGGGTCCGAATCGTCCGAGCTCTGTTATGTATCGCATCAATGGAAACCATGCAAGGAGATGAAAGGAGCGGTAGAAAATAGCGGCGAGGGAAGGATGACACTGAAGTTGACTGATTGAATTAGAAATGAATCTTCACGTCCCCGTGTAATTGATGTGTGATTATGACACACGCTGAGTGAGCTGTGTGGAAAATTGACTGTCTTTTGTGCCACAGTGCACCACTGCTCTACACTCCACTCCACCCCAAGGAGAATAGTGAGACTGGCGCCGGCCACCAAGGCTCACTCGCTCCCTGGCTGATGAGCTGTGAAGAGTTTGATTATGGCGAGCAGAATATGTCCCACCAGTTCTCCCTCTCAAGAGGGGTCCGTCTCTCGGCAATCCCAGCGGTCATCTGAGCTGGCACCCCTAATGAGCTCTGTCTCTCACATAGATTCGCTCGGAATCCCTTTCCCCTCCGACTGAGAACTCTGGAATGCACTTTGACTGTGTGTCTGGCCAGAGCTATGCCCCACTCGGAGTCTTCCCCACTTGGTGCTTATTAAATCCAACTCTTTTTCATTATTCTTTTGTTTGTATCTTCTTTCTTTTTTTGTTGACATTTTAAAAGTACATTTACATGGTCTACTACTGACAGCTAACTTTCTAACTCCGCCCATAACTTCAGGACTTTAGAGCATTCACAGGAGGCATGAATTATTGAGTCATTCTTAGTTTTACACTTAAGACATGACTCTGCCGTTATGCTGTTAAATCTAACTCTGACTAATCAGCAGTGGAAAGAGGAGAGGCCAAGAGAGAGAGGGGAAGAGAGATACAACTAGAGAGAAAAAATCAACTAATTGCATTGATGAAAAAAATCCTTGGCTTCTGTCCAGTTTGACCACAGGGTTATGTGCTGGTGACATGGGGTGGTGGGTGGTGGTGGTGGTAGTCGTAGTGTGGATGGAGCTGGACACTGTCCACACTGTGTGTGATGGCCATCTGTGCTGCAATAAAGGGGTTGAATATCCACGGATATGAGAGTGTCTTTTTTTTAACGAAGTTTGTGCGTAGGTTCCTTGAGTCTGTGCGCACAGAACAAGGTTTAAAGATATTGTACGGTTTTGAAGTGGGTATGCATGTGAAGGCCTCTGCGAAGAAGGATTTGTATGTTGATATGAATTTCAAATTGTGTGTGTGTGTGTGTGTGTGTGTGTGTGTGTGTGTGTGTGTGTGTGTGTGTGTGTGTGTGTGTGTGTGTGTGTGTGTGTGTGTGTGTGTGTGTGTGTGTGTGTGTGTGTGTGTGTGGACAGAGAGCGAGATAGAGGGGGAGAGAGAAAAGACAGAGTAAAAGAGAGAGAGTGCAAGGGATTGGATTTGTGTGTGTGTGTGTACACATTGTGAATGAGTCGGAGCTGGTGTGCAGTACACTGCTGGGTGATGGCCTAATTCAGCAGGGCTGAACTTCAAAGGGCTCTAGTGCTGCAAGGGCTTCAGCAGAGCTGCCACTGACATGGCTCTGAAAAACAGAGACAGAGTAGGGGGCGAGAGACTGTGCACAGCACCATCAATAGATTAAATACTGATATCGCAGAGCAAGAGGCGTTTTACACTTCATGAGAAAAGATGAGAGATTGAGCAGACAAGCAAGTGAAAGGGAGAGCATGAGAGGGAGAGAGAGAGAGAGAGAGAGAGAGAGAGAGCAAGAGAGAATGGAGAACTCCACAGGGAGGATGTTAAAAAGACAGAGAAAGTGGCGGTAAGAGAGACATCTGTCACTGGCAGGTTGTTCTGCCATGTTGCAGCAATGGAGAGAACCCCCCCCCCCACCCCCCTCCAATAAACAGAAAATATGCTTCACTTAATTTAAACACATTCCTCTCTCTTCCTCAGTCTACCCCACTCTCCATCTCTCTCTTCCTCTACCCCACTCGCCAACTCTCCCTCTCCCTATCTTTCTTTTCATCTACCCCTCTATACCTCTCCATCTCTCTCTCTCACTCCCTGCCTCTCTTGTTCGGCTTCACAGATCTCTTTCCCCCAATAGCTCTCCCTCTAGTGCAGTTTGGTGCAGTAAGCTGATTAGCCCTGAAAAGCGTTCACATGCCCTTACACTGCAGATTAAGACACCTAGCCGTGAACTCCTGTGCTGTGACAAAATGACCCTGCCTCTCCTCTCAACTACAGCTGGGGCACTGAAATCACAGTTTCTCACACTCACATGTGTGCGCACACTCACATACATACTGTACACACTTTGTCTCGCTCTCACACAGACACATTCTCTTTCTCTCAAGCACACACACACGCCTAGTTCTCTAATCTTACAACTAAAACTCAAGTAATGAAATCACTCTCTTTCTCACATAGACATATGTTACTATCATTAGACTCTCCCTTTCTGTATACTGAAATTACTCAATTTAAACTCACACAAATGTGGCTTGGGTTTGGCAGCTGAAGTAAGCCCTCCCTATTTAAACATGAGAAGATTCTAATTTCCAGAGCGCTAAGTACCCTGCCTGCCTGTACTTGTGATAGAGCGAACATTGGACCATCTGTTGTGTTTACGTGAAAAGCTTTAAAGGGATGTGTTTGGGAGATCAGCCATTCCTTTCTGCTGCTCATTCTCACTCTTTAGCTCTTTCCACATCACACTGTCTCATCACACTCTCTCTTTATCACTCTCACTACCACTCCCCACTTTCTTCTCTATTTATTTTTTATTTTTTTATTTTTTTTATTTAAAGGGGTGGATCAGCTTTAATATTGCGGACAGATTGTTGCTTCCATCAATGTAATTGTCTGCATCATTTCCAATCCCCCCTGTATTTTTGTGGTAAATATATATATATATATATATACACTGCTCAAAAAAATAAAGGGAACACTAAAATAACACATCCTAGATCTGAATGAATGAAATAATCTTATTAAATACTTTTTTCTTTACATAGTTGAATGTGCTGACAACAAAATCACACAAAAATAATCAATGGAAATCCAATTTATCAACCCATGGAGGTCTGGATTTGCAGTCACACTCAAAATTAAAGTGGAAAACCACACTACAGGCTGATCCAACTTTGATGTAAGGTCCTTAAAACAAGTCAAAATGAAGCTCAGTAGTGTGTGTGGCCTCCACGTGCCTGTATGACCTCCCTACAACGCCTGGGCATGCTCCTGATGAGGTGGCGGATGGTCTCCTGAGGGATCTCCTCCCAGACCTGGACTAAAGCATCCGCCAACTCCTGGACAGTCTGTGGTGCAACGTGGCGTTGGTGGATGGAGCGAGACATGATGTCCCAGATGTGCTCAATTGGATTCAGGTCTGGGGAACGGGCGGGCCAGTCCATAGCATCAATGCCTTCCTCTTGCAGGAACTGCTGACACACTCCAGCCACATGAGGTCTAGCATTGTCTTGCATATGGAGGAACCCAGGGCCAACCGCACCAGCATATGGTCTCACAAGGGGTCTGAGGATCTCATCTCGGTACCTAATGGCAGTCAGGCTACCTCTGGCGAACACATGGAGGGCTGTGCGGCACCCCAAAGAAATGCCACCCCACACCATGACTGACCCACCGTCAAACCGGTCATGCTGGAGGATGTTGCAGGCAGCAGAACGTTCTCCACGGCGTCTCCAGACTCTGTCACGTCTGTCACATGTGCTCAGTGTGAACCTGCTTTCATCTGTGAAGAGCACAGGGCGCCAGTGGCGAATTTGCCAATCTTGGTGTTCTCTGGCATATGCCAAACGTCCTGCACGGTGTTGGGCTGTAAGCACAACCCCCACCTGTGGACGTCGGGCCCTCATACCACCCTCATGGAGTCTGTTTCTGACCGTTTGAGCAGACACATGCACATTTGTGGCCTGCTGGCGGTCATTTTGCAGGGCTCTGGCAGTGCTCCTCGTGCTCCTCTTTGCACAAAGGCGGAGGTAGCGGTCCTGCTGCTGGGTTGTTGCCCTCCTACGGCCTCCTCCATGTCTCCTGATGTACTGGCCTGTCTCCTGGTAGCGCCTCCATGCTCTGGACACTACGCTGACAGACACAGCAAACCTTCTTGCCACAGCTCGCATTGATGTGCCATCCTGGATGAGCTGCACTACCTGAGCCACTTGTGTGGGTTGTAGACTCCGTCTCATGCTACCACTAGAGTGAAAGCACCACCAGCATTCAAAAGTGACCAAAACATCAGCCAGGAAGCATAGGAACTGAGAAGTGGTCTGTGGTCACCACCTGCAGAACCACTCCTTTATTGGGGTGTCTTGCTAATTGCCTATAATTTCCACCTGTTGTCTATTCCATTTGCACAACAGCATGTGAAATTTATTGTCAATCAGTGTTGCTTCCTAAGTGGACAGTTTGATTTCACAGAAGTGTGATTGACTTGGAGTTACATTGTGTTGTTTAAGTGCTCCCTTTATTTTTTTGAGCAGTGTATATATATATATATACAGTTGAAGTCAGAAGTTTACATACACTTAGGTTGGAGTCATTAAAACTCATTTTTCAACAACTCCACAAATTTCTTGTTAACAAACTATAGTTTTGGCAAGCCGGTTAGGACATCTACTTTGTGCATGACACAAGTAATTTTTCCAACAATTGTTTAGAGACAGATTATTTCACTTGAAATTCACTGTATCACAATTCCAGTGGGTCAGAAGTTTACCTACACTAAGTTGACTGTGCCTTTAAACAGCTTGGAAAATTCCAGAAAATTATGTCATGGCTTTAGAAGCTTCTGATAGGCTATTTGACATCATTTGAGTCAATAGGAGGTGTACCTGTGGATGTTTTTCAAGGCCTACCTTCAAACTCAGTGCCTCTTTGCTTGACATCATGGGAAAATCAAAAGAAATCAGCCAAGACCTCAGAAAAAAAATTGTAGACCTCCACAAGTCTGGTTCATCCTTGGGAGCAATTTTCAAACGCCTGGAAGTGCCACGTTCATCTGTACAAACAATAGTACGCAAGTGTAAACACCATGGGACCACGCAGCTGTCATACCGCTCAGGAAGTAGACGCGTTCTGTCTCCTAGAGATGAACGTACTTTGGTGCGAAAAGTGCAAATCAATCCCAGAACAACAGCAAAGGACCTTGTGAAGATGCTGGAGGAAACAGGTACAAAAGTTTCTAGAGTTGAAGTTGGAAGTTTACATACACCTTAGCCAAATACATTTAAACTAAACATTTTCAAAATTCCTGACATTTAATCCTGTAAAATGTCCCTGTCTTAGGTCAGTTAGGATCACCACTTTATTTTAAGAATGTGAAATGTCAGAATAATAGTAGAGAAAGATTTATTTCAGCTTTAATTTCACTCATCACATTCCCAGTGGGTCAGTGGGTCAAAATTAGCATTTGGTAACACTGCCTTTAAATTGTTTAACTTGGGTCAAACGTTTCGGATAGCCTTCCACAAGCTTCCCACAATAAGTTGGGTGAATTTTGGCCCATTCCTCCTGACAGAGCTGGTGTAACTGAGTCAGGTTTGTAGGCCTCCTTGCTCGCACACGCTTTTTCAGTTCTGCCCACAAATTTTCTATAGGATTGAGGTCAGGGCTTTGTGATGGCCACTCCAATACCTTGACTTTGTTGTCCTTAAGCCATTTTGCCACAACTTTGGAAGTATGCTTGAGGTCTTTGTCCATTTGGAAGACCCATTTGTGACCGAGTTTTAACTTCCTGACTGATGTCCTGAGATGTTGCTTCAATATAGCCACATAATTTTCCTTCCTCATGTTGCCATCTATTTTGTGAAGTGCACCAGTCCCTCCTGCAGCAAAGCACCCCCACAACATAATGCTGCCACCCCCGTGCTTCACGGTTGGGATGGTGGTCTTCAGCTTGCAAGCCTCCCCATTTTTCCTCCAAACATAACAATGGTCTTTATGGCCAAACAGTTCTATTTTTGTTTCATCAGACCAGAGGACATTTCTCCAAAAAGTACATTCTTTGTTCCCATGTGCAGTTGCAAACCGTAGTCTGGCTTTTCTATGGTCGGTTTTGGAGCGGTGGCTTCTTCCTTGCTATAGGACTCGTTTTACTGTGGATATAGATAGTTTTGTACTTGTTTTCCTCCAGCATCTTCACAAGGTACTTTGCTGTTGTTCTGGGATTGATTGCACTTTTTTGCACCAAAGTACGTTCATCTCCAAGAGACAGAACGTGTCTCCTTCCTGAGCGGTATGATGGCTGCGTGGTCCCATGGTGTTTATACTTGCGTACTATTGTTTGTACAGATGAACGTGGTACCTTCAGCCATTTGGAAATTGCTCCCAAGGATGAACCAGACCTTTTATGAGGTATTGGCTGATTTCTTTTGATTTTCCCATGATGTCAAGCAAAGAGGCACTGCGTTTGAAGGTAGGCTTTGAAATACATCCACAGGTACACCTCCAATTGACTCAAATGATATCAATTAGCCTATCAGAAGCTTCCAAAGCCATGCCATAATTTTCTGTAATTTTCCAAGCTGTTTAAAGGCACAGTCAACTTAGTGTAGGTAAACTTCTGACCCACTGGAATTGTGATACAGTGAATTATAAGTGAAATAATCTGTCTCTAAACAATTGTTGGAAAACTCACTTGTGTCATGCACAAAGTAGATGTCCTAATCAACATGCCAAAACTATAGTTTGTTAACAAGAAATGTGTGGAGTGGTTGAAAAACGAGTTTTAATGATTCCCTGCAAACCGTACCACCCGGCAAGTAGCCTAGTGGTTACAGCATTGGGCCAGTAACCGAAAGGTTGCTGGATCAAATCCCTAATGTAAAAATCTGTCATTTTGCCCCTGAACAAGGCAGTTAACCCGCTGTTCCCCGGTACGCTGTCATTGTAAATAAGAATTTGTTCTTAACTGACTTACATAGTTAAATAAAGGTAAAAAAGAAAAAAAACCCTCCCCCATTTGGAGTAAACTAATTAACAATAACACTTAGTCTTCTACTTCCAGCTTATACACATTTTATAGACACAATCTATTTTACAATAGTTATATTTCGTTTGTTTTTAGTCCTGGCCTTCCTCTATTTTTGATGTCCATCCAGTTTGATTTCTATTTGCAACTGTGCTATTTCACAAAAGTTCCAATTACATTTTACAGACTCTGTATGTTTTGCATTTGTTATCTAGGTGCTATTAGTCAACCCCTCCCTTCTGTCTCTTAACACCATCCATTTTTGGATTTCTATTTGCCATATATTTGCCACTTCCTTCTCTTTATCTTACTCTATATCTCTTCTTTCTCTCAGTTCCTTTCCGTCTCTCCACCTGAGAGGAGGACTGAATTGAAGGCTTAGCCAGGACAATGGGTTTGCTGCGGTCAGCACAGTCCAGCCCAGCTTAGTGATTTAAAAGGCCCCTCTACCTACCTTCTGTCTTGTACACACAAACACACGCCATGCTGAATTATAGTCCATTAAAGTCAATTCCCCTTCAGTGCACCATCGCGAGTCAAAAGTCATCAGGGCTGTGCTGAGACATCTTTCTGTGCTACAGTTAACAATGTAGACAACACACACACATGTATAGTTGCAAGGCTATTCTCATGTGTAGGCCTACAAAGCAACCAATTCATTTTACATTGGTACATCTGATACATACATTCAGTTTATTATGTACAAAACCCCGTTCATGAAAATAGTTCGCTCCTAAAGACTGTGAGTCATGTGGACATGGTTTGCTATAAAAAGCAAGCATACAGGCATTCAGTTACTGTTTGATTGAATGTTAGAATGGGCAAAACGAGTGACCTAAGCGACTTAGCGCGTGGTATGATCGGCGGTGCCAGGCGCGCCAGTTCCAGTATCTCAGAAACGGCCATCCTGAGCTTTTCACACACGACAGTGTCTAGGGTTTACCGAGAATGGTGCAACAACAAAAAAACATGCAGTCAGCGGCAGTCCTGTGGGCAAAAACAGCCAGTTAATGAGAGATCGAAGGAGAATGGCAAGAATCGTCCTATCTAACAGGTGGGCCACAAACAGGCAAATAATGGCACAGTACAATAGTGGTGCTCAGAGTGGCATCTCGGAATGCACAACTTGCCGGTCCTTGTCACAGTTGGGCTATTGCAGCAGACAGCCACACGGGTTCCACTCCTATCAGCTAAAAACAAGAAGTGTCTCCAGTGGGCACGCCATCACCAACAACAACAACAAAAACCATTGCCTGGTCCGACAAATCCTGGTTCCTGTTGCGTCATGCTGATGGCAGAGTCAGGTTTTGGCGTAAACAGCATGAGTCCATGGCCCCATCCTGCCTCGTGTCAACGGTACAGGCTGGTAGCAGTGGTGTAATGGTGTGGGGAATGTTTTGCTGTCACAGGTTAGGTTCCTTGATACCAATTGAGCAACGTTTCCATGCCCCGACGAATTCAGGCTGTTCTGGAGGCAAAGGGGGGTCCGACCCGGTACTACTTGGGCGTACCTAATAAACTGACCTCAGTGTAATCAATAACTTCCTAAGATCCTATCACTGTTTGTGAGTAAGATAATGCGCTTGTCTGAATACATGACGTGGTTGAGGGTTTCCCACTGGGCACAGATGTCAGTTGTCAGCTAATGTGAATTCAACATGAAATCAGCAAAACATTTCTCTACGACATTGGATTTAGGTTAAAAGTTGGGTGAAATAACACTAAATTCCCTTACTTTGATGACTTTTTGCAAATCCAATCAGTTTTCCAAGTTGATTCAACGTCATCACATAGATATTTGTTGTTGAAATGACGTGGAAACACAGTTGATTCAACCAGATTTTCCAGTGAATCTCTCCCAGATAGAATTCTGTTTGTATTAAGTGATTCTGCCATCTATCTATCTATCTATTGATCGATCGATCGAGATGCATAATTCAGCCTGAAAGTAACAACACACTAAACCTCCAGGTGCTCCCTTCTAAGTTCAAAGGACTTAATCATTTAAAATAAGTAATTGAAATGCACAATCATCTCAAGCTTCCCTTACAGACAGTTTATACAGCGGAGAACTTGAAACCCTAGTTAAGCAACAGCCTCGTATTAGGTTCCCTTCTTTTGGCTGGATAAATATTTTATGAACATTTTAGAAACACCTTTTCATTTTGGGATTAATTGGCAAGAGATGCCAAAGAGGGCCTAGTATTGTTATTTTAATGTTTTAGCCTTTCAATGTATTTATTGACAATTATTCCAACAGCAACAGGGACTTAGTTTAAGGATTGCCAGAAGTAGCCCAGGCTATACGTTACAATATGTAAGATCCTTAAGAGTCTATTGACGCACCTGTGCTTCAATCTGAGTAAAAACATTTTTTAAATCCCCATCAAAATCCGTCAGTTTTTTTTTTCAATGGGATGCGTCTCAACCCACCACATCCACCTATGTCGACCGTTCATATCTGCGGTGGAAGGTGGCCGAGCTACGGTGGTGTTTGTCAGACCATGAGACATCCCAAAAATCAGTCTTCTCACAAATACGTCTGTAGCGTCCGAACGGTTTGGCCTAAAAACTATTATTCCACTTTATGGAAAGGGGAGACTCTCAAAAACACAATGAAAAAATATGAAAAATATGTGTACTGTCTTAATAAAACACAATTTTCCACCACGATGCTAGAGTGGCTTATGCTACTTATTGATGTTCAGCCAATCAGGTAGAAGTAGTCTGTTGTTTACCACCGGCTGAACGCCATGTGCAACATCAGGAAGTAGCATTAGCCACTCTAAAGTTAGTATGATGGTGGCAAATAGTTTATTTCTTTTAGTACGCATATTTTTCCAGATAGTTAAGGTGGACACCGACGCCGGTCGCCGGGGGACATGAGTGTATAGCCGGCTGCATACATTCCAGTTGGACGCAGATGACAAATGACATAAAAGGAATAATAGCGCCATCTGCCGGCCGTTTCGTCTACTCAGGATGTATGTCGCAAGGCCAAGGCATGTATGTAACTGCAGAGTATTAATCAATTATTGATGAAGAACACAACTTTTCATTGGCCCTAGAGCGCAAAATGTCCTACGCCCTTGTGCTAACCCTGTTTACAGCGACAAGTAGGCTAGCTAGCCAAAGTACCACAGTGTCCTATGGGTAATGCAGTCAGTTTCAGACAGAAATAATCTATCATTTTAAATGAATGTCAAATGTCTACTTGATGTCATGCCAACATCATTTGGCGACAGATACTTTAATAGAGGATAATGAGAGAGTCATTTCAGGGCAAAAAGACTCAGAGGACATGCTTCCTCCTAATCTTCTAGAAGTTCTACAAGCAAGAAACATTGAGCTGTTAATTCATTATTCATGGTTTCACACAAGAAGAAAGAGCAGTCAGTATGCATATTAATGTTTCTATTAAATATTACTAGCCAGACCTTTTGAAGGCAAAGGAAAGTACTCGGGGTGGGGAGGTGTAAAGTGGATTAGAGAGTTTTGCAGCACCCTATGTAGGGCCTACTACACAACTTATTGGTGGTGATGGTGGTTTTCTACTCCACGAATGGTTCAAATGGGCTGTCTAGTGTTCATAGTGTAAATTGTGAACGTGGTATATTATTATATAAGAGCTGTCAGCTCTCCTTTGCCTTTTGGCTCGTCTCATTGGCGGTGAGTTGGAAAGGTTTTGTTGTGATGTCATTTGATGCTTAATGGTAGATGACAGTGATATGTGGTGTCTGTGTATAGGGTAACCCTCAGTCGAGTAGTTTTTGTTTCCTCCTATTGCCCCCTGCTTGTTAGTGAGGGCCTTACCCGCTGCTGGCAATTGCTTCTCCATAGTAACAATTATGTCACTGTCACACACATCCGGCCTCTCATAACCACATTCACACACACAACACCATAGAGAAAGAACACACACACAAACACACACATCTAAAAAGAATGACAGTGTCATGGTTTCTGAAAGATCACTAGATCTCACAAAGTCTGTACACAAATCAAACTCATTTATGTAGAATACAATTTGACAGTCATTGATGAAGCTATGTTTGTTTGCTGAACAAAATAGATAAGCCTTATATTACATTTAGTAATACAATTGTTGACAATGTCATGCCACTACCACTTGTAATTCTGTTGGTAAGGGCAGGTAACAACACAACACATCTGCCACGCTGATCCTCAACACAGAGGCCCCTCAGGAGTGCGTGCTCAGCCCCTCCTCTACTCCCTGTTCACACATGACTGCACAGCCAGGCATGACTCCAACACCATCATTAAATTTGCCGATGACACGACAGTGGTAGGCCTGATCACCGACAACAACGAGACAGCCTATAGGGAGGAGGTCAGAAACCTGGCCATGTGGTGCCAGGACAACAACCTTTCCCTTAATGTGATCAAGACAAAGGAGATTATTGTAGACTACAGGAAAAAGAGGACCGAGCACGCCCCCATTCTCATCGACCGGGCTGTAGTGGAGCAGGTTGAGAGCTTCAAGTTCCTTGGTGTCCACATCACCAACAAACTAACATGGTCCAAGCACACCATGACAGTCGTGAAGCGGACACGACAAAACCTATTTCCCCCTCAGGAGACTGCAAAGATTTGGCATGGGTCCTCAGATCCTCAAAAGGTTATACAGCTGCACCATCGAGAGCATCCTGACTGGTTGCATCACTGCCTGTTATGGCAACTGCTCGGCCTCCGATCGCAAGGCACTACAGAGGGTAGTGCGAACGGCCCAATACGTCACTGGGGCCAAGCTTCCTGCCATCCAGGACCTCTATACCAGGCGGTGTCAGAGGAAGGCCCTGAAAATTGTCAAAGACTCCAGCCACCCAAGTCATAGACTGTTCCCTCTGCTACTGCACGGCAAGCGATACCGAAGCACCAAGTCTAGGTCCAAGAGGCTTCTAAACAGCTTCTACCCCCAAGCCATAAGACTCCTGACATCTAGTCAAATGGCTACCTAGACTACTCACATTGCCCCCCCTCCCCCCTCCCCTCTCCACACCACTGCCACTCTCTGTTGTCATCTATGCATAGTCACTTTAATTAACTCTACCTACATGTACATACTACCTCAACTAACCGGTGCCCCCGCACATTGACTCTGTACCGGCACCCCCCTGTATATTTTGTTATTTTTTTACTGCTCCTCTTTAATTACTTGTTACTTTTATCTCTTATTCTTATCTGTATTTTTTGAAACTGCACTTTCGGTTAGGGGCTTGTAAGTAAGCATTTCACTGTAAGGTCTACACCTGTTGTATTTGGCGCATGTGACTAATACAATTTGATTTGTAATTCTCATACAGTCCCTGGTGAAATGATGCCGTGTATCCATGTCTCTGTGTGTCATGTATGCATGGGAGCGTCTGTCTTTGTAAGGTCATGGATGTTTGATAGTGCTGTTGTTAACCTTTCATGCTGTCACCATGACTGGAACATGCTACCGTACTTTGAGCTGTGAGCTTCACAGACGTGTTCTGGCTAATTGTAGACCTGATATGAGAGTGTGGGCAAATGTGCAGAGCTAAAGCTACAGATGAGGCGGAAGACACAAGCTCTCCATCATGCTATCCCCCAGAATGTGTGTGTGTGTCGCCAGAGCCCATCAGAGGATTAGCTCATCCGTATTAGCTCAATCTGACGCCGTCATACATTAACTACACTAAAGTCAAATATAAACGCAACATGCAACAATTTCAAAGATTTTACTGAGTTACCATTCATATAAGGAAATCAGTCAATTGAAATAAATTCATTAGGCACTATTCTATGGATTTCACTTGACTGGGAATACAGATATGCATCTGTGGGTCACAGATACAGTTGAAGTCAGAAGCTTACACTTAGGTTGGAGTCATTAAAACTTGTTTTTCAACCACTCCACACATTTCTTGTTAACAAACTATAGTTTTGGCAAGTCGGTTAGGACATCTACTTTGTGCATGACACAAGTCATTTCTCCAACAATTGTTTACAGACAGATTATTTCACTTATAATTCACTGTATCACAATTCCAGTGGGTAAGAAGTTTACATACACTAAGTTGACTGTGCCTTTAAACAGCTTGGGAAATTCCAGAAAATGATGTCATGGCTTTAGAAGCTTCTGATAGGCCAATTGACATCATTTGAGTCAACTGGAGGTGTACCTGTAGATGTATTTCAAGGCCTACCTTCAAACTCAGTGCCTCTATTTGGTTGACATCATGGGAAAATCAAAAGAAATTAGCCAAGACCTCAGAAAGCATTTGTAGACCTCCACAAGTCTGGTTCATCCTTGGGAGCAATTTCCAAACGGCTGAAGGTACCACATTCATCTGTACGAACAATAGTAGAAGTATAAACACCATGGGACCACGCAGCTGTCATACCGCTCAGGAAGGAGACGCGTTCTGTCTCCTAGAGATGAACGTACTTTGGTGCGAAAAGTGCAATCAATCCCATAACAACTGCAAAGGACCTTGTGAAGATGCTGGAGGAAACCGGTACAAAAGTATCTATATCCACAGTAAAACGAGTCCTATATCAACATAACCTGAAAGGCTACTCAGCAAGGAAGAAGCCACTGCTCCAAAACCTCCATTAAAAAAGCCAGACTATGGTTTGCAACTGCACATGGGGACAAATATCGTACTTTTTGGAGAAATGTCCTCTGGTCTGATGAAACACAAATAGAACTGTTTGGCCATAATGACCAACGCTATGTTTGGAGGAAAAAGGGGGATGCTTGCAAGCCGAAGACCACCATCCCAACCGTGAAGCACGGGGGTGGCAGCATCATGTTGTGGGGATGCTTTGCTGCAGGAGGGACTGGTCCACTTCACAAAATAGATGGCAACATGAGGAAGGACAGTTATGTGGATATATTGAAGCAACATCTCAAGACATCAGTCAGGAAGTTAAAGCTTGGTCGCAAATGGGTCTTCCAAATGGACAAAGACCTCAAGCATACTTCCAAAGTTGTGGCAAAATGGCTTAAGGACAAAGTCAAGGTATTGGAGTGGCCATCACAAAGCCCTGACCTCAATCCTATAGAAAATTTGAGGGCAGAACTGAAAAAGCGTGTGGGAGCAAAGAGGCCTACAAACCTGACTCAGTTACACCAGCTCTGTCAGGAGGAATGGGCCAAAATGTACCCAACTTATTGTGGGAAGCTTGTTGAAGGCTATCTGAAACATTTGACCCAAGTTAAACAATTTAAAGGCAATGCTAATAAATTATAATTGAGTGTATGTACACTTCTGACCCACTGGGAATGTGATGAAAGAAATTAAAGCTGAAATAAATCATTCTCTCTACTATTATTCTGACATTTCACATTCTTAAAATAAAGTGGTGATCTTAACTTACCTAAAACGGGGAATTTTTACCCTGATTAAATGTCAGGAATTGTGAAACAAGTTTTAATGTATTTGGCTAAGGTGTATGTAAACTTCCGACTTCAACTGTACCTTAAAAAAAGGTAGGGCCGTGGCTCAGAAAACCAGTCAGTATCTGGTGTGACCACCATTTGCCTCATGCAGCGCGACACATCTCCTTCGCATAGAGTTGATCAGGCTGTTGATTGTGGCCTGTGGAATGTTGTCCCACTTCTCTTTAAAGGCTGTGCGAAGTTGCTGGATATTGGCGGAAACAGGAACACGCTGTTGTACACGTCGATCCAGCGCATCCCAAACATGCTCAATGGGTGAAGTCTGGTGAGCATGCAGGCCATGGCAGAACTGGGACATTTTCAGCTTCCAGGAATTGTGTACAGATCCTTGGGAAATGGGGCCGTGCAATATCATGCTGAAACATGAGGTGATGGCGTCGGATGAATGGCACCACAATGGGCCTTAGGATCTCATCACAATATCTCTGTGCATTCAAATTTCCATTGATAAAATGCAATTGTGTATATTGTCTGTGGTTGTGAAGCCGGAAGGATGTACTGCCAAATTCTCTAAAAAAGGTGGCTTATGGTAGAGAAATGAACATTAAATTATCTGGAAACAACTCCAGTAAACATTCCTGCAGTCAGCATTCCAATTGCACTCTCCCTCAAAACTTGAGACATCTGTGGCACTGTGTTGTGTGACAAAACTGCACATTTTAGAGGGGCCTTTTTTGTCCCCAGCACAAGGTGTACCTGTGTAATGATCATGCTGTTTAATCAGCTTTGTTTAATCAGCTTCTTGATATGCCACACTTGTCAGTTGCTGTATTATCTTGGCAAAGGAGAAATGTTTTGTAAATTTGTAAACAAATTTGTAAACAAATTATATGTTGTGCTTATATTTTTGTTCAGTATACATCAGCTCTGGTACAAAATAATGGAACGAGTGTAGGTGTTCAAACCCATCCTGTGTTAACCAGTAGATTCAACATTGGGACTTTTCTTTGTTCTATATTGCACCACACTGACACACACACACACACACACACACACACACACACACACACACACACACACACACACACACACACACACACACACACACACACACACACACACACACACACACACACACACACACACACACACACACACACACACACTGTCTGATTTGAGGCAAAGCCCTCAAGCATGTGCAAGGCGTGTGCACTCTGTCTGCATACCCACCATTGCAAACTGTGATTGATGTACTGCAGACGCATTAACAGACAGCCCAGTCTTTTGACCTTCAAATCACCTACCTCGCCATCCCCCCTATTTCTGTTCCTGACTTGGTATGTTCTGGCTAGAACCTGACTTGTGTGGTGTCGGAATGGGTCACTGAGCTGGGGGGCTTGGGGGCTGGGGCGGGGGTTGGGGTTTAACAAGCCCCCATGCAGATGATATACCACACTGTTCATTCTGCTCGTGTCTGTGAGAGAGGGAAAGGGTGAGAGGCGCATTGTGAGAGAACGGCGGAATAGCACAAGGCATAAAAATGTGTACTGGGAGAGGGACACTACATGGAAAAAGGGAGAGCAGATGGCTAACAGAGACATTTAAAAAGAGAGGAAGACTGAGAGAAATGTATATCACAGTGTTCAGCTGCTCTCTTGTCACTGAGAATAACGATCACTCTCTTTTCATGTTTTTCCCCTTGTTGTAATGGTTCCCTTCTCATACCTTGCTTCTATCCCCCTCTCCCTCTCTCTCTCTCTGTCTGGTGGATGCTCAACTTGTCTCTATTTCTATCATGCTTTCACCTGGACTTACATGTCTCTCTTTTGACCTTTCTCCATCTTTCACATTTTGTTATCTCTTTGTTATCTCTTTCTCATTTTTTGTTATCTCTTTCTTTCTCTCTCGCTCTGTTTCCCACTCTCCCTTAAAGAGCCTGTGCAGTCAACCGTGATTTTCCTTGTTTTAAAAAAAATATATTTCCACACGATGAGGTTGGAATAATATTGTGAAAATTATGATAATGCCCTTTAAGTGTAAGAGGTGTTTGAATAGACCAATAAGAAAGAGTTACATACCGCTCTACCAATAATAGCTAGTTTTCAGTTTCCCACTCCGCACACCACTCCCAGACAGTCCTAGCTAAATTCTTGCTTGAGAAATTGCTCTTTGCTAAGAAGCTATTTTTGTTTCTCTTTGACCATTTTAATTGAAAGCAATCACAGTAGGGTACTTAATTGTTACCCAGAAATGATTTGATATGGTGATAAAAAAACAGCTGCATTGAGCCTTCAAGGCTCTGATTTGTGGATTCTGTCACATTCCAACAGCTGGAATCGCTGCTCCATCTCATCGTGAGGCTTGGGACACAGGCTCTGTGCACTGCATAGTAATTACATGTGTTTAATGTCTCTAATCAGATCATTGTGCAACTGTTGTCTTTCTAACGTAACAATGGTATTTATTATTATGCATCCTTGATAATAAAAAGTAGAATGAGACATGCAATTAAGATAAACGAACCTTCATATCATAAAAAGCAGCATTACTATTAATGGGACGTGTTTTTACAACATTATCCTTATTTAATTCCTACAGCTGCTATAATAGCACTAGTTTTCTGACTTCATATGCCAAGGTCATGCCCGTGACATTTTTAATCAGTGATTCAGCTCCCTTTTGACGAAAGCAGATGAAGTGTACAGCTGCAGGGTTTATTACAAAACATAGGCCTACACATGTCTCAAGTAAAGACTCCTTTGGAACCTTATATTGCCTATCAACATGCTCTCACACACAGAATGATACTAAGGTACATAGAATACTACATGAATTCACACTTAATTAAACACTCCTAGCATGTGGCAAATACATGCGCTCTCACAAACACACAAGCACAAACATGGCACGCACACAATGACACACAGGCACGTCACCCTTTACCATGCTTGACATTTCACCCATTTTGCACCTACCACATGTAAGCTGTCCAATGACATTTAAGCAGCACTGCAGCAGAGAGCAAGGACAGAGAGTGTGAGGGAGAGGGGGGTCGAAGGGGTTTCCAGGGGTCTCTTTTCCAGAACACTGACCAATGGCTCTATAAATTCTGTCCCCCTCATTTCCCTAAATGTTCCATGCCTCCCTCTCCTAACCCTCCTGCATGGTCATGGTCCATACCAGTTTCTATTACCTCTGCCACTCTTCATTCTTTGCTCTTTATTTCTATTTTCTTTCCAATTTTACTCCCTTAGTCCCTCTTTGTTTCTCACCTTCTTCTGCCACCTCACAAACCCTCCCCCCCTCCATCTCTCTGTCTCCTAGTATCCCTCCTAGTCTGTCAGAGCAACGTTTCTCCATCTCTTTATGTTGATCTCACTTTCTTTGTTCCCTCTCTCTCATCCTCCGCTCTCTCCCTATCTGTCTCCCCACCCTCCTCTGTGTTCGGATGAATGATTGAGAGGCTCCATTCGAAGACAGCCGCGGGATTGGAGCGTCAGTCAACAGGAAATTCTCACCCCTCCCTTGCTGTCGTCAGATCACTGGGAGGCCAGGGCCTCTTTGATCCCCCATAATGCTGCCTGATCGTGGTGTCAGCTCCGACTCTCTGCAAACACCTCTCTAGGCACTGTGTGCTAAGATCAATACCACTTCCACGAGGGGTCTTCTCTCCCTGCACCAACTCCTCCGAGCGCTTGCATGGCTCAGAGATTTGACATCTGAAAATCCACTCTCTGTACACCCTTATCAAAACAGTGGAAGTCTGAGTAAGCACACTCTGTAGTTTAACACTGTGCCAAGTGACTGTGTTTGACACTGGCTCTCCATGTGTCACCAATGACTCTTGCTGTACTGTCCCATGTGTTTTGACAGGTAGCCCCTCTTAATCACCTTCACTTTGGACAAGACTGTCTGGTAAATACAATCATGGCAATGAATGTACTGTAACACACCATTCCTAGGGGAGTCTAAGCACAAGGGCAAGCATGGGCACTACCCTTCCGGTTGTGGTTTTGGAGACCTCTCCATCCTCTTCTCTTGACTTAAACCTGGCTTGTCCACAGACACTTCCTTTGTTCCAGAGCTCTAGTGCTGTAGCAGAGGCTTGTTGATAAATGATGTCTGTCTCTCACACAGCAGTGCACATGCAGCACTTTGATGGACTCCCTCTGCATGGGTTCTGGAGCAAGCCCTTCCTGTCACTCTCCAGTGATGGATGGATGGGTCCTGGACCGTGGTGCTGTAGGCTCCAAACATCACTCTCCCTATAACTGGTACTGGGATCGATCATTCTGGGCCTCAGGCACTGAACTATAACCTCCCTGGTGGTGACTGTAGGTGCATCCTCAGTCTAGACAGGACTAGGATCTCATGAAACAGAGAAACAGATGCCCTGTCACAGTTTAAGTTAAGGTCACAGTTTCTTTCATTCCCCCATGTGGCCTCCACCCAAGTCCGCCATATTTTCAATGGGCACAAGATAAGCATCAGCTGTCGTGACAGACATTTCTGCTTTTTTCCTCTTACAACTTGGTTGCGCAATCTTTACCCATGATTAAGTCTAAAGGGTCTCTGATCCGGTCAGACGTCTTAATTAGGGGATGCCAGCTATGACGCATCGTAAGCAGTGTGCACTGGCTTTTAGCTATGGGGTTGCTTCCAATCAGAAATGTTTCAGCTACAGAGATGAACACAGCAGGTATTCAAACAGGAGAGTAGATCTATTAAAGCACACAGTGTGAGTGACCTGCAACGAAACCACGGAATACATTATCAGATCATCTTGGTTCTTCACTAAGTTCTGTTCTCATGTTGAGCCATTGAGTGGTCTCACTTTCTTTTACAATGGGTAACATTATGCCTGATAATGACTCTCAGGCTGGACATGACTCTGTCTAACACAGAACAATTTGTGGTGTTGATTGCGGGGAACATGCTGTGACCTTGAAATATACACAGAGTGTACAAAACATTAGGAATACCTGCTCTTTCCATGACATAGACTGACCAGGTGAATCCAGGTGAAAGCTATGTTCCCTTATTGATGTCACTTGTTAAATCCACTTCAATCAGTGTAGATGAAGGGGAGGAGACAGGTTAAAAGTTATTTTTAAGCCTTGCGACAATTGAGACATGGATTGTGCATGTGTGCCATTCAGAGGGTGAACGGGCCAGACAAAAGATTTAAGCGCCTTTGAACGGGGTATGGTAGTAGGTGCCGGGAACACCGGTTTGTGTCAAGAACTGCAACAGTTTCCTGTGTGTATCAAGAATGGCCCACCACCCAAAGGACATCCAGCCAACTTGACACAACTATGGGAAGCATGGGCCAGCATCCCTGTGGAATGCTTTCGCCACCTTGTAGAGTCCATGCCCCGATGAATTGAGGCTGTTCTGAGGGCAAAAGGGGGGAGGGGTGCAACTCAATAGGAGTAAGGTGTTCTTAATGTTTTGTACACTCAGTGTATGTTGAGGATTCTGCCACTTGATCTTCAGCACACATCCAATCGGAAACACATCACCCCACTGGTAATGATGGGCTTGAGACTTGCAGGGGTTAGGTGGAAACTGTAGACTCCTTTTGGCTCTGGAGGCTCATCTATGAGAGGGTTAGGTCTCATTATGACGGAATAACAGAGCCAGAATGGAGCCACATCCCCACTCAACCGCCCGGAAGCCATAATATCAGTATGGCGGCAGCCTGGCTTATCCCGGTAGTTTCATGTATAACCACGCACATCTCTGAGGGGCTCAGCTTCCCCCCTATCAGCTACACACAGACACACTGGATCAACGAAAAGCCTGCTTCAGCCCAATCACCATTACAGCCCTTTTAAGGTCAAGCTAAAACTGTGTCAATCCATAACTGTTGGAGCCTAAAGCTACAGTGGAGAGTGGGGAGGAAGCGATAAGGTTAAGAGCATGTCCATACTGTGCCCATAGCCCCATATCCATAATTTGTCTATATTGCATCACTTAAGACTCTACAGTGTCATCTGTAGCCCGTAGTGTGAGGTGTCCTTCAGATGAAAGAGTGAAAGGACCCCGGGCACTGGATCTACGCAATCCAAATCCCCTCAACCACAGCTCAGCGGCAGTGCATTACTGTCAGTCCAAATCCTCAACAGGGCACTGAGAGACGACCCAGCACTGGTCCAGGACCTGCTGCTCCCTGCTAATCTACACCTCATTGGCTGAGAGGATATCCAAATAGAACTGACTTAGGGGCACTGTCTGTCTTAGCTGCACTCCAAGCCCTGTGCACTCTTCATTATAATCCTATTCCCCTCTCCAACCCTCCTTAAACTGCACAGTCTAGCCTGTTGAGATGTAGCAGAAGCAACCAGCAGTTATAGCCTGCAGACGCCCCTGGGCAGGACTGAAAGGGGAGGAAGGGGGGAGAGACTGAGGGGGAGAGTAGGAGGTCTGTGGCTTTGTAAAGACAGCTGGAGGGGTCAGAAGAAAAGCGCCAGAGGCATTGGAGAGAAGCAGTGCTGTGATCAAACACATCTGCCTCGTTTGACACATACGAGAACACACACATGAACACAGCCAGGCAGCCAGTACATCAACTCACAAACACAGTAATGGAAGTTGAGGCTTCCGTCATACAAACACTAACAGGCACACTCTGACATAACAACACTAACAGACACACTCTGACAGAACAACACTAACAGACACACTCTGACAGAACAACACTAACAGACACACTCTGACAGAACAACACTAACAGACACACTCTGACAGAACAAACACTAACAGACACACTCTGACAGAACAACACTAACAGACACTCTGACAGAACAACACTAACAGACACACTCTGACAGAACAACACTAACAGAAACACTCTGACAGAACAACACTAACAGATACACTCTGACAGAACAACACTAACAGACACTCTGACAGAACAACACTAACAGATACACTCTGACAGAACAACACTAACAGATACACTCTGACAGAACAAACACTAACAGACACACTCTGACAGAACAACACTAACAGACACACTCTGACAGAACAACACTAACAGACACTCTGACAGAACAAACACTAACAGACACACTCTGACAGAACAACACTAACAGACACACTCTGACAGAACAACACTAACAGACACTCTGACAGAACAACACTAACAGACACTCTGACAGAACAACACTAACAGACACACTCTGACAGAACAACACTAACAGACACACTGACAGAACAAACACTAACAGATACACTCTGACAGAACAACACTAACAGACACACTCTGACAGAACAACACTAACAGACACACTCTGACAGAACAAACTCTAAGGGGGCTTTCACACCAAATTGATTTGGAGCGGTTACCCCCGTTTGTTTGTACTGGTGTGAACACTATCCACACTAGGGAGTGCACTAAACAATGCACCGTGGCTCACTCAAAAGGATGGTCTCAGTCCTATTTCATTCCTAGTGTGGTGCGGTTCGCTGCAGGTGAGAAGGCAGTCTGGACCAAATACAGTAAAAGAACCAGAGGTGAGCGGTATTATCGGTTGTTTGAGCATTTTATGAAATACACACAGTACCAGCTGTGGCTGCATAAATCATTCTGTGAATAGCAGCACATTTATGAGCACATCCGATGCAAGTTAGGGGAGACCGGAGCTGAATCTAGCCTATTCACGTCTCTGTTAGAGCGGCTATTCTGCTGTTTCTTCCCGCATGTTGTTCGAAGGCCAAAGCGAAAGTAATATGAAGTTTGGGACACACAAGTTATTCTTCTTGATAAGCAGAGATGGAGTTAACATGAGCATTTGTGTCCAATAAACAAATGACATGCATGAACACATGGTTTTGTTTTGGCATTTTAGTTTGTTTGAAATTTGGCAATGTGAAAACAGCTGGACCAAATGAAAAAAATTACAGTGTAACAAATAATCAAATCCCGATTCGAACTATAGCGCAGAACTAACAAACACACTCTGACAGAACAAACACTAAAAAACAATGACAGAATCACAAACATGACAGCATGCAGGTAGGTTGACTCAAGTACACACAAATGCACAAATACTGTACATACAGTGCATTTGGAAAGTATTCAGACCCCTTGACTTCTTTCACATTTTGTTACATTACAGCCTTATTCTAAAATGTATTAAATAATTTTTTTCCTCATCAATCTACACACAATACCCCATAATGATTTTTTTGCAAATGTAAAGAAAAAGAAAACTTTAATATGACATTTACATAAGTATTCAGACCCTTTACTCAGTTATTTGTTGAAGCATCTTTGGCAGCGATTACATCCTCAAGTCTTCTTGGGTATGACGCTACAAGCTTGGCATGCCTGTATTTGGGGAGTTTCTCCTATTCTTCTCTCAGGGCTCTGTCAGGTTGGATGAGGAGTGGCACTGCACAGCTAATTTCAGGTCTCTCCAGATGTTCGATCGGGTTCAAGTCCGGGCTCTGGCTTGGCCTCTCAAGGACATTCAGAGACTTGTCCCAAAGCCACTCCTGCGTTGTCTTGGCTGTGTGCTTAGAGTTGTTGTCCTGTTGGAAGGTGAACCTTTGCCCTAGTTTGAGGTCCTGAGCGCTCTGGAGCAGGTTTTCATAAAGGATCTCTCTGTACTTTGCTCCGAACATCTTTCCCTCGATCCTGACTATGTGGCTCCAGAGTGGCGCAGTGGTCTAATACACTGCATCACAGTGCAAGAGACACCACTGCAGTATCTGGTTCAAATCCAGGCTGCATCACATCCAGCCGTTCCATAGGGTCGTCGCACAATTGGCCAAGCGTTGTCCAGGTTTGGCTGGGGTAGGCCGTCATTGTAAATAAGAATTTGTTCTTAACTGACTTGCCTAGTTAAATAAAGGTTAAATAAAAAAAGTCTCCCAGTCCCTGCCGCTGAAAAACATCCCCACAGCATGATGCTGCCACCGCCATACTTTACCTTAGGGATGATTCTTGTTTCTCATGGTCCAAGTCCTTTAGGTGTCTTTTTGCAAACTCCAAGCGGGCTGTCATGTGCCTTTTACTGAGGAGTGGCTTACGTCTGACAACTCTACCGTAAAAGGCCTGATTGGTGGAGTGCTGCAGAGATGGTTGTCTTTCTGAACAACCCATCTCCACAGAGGAACTCTGGAGTTCTGTCAGACTAACCATCGGGTTCTTGGTCACTTCCCTGACCAAGGCCCTTTTCCCCCAATCACTCAGTTTAGCTGGGCGGCAAGCTCTAGGAAGAGTCTTGGAGGTTCCAAACTTCTTCCATTTAAGAATGATGGAGGCCATTGTGTTCTTGGGGACCTTCAATATTGCAGACATTATTTGGTACCCTTCCCCAGATCTGTGCCTCGACACAATCCTGTCTCTCAGCTCTACAGACAATTTCTTCAATTTCGAGTGTCATAGCAAAGAGTCTGAATTGTTAAGTAAATAAGTTATTTCTGTTTTTTCTTTTTAATACATTTGAATTTTTTTTCTTTTTAAACTGTTTTCACTTTGTCATTGCGGGGTATTGTGTGTAGATTGATGTGAGAAATATATATAATCAATTTTAGAATAAGGCTGTTATGTAACAAAATGTGGAAAAAGTCAAGGGGTCTGAATGCATACACTGTACCTACAGTACACAACATAGCTCAAAGCACACACACACAGATTGCAGAGGACGCATGCATGAGCATGTATGTCGTGCAGTGTGACTGTTATTCCCACAGCATCCTCTCTGTTTCTCAGAGAATCATTACCATAGCGTCATATGTTGACTGGTAGGCAAGCACAGTACGTATGTAATTGGCACTGGCCCCATGTGCATGTTAATCACAGTGAATTTACAGTTGAAGTCGGAAGTTTACATACACCTTAGTTAAATACATTTAAACTCAGTTTTTTACAATTCCTGACATTTAATCAGAGTAAAAATTCCCTGTCTTAGGTCAGTTAGGATCACCACTTTATTTTAAGAATGTGAAATGTCAGAATAATAGTAGAGAGTGATTTATTTCAGCTTTATTTCTTTCATCACATTCCCAGTGGGTCAGACGTTTACACACACTCAATTAGTATTTGGTAGCATTGCCTTTCAATTGTTTAACTTGGGTCAAACGTTTCAGGTTGCCTTCCACAAGCTTCCCACAATAAGAATTATGGCCCATTCCTCCTGACAGAGCTGGTGTAACTGAGTCAGGTTTGTAGGCCTCCTTGCTCCCACACTCTTTTTCAGTTCTGCCCACAAATGTTCTATAGGATTGAGGTCAGGGCTTTGTGATGGCCACTCCAATACCTTGACTTTGTTGTCCTTAAGCCATTTTGCCACAACTTTGGAAGTATGCTTGGGGTCATTGTTCATTTGGAAGACACATTTGCGACCAAGCTTTAACTTCCTGACTGACGTCTTGAGATGTTGCTTCAATATATCCACATCATTTTCCTGCCTCATGATGCCATCTATTTTGTGAAGTGCACCAGTCCCTCCTGCAGCAAAGCAGCCCCACAACATGATGCTGCCACCCCCGTGCTTTACTGTTGGGATGGTGCTCTTCAGCTTGCAAGCCTCCCCCTTTTTCCTCCAAACATAGCGATGGTCATTATGGCCAAACAGTTCTATTTTTGTTTCATCAGACCAGAGGACATTTCTCCAAAAAGTACATTCTTCGTCCCAATGTGCAGTTGCAAACCGTAGTCTGGCTTTTCTATGGCGGTTTTGGAGCAGTGGCTTCTTCCTTGCTGAGCAGCCTTTCAGGTTATGTCGATATAGGACTCGTTTTACTGTGGATATAGATAGATACTTTTGTACCTGTTTCCTCCAGCATCTTCACAAGGTCCTTTGCTGTTGTTCTGGGATTGATTTGCACTTTTCGCACCAAAGTACGTTCATCTCTAGGAGACAGAACGCGTCTCCTTCCTGAGCGGTATGACGGCTGCATGGTCCCATGGTGTATATACTTGCATACTGTTGTTTGTACAGATGAACGTGGTACCTTCAGGCATTTGGAAATTTCTCCCACGGATGAACCAGACAAATGTTTTCTGAGGTCTTGGCTGATTTCTTTTGATTTTCCCATGATGTCAAGCAAAGAGGCACTGAGTTTGAAGGTAGGCCTTGAAACACCTCCAATTGACTCAAATGATATCAATTAGCCTATCAGAAGCTTCTAAAGCCATGACATCATTTTCTGTAATTTTCCAAGTTGTTTAAAGGCACAGTCAACTTAGTGTATGTAAACTTCTGACCCACTGAAATTGTGATACAGTGAATTGTAAGTGAAATAATCTGTCTGTTGTCACGTTCTGAATCCTCAAATTCCCTGTCATAAAGGAGCCAAGGCGCAGCGTGCCGGTAATTCCACATCTTTATTTAGGGAAACCGAAACCAAAACAATAAACAGGTACGCAGTAAGAACGTAACGCACTGTGCCGTACACACACAGAAATAACAATAACCCACAAACACAGGTGGGGAACAGGCTGCCTAAGTATGATTCCTAACCAGAGACAACGATAGACAGCTGCCTCTGATTAGGAACCATACTCGGCCCAACAAAGAAATATAAAAACAACATAGACATACAACACATAGAATGCCCACCCCATGTCACACCCTGACCTAACCAAACAAAGAAAAACGACTCTCTCAGGTCAGGGCGTGACATCTGTAAACAATTGTTGGAAAAATGTCTTGTCATGCACACAGTAGACGTGCTAACCGACTTGCCAAAACTATAGTTTGTTAACAAGAAATTTGTGGAGTTGTTGAAAAATGAGTTTTAATGACTCCAACCTAAGTGTATGTAAACTTCCGACTTCAACTGTACATAGAAATTAACATGCATATACACCCCCCTCCCCCCTTTTCACTTAACACCCCCTCCGCCCATCCCAATTCCCTAATTTTCTTGTTTTGATTTCAATGGCACACTGATGCTATCACTCTCCCCCTCACAGACTGCCTCTGCAACATGCAAATTACACACGCTCCACAAATGCAGATCCCCCTTATCTACAAAGAGAGCAGGAACAGTGCCAATACAGAACTTGCACACAGTGCGCCCAGCCAAGATTATTCAATGCAGGGGTATTTTCCTCTGAACGTGTTTGTTTAGATAGCGGTTAGCCACTGTATGAGCAGGGTCAACTTCGTCATCACTACAGTATCAGCGTCATCAACAACATCAGGTGCATCGTCTTCATCGTGTTCAATAACAGTAGTGTAATTGTTGTTATTGCCAAAACATTAACAAATGATGAATGTTGAGATCGGTCTGTTCAAGCATATAATAAAGCTTTAATAATTCA
Source organism: Salmo salar (assembly GCF_965601325.2). NCBI lineage: Eukaryota > Metazoa > Chordata > Actinopteri > Salmoniformes > Salmonidae > Salmo > Salmo salar. The sequence continues at coordinate 39,106,543 of NC_138296.1, read as the reverse complement.
TGGTGCAGTTCTAAGGAGTTTAGACCAGCCAGTCTCCTGCAGCCAGTCTCCTGCAGCCAGTCTCCTGCAGCCAATCTCCTGCATTGTAATGAACCATTAGCTCTGTCCATGGTGCTCAAACACAGCTCACAGACAGCAGAAACAAGTGGGATTAGAATAGGCTAGCCCTTGTGCTTTGTGCGCTCTCAATCATTCTCTCTTTCCATCTGTTAGTTTCTCACTTCCTGCTTTCAGTCCCTCTGTTTCTGTCCTTACCCAATTTCCTCTCGTTCTCTTCATGTTCTTGTCTTTCTCTCTCTATTCCCCAAAATCGATATAAAATGTCCTCAGTCTCTTTATTTGTCATTCTGTCTCTATCTCTTTCCCTCCGTTGTTTCACAGAGGAACACGCACGGCCTGTTCACTGGGAGCTGTTTACCCTCAGGGCAGCTCTCCACTCAGGGCAGCTCTCCACACAGAGCAGCTCTGTCCAGCTGTCCCACTCACTGCCATGAGAATGCTCTCATACAACACACACACACACACACACACACACACACACACACACACACACACACACACACACACACACACACACACACACACACACACACACACACACACACACACACACACACACACACTGTATTATACACACACACACATTCACATAGGCCTGTAGTACATATAATACATGCCAAACACACTCTAACATAGACACCCTCACAGGAACACACAATCCCAAAAGGAACACTCAATTCTATCACAACTCATGTAGATACCTATACACTTTAATTACCAGCTCATAGCCACTCACTGACAAGAATAATACACACATGCACACACGTTATAATTCTCTACCAGCGTTGGCCTCACATATGGTATATACTGTTCAGGGAACAGTCTCAACACTCCGCACAGTATATTCAATTGTTATTGCAAAGGCACTAGAGCACAATTGCACACACTTACACACACACACACATACTGAACACACACACACACACTCTCTGCCGGGATTGTCCACTAACCCCATCCTCACACTCTCAGACACTGATCTAGATGCAGCCTTAACCAGATCATGTCAGATAAAGCACTGAGATTACCGGGCAGAGCAGTATGGGGTGGAATAACAATAATGAAAACATGTGCAGAGCCAGTGTTTTACACTCTCATCCACCTCGGTAGACTAGGCTGCACCTGTAAGTCCTCTCTTTAATGTTCATCATGACACAATGTCACACCTCAGTCAATGTCCTTCTTTCATCTGGTATTATTATTATTATTTTTTTTTACCCATATCTTTCTGGGAATTCCTCAATAGATATGTCACCCCATCATTACTGTCTCTCTCTCTCATCTTTTTAAATGTCTGCATTTTATTTTACCCTTATCTATTACAATCCCTACGTTCCCTCATTTCCATCCCATTCTCTCACCTTGTCACAGACGGGTCTCTCTGGCCTCAACGTCCCATTATATCAGCCCTCCACAGATAATGATCACTTAAAGACTCATTTAATGGTCAACGCTAGTCAGAGACAGGAGAAAGGAAGGAGAGATGGGGAGTGAGTGTTGTTTGGCAAAAGAATAAAGAGGAGTAGAGATGAAGGGAAGGTGGAGACTGATGAGCGTAGGTTGGCATGAACGGGACGGAGAAAGGAATTGTTGCAATAGAGTGAAGATGAAAGCAAAGTGTGTGTGTGTGCTGGAGGGGAATGGGGTTCAGAGGGATTTGAGGGGGATCTAATTAGTAAACAGATGAACTGTGTTGTGCTATATCAACAGGTCCCGGACCAGAACAAAGATAACTACACCTTCATTAAAGATGACCAGCCTGTCCCTGCACTTCCGCTCGGCCATGGAGGGAGACAGCAGGGTTTTCTATGGAATTAAAGATGACCAGCCTGTCCCTGCACTTCCGCTCGGCCATGGAGGGAGACAGCAGGGTTTTCTATGGAATTAAAGATGACCAGCCTGTCCCTGCACTTCCGCTCGGCCATGGAGGGAGACAGCAGGGGCTGCTATGGAATTAAAGATGACCAGCGTGTCCCTGCACTTCCGCTCGGCCATGGAGGGAGACAGCAGGGTTTTCTATGGAATTAAAGATGACCAGCCTGTCCCTGCACTTCCGCTCGGCCATGGAGGGAGACAGCAGGGTTTTCTATGGAATTAAAGATGACCAGCCTGTCCCTGCACTTCCGCTCGGCCATGGAGGGAGACAGCAGGGGCTGCTATGGAATTAAAGATGACCAGCCTGTCCCTGCACTTCCGCTCGGCCATGGAGGGAGACAGCAGGGTTTTCTATGGAATTAAAGATGACCAGCCTGTCCCTGCACTTCCGCTCGGCCATGGAGGGAGACAGCAGGGTTTTCTATGGAATTAAAGATGACCAGCCTGTCCCTGCACTTCCGCTCGGCCATGGAGGGAGACAGCAGGGTTTTCTATGGAATTAAAGATGACCAGCCTGTCCCTGCACTTCCGCTCGGCCATGGAGGGAGACAGCAGGGTTTTCTATGGAATTAAAGATGACCAGCCTGTCCCTGCACTTCCGCTCGGCCATGGAGGGAGACAGCAGGGTTTTCTATGGAATTAAAGATGACCAGCCTGTCCCTGCACTTCCGCTCGGCCATGGAGGGAGACAGCAGGGTTTTCTATGGAATTAAAGATGACCAGCCTGTCCCTGCACTTCCGCTCGGCCATGGAGGGAGACAGCAGGGGCTGCTATGGAATTAAAGATGACCAGCCTGTCCCTGCACTTCCGCTCGGCCATGGAGGGAGACAGCAGGGTTTTCTATGGAATTAAAGATGACCAGCCTGTCCCTGCACTTCCGCTCGGCCATGGAGGGAGACAGCAGGGTTTTCTATGGAATTAAAGATGACCAGCCTGTCCCTGCACTTCCGCTCGGCCATGGAGGGAGACAGCAGGGTTTTCTATGGAATTGAGCCTTCCTCCTAGCTCAATAACAAGTGTCTGCATGCGTGCGCGTCAAATCAAATTTGATTTGTTACATGCTTCGTATACAACAGGTGTAGACCAACAGTGAAACGCTTACTTACGGGCAAGAATTGAAAAATAATAGAAAAATAATAACAGAAGGAATAAATACACAATAAGTAATGATACCTTGGCTATATACACAGGGTACCAGTACCATGTGTGTGCATCTAAAATACAGTCGTGGCCAAAAGTTTTGAGAATGACACAAATATTAATATTCACAAAGTCTGCTGCCTCAGTTTATATGATGGCAATTTGCATATACTCCAGAATGTTATGAAGAGTGATCAGATTAATTGCAATTAATTGCAAAGTCCCTCTTTGCCATGCAAATGAACTGAATCCCCCAAAAACATTTCTACTGCATTTCAGCCCTGCCACAAAAGGACCAGCTGACATCATGTCAGTGATTCTCTCGTTAACACAGGTGTGAGTGTTGACGAGGACAAGGCTGGAGATCACTCTGTCATGCTGATTGAGTTCGATTAACAGACTGGAAGCTTCAAAAGGAGGGTGGTGCTTGGAATCATTGTTCTTTCTCTGTCAACCATGGTTACCTGCAAGGAAACACGTGCCGTCATCATTGCTTTGCACAAAAAGGGCTTCACAGGCAAGGATATTGCTGCCAGTAAGATTGCACCTAAATCAACCATTTATCAGATCATCAAGAACTTCAAGGAGAGCGGTTCAATTGTTGTGAAGAAGGCTTCAGGGTGCCCAAGTAAGTCCAGCAAGCGCCAGGACTGTCTCCTAAAGTTGATTCAGCTGCAGGATCGGGGCACCACTAGTACAGAGCTTGCTCAGGAATGGCAGCAGGCAGGTGTGAGTGCATCTGCACACACAGTGAGGCGAAGACTTTTGGAGGATGGCCTGGTGTCAAGAAGGGCAGCAAAGAAGCCACTTCTCTCCAGGAAAAACATCAGGGACAGACTGATATTCTGCAAGAGGTACAGGGATTGGACTGCTGAGGAATGGGGTAAAGTCATTTTCTCTGATGAATCCCCTTTCTGATTGTTTGGGGCATCCGGAAAAAAGCTTGTCCGGAGAAGACAAGGTGAGCGCTAGCATCAGTCCTGTGTCATGCCAACAGTAAAGCATCCTGAGACCATTCATGTGTGGGGTTGCTTCTCAGCCAAGGGACTGGGCTCACTCACAGTTTTGCCTAAGAACACAGCCATGAATAAAGAATGGTACCAACACATCCTCCGAGAGCAACTTCTCCCAACCATCCAGGAACAGCTTGGTGACAAACAATGCCTTTTCCAGCATGATGGAGCACCTTGCCATAAGGCAAAAGTGATAACTAAGTGGCTTGGGGAACAAAACATTGATATTTTGGGTCCACGGCCAGGAAACTCCCCAGACCTTAATCCCATTGAGAACTTGTGGTCAATCCTCAAGAGGCGGGTGGACAAACAAAAACCCACAAATTCTGACAAACTCCAAGCATTGATTATGCAAGAATGGGCTGCCATCAGTCAGGATGTGGCCCAGAAGTTAATTGACAGCATGCCAGGGAGGATTGCAGAGGTCTTGAAAAAGAAGGGTCAACACTGCAAAGACTCTTTGCATCAACTTCATGTAATTGTCAATAAAAGCCTTTGACACTTATGAAATGATTGTAATTATACTTCAGTTTTCCATAGTAACATCTGACAAAAATATCTAAAGACACTGAAGCAGCAAACTTTGTGGAAATTAATATTTGCGTCATTCTCAAAACTTTTGGCCACGACTGTATAATCCTCAATTCTGACTGCCAGAGTCTGAAATAGTCTGTTGTACCCTATTCAGAGTTAGTAGTGTCCTCATTAGTACATTGAGCACTAAAAGAGCCCTCGTGAGAGTGCTTGCAAAGCGTTGCTGGATCAGTATCCGATATGCTTAATTATACTGAGAGACATCTCCTGTAATAACCCCTGTGCTCCCAAAGAAACAGGCTTACCGTTGTTGCTGCGCAGTGACCTGCCAGAGATCCCATTGGTCCCTATGGGGTGGTGTCCCCCAGTCCCGTCCACTCCACCCACTTCTCCGGGCTGCTTCAACAACTCTGTCAAGGCCCTGCAGAGAGAAAGACAAGTGTTAGGTTAAAGATCACCCATCAGTAAGACGAGAGAACATTGTGTCAAATCGATTGAGATCACCATAGAATAAACCCCTTCTACAACATCAAATCAAACGGAAGTGTGCTGCCATCATTTCCTAATCTGTGTGATTTGATCACAATAAAAGCCCTCTTATATGTGATGTCCATTGGTGTGTAAAACAAACGCTTTAGTCATAGTGTAGTATAGTACTGACTGCTAGAACTTTTGAATGGTACATGCCAGCTGACAGCTCAGCTGGCTAGACATGAGCCCCGGACAGTAGGTCAGTACTGTTGTGATAGGAAAGAGGGTTAATATGTAGATCATGCTGACAGACTGAATGACAGCAGGGATAGACAAGGACTAAGTCCCGAGGCCATGCTGAAATACTGTCCCTCTGTTTTTCATGCTTTTCTTTTCACTTGTTGGGTTTCTCTCTAAAATGCCCTCCAGTCACCCATTCAGCAGTACACAAACAAACACTCTACTCCTTAACTCATTACCACCAGTTAGTTTCTGTCTGTCTGGCTAGTGTCTGTCTTTTCTCACTCGTTCCCACTGTTTCATCCGTCTCCTACTTGGCTAAAGCATTTCTCTCTCTTTCTCATCCTCTCTTTGTTTTCTTTCTCTCGGGCATTGCTGAGGGTGCTGTTATTGTGGAGTGCTGTTTGTTCCACCTTCTCAACACAGCTGTCAGCTCTCTGAACCCATATTCTAACCCCCCAGGACTGTCACATCTCCTAGCTAATGTAAAGATGTAAAGGGATGATGTGATTTGATGTGAAAACATTGCAAGACTTTTCAAAGAAATTCCCAGAGCCCTCTCTTAGGTTCAGACATTACAAGGGCAAGGAAATGTTTAAACCACGATGGCAGCCAAATGCCCTGGCGAATCCCATGCTCAGCTACATTCCCATGCACAGCCAATCGTGATCTGTCTCTTTTATCATAAGAACCTGGGTTGGACGAGCCAGTGTTCCTCAAACACAATTCTCGGGCTGACAGAACTATTTCTCAAGGTGTTGTTTCAAACATTACATTCTCTCTGCCAGAATGTTACAAAGGAAATTGTGTTAGATAGCTCTTCCAATCCTACTGCAGTGGGCAAATGTCAGCTACTTAGAAAAAAGCTCAGATTTAGAAAATGCGATTTTATGGCTTTGTACATTTCAAAAAGCCCTTGTAGTTTGTCACTGAAGATGTTCATTGGGGCGTTAGTATGTTTCGTCTCTCTCTCTCTCTCTCTCTCTCTCTCTCTCTCTCTCTCTCTCTCTCTCTCTCTCTCTCTCTCTCTCTCTCTCTCTCTCTCTCTCACACACACTGTGCCACTTTGTTAAGAGAGGGCCAACATTGTTTTCCAGATTCTATACATTACAGGGGTTATCTTGAGGTTTTGTCAGATAGGGCCACAGATGAGAGATTCATTTGCAGTTTAATTACTTAAAATGGATTGTGTGCTGTAATACAAGAAAGGAAATGAATCGATTAATGAATTAAAGATAACCATAAAGTTTTGTGCACCCTCATCAGCAGTAGTGTGTCAGCAGAAAGGAGAAAAGTTAAGTTGGGAAAGTTTAAGTTCGACCTGAGGGGCTTTACTGTATGAGGCAAGATCCCGGAAATTCTTGAGGCATATCGTTGCTATTTCCTCCATATGCTGGTTGGTCTGTCCTGCTGATGATGACTTCTGTAGTACTGCAGTGTCTGAGGTTTCCACAGGGTTGACTTGTCAGTTGCTTTGAGTGACATTTGAAGGGAACGAACACGTGAAAAAATGGACAGGTGGAAACTCAGCACTTACTGGGCTGGTAAAATTCATAATGGTTACAAATTAAAAGAGTTTAAAGCCTCCGTGCAAATGTGTTTTTGGCGCACCAATTAAATATGGATGGTAATTACATCAAATGGATTTCACAATCTATCCATCATCTTCTCAACCAAGCGCAAATCTTGGCTGTGCGCAATCATTGATTATTCAGTGGTTTATAGAAAAATATTAGCTTAAATCATGTTCACACAGCATGTCAACTTAAGGGGAAACATGTTGCCCTTAATTAAACCATCACAATTCAGTAAAGTAATTATTATGATTGTCTTGTATTAATTAGAGACGTATAAGCCTGGAACCAGCCTTTTGAAAGTCCCCCAACTAGGTCCTCACGCTACATGAAGCTAATTAACCTGTCTGTGCTGTCCACAGAGGGAGCACTACAGCACTACAGAAGCACCTAGAGGTCATGTGACGTGTGAAAACGTCTCCGATCATTGAAACACCGCCATTCTAGGAGAGGTGAGGCGAGGACTTGTTTACGCCACAAACAACTAGATTGAATGATTGAACAAAGGACATAGACTCAATTATTTAGAACGATTTTACACTGAGTTAGGTTTGTGAGTTGCTTCACTCATTGATGGATGCTACAGTGTAGTGCACGCAGGTTTACAGAGTCAAATTAATTACACTGTAATAATGTCTGATACTCAAAGCTGGATTCCTCTGGTATTGTTCAAGCATGAATCAAATTATGCTAATGATAACTTCTGTTGTGATTTCAACCATCTGTAGCTAATTGTTGAGTTTCTTGCTGATGCACTACACAAGAACAAAGGCATGAGGCAACGCTACTTCCATTCCTTTTCTTAGATCAATTATATTCAATTATAAACAGCTCTGGGATCGGCGTGAAGGTCCTGTTACTCTGAGATTTTACCATCACCCTAGTGGAGGCAGTGGGGGTTCAGGTTGGAGTTGAGGCCTGCCCATCTCCTCTGCACTCCCTGTGGGTGGTAAGGGTGAGGCCTCTATCTCCTCTGCACTCCCTGTGGGTGGTAAGGGTGAGGCCTCTATCTCCTCTGCACTCCCTGTGGGTGGTAAGGGTGAGGCCTCTATCTCCTCTGCACTCCCTGTGGGTGGTAAGGGTGAGGCCTCTATCTCCTCCGCACTCCCTGTGGGTGGTAAGGGTGAGGCCTCTATCTCCTCTGCACTCCATGTGGGTGGTAAGGGTGAGGCCTCTATCTCCTCTGCACTCCCTGTGGGTGGTAAGGGTGAGGCCTCTATCTCCTCCGCCCTCCCTGTGGGTGGTAAGGGTGAGGCCTCTATCTCCTCTGCACTCCCTGTGGGTGGTAAGGGTGAGGCCTCTATCTCCTCTGCACTCCCTGTGGGTGGTAAGGGTGAGGCCTCTATCTCCTCTGCACTCCCTGTGGGGGGTAAGGCCACAATCAAAGTGAGTGGTGTTGTGTATTAGTTCATTACCAGCAGACAGCTGGAGCCCCCTGAGCAGAAGAGGCCTGCTGTGACCCCCTGCAGTCCCAGCCAGGAGCCAGGGTGTCTCACTGTTTACCTCCAGCTGCTGTCCACTGCTGTACAGTACAGTAAAATAGAATAGAATTCAGATTTCATAATTTAGTTTATTGTCCTTTCAAGGCGTAAATTACAGAACACTTCTGCATGTTTATATCACCTTTACTGTCCACTGCTCTGGGGTATGTTTGAAATCCTTTATTCTTGACACTGTAGTGTCTGAATCACCACCACTGTCACACCAAGTTAGTGTGTTTTTATTTGCCTCTACCATCCACCACTAGCTATAGTGTTTGTTAATACACTTTGTCTTATTTCTACGTGGGGTTTTATCTGTGGCACCCCACCTCGTGTTCAGTCCACCGGGGTTATTATGAGGACACCCCACTGAGTCACCCCCAAATCCCACTGAGGGTGTGCTGCCGAGGCTAAGTGTGGGTGGGAACTTGAGCTACCACAAAAGTTTCCCAAACAAAAAGATCAAATAAACCCTCCAGCGCAGAAAACTAATTCTGGACTGCATGGTGCGACAATGGCTTGGTTCACATTATTTCACTCCCTAAGTAATTTGATTTGATTTGAAATGCCATCATAGCGCCCAACAGCCAGCTTCACTCACCAGGCGTGAAAGTTTAGTCATTTTGTACACATTCCTCATCTGTAGCTCTGCTCTTTCTTTGTCTTGGTGTTCTAGGCTGACAGAACCAACAGCTCTCCCTAAACCCTGTCTCCCTTGATCAATAATGTAGGCTGTGTCTCCCTGGTGCTCGCTAAGGGAGGGATGTAGTAGCAGAATTGACACCCTGAGTCTCCCACCCCCGGTGCTCAGAGCCGAGTTCCCTCTCACCCAGGGAGGCTGACGCTGTAGCTACCACTGCCAGATAGTGAGCCCCAGCAGTGTTAGTGCCTGCAGCTGCCTGCCACTGTCTCCCCTACTTTGGTATTGGACGCGACAGCTGCCAAATAGTGCCTCTTAGCATGGCTGTGTGACTATGCCAGGATATGTTTATGTTTGTATTTGGGTGGGTGGGCATGACTGTGCTGTCTGCAGTGGCCTGGTTCCCTTCTGAGGAGTTGTGTGTGTGAAATGTGTATAGTATGTATAGTTGCTGAAGCTACTTCTCCACAACACACACAAACACCATTTGTTACACCCTTCATCATTCCTTGAATGAAAAGTAATTCCAGCACCTCATTCACATTCAACCATTGGATAGGCTGGACTCTGGAGGAGCACCTCTTCGATCAAGCTAGGCTTTGGGCAAAGATGTCATGGGAGCTAGGGTTGAATATTTTCCCTGTATTTTACACATGTTCCATTCCGGGAATAAATCACTTTTCTCCCGGGTAGCCCGTTATTTTCCACCAAAACCGGAAGTGTTATTCAAAAGCAGTATAAAGCGTATAAATAGGCCTATGTCTGGATTTGATTGGAGTTTGATAGAAAATACAAGCCTGATTCTACCTGAGCCTGATGAGCCATATATTAAATTAATTTAATGAACACTACATAAAATTCATTTAATGAGCCCAAAATAAATGTGCCGTTAACCAGTACATAGGCCTATATGATATAGATTACTGCTCATTATGCACGACAAAAAAAACAGAAAAGCCCATAGCTAGCTGTATGCTCTCTTTGGTAAATACATGAAACTAGCTCCAGTAGCTAGTCTTTCTGAGTGTGAACTGTATTACTATACTGTATTTTATTATACTGTATTATATGGACTGGAATTACACATATCATTCAAACCATGATAAAGCAGGGAGAGAACATGCAATTCTGGTGCAGCACATCTGGCCTACAAAGTTACAATTATAGGCTAGCGAAAATGATTTAAATGTCTAAATATAATAGGGCCTATTTGTATAATTAGTAGGCTGACGCCTATATACCATTCATAATATTTCCCCTAATGTTATTAGCCTACTTCCTCTTTCTCTCTCTATTGTTACATCATTCCTTCATCACTTTCAACAGTTAAATGAAATATGTTTTATTGTTCTTATCGTCATCATTCTAATGACATGCTTGAATAATATGGGACTAGAATTAAATGCAGAAGGCTTTCACTTCTATTCACAAAGATTGAACGTTATGGGTCTGAATAAATAACTGCTATAGCCTACCGCCATCGCGTTCGCTCTTCTTTCAAACTATCCATGAATTCTATTGGCTGATGTATTTAACATTCAGCAAACAAGAGCTTCTAATAGTCTATTGGTTTAAGAAATGCCAAAAAATATAATGTCCAGCAAGCTCTTCTTGTATAGCTTTTCCTGCATGGGACTCCAAGAGCTAAGGAGTGTTTTTTAAGGAGACAGGCCAGCGGAGTTTAGGTGTATGTGTATTGTGCAAGAGACAGAGACTATAAGTTAGATGCTTATTATGCATAACCCATCATTAATTAGCTAAATAGAAGGCTAATGCTGCATTGAATGTTTTACCTGAAAGAGGTAGGCTAGGACATCTATATATAGGGCTATATATCAATCTACAACAGGATTATCTATTTTGGATGCAATTTTAATGGAGTTGATGGAGAGAGAGTGCTCGCGTGTGCACTGATTTAAAAAGCAACGATATTTGAGTTTTTCAAAAACTCTGCAGCTGCAAAAAATTTTAAAAAACAATCTTTACAGTAAAAAAATAAGGTGACTCCGAAAGCCAGCTAGAGATGGGTAAATTAGACTCGCATTCAGATTTTATACTACTGTAGCATAGACTATGCTGCAGAAAATGAAGGCCTACCTGTCACAAGAAAAAAAGTGACCATGATGAGATGCTAGGTCTACATTGTGAACTGTGCTCAATACTGAGATGGGCTGTCCCAACCCTGAGCGTTGATGATTCATCATGCAGAGGCCGTAGAGAAGCCAGATTTAGACATCACATATCATTTAAGTTCCATTTCACGCATGCTTTTCATAAAAATGTTCCAGTCCCATACTGGCCGTGTAAGATGTCACTGTATATTACCGACCTGCCACGGGGCTCAGGGTTTTGATGACTTAACAATGACATCGTTCCATCCGCCATATCAATGTAATGGCCCTGTAATAGCCTTCCGGCACATTAGCGGTCGAGGCTAACAGACCTGTTTTTGACCGCAGGGACACATGACATAGTGGCCATTTGCTCTGTTGAGTGCTGTGGCTGTTTCCCGTTCCCTGTGTCCGGCTCGCCTGGTCCATCCCCATTTCATAAAGCCCATTTAAAGCCGATTGTTATCAGTCTCCTGCATGGTATCAGTCCTCCTAAATGCTCTGCGGTGATTGATTACGCCTCCCACGGGAATCTCACGTATCTAATTAGTCATCCTGACCCTCCTGCCACCAACACACAAACACATTAAAAATCCTATTTTCCATAACCCCTTAACCTAACCCTAACCTTAACCCTAACTTTAACCCCAACCCTAAGCCTTAAACCTATCCTTATTAACCCTAAGCCTAACTTTAACCCCACATCCTAAACCTAACCCTTAAGCCTACAATAGCATATGAAAAAATTCAGGACATGGAAAAAAGTCCAGACTTTTCAAAAAGGTTATTGTTTTCCTATCTTGTCAGGACATTCTGGTGACTTGTCAGGCCATTGTGGTCCTAATAATGTAGGAAAACATGTCCACACACACACACACACACACACACACACACACACACACACACACACACACACACACACACACACACACACACACACACACACACACACACACACACACACACACACAGGTTACTCTACATAAGCTCATAGCTTGCACACACACAGATGGGCATACCTCTCACAATACATAAGATCAAAGTATTCCCATGCATGTACAGAGTTAGGATACTCTTAGAATACAGAGTGTCACAATGTTTATTCAAATACACCCACCCATATGAGTACACTTTCCTCTAAGCACTTTACCCAAAAGCCAAAATAAACACTTCAATGCTTTTTCACGAGCAAGAAAAGAACCTCCTCCCGCAGTGCAGAGTGAAATCAAATGATGTAGGAGCCCACACATTCAGCCTAGCTGAGTGAAGGATGACTCCAACTTTCCACCATTATTAATGCATGGTGGCCTGAATGGAGCCATGCGTCGTCTGCGACTGGCCTTGTGGGTCTGAGGCCACTGTCCGTCACTCCATGTCAGTCACTGCGCACTGAGTGTACTTTGGTGTTCGATAACGCTCTATTGGAAAATAAGAGACCTTAGACAGTAATTCACTGACAGCCAGGAACTCGTCTGATTTGTGGATCTACTCAGTGAGCAACAGCAAACCAACAGAGACAGTGAGGGGTTGACATATTGTTTCCTGGGGACAAACACTGCCATCCATCTTTTGAGGCTTGAACACAGAAACTCTACAGAGGAATCCATGCGAGTGCACAGCCATTATGGCTCTGGTGTGGACACTGTACTCAGAGATGCAAACAGACGAATGACTTTTAAGGCCTCAATGCAGAAACTGGGTTTAAGCATGGATGCAGGTGCAAATCCATAATGGTTCCAGTGTGGCGCAGTCACTTCTCTTCTATTTACCTTCTGTGGACACCCACCTGCTCACACATGCACACATGTACACACAAACACATGTTCATAATAACTGATTCTGTGTCCACTTCACACAAACATTGGCAATGTACCACATACAGAAATACACCAGCCGTATACCTATGAAGACATTAATGCTAATGTGTATGCACACACACACACACACACACACACACACACACACACACACACACACACACACACACACACACACACACACACACACACAGGTCACTCTACATAAGCTCATAGCTTACACACACACACACAGATGGGTATACCTCTCACAATACATAAGATCAAAGTATTCCCAGCATGTACAGAGTTAGGATACTCTCAGAATACAGAGTGTCACAATGTTTATTCAAATACACCCACCCAAATACCAATATGAGGGGGATAAATAGTTTAAGAATACTCTGACAATGCTGGACAATATCCTATTGCATATTACACTCAAATCAAATTGTTGCTTCTCATTTTTCCTAATAGTAAAAACATGCCTTATCTGTACTACTCTTTCTACATGAGTGAATGTGTATCTACTGGGTGGGTCACATCAATGACTGTAATTTATCAACCTGTCCAACCTTCTCTCTCTCGCTCTCGCTCTCTCTCCTTTCTCTTTCTCTTTTATCTCTCTCCTTTCTCTCTCTCTCTCTTTCTCTTTTATCTCTCTCCTTTCTCTCTCTCTCTCTCTCTCTCTCTTTCTCTTTTATCTCTCTCCTTTCTCTCTCTCTCTCTCTCTCCTCTCTCTCTCTCTCTCTCCTCTCTCTCTCTCTCTCTCTCTCTCTCCTCTCTCTCTCTCTCTCTCTCTCTCTCTCTCCTTTCTCTCTCTCTCCTTTCTCTCGCTCTCTCCTTTCTCGCTCTCTCCTTTCTCGCTCTCGCTCTCTCCTTTCTCTCGCTCTCTCCTTTCTCTCGCTCTCTCCTTTCTCTCGCTCTCTCCTTTCTCGCTCTCTCCTTTCTCTCTTTCTCTCTCTCCTTTCTCTCTCTCTCTCTCTCCTTTCTCTCTCTCTTTCTCTCTCTCTCTCTCTCTCTCCTTTCTCTCTCTCTCTCTCTCCTTTCTCTCGCTCTCTCTCCTTTCTCTCGCTCTCTCTCCTTTCTCTCTCTCTCTCCTTTCTCTCGCTCTCTCCTTTCTCTCGCTCTCTCCTTTCTCTCGCTCTCTCCTTTCTCTCTCCTTTCTCTCTCTCTCCTTTCTCTCTCTCTCCTTTCTCTCTCTCTCTCCTTTCTCTCTCTCCTCTCTCTCTCTCTCTCTCTCTCTCTCTTCCCCACTCTCTGGTCTTCCATGCAGTCCTTGAGTTCACTGACTGTATCGGTATGCTACATTCAGCAATTAAATTGAGTATCCGTCCTCTGTGTGACTCCATTCCCCTCATAGTGACTGATTGGCATGGCAATAATATTCATGCCTTAACAAATTAGTTTAAAGAGACAATAACAGAACGCCACAGGAGAGAAAATGTAGCCATGAAAAATGAACATCCACCAGTAACCTCTGATAACATGCCAATTAACCTCTATCTCCTAGTATAGTTAATCTCCACTTTCCCACAGCCCCTCCCTCTCTCTCCCTTTCTCATGCTCTCTCTCTCTCTCCCTCTTTCCCTGTTACGTTTGCTGTTTAGCTGCGCTCAGCTTCACCTGTCAGCTTGGATCAGGGCTCTGGAGCAGCAACATGACAAACTAGCCTCTGATTCTCTCACACACACACACACACACACACACACACACACACACACACACACACACACACACACACACACACACACACACACACACACACACAGGACATTCTTGGGCAAAGCTCACTCACAGACAAACACACACTCACAGATTTGGCCTTTTACACACAGAAACATACACTGGCTTAAAAGGTTGTCCATTTCTACAGAGGCACACAAAGACATCGTTTTAGACAGATGTGGAGGCAAACTGTAGCATCTTTAAAGAGTTAGACATACGCGTACCTGCATTCCTACATTTTGCGCACATATTTTGTGTACTGGCATCTACTGTATACTGTAAAACATATATTTAACAAGCAACGCTTAAAGTCAAGATGTGTGAAGGCAGCTGGTACATTTTGTCCTATGGCAGGCATGGCCACTCACAGCCAGGAGATCATAAACCAATCACGTTAGTGTTTTAAAATGCTAATATATGCAATATCCTGCTAATGGGGCTGAACCAGCTTTACCGTACTCCCCCACTCACTCTGTCTGTTTGTGTCAAATATCCCAGAGCACACCCCCTCCTCTATAACTATCTCTCGCTCGCTCTCTCGCGCGCGCCCTCTCTCTCTCCTCTCTCTCTCTCTGCCATTCCCTTATCATCTCCTTGTCCCTCTCTTTCTCACTCCATCTCTTTCATATTATCCCTCGTTCTTTCATTTCTTATCTTTCTCTGTCCTTCCTTTCTCTCTACCTCTCTTCCTCTAAGTGATGACTGTCCCACCTGCTAAGCCGTTGCTAATGTATCCCGTCATTAAGGGGATTTATGGCTAGTCCCTCCCGGAGCATGCTGACATCTCCCACTCACAATCAATACTCCTTTATGCAGTCTTCTCGCAGGGCTGTCCCGCTGTTTACCCAAAATACAACTCTGCGTAGCCAGGGTCAACTTACACATCCTCTCACACCCACACCCAAATATTCAACCAAACAGAAACACACTTACAGACAGCTAAAGCAAACTGGTCCGATGCCAGTCCAGCCAAGCCAGACAGAGTCATTTGGACCAACGGTCCCCCAGCTCATAAAGAGGTGGCCAGCCCAGCGTGTCACGGCGGCCCAGACAGCACATACACAATTGTCAAGTGATCTGCGTCACACGGCGCGAGGGATCACGTTTAGAGCAGTGGTTAAATCAAACAGCGCTGCTGGCAGAGGAGGAGTTCATATGCTTGGTCTAGTGACCTGTTGTAATGCAGAGCATCCATCTGTTTGCTGAGGAGACCTGGTGTATTTGTATTTTTGGTGCGTGTGTGTGTGTGCGTGCATGTGCTTTAATAATGTGCGCGTGATGACTGTGTATGTAAGTTGTCCAGTGATTTAGTGTTAAGTGTGTTTTTCTTCCTGCGTGTTTTTGTGTTTGCCCCCGTGTCAAACTAAGTGAGCACATCATACACTCATCGGTCTTCAGGGATGCAGACATCAGAAAGAGTTTTGGGAGAAAGCAAAGAGACACGCTACATCAGAAAAGAGAGGGGAAAAAGAGCCACTCAAAATGGGAGGGGAAGGAGGGACTTGTTGTTTTTACACGTGCCACAGTATTGTCTGTTCATGTTTGTGGTGGTGAGGGTATTTGGAGCAGATGGAATGCACTGGGATGAGAGAAGAAAACGATAATGTCTGTCGAGCCCCACAACAGACACTTCCTGTTTTTGTACAGACTTGTACAGTCTTTGCACCTGCCAAAAACTGAGGATTGGTTTTGAATTGAAGGCTGCTGCATCTAGAGGAGGACGGCTCTCAGAAGTGTGTGAATAGGGTGGTGTGGAAGACAGAGGGCTTTTTTGAAAAGTCTCCCACTGCCAGAGAAAGAGACAGAGCAGCCCTCCTCATGGTTTATCATTATATTTTCTGCGGAGGGCAGATCTATGTGCTCCGAATGCGAATGCCCCCCAACACATGTCAGGGTGACTCACATTCTTTTTGATGCCTTGTGAATGTAAGGGGGATCTGGGTAGAAAGGGGGTGAGGGAAGGAGGGGGTGAGGGCGATGGGGGAGAGGAGAGGGTTAGTCACATTGAGAGCCGGCAGCAAAGGACACAAGACGCACAACAACTCTTTGGCAATCAAAAAGCATGTGCTTTAGCTTCGCCAAAGAGAGGAAGGAAGAGGAGGATGAGGAGGAGAGGGAGGAGGAGGAGGTGTCCTCTGGGCTTGATCTCTCATACAGATGTAGGATCTTTAATTTGAGCCAGTTTGCTACAGCAGGAAAACAATCCTGCAGTAACAGGAAATGTAAATTATTATGTGGATTATAATGAATGGACATTTTTGTTGGGGTTGATACATTTTTCGTAAGGGGAGAATCAAGTCTGAAATTTCAAAGTGGAAATTACAAACTTCAGAAGCCTTTTTAAACCTCAAATACACTACAAGTTTGACATGTTCTTCTGCAACAGAGTGATCAAATTACTTACGTCCTGTCATCTCTCCGACGGTGCTCTCCCTCTCTCTCGTTCTATTCCCTTCTCTCTCTATCTAGTCCTCTCTCTTCTTCTCACTGAAGCCAAGTCCCATGTTATGTAACACAGTATCTCTACGCGTTCTTCCATTTAAGGATCAAACAGCAGCATATGCACAATGGGGTTGGCCATGGTGCTGTTGGGGTGGGGGTGGATGTGGTCGTTGGTGTAGTTGTACTTGGTCATCTACTCCACATGCAGAATCTTAGTTTTCATGTCGCTTCTCATTGACTTTTTATTTTTCATTGGGCCAATGGGAGTATTGTATTGTGTCCTGTGTCTAGCTCAAGGGCACATCGTCTCTCTCTCTTTCTCTCTCTCTCTCTCTCTTTCTCTCTCTCTCACACACTCATACACATACAGTAGCTTATCAGTGTGGGAACCCTCTGTCACTGATCTGACTGTTGCGTCATTGTGACACTGTCTCATTGGCTACATTGATATGACCGCAGAGTAATTAGTATGCGTAACAGTATTGACATTACCACTTTTGCTGAACGTCACTGTGTGTACAATGTACAATGCACTTCTGGAGTTTGAAAGCAGCATTGTTTATGGCGTGTGAAGGGCAGTGTTTACATTAGTATTTGAATTAAAAGAGTCGAGGTAGTAGAGTTAGTATCATAATGACAAATCATCAAAGTGAAAAGGGATGTACTTCTAGTAAGTATCTTGCAGGTGTATTAGAATATAAAACTTGATTAAAAATACATTCCTGAACACTGCTGAAACCCATGGGCCCTGGGGTTTTGAGTTGACCCGTGCATCACTATCGAGGAGGTGCTTCAGGATTTAGGTGCAGTGGTGCACAGTGTATTTAATCATTACCACACTAAGGAAGTCTTAATCGTCATTAAGAGCCCTGAAACAGATGAAAGGAGTGATTAAGATCAGAGAGATAGTGTTTCGACCCCTTAACTACATTGAGGATCTAAGAAGTGTATCAAGTTCCTTTTAAATTGAATCCACAGAAACAGAAGCCTCCGTCCGCCATTCACAGATCTCATAAGATACACCATTGGATGGAACTGAGTGCTATTTTTAACCACTTGGATCCCCCATGCTAACGCTTGATTGTCCAGACTTCCTCCATTTGATATAGGAGATATTAGATATGTAACCTACCTCAAACATAAGTGCCCCCTGGGTGACAAGGGGCCATCTCTGGGAGCGTCTCCAGACCGGCTGGAGAGACTATGATTAACCAGGGTTGTCTGCACCAGCCGTGGGTTTGCCTGGCCATCAGTCACAGTGCACCAAAGCCTCAGCAAACATTGGAGTGAGATCGTGAGGGAAATCTAGTCCAGTCAAGATGAATGACTGCAGCTTTCCAGAGAAAAAGAAACTGCCGGGGTGATTATACCAGACAGACGGGCATTACTCTACAAGGCCTTTTGAGAGTGGACATCCGCATTCAGGTGAGGCTTTAGGCCTTGAAATAGAGATTTTGTTGAAGCCTAGGCTATGTAATGTAACTGGAAGGAGAGAGGTGCTTTGGTTTTCAACAGGGCCCTTCACTTACAGTTCTGAAAATATTTCTCAATGTGTGCTTTACAGCCCATGCTCTTCTTTCATTCTGTACATTTAGCTTGAAATGTGAACACGGTACAATGGACAAAAGATAAATCAGTACCAGGCGATGTACAGATCTAGCCATGGCCGGTCCTACCCCGGGGTCATTACTCACTGCAGTGGGGTCAGTCAGTCTCTGGTCTCCCTCCACCACAGCAAATTAACCCTAACGGGTCTGTCACTGCGACCATTTACACGGCATTTGGTCTTAGAAAGGCCTTCAGTCACACTGCCGTCCCTAACACCACCGAAGAGTTCAGGATGAATGAGCAGTGGAGGAGCGGAGGGAACGAGGGGGAACGAGGGGAAGGGAGGGAGAAATAGATGAAAGGAAAATAAAGCACGCTGCTTTGCCCAGTTCCCCCTCGAGGCCCGAGCAGAGTTTCCCTGATACTCATCTCTCTCTTGTTTTTACTTTTGTCTGCTGTGTTTTTTAGGCTCTAGCCGATGGTGTGAACGATAAGGGCCTAGGTGATTACTGAGAGGATGGAGAGAGGGTTGAGGATGGATGGGAGGGTAAACTGATGGGTTTGGAGTTTGCTGGTCCGATAAAGACTGAGGCTCCGATAGTGCTTGGTACTGAGTCCGCTCCAACAAATCGCTACAAGTTAGCTGTTGATGTTCTGTCACTGTGGCTTGGGCACTGTGTCAATCCTCTCTGGTCTTGCCCATTACCCGGCCCAGTCGAGTGAAAACAGGACCCGGGCTGTACTGCATGTCCCAGCCGCCGGTATACACAATCATACACACACACACACACACACACACACACACACACACACACACACACACACACACACACACACACACACACACACACACACATAGCGGCAGTTTGTAGTCCTCACTATTTGCAAAGCCTACACTGAATTATTACTGTAGTGTTATGTGTTACTATGCACATGTCCCATCTACTCAAATGGCTTGTCTCACAATGAAAAATACAGTATTTTAGCAGTGAGTCTCTAGTTATGTAAACAAAAAGCCTACTATCAAGAGTTATCTACTGACGTTCAAATTCAAGTCAAAACCAGGCTGTAGTGCAGATTTAGTAAACGTCATGTCTTGTATGTGTCTATCTATGGTGTGTTAGTTTGCCTTTAGGATAATGTGTGTGAGAGGTAGCTTTGGGATAATGCAGCAACAGTTGAGCTGCGGTCCTCAGTACTCTGCAGCTCTCACTGTGAGGCTCTGCACTGGGGGGCACTGCACTGGGGGGCTCTGCACTGGGGGGCACTGCACTGGGGGGCACTGCACTGGGGGGCTCTGCACTGGGGGGCTCTGCACTGGGGGGCACTGCACTGGGGGGCACTGCACTGTGAGGCTCTGCACTGGGGGGCTCTGCACTGGGGGGCACTGCACTGGGGGGCTCTGCACTGGGGGGCTCTGCACTGGGGGGCACTGCACTGGGGGGCTCTGCACTGGGGGGCACTGCACTGGGGTGTGGCGTGGCCTTCTAAGTGATGTCACTCCCACAAAGCCTGGGATGTGTGGTTGTAAGATAAAACGTTCTGGGGTTGTTTTTGTATAAAATCTTGGTGTAGTACAACTGGGAGCATTCAACGGTGTCTAGCAGTGGAGGCTGCTGAGAGGAGAACAGCTCATAATAAAGGTCCGGAACGGAGCAAATGGAATGATACCATTCCACCTATTCCACTCCAGTCATTACCACGAGCCTGTTCTCCTCAATTAAGGTGCCACCACCCTCCTGTGGTGTCTAGGTGTTCTAGGGATTATTACTGCTAGCAGCCAGTGGATTATTTTGACTTTGGTTTTATTGGACTATAACACATTTTGCTTGTATTGTATGTTCACGTGCGCACGCGCGTGTGTGTATGTGTGGAAAAGACTGTAACTAAGGCCGTGCACATAGCACATCCGAGCGTCCCTGCCTGCACTCATTACCTACACCCTGGAGGTGGTCCCAGTCCCTCCCTATCCAGGAGCAGCAGCCTCTCCCATCTCTCCTGACTGCTTTATGGACCGCTCCCCCGACCTGATCTGGAGCAACAGACAGCGCACAGGGGGCCAGCAGAAAGGGGTGGGAGAGTAAAGGATAGAGACATTGGATGAAGGGAGTGAAAGGACAGGACAATTCGAAGTGAGGAGTGATATACCAGAAAAGGCTAAAGGAAAAGCCTAGGGACCACCTGCTGTCAAAAGTGTTTTATCTGTGTGTGTGTGTGTGTGTGTGTGTGTGTGTGTGTGTGTGTGTGTGTGTGTGTGTGTGTGTGTGTGTGTGTGTGTGTGTGTGTGTGTGTGTGTGTGTGTGTGTGTGTGTGTGTGTGTGTGTGTGTGTGTGTGTGTGTGCGCGTGTGTGTGTGCGTGTAGGCATATGAGTTTGTGTGTGCGTGTAGGCATATGAGTTTGTGTGCATACATCAGGGCTTGACATTACATTTTTAAGTAGGACAGATTTTTTACTTGTTCAAAAGGTCAAGTACAAAAAATGGTCTAACACCATTTGTACATCATTGTATGATGCTAGGAACCACTTTACAAAATAGAATGCATTACTATCTTTTTTACCATAGAGAATCAGACAAAAATGTAGGCTACACTGCCTATTGGCTTCTTTGCATATTGAAGCCTGTCTCAAAATACAACAGTGCCCCTTTAAGGCTCTCCTGGAGGATGGTTGGCCACACTTGGAAGTCTATAAAATATTGCAACATTACGATTACAACCAGGGCTCGAAATTAAGGGCATCCCGTCATCCCTGGACAATAGAAATATGTCTACGGTTCAGACTCTGGGACAGTTTTGGGATGACAGATCCAAAATTCATACAACCACTGCACATTAAGAAATGTAATAAAACAATGAGGCTGATGCAACAGATCAGACCGTTTAGCTTAGAATGTTGATAAAGCTGTATTTCTTAATTTTATAAGCTCAACAATGAACACATGAACGTAGGCTACATGTGAATGTTCCAAAATGCAATCAGGAAAAGACTGTTCTCAAAAGCGCATGTGACAGAGATGAAAATATCCATTAGAAATTAAGAAAGAGGGTAGCTCTAAAGATGCATCAACTAGCATGGGTTAGGGTAGCTTGGGGGAAAATGCCCCCCTTCAAGGAAAGGTGCACCCATTTTGAATACTATATTGTTTTTGTTCATCTCTGAGCTATGTTCTATCGATTTCCTGGGTCATTTCATATTTTCATGTGAATTGGCATTCAAGCATGCAGGAATCTGTCCGGTATGACATAGCACTGTGATAAAGTCGCTCTCACTACACTGGAAGTTAATAGGAATACGATTTTTAGATCGTGAAAACGTCTATCATACATGTCAGATTTCAATACTGGCCAATATCATAACTCGGGAGGAAGTCTTCTCTCGAACAAGCCATTGATCATATTTTGCGATATTCCTACCTCGAGAAATTAGAAATTTAGGGTCAAGCACATTTTTCCTAATTGTCTGCCTCTTTAGTCTAGGGTGCATAGAAAGGAGATGGGAATCCAATGTATAGCGCCCCACCCAGCAGATTGTCGACCAATCGAGTTCATGTTGTCATGCTGCGTCACGTGGTTGCTAAGCTAATCGTCACGCAATCCCTTCTCAAAGTCAGTGTACATGTCGACGTGCCTATTTTCCTCGAAAGTACATAATGTCACAATTCCAAAGCTATATGATATTACTAGCTAGCCAGCAATCCCATAGAGCGTTGCATTATGGATTTTGTAGTCAGCTTGAGATGCAACAGATTTCCACAATGTTTTTCCATATTGCTACCGACCTTATAATAATGCCAAAATGAAACATTTGTTCTCCAAAAGATATTGCTCTCACATATGACTGTTATTTGACACTGTAAATTAAAGGAAGGAGTGGTTTTGGGTGAATTTTTTTCTTTAAAGGAAATGTCTATTTTCTGACTGAAAAAATGCAAAGTTTGGTAAGATGTAGATATATGTGTATACTGGCTATCATTAGGCACACATTTTGAAGGGAAATAAGTGAGCAGATTTTTTGTTTTTATCCAATAAAAACTTAAACTTTTTAGAAAGGGGGCATTTTGCCCCACTATCAGGGCAAAACACCCCCTGAAAACTAATGTGTTAAAATCTATTTCAGATTTTGTTAGTAATTGACTCTTAAAAGTTAAGTCTAGGTATCTTATTTTAATGAAATAAATAAAATATTGGAACAAAATGACATTGTACATCTCACTATTAATATCCTCACTATTATGAGTTTTTATTTGATTATTTTTTATCTTCCTGTCCAAATCATCCTTAAGTATCTCAAAATTGATTGTGTAACACAAGTAAGTAACTTATAGTTGATTTGGAAAACGCTAGTATACGTCCCATTGACTTGCATTGATTGCCCTAGGGGATATTTTTCTAAATGACAAAATATTAGATCAATGTACCTCAATGGTTTTGTTGGAGTGAATTAAACAGTTGAGATGAAACAGATCACATTTTTAGTTGAGCAAGACTAGTGGCATCCACTGAAAGTGTTAAAAAAACATTTACTGACAGTGTTTTTTGTGAGAATTACAGGGGGGTGGGTTAACTCCAAACCACCCTACTAACGTGACTAGGATTATGCCTTTTGACAATAAAATCACCTTGATTTGAAAACCAATGGAATATGAGAAAAATGCTGGTTTCAGTGGCATATTAAGTAGATGTTTATAAAATAATTCCCTCAACAATTCTACATAAGCTTATGTCACAAAGTGCTGTACAGAAACCCAGCCTAAAACCCCAAACAGCAAGCAATGCAGGTGGAGAAGCTAGGAAAAACTCCCTAGAACATGAAAAATAGATTTGAATATTATTCCAATGTTGGCCTCTTATCCAATTCTGATTGGAGTAATTAATTGATATTGTGATTAAAAACAAATGTACTTGTCCATTCGGACAACTTATCTACACTGAGTATACAAAACATTAAGAACATCTGCTTTTTCCATGACATAGACTGACCAGGTGAATCTAGGTGAAAGCTATGATCTCTTCTTGATGTCACTTGTTAAATACACTTCAATGTGTGCCATTCAGAAGGTGAATGGGAAAGACAAAAGATTTAAGTGCCTTAGAACGAGTTATGGTAGTAGGTGCCAGGCGCGCCGGTTTGTGTGAAGAACTGCAAATCCTGCTGGGTTTTTCACGCTCAACAATTTCCTGTGTGTATCAAGAATGGTCCACCACCCAAAGGACATCCAGCCAACTTGACACAACTGTGGGAAGCATTGGAGTCAACAAGGGCACGCTTTCGACACCTTGTAGAGTCCATGCCCTGACGAATTGAGTCTGTTCTAAGGGCAAAAGGGGGTAGGGGGGGTGCAACGCAGTATTAGGAAGGAGTTCTTAATGTTTTGTATAGGACAAGTGTTGAGCCCTGATACATGTTAGCAACCATGTCTTCATAGGTATACGGCTGGTGTATTTCTGTAAGTGGTACATTGCCAATGTTTGTGTGAAGTGCACACAGAATCAATTATTATGAACACGTGTGTTTGTGTGTACATGTGTGCATGTGTGAGCAGGGGTGTCCACAGAAGGTAAATAGAAGGCTGTGCATGACTGCTCCTCACTGGAACCAGTTTTTGCACTCAAGCCTTAAGTCGTTCACCTGTTGGCATCTCTGAGTACAGTGTTCACACCAGAGCCATAATGGCTGTGCCCTCGCATGGATTCCTCTGTAGAGTTTCTGTATTCAAGCCTCAAAAGATGGATGGCAGTGTTTGTCCCCAGGAAACAATATGTCAACCCCTCACTGTCTCTGTTGGTTTGCTGTTGCTCACTGAGTAGATCCACAAATCAGACGAGTTCCTGGCTGTCAGTGAATCACTGTCTAAGGTCTCTTATTTTCCAATAGAGCGTTATCGAACACCAAAGTACACTCAGTGCGCAGTGACTGACATGAAGTGACGGACAGTGGCCTCAGTCCCAAGGGACAACAAGGCCAGCTGCAGACGACGCATGGCTCCAAACAAGCGCCCATGCATTATTAATTGGAATAAGTTTGATTCTTTCTTCGCTCAGCTACACCGAATGTGGGGGCTCATAAGATAAAGAATTTGGTCTGACTCTGCACTGCGGGAGGGAGGTTAATTTTCTTGTCCGAGAAAGCATCAAAGTGTTTATTTGGGTTTTTGTGTTAAGTGCGTAGTGGAAAATAATAGGGCATAGAATGTTGTTTTACATATGCATCAGGGACCTCTGTGGAGAAAGAGGTGACAGTATTCATAATGTTAAATCCCCTGTTAAAGGCTATACTGGAGGAATATACTTCACATCAATTGTTGCCCTTTTAATTTGTGAAGGCAACCACACATTATTTTCTCTGTTTTCAAATATTTGCATATTTTTTTCTGTCCTTCAAAGCTGGCATTGGTTTTGCCTGATGACTCACCCTGAATTGAATTCCACTGCTCTATCGATCACTACATACATTCAGTTTGAAACCTCCATCCTAAAGTCATTTGTGTGACTTCAAAATGAGGGGCATTATACAAAACAAATTAATCAGCGATTGGATCGTCTCTAACAAGTCTGACCAATCAGGGTATCAAATTTGATAATGTCATCATGAAGGCCGGCTCTGGCCCAACCCATCTTTGTCTGGGACCAATCAAAGCGGTCAGAATGTGTTTGCATTCTAGAAATCGTCGGGGAGGGAGGCAAATCCAGACTCATCATGGAGAAGAAACATCAGTTGTGGATGGGTAGCCAGGCAACCATTGGCTATGAATGATCAAGAAAAGTGGTGGGAATTGTTAGAATAGTATTCTAAAAATTGGCTGTTTAGATTCCTGGTGAGTCAGGCTGCTGCCGTGCCCTTGAGGATAACACCTCAGCTGAATTGCTCAAGGTGAACATCCAGCCGCATTAATGGAATAGTCTATGTGAAGGATTTAAACAGGTGAGCCACTCACTGGTAGGTAAAAGCATCTTGTAAGCACACAGGACATTAAATTACACTTTTTAAAAGCTTGAGACAGAGCTGAAATATTTCACCCTTCAAACTATGAAATGTTTTGTCCTCATCGAGGGACTAAGCCTGCTGCGCTGCACATTCATGAGCAACCTGCTAGAAACATCAGGAGCTAATGGTGTGGGCCATAAATCCCCTCCAGTTCGATATCTGAATCTGGAGGGAAACGCAAAGCAGTCTCTCCCCGCTCATCCACATCAGACTAAGCCATGCACAAGATTAGCTGAGTTGAAGTTGGCTTGGCACATTAATAATTCTCTACCCGAACCGGAATCAGCGCATTAAAGGACATGATGCATGTTTTATATCTCTGTGCAGCATTTCACTGAATGTGTGCTGGAGACTATGAGGCTCGCTGTGGCGGAGCAAACAAACACATGTACCCGCTCAGGAACTGTGGTGCAGGGGGACCGTGGTGCAGGGGGACCGTGGTCCAGGGAGAACAGGGCTGCAAGGAGGCCTGGGATGCGGTTCAAACACAAGAGGTTTGAATAAAAATGGTGAAAGAACTACTGAGGGAATGATGGGATATGTGTCTTGCAATCAAAGCAAGCAGTGGTACAGTGATGGTAAACTCTCCCAAGCTGAGCAGTACTAGGCCTATAAAAACACAATCTCGCACAAGTACAGTATCAGTCAAAAGTTTCAACACACCTACTCATTCCAGGATTTTCTTTATTTTTACTATTTTCTACGTTGTAGAATGATAGTGAAGACATCAAAACTGAAATAACACATATGGAATCATGTAGTAACCAAAAAAGTTTTAAGCAAATACAAATGTATTTCATATTTGAGATTCTTCAAAGTAGCCACCCTTTGCCTTGATGACAGTTTGCACACTCTTGGCATTCTCTCAACCAGCTTCATGAGGTAGTCACCTGGAATGCATTTCAGTTAACAGGTGTGCCTTGGTAAAATAATTTATTTCCTACGTAATGCGTGTGAGCCAATCGGTTGTGTTGTGACAAGGTAGGCTTGGTATACAGAAGATAGCCCTATTTGCAAAAGGCCAAGTCCCTATTGTGGCAAGAACAGCTCAAATAAGCAAAGAGAAATGACAGTCCATCATTACTTTAAGACATGAAGGTCAGTCAATGCGGAAGATTTCAAGAACTTTGATAAGTTTCTTCTAGTGCAGTCGCAAAACCCATCAAGGGCTATGATGAAACTGGCTCTCATGAGAACCGCCACAGGAAAGGAAGACCCAGAGTTACCTCTGCTGCAGAGGATACGTTCACTAGAGTTACAAGCCTCAGAAATTGTAGCCCAAATAAATGCTTCACAGAGTACATGTAACAGACACGTCTCAGCATCAACTGTTCAGAGGAGACTGCTTGAGTCAGGCTTCATGGTCAAATTTCTGCAAAGAAACCACTACTAAAGGACACCAATAATAAGAAGAGACGTGCTTGGGCCAAGAAACACGAGCAATGGACATTAGACCAGTGGAAATCGGTCCATTGGTCTGATGAGTCCAAATTTGAGATTTTTGTTTCACACCGCCGTGTCTTTGTGAGATGCAGAGTAGGTGAACCGAGGATCTCCGCATTTGTGGTTCCCACCGTGAAGCATGGAGGAGGTGGTGTGATGGTTCTTTGCTGGTTGCACTGTCAGTGATTTATTTAGAATTCAAGACACACTTAACCAGCATGGCTATCACAGCATTCTGCAGCGAAACGCCATCGCATCTGGTTTGCGCTTAGTTGGACTATCATTTGTTTTCAACAGGACAATGACCCAACACACCTCCAGGCTGTGTAAGGGCAATTTGACCAAGAAGGAGAGTGATGGAGTGCTGCATCAGATGACCTGGCCTCCACAATCACCCAACCTCAACCCAATTGAGATGGTTTGGGGTGAGTTGGACTGCAGAGTGGAGGAAAAGCAGCCAACAAGTGCTGAGCATATGTGGGAACTCCTTCAAGACTGTTGGAATAGCATTCCAGGTGAAGCTGGTTGAGAGAATGCCAGGCGTGTACAAAGCTGTCATCAAGGCAAAGGGTGGCTACTTTGAAGAATCTCAAATATAAAATATATTTTGATTTCTTTAACACTTTTTTGTTACTACATGATTCCATATGTGTTATTTCAAAGTTTTGATGTCTTCACTATTATTCTACAATGTAGAAAATAGTAAAAATAAATAAAAACCCTGGAATGAGTAGCTGTGTCCAAACTTTTGACTGGTACATCACACTTACATTTTTTATCTTAGAAACATGTCCAACTTAGAAAGTATGAATTATCAATTTCACAGGTAATTTACTACACTTTCAACAATAGAATATCTGATAACAGAAAACTGTTATTAAAATGTGTGCTCATCTTACTCAAACTCCCATCCATACTGTGCTATAGTATACAGCATTCAATAACATTCAGCTGTTGAAAGGCATTTTGAATAAACAAAATCAATTACTCCTTGAATGCACAACAAAACAGCAGACGTATTCTGTTACACTGTAAGAAAGCTTTACCGCAGGATGCACACACACAAGCGCCACACACACACACAGAGTGAGAAGCAAATTCCAGATACAGTACCCCTGTGATGAGCCACTCACAGCACAACTGAAGAGATTGGCCTTGAATGACATTTTCCCACAGACAACTGTCTCCTTCCCTCTAATATATCACAGATCTAAAGGCCCTGTTTCATGTTCATGAAAACATTTGATTACTTTTCTCATACTAGTGATTATACCCTTTCTGATATCAAATCATATCAATCTATTCTCTTCAACTTAGGTTCAAGAGATGCATTCAGGAAAAGCTAAAACACTTTGGAAAGTCATAGTTTATTAAAGTATGTTTTTGTTCAAGTAACGTAATTAAAACTATCCTCAGGCATCTGCAATGTTTGTGTGTGTTTTAGTCATCCACAACCTTGAAATTGGGGTCTCAGTGAATCAATGGGCCCAGTGACTGGGACAACTGGCTGACTGACCTGATTGGGTTTCTCCCTGCTGATCAATAAGAAACCACCCTCTGCCCCTCTCTCTGTCCCCCTCCCCCCACTCCCCGCCTGTTGTAGGATGGCAGGACGCCTTCATCGAGGCTCGTAAAAACAACCCTGCGCACTACGGTAAATCAGGGGAAATTATGGCTGCCCAGCCTCGCGCTCCAATGGATTGCCCTTCCATTCCCCCCTGCCTTTGTCATTGGGCTCATCAATACAGCAGATGACTCGGGTATTGGAGGCTCCTGTCTCTCTCTCTCACCCCCTCAGCCCTGCAGCTTGTCTCCTCTGAGAAAACAAAGCCTGCGAGGGTGTGACTGGGCCTTCTTTTCTCTCAATAATAATACTGGTGTGGTTGAAGTCCCCCTCCCCCCAATTGAGAGATCCGGTAATGACTTGTATTAACGCCATCCCTGTGGTCTCATTCTTAACAACCAATAGTACGGCCAGTCACACCCAGCCCTCCCTTCACTTTCGCTGAACTAGAATTAGCCCTTGGCAGTGCGCCAGCCAGCGCATGTCAATAGTCCACAAAAAAAACTGCTCCGATTCCCTCACAGTGTACTAGAAGCCATGGTCTGGCTCTCCACAAATAGCTTTATGCAAACAGTCCATGTTCACACCTATTGTCGCTTGTAAGAGCACAACCACATCCACCATGCCCCCCAGCCACCCCGTCCCAGTGGACCATGACCCCTGCTACTCTCTTACCTAGAGTTGGTCATGTCTGTCTGGCCACCTCTGCTCTTCTCCAGGCCCAGCTTGGTGAAGATGCCCACCAGCACCATGATGGCCACCACGCCACAGATGATGTAGACGATCATGTGGGTGCGGTCTCGGTCGGGCTCCTCCTGCACCTCAGTGACGGGTGCCGCCGGCTTGCCGGTGTTGGCCCAGACGGGCGTGTCGTAGTTGGAGCAGGACTCCTGCTCCAGGCTGTGCACCTTGAACTGGCAGCAGAAGCGGTAAAAGCAGGAGCCGCAGCAGAACAGGTAGACGCCCGCGTTGCAGTTGAACGGTGGGTCCCATTGGCCCATGACGTCGTAGTAGCCTCGGCAGCGGCTGCCTATCATTGGGATGGTCTGGTCCTCCGCTACCGGAGTGGCCAACGTAGCCTCCAGAGAATCAGAGGTGGCTGCCGTCTGGTTGGTGGCCTGGGCATCGGCCCCAGCCTCTCTAGAGTTCTGGCCCAGTGAAGTGAAGCCCAGCAGAAAGCTGAAGGCGAGACAGATGAGCACAGAATGGGCAGCCATGTTTGATACCTTTGGATGCTGCTTCTGTTCAGTTGCTGAAGTGTCTCAAAGCTGTTGCAGGCCAATAAACACCAACTTCATAAATGCAGGCTTCTTACTGGCCCAAAAAAACTGACATGGAAAAATAGCCTTTTAGGTATTTCACACACTAGAGATTTGAAAAGGAGTTGAGAGCTTATGGATTAGCCTATATTCATAGCAGCTGCCTGAAAGAATAAGAGCTTTCAATTACCTTGCTGAGAGTTATTACGGTACTCAGTTACAGGAGGCTCAGTGTGAAGTAATAAATTGCCATCAAGAAGGGGGATGAGCAAGTAAGTGAAACAAACTAACCTCGAATCTCAACCTGCTCCTCACGAATGAGTCCCCAGTGATTCAGTCCCAGACTCAGACACAGTTCTGGCAGCGTTGCGAAAATACCGCCCTTTTCTGCCAAATGTCAATAGCAGATCTGAAATCTGGAGCACCTCCAGTTTAGGAGGTGTCACCCAGAAATGAACTGGCCAGTGGCATTTAAAAAAATTCTGCCTCCAATAGGAAAAGTGTTATCCGTAAACCAGAGAGATTTGGAATCCCAACAGCGCCAGCGGAAAAGCAGAGTCCTTAAGGATCCAAGCTCCTTTCTGTAAATGTCTTCATTTAGGAGAGGGACACACAGATTTTGATAATTGCCCTGTGGGGGAAACGTGAGGGAAACGTGGGGGAAACGTGGGAAACGTCAAAGTACTGGAACTTCTAGATAATCCACTTGTCATAATCTATAAATTTGGGAATTGTTGATATTCACCTCTCAGATTATCTTGCCTCGAGCAACTGCCTGGTCTCCAACTGAATGTTCATTTGATTCTTTGTTATTTTTCTTGTAGCCATTTTTAATCCCTTTGTTAAGTGGAACATGATGCTCTCATTCATTTCCTTTCCAGATGTGCAATTACAGTTAGATGCTATTCTACAATTGGTCTTCAATATTATATTATGCCAGAAAAAAAGTATGTTGGTTTTTGTTTCCACCCCCTCTAGCGAAGCACAGCCTGCAGTTCTTCAATATTGTCCTATGAGATCTAAACTGAAATTATGATTTAGTCCAGATTTAAAAGCAGTCCTCAGCACCTGAGGCAGGCAGCCTTTCTCACACACGCTCACGCACACAATCTCACAGACACACACACACATTCAAATCCATAGGCGACAGCGCTCCGTCAGTGTCAGTTTGGCTTAATGGGTTTAGAGGGATGGGGGTCCAGTCACTCTGTTGTTGTGGGTTTCTCTTGGTGCTGTCGGATCGGCTCCACACCACACCTGAGAGGGATTCTAAAAAGATGGGGTCACCAATACAGCTCTGCTGCCAGACAACTAGAACCCCACAAGTGCTACCAAGCAGGGGATAAGGGAATGACAAGGGCAGCGTGCTGAAAAATCCCCCTAGCCTGTGGAGTCTAGTCCAGTCCTCCCTAGTCTAAATTTATGAGAAGCTCACTTTTGAGCGAACATGGGGTGTAATTACATTTCTGCGTAGTGTCCCACTTCTTTACTGTAGTCAATCGTTAGTTGCTTAATTTGTTTTGGTCCCTTCCTTGTTTTCCTTGTCTTTGTTTATTTACCAAGACTCCATAATCCCTCTCTGCTGCTTTTTGTTGTTTCTTGCTCTCTGCTTTCTTCTGTCTTCCTCACTTACCTCTCCCTCTTTCAGACACAACTAAAGAGCAGGCTGTCTGCCGCGTTACTGCTAGGAATACAGGAAGGTATTACTGAGCCTGTGGAATGCGGTCCATGCATTCAACACACCCAAGCCTCAACTCCCCAGCCTGTTCCAAGGGCAAAATAACTGGAGAGGCGACAACAAAAGGCAACGCAAAATCCTGATTTCAAGAAGCCTTCAAAAATGGGACTGCAGCAAAGCTGTTTGTTTTGTTTGTGGTCTTTTATCACGCTCATTTGCAAAAAGCATTAATATGCAACAGTTTTACCAAATGCTGCACATTAAAGCAGTCTTCCAATTGTTATGCAAGGGACCTCAACACAGTCCTTCCCCAAAAGCAGCTTCTGTGAAAACAGGCATAATTTGATATATATGTATAGGGATTTTAGATATATATCACATGTATGTGTTTTCTCTGTTTCTTTGCTTATGGAATTCTCCAACAGAAATTGGATGAAACAGGATAACCAACAGCAGTAGGATGCTTTTTTCATTCCATCCCCTCTTTGTTTTTCTTCAGAAGTGTATTCCTCTGTTTTCCTTGTCCCTCGCTCAGAGCTTCTTTATCCCGTCTCCGTTGATGTTGCACTACTGTGCTCTGGCAGGACTAAATGCTCACACGCTCTCTCCCTCGCTCTCTCTCTCTCGCTATCTCTCACTCGCTCTCATGAGCGAATGAGCGCACCTCTCTTGCTGACTCCCCCTCCCCCCCTCTCTGTCTCTGTCACTGACACCCTCCTCCCTAGGCTGTGTCCCATGTTTTTTGTACTCTCTCCTTCCAAGTCTCTCTCTTTACATCTTTCCCCGTCTCTCTTCCTTTCTCTCGTTCTGTTCTCTTTTCTTTTTTTTATCCCCTCATTTATTTTTACCTCCTGTCTGACCTTTTCTGTTTACCTTGCCTCCATCCTCTATCCCTATCCATTCCCCCTCTCTCTTTTTAAACCCCCCTCGGTTCAACAGATGAGTGCAGTGGTGCTGACTGCATGTGTCCATGTGTGAGGGTGATTGTGCTAATGCCGATGCACCCCCCTGGTCTTTGTGTGAGCATGTCTCTAACATGTGCTGCAGGATTTGATTTAGTGAGGGAGTGAGAGAGGAGAGGGAGGGGAGTGAACAAAGGAGAGTGGAATGCGAGAGAGGGAGGGAGGGAGAGAGAGAGAGAGAGAGGGAGAGAGGACATAACATAATGTAACAGGGACTGGAGAGCGGGGGGGAGAGGGGCGGGCGGCTTTGAAAGGGAAGATAGGGAGAGGAATTATTAGATTGCAGGAGGGATGGATTGGAGGGGGATTAAGGAAAGGAGTAGGAATAGATGGAGAGTGAGAGGGAGCAAGCCAGGTAGTAGAGGAAGGGGAAGATAGATAACAGACGAAAGAGTGAGAGACAAGGTGGCGTGGGAGATGAGAGAAAAGGAGATACTTGAAGGCTAGGAAAAGGACATTCTGCAGGAAAGGCAGAGAGCAAGGCCTGAGAGATTAGGATGAAAAGAGAGGGACAAAGAGAAAGGAGAGAGAGAGAGATGCAAAATTGTATGAATTTGGAATAATCCCTGATTTAATGTTGTACATGAACTAGATTTGGTAGAAGAAGTGCCGTTGGGTCTTCTTCGTGTGTTCTAGGCGAATATGCATCCTCATCAGAATACATAGCAAAATAGCGAAGGGCTGCTGCTAAATATTTTATTCTGTTTCAAAGCTGTAGACATTATACTCCTTTTGAATATTCATATTTTCCTTTTTTTCCTCTTATTTTGTTTCATTTCACTGCCCCCGTCTTCTTCTCTCTCTCTCTGTATTTCTGCATCTCTCCATCTATTTCTTTCTCTCTTTGAGCCACTGTCGTTTCGCCTACCCATCACTATTCCCTGCACAGCATCTCCTTCTGTCTAACCCTTACCAACCCTCTTTTCCCAAATTCACTTAGGATTTTTGGCAGAGCGCATACAGACAAACACACACTAAGGCACTCTGGCACACACACACACACACACACACACACACACACACACACACACACACACACACACACACACACACACTCCGCAACATGCAGTCATATACCCTCTTTCTCCAAGTCTCACATCTCCTCCATCTCATCCACCTCTCATTAATATTTGTTTTCTTCTCTGACTTAAAATAAAATAATAATAATAATAATTTTATTGGTCACATACACATGGTTAGCAGATGTTAATGCGAGTGTAGTGAAATCCTTGTGCTTCTAGTTCCGACCGTGCAGTAATATCTAACAAGTAATCTAACAATTTCACAACAACTACATTATACACACCAGTATAAAGGAATGAATAAGAATATGTACATATAAATATATGGATGAGCGATGGCCATACGGCATAGGCAAGATGCAGTAGATGGTATAGAGTACAGTATATACATATGAGATGAGTAATGTAGGGTATGTAAACATTATTTAAAGTGGCATTGTTTAAAGTAACTAGTGATACATTTATTACATCAAATTTGTTATTATTAAAGTGGCTAGAGATTTGAGTCAGTATGTTGGAAGCAGCCACTCAATGTTAGTGATGGCTGTTTAACAGTCTGATGGCCTTGAGGTAGAAGCTGTTTTTTATTTTTATTTGTGGTTGTTGTCCTTGATGATCTTTTTGGCCTTCCTGTGACATCGGGTGCTGTAGGTGTCCTGGAGGGCAGGTAGTTTGCCCCCGGTGATGCGTTGTGCAGACCTCACTACCCATTGGAGAGCCTTGTGGTTGTGGGCGGAGCAGTTGCTGTACCAGGTGGTGATACAGCCCAACAGGATGTTCTCGATAAAGCATCTGTAAATGTTAGTGAGTGTTTTCGGTGACAAGCCAAATTTCTTCAGCCTCCTGAGGTTGAAGAGGCGCGATTGCGCCTTCTTCACCACGCTGTCTGTGTGGGTGGACCGTTTCAGTTTGTCCGTGATGTGTACGCAGAGGAACTTAAAACTTTCCCATCTTCTCCACTACTGTCCCGTCGATGTGGATAGGGGGGTGCTCCCTCTGCTGTTTCCTGAAGTCCACGATCATCTCCTTTGTTTTGTTGACGTTGAGTGTGAGGTTATTTTCCTGACACCACACTCCGAGGGCCCTCACCTCCTCCCTGTAGGCCGTCTCGTCGTTGTTGGTAATCAAGCCTACCACTGTAGTGTCGTCTGCAAACTTGATGATTGAGTTGGAGGTGTGCATGGCCACGCAGTCATGGGTGAACAGGGAGTACAGGAGAGGGATGAGAACGCACCCTTGTGGGGCCCCAGTGTTGAGGATCATACTAGACTGCAGGTCTAGTATGAAATTGCCTGCAGTAAGAAAGTATGCTGTTGATAAAGATGTCAGGCAATATTGCTGTTCTGTGAAATATTGCACACATGTTTACTGCTGCCTACAATTATCTATTGAGATGGAGGAGGGAGGAGTGGAGAGAGGGAAAGATGAGATGGATGGTGCGGCAGAAAGATGGGATGATAGGAAATGTCTCGGGGGGATAGAGGGCAGAGAGGGTACTGGCTAGATGAGAGTTCTCTCTTTAATCATTTTATTATTTCCGTTCACCGAGTCTGATAGCACCCCTGTGGCACTCAACTTTCTTTTAGCCTGGTTTTGCCTTTGCAGCACACATTGTACCAATCTGCTCCCATCAAAAAACCCTCCTAAACAGAGAGTGGAGAGCTGTTCCTGTTGCATGCTGGATCTCCCCCTCTCATCGCTCTAAATAAAAGATGAATGTCAAAATATATTACATGTCATCATCATTCCTTTTTCCATCCCTCTGTATTCATCTCGCTCCCTCCACCCTATGTCCACTATACGGTACCTCTTAATCCTCCCTATCCTCTTTCTCTCTTTCTCTCTCTCCTTCTCTCTCCCCTCCCTCCCTCTGTCTCTGTCGCTCTCCCTCCCTCTGTCTCCATCACTCTCCCTCCCTCTGTCTCTGTCACTCTCCCTCCCTCTGTCTGTCTGTCTGTCTGTCTGTCTGTCTGTCTGTCTGTCTGTCTGTCTGTCTGTCTGTCTGTCTGTCTGTCTGTCTGTCTGTCTGTCTGTCTGTCTGTCTGTCTGTCTGTCTGTCTGTCTGTCTGTCTGTCTGTCTGTCTGTCTGTCTGTCTGTCTGTCTGTCTCTCTCTCTCTCTCTCTCTCTCTCTCTCTCTCTCTCTCTCTCTCTCTCTCTCTCTCTCTCTCTCTCTCTCTCTCTCTCGCCAGGGACAGAACATCAGTCCTATAGTCAGTAACTGTCACTCACTATAGATTTGTTCTGGTCTCTTGGATGTTGTGTGTGAGAGGAAGAGATGGCGGGAAACAGATAGATAGAAAGAAAAAAAACAAAGAGAGACGGAGAAATGGACAGGTGGAGAAAATTGAGAAAAAGACGTGGGCTGAACCCAACTCTAATGACTTAACTCTGCCTACAGTCTAGAGAGAGAGGAGAGAGAGGAGCATATTGTCTGGTTCAGAGGCCCTAGCTGCCAGGCCGAGTTCGGGGAGGAAACAGTGGGAGTTTATTGCCTAAAATACTGTTACGTCTGGACGTTGATTGATGTCTTTGGCTGTTCTACCATTTTTCCTGATCGCTCTGATACTGCAAGCACCGATGCGAGCGAGTGGCCCCCCCGACACCCACGCCCTTGACTGCAGGGATAGACATTGCACACCCAGCATTGATCTGATCCACTCCAGACATTCATATCTTGTTTGTTTTTTGGAGGAGGTTGTGTCCCTCCTAGGATGATTGGAAGGAGGGGTTGAAAGTTAGAAGTGACATGGATATAGTAGATGGAGATTGTGAATGGCTTACCGTTACATTCAGAGCACTTCCAGTATTTGTTCATTCCTGTGCATGCGAGAAAAAGTGTTTGCATGTATGCACATGGTGTGTACATACCTTTGTGTGTTTGTTTAAAGACACTGATTTGCCCTTTCGTTAGGAGCGTTTGTTCTTATAGACAAGAGAGCTTTGTCAATGACCGAGAAACTCTCATGGTAATGAATGGAGATGTAATTCCTTTGCTAAATGCACACACTCTGGATAAATCACTTCCGCCCACTTATTGCCAGTACAGAAATGTGCGACAGGTCAGGCCCATTTGCTCTAATATCTCAGTCATCCGGCCCAGTGTTTTTCCAAAGGGAAAGACTGGGCTTTGGAAACCACCCAGAAACCCAATCTGTTGTGAAAGGTGAGTGAATTTATTCAAGTTGTAAAATAATGTGGGACAAAAATCTATTGTACATCTTGCATTTTTGACCAGTAACCTTGAAGAAGTTGTTAGTATTATTTGTGGTTGTTATTATACTTCAAGCTAATTGTGTGTAATTAACCTTTTTGTTTTGTAGCTATTCTTGTGTAAAAGAGTATGATATTAAATCCTTCAAAACTACCATCACTTCCTGACATCTCATCATCATTGACCCTTTGCATGTTCACTCTCTCTGTCCTCCCATTTCTCCATATTTCAACCAACCATTAATACGTTTTATCCCACTCGTCCCCTCCCTCCCTGACCCAGCTCAATGAGAACAATGCAGTGTTAATGTATTGCAGTATTGATGCACCTCGCCAGTCAGTCTCTCGTCACTTATAGAATGGACTTACCTCCTGGCCAGGCCATGAGATCTGTCTGTATCTGTCTCTCTCCTTGTGGTCTTAATGCCCCTGCAAAGCTATCTTACTACCCCTGCATGGCTGGCCCCATCAATGGTGTTGTTCCCAGTAACCCAATCAGCCAAACAGAGATGGGATCCTTCACCAGCCTCCCCACACACAGAGAAAGAATGGTCGGAGAGGGCGAAAGAGAGAGGCCCGAGGTGGCAGTGGAGATAGGGAGGAACACACAAGGAGATGGATAGAGAGAACAGCACGGGAGCAAAAGGAGTTCGAGACACGGGCAGAGAGAGAAAGCTGAGAAAGAGAGAGATCAACAAAGTGAGATTGTTATTTTAGAGATATAAGTCTGTGCCTATAGCAGCTCCATCAAGAAGGGTTTTCAAGCCCTGTGGCCAGAATAGCACTGCTACTGAAGTGCTTTGACACAGCATGGGGTCATGACCCTGTTTGCCACAGGACAACTCCAGATCTGGGTGTCTGTCTCTGCCACCCTGGCACCATTTAAATACTCTGTCTGCAGATTGTATCTGCAATACGTCAAACGTATCTGTGCAATATGCATATTATTCGTTTAGAACTTTTTGAACATGTGTTTTTGTAATTGCCATTTTCTTTTTTCAGTTGATGTTTTATGATTTATTTTGACATGCATCACTGGCCTGTTTATGGGCATGATGTTTGTGTTTGTGCATTACTGGATTAGTCTATTTGAGTCAGATTTCTTGTTTAGTCCTTGTGTCTTAAGCTGGTTGATGATTCATACATCTCTGACAGTGCTGTGGCTGGTGACATCACACATATTTTCCCGCTGCTGCTGTAGGCTGTTTATTTTGCTCTGCTAATTACAGTACAATAACTGTTTCATGAACTATAATAACTGGTGGTTATAGATGAGTAATCAAACACTTCAAGGGTGTCACGGCTGTCGTAGGAATGAGCAGACCAAAGTGCAGCGTATGTGTCGTTCCACATTTTATTTATATTGTGAAACTATGCAATACATAAATAAACTTAATGACAAAAACAACAAACCGTGATGCAGAGGTGAAACACACTACTCAAAATTAATCTCCCACAAACCCAGGTGGAAAAAAACCCTACTTAAGTATGATCTCCAATTAGAGACAACGAGGACCAGCTGCCTCTAATTGGAGATCATCCCAAACAAAACCAACATAGAAATACAAAACTAGAACATGAACATAGAAATACAAAACATAGAAAAACACCCCCTGTCACGCCCTGACCTACTCTACCATAGAAAATAACATCTTACTATGGTCAAGACGTGACAGTACCCCCCCAAAGGTGTGGACTCCGACCGCACCTAAACAAAAACACAACAAACCCCCCCCCCCAAAAAAAAAAACAAGACAAAACGGAGGGTAGGGTGGGTAACTACTGTCTATGGCGGCTCTGGTGCAGTACACATAACCTTCTTATCCCGCGGATCCTCCAACAGAGGAGGCGGCTCTGGTTCGGGGCGTAACCCCCGCTCCGCCCTCTGATCCATCTGCTTCTGTGTCACTGGACCGTGGATCGCCGCTGGAGGTTCCGGGCTGCAGGCCGTCTCAGGAGGTTCCGGGCTGCAGGCCGTCTCAGGAGGTTCCGGGCTGCAGGCCGTCTCAGGAAGCTCCGGACTGGGAACTGTCGCCGGAAGCTCCGGACTGGGAATGCTCACTGGAGGCCCGATGCGTGGGGCTTGCACAGGTGGCATCAGACTGGTAACACGCACCTCAGGGCGAGTGTGGAGAGGAGGCACAGGACGTACTGTACTGAGGAGGCGCACTGGAGGCCTGATGCGTGGGACCGGTACAGGTGGAACCGGGTTGATGACGCGCACATCAGGGCGAGTGCGGGGAGGTAGCACAGGACGCACTGGACTGATGTCACGCTCCTCAGCACGCCCGCTCCTCAGCGCTCTCCATGCCAGCACCTCTCGCCGGACTCTTGCGTCGAGCTTCTCACTCAACTCCCTGACTGGTTCTGGTTCACCCCTCGGCTCTCCACGGTAAGCACGGGAAGTTGGCTCAGGTCTCCACCCTGATTCTGCCAATCTCCCCGTGTGCCCCCCCAAAAAACATTTTGGGGGCTGCCTCTCGCACTTGCCTCGTGGTTGGTATAGTGCCTCATAATAGCGCCACTCCGCCTTCGCTGCCTCAATCTCCTCCTTAGGACGGCGATAATCCCCAGCCTGACTCCAGGGTCCTTTCCCGTCCAGTATCTCCTCCCAGGTCCATTCCTGTCTCTCCTGGGCACGCTGCTTGGTCCATTGGTGGTGGGAAACAAAACCAACATAGAAATATAGAACTAGATCATGAACATAGAAATACAAAACATAGAAAAACACCCCCTGTCACGCCCTGACCTACTCTACCATAGAAAATAACATCTTTCTATGGTCAGGACGTGACAAAGGGTCAGTCTGTGTTACCAGTTAAAGGGGGAAAAAGATTACTCCTCACAAACACATTATAGTATAGGAGAAATGTATATAAGTCAAGGGGTAAAATATTGAAAATGGAATTTCAGGGCTATTTTGTTTTTGATTCGCCCTAGTTTCTGAAAAGTCAAGTAACAAACTCTTTCCTTCTCTCACATAAGCCAGTCCTTATATCACTCTCTCACATAAGCCGTTCCAGCATTTCTTGAACTTTAGAAAAAAACATCTTAATCTAACTTGGGATTCCTAGGGAAGTCCAACAGTTTTTATCTAATGGTTCACTTTTCACTTTTCACTTTGAAATATTCAAAATTAGGC
This sequence comes from Salmo salar, assembly GCF_965601325.2. Lineage (NCBI taxonomy): Eukaryota > Metazoa > Chordata > Actinopteri > Salmoniformes > Salmonidae > Salmo > Salmo salar. Next base: position 39,066,626 of record NC_138296.1, on the reverse strand, counting down.
CAAATAATTCATTCAGTCTATTGAAATATTTATTCCAAGTTGGAAACTTCCATTCATAATTCACATGGATAGCCATGTTTCGATTGAAAAATGTGTGCAATAAGTTGTGATGGTAAATTAAAATCATACACTTCGTCTATGTATGTGGTGTCAGCATAGGGAGTGAGGGCATCTAAGCTAGTTAGCGATGCTGTACCCGATGCACGCTAAGATAGCACTAACGCTAGTTAGTATTAATTGACTTGCGAAACTGCCTCTAACTTCCTTCATACTGGACACAGAGTCATAAAAATGGTATCCACAAGTTTATCTGACTCCATGGAACTATCCCTTTAATACACTCACTCCCTATGCTGACACCACATACATAGAAAAGCTTGCAAAGTATATGATTTTATCTTACCATCACAACTTATTGCACACAGTTTTCAACCAAAACATGGCTAACCATTTTAATTATGAATGGAAGTTTCCAACTTGGCACACATATTTCAACTAATATCAACACTTAAAATGAGTTTTGGAGAAATTGTTTACCTTCTGTAAGTTTAAGGAATATTGTCTTGTGCCTTGTAATTCTGTTACCAGAAACCCACATACACTACATGATCAAAAGTATATGGACTTCTCAAACTTCTCATTCTCGAACTTCTCGACTTCTCAAACTTCTCATTCCAAAATCATTGGCATTAATATGGAGTTGGTTCCCTCTTTGTTGCTATAACAGACTCCACTCTTCTGGGAAGGCTTTCCACTAGACGTTGGAACAGTGCTGCGGGAACTTGCTTCCATTCAGCCACAAGAGCATTAGTGAGGTCGGGATCTGATGTTTGGTGATTAGGCCTAGCTTTGTGCACAGGAGCATTGTTTATGCTGAAACAGGAAAGGGCCTTCCCAAACTGTTGCCACAAAGTTGGAAGCATAGAATCATCTAGAATGCCATTGTATGCTGTAGCGTTAAGATTTCCCTTCACTGGAACTAAGGGGCCTAGCCCGAACCATGAAAAACAGCCCCAGACCATTATTCCTTATCCACCAAACTTTACGGTTGGCACTATGCATTGTGGCAGGTAGCGTTCTCTTGGCATCCGCCAAATCCAGATTTGTCTGTCGGACTGCCAAATGGTGAAGCCAGGGGCGAAAATCTGATATCAACTTTGGAGGGGACAATTACATGAAATTTTCTCAAGAGCAATTCCTGAGGGGGACACCAAAAGTAGTGCTGTAACACATAGCCTACATTGTAATATGGTAAATGTATATTGAGGAACCAAAGAAATAAGGTGTTTGCCGTACTCCTAACTACCGGTACCCAAAACTACACAACTAATCACAACAGCAATACCATTGCCTTTAACAAATCTTAGTTCAGTCACCAGTTTAAGTTGAGAGTGGGGGTATCCATGGCATTTTCCAATTATGTTCCTATTTTACAAGTTAAAAAATTGAGAACCTTTCATAATGTTGCCAAATAAAGACTCAACAAACTTACCTGAGACTCCCTGTCTCTGCCAGTCTGTCCCTGCATATCTGTCCCCAACTCTGTGTGCCATCTGTTGCCTGCTCTGCCTAATGACATCATTGTGAAACATTTCCATTAGAATTTCATTTCTTTCTTATGAACATTTTATCAACTAGTCTTTGAGATATTAGGCTACTAGGGTTCTTAATTTGTGTTTTGGTGTACTGAAAAATACTCTGATGTCCGTCTTTTATTTTTCTGCCATTTTTCTACCTGGCTGGCTGGCTACACACACACACACACACAGTGTGTAGGTTATTTACAGTAGGAGATGGGCTTCTATCATCTTATCTTTTATCATTCTATTTGGGCTTCGATCTAAAAGGTAGCTAGCAAATGTGAAACAGATTAAAATGACAAGAGTTGACATGCTGCAACCTTTTGTAATTTGAATAGTTTGTTTCATATTGGCTGGCTTCCAACAATAGCTGAATTTGCAAAGCTAGCGAGCACCAATTCCGTTTCAGTGGTGTTACCCGGGTTAAATAAAGGTGAAATAAAATAAATAAATAAATAAAAGTTCCCTTGCGACAATTTAGCTTTTGCAACGAGACCATTAAATATATTTAAGACAATGGTAGAAGAGAGTGTAGTTCTGTTCAGTTTGGACTTCAGTTTATCGCTAACCTTATCACAGGGACTTTGAAGCACTAACTTACATCATCTGCATGCTGATCTTGGAATAAATTGACGATAGCAAAGATTCCATCTTTGACGAGGCCACATAAATGGAATAGGTACTAGCTAGCTTAATAGTTAATATTTGCGCGCTAGCTCTGCATATTCAGCTAGTGTGTGTGCGCGATTGACTGGATTAACTTCACGTCAGTTACGTTCATTGAGTGCCTTTCAGACAGTGGATACGACCCCTCGTTAACCTTGCCAACTAAGGAACTGGCAGTGGATCAAACCATTGTGAGGCAAAGGGTGGGGGGGTCACAATCTTTTGAAACTTAAAAACGCGCTATTAAGTGTCTATAATCAGCACAATTGCTTACATTGCGTATTATTAATATTATTTAAATTACATAGTTATGTTTCAGTGATATATTGGGGGGGACAAATCATATTTTTCCCAGGATGGGGGGGTCGTATCCCCCCCGGGATTTCCGCCCCTGGGTGAAGCGTGATTCATCACTCCAGAGAACGCGTTTCCACTGCTCCAGAGTTCAATGACGGCTAGCTTTACACCATTCCAGCCACGCTTGGCATTGAGCATTGTGATCTTAGGCTTGTGTGTTGCAACCGAGGACAAATTATTTTTACACATTACGCACTTCAGCACTCGGCGGTCCCGTTCTGTGAGTTGACTTGTTGTAATGGTGGCATCCTATGAAGTGCCACATTGAAAGTCACTGAGCTCTTCAGTAAGGCCATTCTACATGGCGGTGTGCTCAATATTGAAGGGATGTCCACATACTTTTGTATATCATTTCTCATTTCTCTCCCTATTGAGGAGAGAGAATAATGAAAGTTCACCGAAGTAACAAGTAATGGTAGACCTACCAATCAGTTAATGTGATTTGTGTGTTTATTAGTTAAATGATTAAAACTCATAATTAAGTAATTAAAACTCGTAATTACTGCAACTGAATTGGCTACAATGGGAAATTATAATAGTCACAAACCACTGATGGGTCACCTGCAACTGTCCTACCTTCCACTGGTCTACTGTTATGTTCAGCAACCCCTCCCTCTCTCTCTCTGCCTCTGTCTCTCTCTGCCTCACTCTCTCACTCTCCAGTTAATCTCCCCTCTCCCAGCTCTTACTGATGCCTACCCATGAGCCCCCTCTCATTGCCAAAATCCTGAACTATCCCTTTAAGACTAAACTATATCTTACTCAAGAGACTTGGATAACTGGACATATTCCAAATATATACATTTGATCTGTCTCCTAAACCATGGAAGTCTTATCGAAAAATGCATATGTTAGGTTTAACAAAGCATTCATGTTGAATTCAAATGATTCTCTTTACTGTCAGTAATAGCTGACCTATACAGCTAGCCTAGCAACCCCACAGTTACACCTCCTACCTTGAACGTCTTGAGTTACAGCTTCAGTTTCATTTCCACATTGAGGCTGAGGACAGGTTTGGTCCTCCTGTCATGGTGACTGCCGTGTCAGCAGAAAGCTGTTGATCAAACATGATATCCCTCCATAGAAGACAGACTTTGTCATACATGTCACTACGCCACTTCATTTTAAAAGGAGCCAGTCCAGTGGTCCCACGTGTTAGACGAGCTGCTCTCGGGTGTTCAGTGTGTCTGGTTACAGTCACATGAATATCATGACCCCCCTCATGAATATCATGACCCCCCTCATGAATATCATGACCACCCTCATGAATATCATGACCCCCCTCATGAATATCATGGCCCCCTCAGGGATGTCACCTCATCCTGAAAGGGAACAGGAATGTAGCCAGCCAACATGTGTCCATGGACACAACCAGTAATTGAATGTGGAATATAGATGTAGCATGAATAGAAGTGATGAGTGTAGTGTATAGTGCTGTTTGGAATTTAATATTGACCCATTAAACACTGAGAGCAAATGCATCTATCTTGTGAATAGCAGCGTATTATTCATTCAATCTATGATCTGGTATAACCTACCTACAGACACAAAAAGGAGGATTGCAAATACACATATGGACGGTCACACATGAGGCGAGCATTGACACTTCTTCAGATTCAAAAATAAAGTTCATGTACAATTACTGTTCAGATACACGTACTGTACATACAAAGTCTGAATACTCAATGATCAACTGCAGGAACAAAACCTATCCACAGACAGACAGACAGACAGACAGACAGACAGACAGACAGACAGACAGACAGACAGACAGACAGACAGACAGACAGACAGACAGACAGACAGACAGACAGACAGACAGACAGACAGACAGACAGACAGACAGACAGACAGACAGACAGACAGACAGACAGACAGACAGACAGACAGACAGACAGACAGACAGACAGACAGACAGACAGACAGACAGACAGACAGACAGACTACCGTTGCTTGACTGGTCACAACACAATACCATATCTTGTATTCCGACTCAGTCTCCGCTGGTTGTATGGATCAGGGTTAATTTAAGCAGTAAGCATGTGTGTAGTTTACTTTATCCGGTTAACCCCCTCAGGTCAAACCCTTACTGACTCTCCCAAGTTCTGTAAGAAATTGTATTATATCTATACATTTTAATTCTACCTGTGATTACAAAAGTACAATGATTAATGTTTTGCTTTCGCTTGAGATTAAGAATCAGTGATAACCTTTTCATGCTCTTGCAAGGTCTAACTGTACAAAGTCATATGTCTGTGTGTTGAAACTATACTTTGGGTAACAGATGGATAAAGGATACCAAGAGTTCCTGTTGTTGCTATGTTCCAGTCTTACTTCTGCTATCACATGATAACAATAAGGGGAAGAGTGATTGGGAGACTAACTGCCAATAACACAATAAGCTGAACTCTGCCTAGCAGAGACATCTTTGTATTAGCAACTATGAATGTTGAGCTTATATGGTATTAAAGTTAAGGGACATCACCCCGGGCAGTGTGATCCTCAGTAGGGGATAAAAAGGGAAAACACAATTTTTTGTGCTGTGTGTTACTTGCAAATGACTGTAAGTGTATACTCCGGGTTGCAATCCTTATTAAACAAACTAACCTCTGATCAAAGAAGTTTCCTGTGGTCTCTTGTATAACATAGGGCAGAATTTCCCTTACAGGTCAAACAGTGTGTCTCCAGTCTCCCTTCCCTGTCTGACTGTTACCTCTCTAAACTCTGTTACTAGTCAAACATACACCATCCATCAATGGAGAACTGTTGTTTTTCCACCACTACATCCCTGATGAAGATGATGTCTGTGGAATTCATTTACGGCGTGATTAGAATGTATTAATATAGTCAATACAGTATTATTTTTCATTATCATTCATACTAGTATTGTAATGGAAGCCCACTGGGCACACACTGGTAAATCAATGTTGTTTCCACGTCATTTCAATGAAATTACGTGGAACCAACGTGGAATAGACGTTGAATTGATGTCTGTGCCAAGTGGGAGAAGTCATTATCAATATTGATGTAAGTGACTGGTGATTTAAAGCAAAAAACAAGTACTGATTTTCCAGACTATTTTCTCCAAGAGCCTCTACTTTCAAGAGTGCCCAATTACATGGATGAGCAAGCTGGTGGCGTTTTACTCAGAAAATGAATGTGTGGGTCTTGGTAGAATGACCCCTCTGCCCATAAAATGTAGCTGCTATGTGTGTGCTATGTACTTAGCCCCAGCTTTGTATTGATGTAGACCTTGGCTAAATGTACATGTCATGTGTTTCTATGACAGACCTGTCAGACAGGGGCAGCAGAGCAGTCTGTACCTCGGCATCTACCCTACACTTGAACCAACTCTGTTTTCCCAGGAACATCTTTTTTTGATGAATCAGTGTGTTGCATCAAATGAATTAGTAAACCATTCACCAGGCACAGTATAGTATTTTTTATGCTACAGTAGATACAACCATAATAACAGTGTCCCTCTTAGCCTTGGACACTCACAAATGCATAGCAGTGGGATTGAATGTGATTCAATTTGACATTTGTTTAAAAGCTCCTGGTAGGAAACCGTTTAAGTGAACAAATACCAGGATATTGTACTTTTAGCTTGGGGAAAGCTAAACGATGAGATCAGTTGTCTGCTACACCAGCGCCAGGGAACAAGTTACTGAGTTTACACCAGCGCCAGGGAACAAGTTACTGAGTTTACACCAGCGCCAGGGAACAAGTTACTGAGTTTACACCAGCGCCAGGGAACAAGTTACTGAGTTTACACCAGCGCCAGGGAACAAGTTACTGAGTTTACACCAGCGCCAGGGAACAAGTTACTGAGTTTACACCAGCGCCAGGGAACAAGTTACTGAGTTTACACCAGCGCCAGGGAACAAGTTACTGAGTTTGTCATCTAAATTGTTCAGAGACAAAAACAAAGAAAGATAGAAAGAAAGAGAGGGGGGCCTGAATGGAAGGCGCCTCTGTTTAATTAGAGGTGGCAAAAATGTATAGAGCCAGAATAGGAATTAATTAGCAGTGAAAACTGCTATAAAAAAAAGTGCCGTAAGGAGTGACTGGATGTCCCAGCACACACTGGCAGTGAATGAATGTGATCCCATTATTTTGCAATTAAATGTATTTTCCTTTCTGCAACGCTCAACTTTGTGAAATTAGTCAAAATATCTTTTAAGTAGCCACTGTTGTTTTTTTCGTAGTCTTTGACTTTATTTACTCCAGTCAAAGATGTGTGTGTGGCTCTAAAATGCTCCATCATTTTTGTGTTTTGTTGTTGTGTTTTTGTTGTATTTTGCACTTGCAATAAAAAAAGCTACATTTGAAAAAGCAGACGTTTTGAATGCCTCAACTAAAGGTTGAGAAGAGGGTTATGGGGGGGGGAGTCATTTTTTTAAAGATATTTAGTGCCTTACCCAGTGCTCAAATCTGTCTAATTTGTTTTATACCCACTATATTCGTAAAATAGGATGTGAGTAGTGAAGTGAATATGCTTCAGTCGCAGGCCCGCTGCTCAGCTCTGTCACTGGGGATCTGGACCTCATGGTAACAAGTACAGTTCCTCAAGCACACCACACCACTGACCATGACATCATAATGGGTCAATGACTTGGGCCTACCCACACCTTTTTATTGGTGTTCTTGACAGAAGCAGTGGACGACTGTACCGTCTGCCCTTCACAGTGTCACAGTGTCACGGAAGAGGTGGTAGGAAGAGGGTTAAGGCCCAGAGTATTTACCCAGCCAGCGGGGGAAGAGGAAGAGAGGAGAGGAAAGGAGAGGAGAAGAGAGGTAAAGAGGAGAGGAGAGAAGAGAGGTAAAGAGAGTGGAGGGAAGAGAAAAGAGTTGAAGAGAGTGAAAGCAAGACAAGAAGAAAATAGAGAAGAGGTGAGATTGTGGCACGGAGCCAAATCTGTGGTCCACCCTGATTGCGTAACACGGTGGATGGGCATCGATTCTTCCAGCAGCCTGTGTGGAGTTATGCGCGCTTCTCATCCCATCCATCGACCAGACAGGCCCAATCAATGCTAATGACAGTGAATGTACAACGCTCATCTTATTTTGACACAAACGTCCTCTCCTCTTCCCTGTGGCTCAGTTGGTAGAGCATGGTGTTTGCAATGCCAGGGTTGTGGGTTTGATTCCCACGGGGGGCCCATATGAAAAAAAAAAAATTTATGCATTCACTACTGTAAGTCGCTCTGGATAAGAGCGTCTGCTAAATGACTAAAATGTAAATGTAATCATAATCCCCTACTGTGAGATGAAATTGGATGGGAGGTTGTATTGTAAGCATCGACTAGCAAATAGGCCTGTGACTCAGTAACACAAGGTTGTAGGTTGACTTCCCAATTTGGATTCCCTGTGTAAACTCCTGTGTGTGCTTGATCAAGGTACTTTTTGGGGATGGCCATGGTTAACATTCAACAGTAAACTGTCACAAACCACTTTGTCTTGGAGAAAGGTGCTGCCAGCCAAACAGCGAGTGGATAATAATAGAGTATATCCTAGAGAATATATTAGCACACATACGTCACCGTGAGATAAGGTCGTCTGCTAAGCGTCTGAATAATGATCATAATAATGCGATGCGGATGTTTTTGAAGCTTAAAAGCCAAGAGAGGAGCACAGTCTCGTGGGGGATAGGAGAGTGGGGGGGGGGATGATCTGTTGGATAGCTTTACCGCCTGCTCAGAGCTGCAAAATGCTGGTGCACCAACATACACCCCCCCACACCCGATCCCCTCCAACCTGAAAACAATAGCGCCGCTGCTAAATTTAGAGCCCCTGTGTTTTGTCTCCTCTCTTCTAAGACACATTTCAGTTGAATGCATTCAGTTGTACAATGGACTACGTATCCCCCTTTCCCTTTCTCACATTCCCCCTTTCTTCTCTCGCTCCCATTTTTCTCTATACCTCCTCTCTCACCTCTGATCACACTTGTTTCTCACTTCCCACCTTCTCTGACTATCTGTTACGGAGCTCTTGTTGTTATTGTTGTCTTCGTACTATTTGCCAGCAGCAAGGCTGTTTTGGGGTCGTGTGTGAATGCAAATTGTGTTGATTTGTGTTTTTGATCCCCCACTCATTCACTGTCCTGCTATTATGCTTCCCGTGTCTTTGTTTGCATCAGCATTTTCACTGTGTGTGCTGCTGTGATAGGATGTGATAGGATGTGATAGGCTGTGATAGGCTGTGATAAGCTCTGTGTGTATGTGTGTGTGTGTGTGTGTGTGTGTGTGTGTGTGTGTGTGTGTGTGTGTGTGTGTGTGTGTGTGTGTGTGTGTGTGTGTGTGTGTGTGTGTGTGTGTGTGTGTGTGTGTGTGTGTGTGTGTGTGTGTGTGTGTGTGTGTGTGTGTGTGTGTTGTTGCTGGATAGCTGTCGATGTACATCGATCTGCATGAGAGCAGGAATCAAATAATTGTATGTTCTTAAATGCTGCAGCTTAATTATAAACTCAGCAAAAAAAGAAACGTCCTCTCACTGTCAACTACTGAGACATAAACTGAACAAGTTCCACAGACATGTGACTAACAGAAATGGAATAATGTGTCCCTGAACAAAGGGGGGTCTAAATCAAAAGTAACAGTCAGTATCTAGTGTGGCCACCAGCTGAATTAAGTACTGCAGTGCATCTCCTCCTCATGGACTGCACCAGATTTGCCAGTTCTTGCTGTGAGATGTTACCCCACTCTTCCACCAAGGCACCTGCAAGTTCCCAGACATTTCTGGGAGGAATGGCTCTAGCCCTCACCCTCCGATCCAACAGGTCCCAGACGTGCTCAATGGGATTGAGATCCGGGCTCTTCGCTGGCCATGGCAGACCACTGATATTCCTGTCTTGCAGGAAATCACGCACAGAACGAGCAGTATGGCTGGTGGCATTGTCATGCTGGAGGGTCATGTCAGGATGAGTCTGCAGGAAGGGTAGCACATGAGGGAGGAGGATGTCTTCCCTGTAACTCACAGCGTTGAGATTGCCTGCAATGACAACAAGCTCAGTCTGATGATGCTGTGATACAACGCCCCAGACCATGACGGACCCTCCACCTCCAAATCGATCCTGCTCCAGAGTACAGGCCTCGGTGTAACGCTCATTCCTTCGACAATAAACGCGAACCCAACCATCACCCCTAGTGAGACAAAACCGTGATTCGTCAGTGAAGAACACTTTTTGCCAGTCCTGTCTGGTCCAGCGATGGTGGGTTTGTGCCCATTGGCGACGTTGTTGCCGGTGATGTCTGGTGAGCACCTGCCTTACAACAGGCCTACAAGCCCTCAGTCCAGCCTCTCTCAGCCTATTACGGACAGTTTGAGCGCTGATGGAGGGATTGTGCGTTCCTGGTGTAACTCGGGCAGTTGTTGTTGCCATCCTGTACCTGTCCCGCAGGTGTGATGTTCGGATGTACCGATCTTGTGCAGGTGTTGTTACACGTGGTCTGCCACTGCGCGGACGATCAGCTGTCCGTCCTGTCTCTCTGTAGCGCTGTCTTAGGCGTCTCACAGTACGGACATTGCAATTTATTGCCCTGGCCACATCTGCAGTCCTCATGCCTCCTTGCAGCATGCCTAAGGCACGTTCACGCAGATGAGCAGGGACCCTGGGCATCTTTCTTTTGGTGTTTTTCAGAGTCAGTAGAAAGGCCTCTTTAGTGTCCTAAGTTCTCATAACTGTAACCTTAATTGCCTACCTTCTGTAAGCTGTTAGTGTCTTAACAACCGTTCCACAGGTGCAAGTTCATTAATTGTTTATGGTTCATTGAACAAGCATGGGAAACAGTGTTTAAACCCTTTACAATGAAGATCTGTGAAGTTATTTGTATTTTTACGAATTATCTTTGAAAGGCAGGGTCCTGAAAAAGGGACATTTCCTTTTTTGCTGAGTTTATATGGTTGCTTGGCTATGTTGGTTCGCCACAACACCACCATCTCCTACCTGTATCTTCTTTTGTGATCTTCAATTCCACAATACAAAGACACCCCACTCTCCATCTCCTTCTCTTTACCTTCCCCACCAAACCACCCTTGCTCCTTCACCCACCCAAACCTTCCTGCTTAAAATACCAAAGCTGCAGTTTAGCACATTATATTTTAATGCTATGGTAATAATCAGAATAACAAGCGTGGAGGTGATAGCTGAGTCTGAGCCGCCAGTGTTTATGACTTCAAACGGCCTGCGCCATGGGAGAGACGCATGGAAAACGGCAGTCTTATCGCCGCCAGGAGGTTGCTGGGAAGGGAACCCACTGCTCCACTCACACGAGGATCAGAGGACCGAGAGTCAGAATGTTCAGCGCTGTTCTATGTTCTGTTCTGTTCTCCACATAACATGTAATGTATATGGGCTGGATTGTTGGTTCATACTTTGGTAGGCTGGGACTGGGGATGTGCTGAGTTATTTCTGGTTTCCTGTGTGCTCTGGGGAACACTCCTTAACTGCTTATAAATGAGTTTGAAAAATTGTTTATTAACCATGACGTAACTGTTTACCATTAGTATCTACACTGAGTGTACACAACATTTGGAACACCTGCTCTTTCCATGACATAGACTGACCAGTTGAATTCAAGGGAAAGTTATGATCCTTTTTGATGTCACTTGTTAGATCCACTTCAATTAGTGTAGATGAAGGGGAGGAGACAGGTTAAAGAAAGATTTTTAAGCCTTGAGACATTTGAGACATGGATTGTGTATGTGTACCATTCAGAGGGTGAATGGGCAAGACAAAAGATTGAAGTGCCTATGAACGGGGGATTGGTAGTAGGAAGAAATGCAGCACTGCTGGGTTTTTCACGCTCAACAGTTTCCCGTGTGTATCAAGAATGGGCCACCACCCAAAGGACATCCAGCTAACTTGATACAACTGTGGGAAGCTTTGGAGTCAACATGGGCCAGCATCCCTGTGGAACGCTTTTGACACCTTCTAGAGTCCTTGCCACTGCTGTTCTGGGGGCTAAAAAGGGGGGGGGGGGGGGGGGGGGGTGTAACTCAATATTAGAAAGGTGTTTTTAATGTTTTGCACACTCAGTGTATGTGTCGTTTTGTTTATGTATATTGCTGGTGTATATTGACTCAGTGTGCAGTAACCATGTCTTTCTATCTTCGGAAGGCATGGTCAGTAGAACACCTGCACAACAGTATCCATGGCTGCATGTTTTGTGTACAGATTGGTTGGCATATGTGTTTACTTGTTGTGGACAGCCAGTACCAGTGAGTTGGCACAAAGAGCCTGGTCTGCTGACGCATATATTGGAAATCAATTCTGTGCATGCAAGCCACCAACAAGCCTCTGTAATATCCCTGTTACTGCAACTCCCTGGAAAGGAAAATGCATGATTAGCATGCAGATATTAGTAATTATCGTTTTACCTAAACATGTTTGATCAATGACCCTGCTTATCTTGTGACCTCTTACTTGAGGGTTATTCTGAAAACTTTGTTGACATGAAATTGGCTCAGTGTTTTTCAATAAAAAGTTAATTGACATTGAATGAATGGATGCATGCCCACGTTCAGGATGCTGACCATCTACAATGGGTTTAGTCAGGTGATTAGCTTTTTCCATGACTTGATCAAAACAATGAGTATGTTTCCTGTAATATAAAGATGTAATGAAATACTTCCTGTGGTTTTGGTTCTTGTTTTAATGTCTCATTCAATCTGTTGATAAGCGATTCCACTCTGCCATGCTCAGTCTTAACATTAGCTATGGCAAAGACGTAACACTTCCCATCCCATTTGGGTACTGTGAGACTAAGACTGCTGATGCTCTTCCCGCTAAAATGAACTTCTCTCACAGAGCTTCCATTCTTATCTCTATGCAAAGCAAAAGGATTTAAAGGGGCCTTCGTCTTATGTCTGTGACGACGATCATATCTACGATGTCAGATGGGATTCAGTGCTATTGTTGAAGAGGGATTTGATAAGGCCAGTGTAACGCATAAGAAATAGTTCAAATGTAATTTCCGCCTTAAAACAGTGTTAGCAGTCACACAGTGGTAGATCAATGCTTCCCTGTGTCTTATTGAGATCATATATTTTCAAGCAACGAGGTACTGATTCTTATTGCAACCGCAACCACCTGTATCTTAAAAGGTAATTATATCCACTTGGGCTGAGAAATACTGTCAAAACAATACGATATGAAATATCGTCAACAATAATATCCCGATATGTAACTGTATCCATTTTCCTCCATCACCAATATCCACAATTATTGATTTCAATTAGCTCATGCTAGTGCCCAGAGCTGCCGTAGTAAGATACAGTATCAAAACCCTGACAATGCTGCAACAGTAACAATCAAGCTTTGAATTCTAGTTGTGTTTTTCAGTTCCGTCATGCCAGCTGTACCATGAAAGGATTTGCTGAGCTGTGAGAGATGAGCTCTTGGAGGACACCGGGCCCCCCATCGGCCCTCCCGGTTGGGGTGTCTCCCCAATTACTGTGGTGCTGGTGAGGACGGCCTACACCTGGCTGGTGTCTCAGCGAGTTCTCCCTAGTCTTCATCATCGGTACCCAGAGTACATTAGAGGTGGTGAGAGGCTAGCAGGGCGGAGGTGGAGGGTTGGAGAGAAGCGGTTTTAGAGCCGCACTGTGCCACTCCACACGGGGCCTCTCTCTCTCACACACAGGCTGGCAGGTGGTAGAAACACAACAATAAAGCCCTGTGCCATGTTATTCCTGAGAACGCATGTCATGGCCTCCCCATGTAAACATAATAATAATAATAATAATAATAATAATAATAATAATAGTAATAATACATGTTAAGTGCTTTCCACGGCACCCAAAGGTTCTGACAGGGAGGGAGTTCCAGAGTTGGGGCTCTGTACTGCTAAAAGCCTGTTTTCCCATGGAGCGGAGCCTGGTAGGAGAGATGATGAGAAGGCCAGTGTCAGAGGAGTGCACTGAACAGGTGGGAGTGTAGGGGTGCATAAGGTCAGTAAGATATGTGGGCGCCAGTCCATTGAGTGCTTTGTAGGTGAGCATGAGTAATTTGAAGATGATCCTGTATTGAACTGGGAGCCAGTGGAGCTTGACAAGAGTGGGGGGGATGTGGTCCCAAGGTCTGGTGTGTGTGAGTACTCATGCAGTTTTGAGTATGTGAATTTTGAGTATGTGCCCAGTGTTTTGGCGGGTAGTCCGTAGAGAACGGCGTTGCAGTAGTCCAGGCATGACAAAACAAAGGCGTGAATGAGGGTTTCGGCGGTGGGGTCAATGAGAGAGGGTCTGAGTCGTAAGATGTTTGTCGTTGTTAAGTTTTAAAAAGTTCTAAATAGCATGTCCTTTATCACTCTGTATCTCTCTCCCACTCCCTATACTGTATGTCACTCACTTTCTCCAGGCTTCCTCAGACTGTCCCCTCTCCTTCCATCTTACTATTAATACCGCTCTCTTTACCCATTTCTATTTGTCTTCCTATAACTGTCTTTCCCTCCATCTTTGTTTGCGCTCTGGCAATAGGTGTGCTGTGTGCTGTGCCAGTCTCTGAGACTGAGGGATTTTGCTGTGTGTGTGAACCTACCTCCAGTGCCTTGGAGCGAGTGCATCTGTTGTGCTCAGGAACTATAAAGAGAATAATGGATACATTAAGGGAGATGGAGAGAGAAAAAACAAGGGGCGTGTTAATTGTGTTTTACGGGTTGGGGGTGCTGTTAATGGAGGGGGTGTGGAGGGGGAGAAAATAGATGGAGAGGGAAAGAAGGGAAGAAAGAAGGTGGAGAGAGAAGAGGTGGAGAGAGAAGGTGGAGAGAGAAGAGGTGGAGAGAGAAGGTGGAGAGAGAAGAGGTGTGAGTCCAATCATGACGGAAGGAGAGGATAGTGAAATGGAAAGGCTCATTGCGGTAGTGATTTCCTGTGCGTGTTCGGGAGCAGGCATCACTACTCAGTCACATTGTCTCTAAGCTTTTGGCAACACTTGAGAGGCTCCCCTCTGGCCTGTGATAAAATATTAGAATTTGAAATTGGGGTTCTGAGAGGAAAAGGTTCTGAGAGGAAAAGGGAGGAAATTAAGGAATGTGTAGAAGGAGTGAGAAAGAGAGGGGTGGACCTCCCATGTACCCCCCCCCCCCAACCCCTTCCCACCCAACACACACACATAGTGAGGTCCACACGCTTCCACATATAGCCAGACAGTACACACCATACCTTGTACATACACTGTAGAAGTTCATGTTATTGTGTGTCTAGACAGGAAGACATGACCAATCATTTACTACTTCTGCCTCTCTGAAAACTGTAGGCGGTTCTTTAACTGCCGGCTCAAAGTGTTTTAGAGGAGGGTCCAAAATCTGATTGACAGTAATCTGCATTCTCTGTTCCACATTCAGCTTTAATAAGTCTCAACAAGAGCTTGTTGTTGACCAGAGTGGAATATATGCTTAAAAAATTGGGACGGTATGCAAACAGGGAGCCATCTTAAAAGCATTTCTCTGTTGAACATCAGTGTTTCCACACTTGACAATGCTGTCATGTTGTATGGTTTCAGTTAGCCGTGGTCTGAGTTCAACTGAAGGAGCGCCCTACTAACGTAAAGAGCTGGAGGGAGCACAGCTTCTACAGAGTACTTCACATGTCGAGTGGGACTTCCGCTTCCCACGCCATCACTAATCCCACAGCCCTCTGCCAGGATCCTATGGGAGCCAGAGTGGCCATCAGTTATCTGGCTGAGTGGAGGTACACTTGGATTGTCTATGACGTCACATGACTTAATGGGGGTCTCTAGCATGATTCTCACTGGAAAGATTGATAAACTATGAGGGCAAGTGATTTCATGGAATGAAAAGGATTAGCATTATTCCACATGTAGGAGTCCAATGAGCATAAATGTGTGTTTTTCAGAGGAAAATATCTGTATAGAGAGAGATAGAAAGATATATTGAGACCAACAGACATAGATATCAGAGAGGCTAAATGTGGAGCAGTGTGTGTGTGTGTGTGTGTGTGTGTGTGTGTGTGTGTGTGTGTGTGTGTGTGTGTGTGTGTGTGTGTGTGTCTCTAGGTGGGCGGGGCTGTAGAGGGGGCGGGGCTGGGTCTTTTTGCTGAGCTGAGGGAATTCAGGGAGACATCCAGAAACAAATGGGAGCTGTCACCCAGCATATGATGCTGCCTCTGCTGTTTACCAAGGATGGGGAGAGATTGATGGTGAGGACATTAAGGCATTCTCTCTCTCTCTCTCTCTCTCTCTCTCCCTCTAAATCATTATATTTCTCTTCCTCCATCTCGTTCCTTTATATCACTCTGTGTATTGTTAGAATAGGTAGGTTGAGGGTTTCAGGTCAAGTTGGTTATTTTCTGTGTCACACCCACTTGATAGCTAACAACTCTCTGTATCGTACTTGTGAGTGTATTTCCATGTACTGTACATTTTAGTTATTTACTGCAGCAGGAACTCTTAACCAGAGCGACTTACAATAAGAGCATTCAACCAAGGGAGGTGAAACAACCTCTTAATGTCATGGACGTCGTAAGGATTGGACCAAGGCGCAGCGGGTAAAGTGCTCATCTTCTTTCTTTATTAAAGAAAACACTTAAACAAAATAAACTGACGACGAAAACAGTCCAGTAAGGTGCACAGACTATACTGGAAACAACCACCCACAAAACACAAGAGAAAACAAACCCAACTAAATATGGCCTCCAATTAGAGACAACGACAACCAGCTGCCTCTAATTGGAGGTCATTGCCAAAAACCCAACATAGAAATAGAAAACTAGATAAACACATAGAAAAAGATAACTTAGAACATCAACCAAAAACACCGAAACACACAAAACAAACACCCCCTGCCAAACTACAATGACAAATAACCCCTTTTACTGGTCAGGACGTGACACTTAACACAAACATTGCAAGTAAGATTACAGTAATAAAGGCTAAAATAAGAAAGTACAGATAAAAATTTCAAAAGACACAAAAGTTCAAAATGTCAAAGTATACAAAGAGCAATATTAAACTAAATATGTTAAATCCAATGTTTGAAAGGAAAGGATGGAGATGAAGCGAAGTTGTAGGTTTGTGTCCACCACCATATGTGATATGTGTTGTGGATCGTAGCACCCTGTTCATTAGGGGTCATATACTCTCACATTGACTTAGCTTATAGGCTTAGCAGAACACAGTCATATTACCAAAGCACTAGAGACAAAGCACTGAAAGAAAAACAAACTGGAAATATGCCCTTAAGTAAGCTCTCACACACAACTTCATCCTAGAGCATCACTCTAGTTTGTTACAGGGAATAACAAGATATATGTAATGTCATCAGAGATGATGAAGGTCATTTAGATGGTTGGGAAGTTGATGTTATTGATGATTTCGAGGATCTTTATAGGAAGGAATAAGACAGTAGTAAAGCAGTAGTTAATCATGAATAAGAGAGAAGTCATACTCATCCTGGCAGAGAGTCACAGGTAGACAGACAGACCTGGGCATAGCTCCTGTTTGTCACACGCCCTGATAGCCACACGCCCCCAGACGGCATTCGGACTGATCCTATTTGTGTGTCTAAAGGTCAGCGCTGTCTCCACCGTAAGGCTGACCTAGATACGATTGGGCCTTACGTGTGCGTGTGTGTGTGTGTGTGCGTGTGCGTGTGCGTGTGCGTGCGTGCGTGCAACTTGCATGTATGTCTGTATAATCTTGTTTAACATTGTGTTTCAGGCAAAAGTAAGAGAACAGACTCACAAATTGCAGAGTGCCTGACCTACATTGCTCTCAGTGGCTGCTTAAGCAGACACACACACACATTCAAGTACACACTTGCAAATCTCAGACATGCTCAACAGTTTAATAATGATGCCAGTTTCAGAGAAATCCACCCGTCGTATTAAGACTGTGGATTAGATGCTCTGTAAGCCCTCTCACCAGGCTCCTGCTCTTTTGGGTGGTTAATGTATGAGTTATAATCTCAGCACACATACACACATATACAGAGAGACACACACATACATACAAGCACAGATGTAGGATCTTCATTTGATCACTCTATTGCAAGAGAACATTCCTGCAATGCAGGAAATGCAAAACGTGCAGTGTATTTGAGGTTTAAAAAGTCTTCTGAAGTTTGTAATTTCAGACTTGATTTTCCCTTGTATCAACCTCTACAAAAATGCCCATTGATTATAATCCACATAATAATTCACATTTCCTGTTGCTGCAGGATTATTTCCTTGCTGTAGCAAACTGGCTCAAGTTAAGGTCCTACATCTGTAGAGACTTGCAGAAACATAAACACACAGGCCACCTATGAATGTGTCATTCCTGCCGACTCTCAGCAGTAATTAGAAGCCAGGGAGACAGCCAGGTAGTTGAGGTTATAATGGGCCAGGGCTATTTTCGTTTCCTCTGTCTGTCACGTTAACAATGCCGTCAGCCCGTCAAGCACTGCACTCAGGTCGAGGTGGAATTATAATGTTCCTGCCCCCGTCTTCCTAATTCCATCTTCCTCTCCCAACCCATCTATCCCCCCCCACTCCACCTCACACGTTATCTCTCTTCCTTCTTTCTTCTACCACTGTCCCCTCGTTCTCTCTCTCTCTCTCTCTTTCTCCCTCTGCGTGGAATTGAAATGACATGGCGTCAGCATTTACATTGCATGTACTGTCAGTATCTTTGAAGAGAGTAACACGATGCACTCTAGTAGTTTAGAGGAGGCAAGATGATGGCGAATTTCTATCTGTGGTGGGGATAGTAGAGTTGTTCTCTCAATTGGTGTAGGGGGGAGACTTTAACCAGTCTGTAGCAGCACATTTTAATGAGTTCATATCAATAAAAATAAAGTAGCACACTCTAAATATGCTCCCAACAATTTAATGGGTACACCTAACCAATGTTTCAGCATGCAGTGCCTTCTTCAGTTCATATCCATCCATACATCTCAAGCTGGATATGAGAATTAGGTATAAGCTTTCGAACAGAGTAGGCCTCGCTCCGGCATTGAAGGGATATTTCAGAATGATATTTGACACTTTAAACGGTTGCTGTCATTTTAAGCCAGATGATATTGACCCTGAGGCTGTCTGCCTGTCATTCTCCCAAAAGGGACTTGAACAGATTCAGCACAACAAGAATAATCTTTAAACCCCTTTCTCACCCAGATTACATTTCACACTCTCATCATCATCAGCGGAGGTGGCATCTTTCTAGTCAGAAATAATGACAGCTTGCACATGCTACAACAAAGCAGAACATCAACGCTGTCATTGTCACCCCCATAAGGAACATGAAGGCCCACACGTCAACTCCAGCTGCAGCCTCCCAGCTCCTTCCTGTGTGTGCGTGTGCATATGTTGTAGACACGCTGGCGTGCATTGACGTCACTCTCAGAGGGGCTTTGAGGCCCCCCACCGATTCCACCCAATCGCCTCAAAGCTCCTGGAGATTCACTTTTGGCTGCTTCACGGCGTGTTGTCTCAGCCCGGCCTCATGGTGCTGAGAAGATCTGGGGCTGGATTTAGTAAGTGTGTGTATGCGAGTGTGAATTTGCATACAGGGTGACACAGTGGGCGTGTAAGAACTTGTGCATGCAGTGTGTGTGAGCGTGTCACCTGAAGTGGTAAGGAGCTGTTAGAGAGAGTGAAAGATTGAAGGAGTTGTGAGAGAGGGAGGTGAGAGATGGAAAGTAGAGCAATAGAATGGGAGAGGGTAGTTGAGGAACTGAGAGGAAATGGGAGGGAAGAGAGGAGAGTTGGCAAGATAGTGTGATGGCGAGAGAGAGGGAGGGATGGAGGGGGAGATACTGTAGAGACGGAGAGGGCTAAAGAAGCTGACAGCTCAGCCCTCTTTTCCATGTTTCATGTCACTGCTTTAATCAGGTGTCTCCTCTAGCAGGTTAGTCCTCTGAGAGTTTTATTCACAGGGCTCAGGCAACACGGATTTCAAACCCAACCAGACTACCGCCACACCTTCCACTCTACTGTATGTGTGTCTGTATGAATACACTTACACTAGTGAGCACTGGTATACTTTTAAGAATAATGTAGTCTTACAGGACTCTGAGTTTCAGCGTGGGCTTCGATAGCTTTAGTCAATGGTGATTGTGTAATACTTGTGAGGGTGTCATCTCTCCGATGCTATAGCTGTGATATCTATTCACAATGAATGAATATTGGCCTTAAATACCTACCCAGTATATATTTTTATCTTGATATCCATACACCCCCATGTAGTATTCTAGAGCCTGTCTGCTAGTCTTGAAGGCCCCTCTAATAGGCCCATACATACGTCTTTGTGTGTGTACACTGCCGGCGTGTGTGTATGCTCTGCTCTGCTTTGTGCTGTACCCCACAGTTGTCTCCCAAACATCGTCACCCTCCAGTGACTCACTTTCAGAGCGCTACAAATCAATCATCCATCATCTCACTGCGCCATTTGCTTACCCATTGTGTGTATGTATGTGGGTAGGTGAATTCTTGATTAGTTTTTTTCACATCAACCACTTGTTGACAATGTTGTACCACATCCACAGTTGGGTGTCATAAGCGTTGCATAACCTTAATGTAACCTAGGAGCTATACTATAAAAGAGTTTTCTTACATAACCAGTCAATGGCTGCCAAAGAGGGCAGAGCCCTCTAGATGGTGAGTTATCCTGCACTTTTTTAGGTTTGTTTTTTAGTCATTGACACTGGAGGGCATGTCGGGTTATGGCTGTGACCAGTGAGTTATTTCTTTCTGCATTGCAATGTCCATCGTCTGGTAAAGTCTAACATATTGTCACGTCCTGACCATAGAAAGCTTTTATTTTCTATGGTAGAGTAGGTCAGGGCGTGACTGGGGGGTTAATCTAGTTTATATTTTCTATGTGGGGTTCTAGTTAAATTTTTCTATGTTTGGGTGATTTGTATGATTCCCAATTAGAGGCAGCTGGCAATCGTTGTCTCTAATTGGGGATCATACTTAAGTAGCATGTTTTCCACCTGTGGGTAATGGGATATTGTGTTTATGTGTAGTTTCATTGTCGTCACATTTCGTTTATTCTTTGTATGTTTCTTAGTTTCACTATATATTAAAGATGTGGAACGCTACTCACGCTGCGCCTTGGTCCGATTATTACAACGAACGTGACACATATGTTATGATCGATGGGGGTGGACTGTCACGTTGGTATAAAGTGTCGGGGGACAGGCGCAGGAATGCGTAATAGTTTTTTTATTTACCCAAATTATAGCGTGCCATGTAAAGGCACGGGGACGAAGACCATACAAACACGTATACAAAACACAGGGTTGAGACCCAAACAAAAGAGCGAGGAGTACCTCAATTAAATACACAAGCGTACAATGATACCACACAGGACGAGACCCGTAATCATCTGCACAATACAAGCAGCACGAAATCCAAAACAACAAAGCACAGGTACTCACACGACCAACGGACGTTGTAACAATTATCGACAAGACCATGGTGAACAAAGGGCACACTTTTATACAATACTAATCGAGGAAATGGGGACCAGGTGTGCGTAATGACACAGTCCGGAGGGATCCGTGACATGGATTGGGCATTAACTTATAACTTATTTTCTTCAGTAAACAATACTTAAATATAGATGCTACAAGCAGGGATCCCATAGTGGAAATACATAATTTTTTTGAAGGTCAACACTCTCTGGGGTTTCATTGAGTTCATAATTTTTTTCATAAGAAATGTCCAAACAATCTCACACAATGGACATGTTCAGCTTGCAACACCCTCAGCATGTGTCTTTTAAAATACAATTTAACATGTGTTATTGAAATACAAATTAACATGACTTTTAATGGATCAACATACCATGTCATGTCTATATGTCATCCTGTACATCATGTTCCATGGGCACATACTGATAGAATCCATGTTGTTTCAAAGTAGTTTGTCATTGTATTGTGACATGGAATCAACATGGAAAATCCTTTGGATTTGAAAAAGGTAATCATCCGGTACTGTTTTCATCTAAGCATTGAAATTAGGGTAAAACTTAAATACATTGACTTAAAGGGGAACTGCACCCGCTGATTTTGGCCTTGTTTTTTGCCTTGCTCCTCAAGAAATGCTGGCGGTCATGACAGAAGTCAAACGTGAGTTGGTTTGGGGGTGTGGTTTGATGTGGGTGTTTCTTGGGTGTCTCCTTTCCACCACCAAGACACACCCATCTGTCAGGACTTTGGTCGCAGCTGTTCCCCCCCACTCAATCCCAACAAACAAACCTCCTGCAGGTTGAGTTCAATAACTACAGGCAGATGTATGGTGAGATGAAGGAAGCTTTGAATAGGTCAGTAGCCTACAGAGTAAGTGTTTTTATAACTTTCAAATTTAGTAACAGGTCCATGTAGAATAAACAACTCTTGATATAGTACCATTGAAGCAGTGTTCTGCTAATATAACAATATGCACATTTCATCTTTCATTGTCATTCCCAGCCAACACAGATACCGTGCCTATCGGTATCTTGTCTGGTGGTAATGTGGCCACCTTGGCAAACATGTCAGAGTGGTCATACCTTCCTGTGTGGTGTCCCGTATACAACAGGAATTCCCTGATCCTGGTGCAGAATACACAAGGTTTCTCCCTCCCCATATTGACTGATACCATTACATTCAATCATTAAAAAAAGGCAATACATGTAAAAGTGGTCTCTAGTAAAATGTTCATTCCGAGTGCCAGGTCTCTCTCCATTCAGAGACATCAGCATCAAGCGTGTCTGTCAGTCTGGACTTCCCCACATCATCTTGCAAGTCTCTATGTGCTGGCTCCATACATGTTTATGTGAACACATACACACATTGTCACTGTTCTATTACCGATATCAGGATAGGTCGATCTGACACACAAACAGGTACTATGTTGAAGTTTGAACTGGTCAGATAAAACCTACCCAATTATGGTCTCCACATCAAATGAGTGAGGTTGCCATCTGGCAAAAGCATCTACAGTCCATCTGTAGAAATAGGCAGAGTTGAGTCAGAGTTCATCAGTGACACATGGAATGAAAATGGGGTTGCTATTACTGGACATTTGTGCTGTACTGTATGTGACCCCTCTTTATTCAAGCAGTTTTGTTATGACTTTAACTACGCTAGTACTAATATAGAGATAAGACCTAGGTTCTATCAGGTGGGGCCTATATAGGTGAGTAGCAGTAATAGACAAGGTGGTGTTTACTGGTATTATGTAGGCCTACAGGACACTATGTGTATTACCATGAGACAGTATGCCCATGAACGATACAGAGGGAAGATATACCAGAATATATACCATAAGACTGTATATGTACCATGTATAGAATAATGCGGTGGATCCACCTAATAAGCATAAACACGTTAAAGGTTATAACTGGGTTATTGTGAAACTACACCCACACAATAGTAAACACAATTACCTTTTTCCTCCACGTTAGTGGAATTTATTCAAACTAAAGATAATGGTCAAAGAGAAATTAGAATGTGAAAGCAAAAAATGTAAGGATACAGCAATTATCACAAAGGACAATGAACACATAAAAAAATCAACAGTATTGCAAATGTACAACCATATATAAAATATGGAGGAAACCCTGTAAGCAGGTGAAACTGCTTTTGAAGCTAGTTCAAAACTGGTAGAAATATTCTTAAAAGATAGCAAACTTTAAAAAAACATTTCATAGCACTTTTCTAAAGTTTTACAAACAATAAAAACCATGGGGCGCCTCGAAAATAATATTAAGTTTGGCGCTTGTCCAACAGTAGTTCTGATTGTATTCTCAACTCACCATCATATACTTTTAATGTAGGGCTATGACAGTCAATTGCAAATTAATCTGACATACTGTAAGACAAATTATCTTACCACCACTAATGAGATGAGCATGTTTGATACGTGTCACGTCAGAGTTTCTCAAAGTCAGGGGGTGTGGTCGACAGTGCACGTCTCTCCTCTCACATCCAACCTGGATCGATATTAGTTTTTAATGCAGACGGGAGCACTGAATCAGCGTACCATGAGTTTAAGTGCTCTGAGGAAGACGGCACAGTATTCCCTTTGAGTCAGGAACCAGAACTCCTCCATAGTGTATGGGTTGTCTGCAGCATTCGGTCACATGACAGCTCGATCTGTCACATCCTGACCATAGTAAGATGTGATTTTCTATGGTAGAGTAGGTCAGGGCATGACAGGGGGTGTTTTGTGTTTTTCTATGTTTTCTATTTCTATGTTGTTGTTTTTTGGGTTGATCTCCAATTGGAGGCAGCTGGTCCTCGTTACCTCTGATTGTAGATCATATTTAAGTAGGGGTTTTTCTTCCTGGGTTTTGTGGGTGATTATCTGGACGGAAAAGGACCCTGGAAGCAGGCTGGGGAGTATCGTCGTCCGAGGGAGGAGATTGAGGCAGCTAAAGCGGAGCGGCGTCATTATGAGGCGCTGTACCAACAACGAGGCAAAGGCGAGAGACAGCCCCAAAAAGATTTGGGGGTGGGGCACACGGGGAGATTGGCAGAGTCAGGTTGGAGACCTGAGCCAACTCCCGTGCTTACTGTGGGGGGCAAGTGATCGAGCAAGCACCATATTATGCTGAGATACGCACTGTGTCGCCAGTGACCAGCTACAGCCTGGTGCGCTCGGTGCAAGCTCCTCACAGGTGCCGTGCTAGAGTTGGCATTGAGCCAGGAAGGAGTATGCCTGCTCAGTGTTCCTGGTCTCCGGTGCGTCTTCTCGGTCCAGGTTATCCTGCGCCAGCTCTACACACGGTAACCCCAGTTCGCCAACACAAACCTGTGCGACCTGTCACAACGCCTTGCGCTTGTCGGGCTACGGAGGTTATCCAGCCAGGACGGTTTGTGCCAGCCATAAGCTCCAGACCTCCAGTGCGCCTCCACGGCCCAGTATACCCAGTGCCTGCTCCGCGCACCCGGCCTCCAGCGACGTTCCCTAGTCCAGAACTGTCAGCGATGTTCTCTAGTCCGGTGAGACCTATTCCAGCTCCACGAAAGAAGCCTCCAGTGATGATCCATGGCCCAGAGCCTGTAGGGATAATCCATGGCACGAAGCCTCCAGAGATAATCCATGGCCCGGAGTCTGTAGGGATAATCCATGGCAAGAAGCCTGTAGGGATGATCCATGGCCCAGAGCCTGTAGAGATGATCCATGGCACGAAGCCTCCAGTGATAATCCATGGCCCGGAGCCTCCAGTGATGATCCATGGCACAAAGCCTCCAGTGATGATCCATGGCGCGGAACCTGTAGTGATGATCCATGGCATGGAGCCTCCAGCAACGCTCCCCAGTCCGGAGCCTCCAGCGACGCTCCCCAGTCCGGAGCCTCCAGCGGCGGCCTGCAGCCCAGAGCCTCCAGCGGCGGCCTGGAGCCCAGAACCTCCAGCAATGATCTACAGTCCGGTTGTTTCGACGACGATCCACAGTCAGGTGGTAATAAAGCAGAAGGATCAGCGGATGGAACGGGGAGTACGCCCCAAACCGGAGCCGCCTCCTCTGCTGGAGGTTAAGGTTATGTGGACTGCATTTGAGCCGCCATAGACAATTGTCACCCTCTCTACCCTCCCTTTTTTGTGGTTTCTTTTGTTTTAGGTGCATTCGGAGTCTGCACCTTTGGGCTATGGTAGAGTAAGTCAGGGCGTGACAGGGGGTGTTTTGTGTTTTTCTATTTCTATGTTTAAGTTCTAGTTTTTCTATGTTTTTTTGGGGGGGTTGATCTCCAATTGGAGGCAGCTGGTCCTCATTACCTCTGATTGGAGATCATATTTAAGTAGGGGTTTTTCTTCCTGGGTTTTGTGGGTGATTATCTTTTGAGTAGTGATTGTTTCTCTCTGCGTCACGGTTTGTTGTTGTGTAAATTCAGTTATTTATGTTTTGCAAAGTTTCCCAGATTTAATCAAATGTGGAACGACAACCACGCTGCACTTTGGTCCGATCCTTTCGACAGCCGTGACACGATCAGCAGTTCGATTTCAATTACCTGTATGTCAACTGATGCAGGAACACAGTCAAAGGGATTTTGCTAATTCAGTCACTCACCTGTATACTTTTTTTGTATTTCCCCTTCATGCCTGAATTCAGTTTGTTCAGTTACCCAAATATGTCTGTTACATAGGCAAGAAGACACATTTTCTTTTAATTACACAGAAAGTCAACAGTTAGTTTTTTTTACATCCATAGCGAATGACAACAGTTACTCTCTCGAAAACCACCAAGCCTCGGTGTGAAATAGAACATTGTCATGCTCTGATCGCATATCTCCACATAGTTTTGCGAACAGGAGTGCTCAATGTAGTTCACAATCGACGTTCTGCGCTCAGCTCTTTGCCACCAGTTGCTTCTGGTGTATCCATTATAGCTCAGTGGGTGTGTCATACAATGTGTTCATATGGCAGAGGGAGACACATTCATAACTAGAGTGCAGAGGCCTGCTCACTGTCCCGTGATAGATGGAGTCCAATCTGTGCAAAAGCCCACCATTCAATCCTATGGAATCTGTATTTTTCGTAAATATAGCCATGCAACACACTGAACATCCCCTGTGCCGTTTCATGCTTAGGAATCGGGAGACAGAACGATATATCCTCGTGAATAGTATCACCCAACATGTAGCAAACAAAAGTCAATGCACGGGCATCTCGACCCTGACATTTCACGTCCATTTGGAGAGCATAAGCTGGGGAGTTTATGAGTTGTTCAGTCAGTTTCCTCTTGATTGCTAGCTATAGCATCAATTCTTAGTTTCACAGTGACGCTGACAAAGGTATTGATGTGAGTTTCTGTGCCTCTGCCTCCCCTCACATTGTTTTAAGCATATCAATTCCGGCCGGTAATATCAAAGTCTCTGCAACTGTGTGTGGTTTCATAGCGTAGGGGGCTTAGCCATTCACCGTGGGAATGATTCAAGTGCAACGGTCAAGTGCTGCCTTTTCCCACGATCTAAGGGCGCTCTCTGGTTGAATTTTTACTTTTAGATTTGAATCATTTTAAATTTGAAGGTTAACAACATTACAATGATTTTGAGAGACAAAGACAATATTATAATGATATATTTTTTTGGGGGCGAGGGTTTGGGAAATTCTCCTGCGACCCTACTTTCATATCAGGGACCCCTAGTTTGGGAACTGCTGAATTAGACACCTACTCTTAAAACTATGCAGTAAAGCACAGGCACATAAAAACACACCCTCAAACCAAAAATAACTTTCAGAAGTATGTGGGTGGTGCAAGAAAACACTCTGTAATGAGGGGAAATGTGTTGCAAAAGACTAAGACGCCTCTGTGTATGACTGATAGCTGAGTGTATTGAGGCATTGCTAGCTGGTCATAAGTGAGTCTAACGACTGGCTTAGACTGTCTGTTCTCTGAGGGAGCAGGGACTAAAAACTCATCTGAACTAGGGCCAAAGGCTAGCTGGATTTCTGAACTGAGGCAAGAGACTACTGACACCTCAGAGCTAGGGCCTGGGGCTAGTGACTCCTCTAAACTAGGGCTTGAACTAGGGCTTAACACAAGAGACTGTTGCACACTAGGGCCATTTAATTGTTCTTCAGAGGTCACTTGAGCTTCTGCTGCCAGTTCAGGAACGTATTCACTTTCCTCTTCAGAGGGGCACTCCAGTTCAACTTGTCCCAAAGGAGGGGCTTTTGTACTAGCACTTGCTCCTGTGTCCACAAAATCCAACACTGGAGGTTCAGAGAATCCCATTTCCTCATTCGAGCTCCCTTAGCGAGTTCCAGAACTGTCTCCTTATCTTCATCAAATGAAGGGGCAGAAACTGAGATGGACGATTAATGCTTTGATTACGTGTCTCCATCCTCTTTTTAGGTTCTATGGTCTCCCAACTGCTGACTCCATGTGGACTTTTGTTTGGATCCAAGAGTTCCAAGCATATTGAGCAGTGTGCGATTGAATCTCTCCGACTGTGGGTTCCCTTGAGGATGGTATGGCAATGTATGTGACTTCTTCACCCCAGCCAGCTGAATGACCTCCTGGATGAGTCTACTTTGAAAGTCTCTGTCCTGATCAGAGTTTGTGGGAAGGCAGGCCATAATGGACAAAGAACTTCTCCCAAACCACCCTGGCCACAGTGTTGGTTTTCTGGTCTTTAGTGGCAGAAACTGAAAAGGGCCGTAGATGCTTTTGATGATGTGTCTCCATCCTCTTTTTAGGTTGTATGGTCTCACTGTCATCTTCATCAGTCAGCTGGCCAATGGGAACCAGGTGATCTCGGTAGTGTGTCCTCATATGTCCTCCTCTTTTGGGCTGTACTTGATATGTGGACAGTCCAGGTAGCCTCTGCACTATCACATGGGATTCAGGTTTCCTCCTGTTGGCAATTTTGTGCTTTCCTGGGACTCCCAAGGACACGATTGCCAGGCTGTAGCTCTTGAAGTCTCACCCGTTTGTCATATCTTGTTTTATTCGCCTTATTTCTGCTCGAAGCTGCTGTGGAGGCTAGTTGATAGGCTTCCTTTAGCTGTTCCGTTAATGTGGACCTGTACTTCAGGTAGTCTTGGGTGGAGCTGCCATCCGGGGCGACATAGAAGCACAGATCAATGGGCAGTCTAACCTCCCACCCAAACATTAGGTAGTAAGGGGAGAGTCATTTCGGGTGCAGTTGTCGGCATGGACGAGGTACCCCAATTGCTGACTCCATGTGGATTTTTGATTGGATCCAAGAGTTCCATGTATATTGAGCAGTGTGTGATTGACTCTCTCCAGCTGTGGGTTCCCTTGAGGATGGTATGGCGATGTACGCGACTTCTTCACCCCAGCCAGCTGAAGGACCTCCTGGATGAGTCTGCTTTGAGTTTATGCAGGAAGGCAGGCCATAATGGATAAAGAACTTCTCACCAAGCACCCTGGCCACAGTGCTGACCTTCTAGTCTTTAGTGGCGTAAGCTTGGGCATAGCGAGTGAAGTGATCTGTCACTACGAGGATGTTACTGATGTTCTCCATGTCATTCTCCAGAGAGAGGAAGTCTATACACACCAACTCTAGGCGGACCATAGTGGTGATGTTCACTAAACCTGCTAATCTAGTGGGCAGTGTCTTCCGCTGCACACGCCATGCACATGACTTGCAGTGAAACTCAATGTCTCTGGGCCTGAAGGGCCAGTAGAACCAAGCATGGGCTAGATCAAGAGTCCTCTAATGTCCCATATCATTATGGACAGACTTCCTGACCACAGCTCTGAATTCTTTGGGGAGATCCAGCTGCTTTCTCTTGACCTGATTGGGGCCTCTAGGGCAGCGGTTCCCAAACTAGGGGTTGCGACCCAATGTGGAGTCACCTGATATGAAAATTGGGTCGTGGAGAATTTCCCAAAATCTTGAAAAATATATACAGTGCATTCAGAAAGTATTCATATCCCCTGGACTTTTTCCACATTTTGTTACATCACAGCCTTATTCTAAAATTGATTAAATAAATAAAACATCTCATCAATCTACACACAATACCCCATAATGACAAAGTGAAAACAGTTTTGCAAATGTATTAAAATCAAAAAACAGAAATACCATATTTACATAAGTATTCAGACCCTTTGCTATGAGACTCGAAATTGAGCTCAGGGTCATCCTGTTTCCATTGAGCATCCTTGAGATGTTTCTACAACACCTGTGGTAAATTCAATTGATTGGACATGATTTGGAAAGGCACACACCTTCAATTGATTGGACATGCAATTTTTTGCAAATACCATATTTACATAAGTATTCAGACCCTTTGCTATGAGACTCGAAATTGAGCTCAGGTGCATCCTGTTTCCATTGATCATCCTTGAGATGTTCCTACAACTTGATTGGAGTCCACCTGTGGTAAATTCAATTGATTGGACATGATTTGGAAAGGCACACACCTGTCTATGTAAGGTCCCACAGTTGACAGTGCATGTCAGAGCAAAAACCAAGCCATGAGGTAGAAGGAATTGTCCATAGAGCTCAGACAGGATTGTGTCGAGGCACAGATCTGGGGAAGGGTACCAAAACATTTCTGCAGCATTGAAGGTCCCCAAGAACACAGTGACATCCATCATTCTTAAATGGAAGAAGTTTGGAACCACCAAGACTCTTTCTAGAGCTGGCTCCCTGGCCAAACTGAGCAACAGGGGGAGAAGGGCCTTGGTCAGGGAGGTGACCAACAACCCGATAGTCACTCTGACAGAGCTCTAGAGTTCCTCTGTAGAGATGGGAGAACCTTCCAGAAGGACAACCATCTCTGCAGCACTCCACCAATCAGGCCTTTATGGTAGAGTGGCCAGACAGAAGCCACTCCTCAGTAAAAGGCATATGACAGCCCACTTGGAGTTTGCCAAAAGGCACCTAAAGCCAGAATGTCAAGCGTCATGTCTGGAGGAAACCTGGCACCATCCCTACGGTGAAGCATGGTGGTGGCAGCATCATGCTGTGGGTATGTTTTTCAGCGGCAGGGACTGGGAGACTAGTCAGGATCGAGGAAAAGATGAACGGAGAAAAGTACAGAGAGATCCTTGATGAAAACCTGCTCCAGAGTGCTCAGGACCTCAGACTGAGGCAAAGGTTCACCTTCCAACAGGACAACGACCCTAAGCACACAGCTAACCTCTCTAGGGTATGTGGGATGAAATCGTCCCACCTACGTAACAGCCAGTGTAATCCCGTGGCGCGTTATTCAAAAACCTCAAAAATGCAAAAGCTTCAATTTTTCAAACATATGACTATTTTACACCATTTTAAAGACAAGACTCTCGTTAATCTAACCACACTGTCCGATTTCAAAAAGGCTTTACAACGAAAGCAAAACATTAGATTATGTCAGCAGAGTACCCAGCCAGAAATAATCAGACACCCATTTTTCAAGCTAGCATATAATGTCACATAAACCCAAACCACAGCTAAATGCAGCACTAACCTTTGATGATCTTCATCAGATGACAACCCTAGGACATTATGTTATACAATACATGCATGTTTTGTTCAATCAAGTTCACATTTATATCAAAAAACTGCTTTTTACATTAGCATATGACTAGCATGTGACTAGCATTCCCACCGAACACTGCCGGTGAATTTACTAAATTACTCACGATAAACGTTCACAAAAAGCATAACAATTATTTTAAGAATTATAGATACAGAACTCCTCTATGCACTCGATATGTCTGATTTTAAAATAGCTTTTCGGTGAAAGCACATTTTGCAATATTCTCAGTAGATAGCCCGGCATCACAGGGCTAGCTATTTAGACACCCAGCAAGTTTAGCACTCACCAAAGTTAGATTTACTATAAGAAAAATGTTATTACCTTTGCTGTCTTCGTCAGAATGCACTCCCAGGACTTCTACTTCAATAACAAATGTTGGTTTGGTTCAAAATAATCCATAGTTATATCCAAACAGCGGCGTTTTGTTCGTGCGTTCAAGACACTATCCGAAAGGGTAAATAAGGGTGACGAGCATGGCGCAATTCGTGACAAAAAAATTCTAAATATTCCATTACCGTACTTCGAAGCATGTCAACCGCTGTTTAATTTCAATTTTTATGCCATTTTTCTCATAAAAAAGCGATAATATTCCGACCGGGAATCTGCGTTTAGGTAAACAGACGAAAGAAAATAAAGCATGGGGTCGACTTGTGCATGCGCCTAAGCCCATAGTACTCTGATCGGCCACTTGCCAAAAGCGATAATGTGTTTCAGCCAGAGGCTGCCTCGATATCGTTCAGCTTTTTCCCGGGCTCTGAGAGCCTATGGGAGCCGTAGGAAGTGTCACGTTAGAGCAAAGATCCTCAGTCTTCAATTAAAAGAGCCAAGATGAAACACAACTTGTCAGACAGGCCACTTCCTGCATGGAATCTTCTCAGGTTTTGGCCTGCCATTTGAGTTCTGTTATACTCACAGACACCATTCAAACAGTTTTAGAAACTTTAGGGTGTTTTCTATCCAAAGCCAATAATTATATGCATATTCTAGTTACGGGGCAGGAGTAGTAACCAGATTAAATCGGGTACGTTTTTTATCCGGCCGTGTCAATACTGCCCCCTAGCCCTAACAGGCTAAGACAACGCAGGAGTGGCTTCGGGACAAGTCTCCAAATGTCCTTGAGTGGCCCAGCCAGAGCCCGGATTTGAACCTGATCGAGCATCTCTGGAGAGACGTGAACATTTCTGTGCAGCAATGCTCCCCATCCAACCTGACAGAGCTTGAGAGGATCTGCAGTGAAGAGTGTGAGAAACTCCCCAAATACAGGTGTGCCAAGCTTGTAGCATCATACCCAAAAAGACTTGAGGCTGTAATCACTGCCAAAGGTGCTTCAACAAAGTACTGAGTAAAGGGTCTGAATACTTCTGTAAATGTGATATCAGTTTAATTTGTAATAAATTAGCAACAAAATTATGATGAGGGGGAAAAACAATTTAATCAATTTTAGAATAAGCCTGTAACGTAACAAAATGTGGAAACAGTCAAGGTGTCTGAATACTTTCCAAAGGCACTGTATATATCCACTGAACAAAAATATAAACGCAACATGCAACAGTTTCAAAGATTTTACAGAGTTACAGTTCATATAAGGAAATCATCCAACTGAAATACAGTAAATTAATTATGCTCTAATGGATTGCGCAAGACTGAGAATACAGATATGCATCTGTTGGTCACAGATACTGTACCTTAAAAAAGGAAGGGCTGGGGCGTGGGTAAAAAAAACAGTCAGTATCTGGTGTGAGGAAGCTGAGGAGTGGGACAACATTCCACCAGCCGGATGAACTCCATGCAAAGGAGATGTGTCACGTTACATGAGCTTCCTCATGCAGCACAACATCTCCTTCTAAATGGAGTTGATCCGGCTATTGTTATATGCACCTAATAAGTAGAAAATAAGCAACAAATAATGTCAGTTTACATATTATGTTTTACAATTGGGCTATCAAATGTATCAAAGTAATGAAATGGGTTACCTTCTGTATTTGTAGAAATGATTATCCTGTGAACGCTGCTGCCGCTGACAGGTGAAGGTTGCTGGCTGGATACTTGCCAACATGTGGCTGACCGTTACATTCATAGGAATGCTCACAGCGAGGGCATGTCTGCATGATGCTGATGAGGGCCCCGTTTGCTGGTCTTTTCTATGCTGCATGTTCGGCTGCAAGCCAGACATCTCTCGAACAAATGCAGCAGGCAATCGTATGAGGTGATGTTGACTAGGAGGGCCTGTGACAGGGTGATATAATAAAGCCTTTCTCAAACCATGGTCTGTAGACTGGTGCTGGTCTGTGGCGGTATGCTTGCCGGTCCGCAGCATATTTGTCTTGAATATGATTGGGGAGTTTTTTGGTCCACGTCATAAATAAAGTATTTACATTGAATAAATACTTGCTGTAGGCCTACTTGCGCAATGCACTGAACTATGCATGCTGAAGTTAACAAATTGTGTTGCCATGACTAAGTATAGCTACACCAAACACACACACAAGTTAGCCCTGCTGAGCAGGCTGCACGCTCTCAGTCTCCCTGGATTTGTTTCAAATGACAGCTGCCTGCCAAAACCACTCCGTGTGATATGTCAGACTTGCCTCAGCAATGATGCTATGAAGCCATCGAAAATACAGCAAAAATGTATAAACAAACCATCCACGTCTCAAGGATAAACCAGATGGTTTTTCTTTACAAAAAAGAGATGACATACCAAACAAAAATGCTGCACAATAATTTCACAGACTATGAGAATTTACTGAAGGCTTCATACTCTCTCATATCATTTTCCAAGTGCCAGGCTCCTTTCACCATAGTTGAAAAGCTGGTCATAGCCTCAGTCGTGGATACTTGCTGAGAGGTTTGCAGCTACAACTACAAAGATCAGCATCATCACAATTTCTAATGACACGTAGAATGACACGTAGGATCCAGGATATGGCAGATGATATGAAATCACAGGTTTTAAAAAGAACTCGCACATCAAATTGATTTGCAATCCTATTAGATGAGACGACTGACCTTATAAATGCCCGCTTCTTGTATATATTCGATACATACAGTATATGAAGAATTTATTTGTTGCAAAGTGTTGCCTCAGAATACAACCGCAGGTGAAATATTCTGTCTTCTGAACGAGTACGTAACGGGGCATGGAACACGGTGGGACTGTTGTATCTGGATCTGTACGGATGAGACTGCTGCTCAGCCTATCCATGCAGGGCTGCACACGTGTCATTTTCCAAACTCAGCTCAAACGATAAAATAGTAGATTTCATTGACAAAACAAAAACATTATTTAGCCATTATACACAATCACATTTCCTGTGCTATCAATAAAAACAATGTAACAACTGAATCTTTATAATTATTTCTATATACGTTGTTAAAAACATTAAATAGTACAAGATGTTTGACTCACCCAAGTGCGGCAGCGGTCTAAGGCACTGCATCTCAGTGCTAGAGGTGTCACTACAGACCCTGGTTTGATCCCAGGCTGTTGAATCGGGATTCCCATAGGGCGGTGCACAATTGGCCCAGTGTCGTCCGGGTTAGGGGATGGTTTGGTCGGGGTAGGACGTTATTGTAAATAAGAGTTTGTTCTTAACTGGTGTGCCTGTCTCTTGGACACCAACACGTCAGAGGGATGGAGGAGAGGGACACTCAAGGTGTTTTCAGGTCATGTGATCGTGTACAATGACTAAATACAGCCCCTGAAGACAGCCCATCAAATAGACAGGCAAACAGAAAGCCCCTGAAGACAGCCCATCAAACATCCCCTGAAGACAGCCCATCAAATACACAGGCAAACATACATCCCCTGAAGATAGCCCATCAAATAGACAGACAATCAGACATCCCATCAAATAGACAGGCAATCAGACATCCACTGAAGACAGCCCATCAAATAGACAGGCAAACAGACATCCGCTGAAGACAGCCCATCAAATAGACAGGCAAACAGACATCCCCTAAAGACAGCCCATCAAATAGACAGGCAAACAGACATCCGCTGAAGACAGACCATCAAATAGACAGGCAAACAGACAGCCCCTGAAGACAGCCCATCAAATAGACAGGCAAACAGACAGTCCATCAAATAGACAGGCAAACAGACAGCCCATGAAGACAGCCCATCAAATAGACAGGCACACAGACATCCCCTGAAGACAGCCCATCAAATAGACAGGCAAACAGACATCCCATCAAATAGACAGGCAAACAGACAGGCAAACAGACATCCCATCAAATAGACAGGCAAACAGACATCCCCTGAAGACAGCCCATGAAGAAAGCATAGAGAGACACTGCCCATGAAGATGGCGCATACAAACCATGAAGGCAGCCAAGAAAATACATCATTCATACATTTTGTGTAAAGAAAGAAATGAATGAAATCAGTCTTTTTTATAAAGAAAAAGCGATTGCCAACATTCTTTTACCAAAGCAGTCCCCAGATCAAGAAGGCCATGTCTTGCTGGTCCCTGACACAAAAAGTTAAAGAAAGGCTGATATAATAAATAGCCAAGTGGTAAATTGCATTTTGTTCTAAAGAAAGGACAAAGCTTTTGGCTAATGCACAAATGACTCTGATTGGCTGAGAAATTAACCTAATATATTATCAAGCTGGGTATTTTTTAATACAACTTTTTACATAACACACTGTTATTGTTGATTGTTGTTGTTGATGAAGCCGTCTGTGTCATCAGGCAGTAACTCAGGTCACTATCAGAAGCGTCATGATGGCGTGTCCTTTTCATGGGAGTCAAGGGAGGCACTGGCAACAATTTAGGAGGTGTCACAAGGGTACGTGTGTCGCATGACACGGTTTTATTCTGAGGTCTTGCCTGACAAGCTGTGAAAGTAACAAGTGAACAGTGAATACAATTATTTTTTGAGGTCGGTAAACCATTGCAACCATATTGCTGGACATGTTATGACACCCACCTTTGCTCCTTCTGGTAGGTTCCGGCATCCGTTCATGACCAGGTGATCAGTTTGGCACCCAGCTGTGCACTTTGTCATCATCCCCCAATTATAAACATAGCTTGAGAAATAACATCACCTTGTTTGGAAGCTAATGCTATGCTTTACATATGTAGACTGACTGGCTCCAGATTGGATTAGATTAAGGCCGGTGATACCGTTACACTATGCAACCAACTTGTTTTGCTATGGCACTGGGTTGGTTTGAGTTTGTTGCTGCTAGTTAATACACTGTTGTAGTCAGACATGAGTTAGCTAGTACCACCATGCAAACTTGGATGTAACATAGGGGTAGACATAACAGTTTCTCCCATTCTTCTCTGCATATCCTCTCAAGCTCTGTCAGGTTCGATGGGGAGCGTCGCTACACAGCTATTTTCAGGTCTCACCAGAGGTCTCTCTTCGATCAGGTTCAAGTCTTGGCTCTGGCTGGGCCACTCAAGGACGTTCTGAGACTTGTCCCGAAGCCACTCCTGCGTTGTCTTGGCTGTGTGCTTAGGGTCGTTATCCTGTTGGAAGGTGAACCTTCACCCCAGTCTGAGGTCCTGACCACTCTGGAGCAGGTTTTCATCAAGGATCTCTGTACTTTGCTCTGTTCATCTTTCCCTCAATCCTGACTAGTCTCCCAGTCCCTGCCATTGAAAAACATCCCCACAGCATGATGCTGCCACCACCATGCTTCACCGTAGGGATGGTGCCAGGTTTCCTCCAGACATGGTGCTTGGCATTCAGGCCAAAGAGTTCAATCTTGGCTTCATCAGATCAGAGAATCTTGTTTCTCATGCTCTGAGAGTCCTTTGGGTGCCTTTTGGCAAGCTCCAAGCAGGCTGTCATTTGCCTTTCACTGAGGCGTAGCTTCCATCTGACCACTCTACCATAAAGGCCTGATTGGTGGAGTGTTGCAGAGATGGTTGTCCTTCTTGAAGGTTCTCCCATCTCCACAGAGGAACTCTGGAGCTCTGTCAGAGTGCCCTTCAGGTTCTTGGTCACCTTCCTGACCGAGGCCCTTCTCCCCCGATTGCTCAGTTTATGCCGGGCGGCCAGTTCTAGGAAGAGTCTTGGTGGTTCCAAACTTCTTCCATTTAAGAATGATGGATGCCACTATGTTCTTGGGGACCTTCAATGCTGCAGAAATGTTTTGGTACCCTTCCCCAGAACTGTGCCTCGACACAATCCTGTCTCTGAACTCTATGGACAATTCCTTCTACCTCATGGCTTGGTTTTTGCTCTGACATGCACTGTCAACTGTGGGACCTGTGGGACCTCGACTCAGTGGGTTTTGTCCAACATGTCTCTGGACCTACTCACTGCCACAGTCATACTCTGGACCTAGTTTTGTCCCATGGAATAAATGTTGTGGATCTTAATGTTTTTCCTCATAATCTTGGACTATCGGACCACCATTTTATTACGTTTGCAATCGCAACAAATAATCTGCTCAGACCCCAACCAAGGAGCATTAAAAGTCGTGCTATAAATTCTCAGACAACCCAAAGATTCCTTGATGCCCTTCCAGACTGCCTCTGCCTACCCAAGGACGTCAGAGGACAAAAATCAGTTAACCACCTAACCGAGGAACTCAATTTAACCTTGCGCAATACCCTAGATGCAGTTGCACCCCTAAAAACTAAAAACATCTGTCATAAGAAACTAGCTCCCTGGTATACAGAAAATACACGAGCTCTGAAGCAAGCTTCCAGAAAATTGGAACGGAAATGGCGCCACACCAAACTGGAAGTCTTCCGACTAGCTTGGAAAGACAGTACCGTGCAGTATCGAAGAGCCCTCACTGCTGCTCGATCATCCTATTTTTCCAACTTAATTGAGGAAAATAAGAACAATCCGAAATGTCTTTTTGATACTGTCGCAAAGGTAACTAAAAAGCAGCCTTCGCAAATGGAGGATGGCTTTCACTTCAGCAGTAATAAATGTATGAACTTCTTTGAGGAAAAGATCATGATCATTAGAAAGCAAATTGCAGACTCCTCTTTAAATCTGGGTATTCCTCCAAAGCTCCATTGTCCTGAGTCTACACAACTCTGCCAGGACCTAGGATCAAGGGAGATACTAAAGTGTTTTAGTACTATATCTCTTGACACAATGATGAAAATAATCATGGCCTCCAAACCCTCAAGCTGCATACTGGACCCTATTCCAACTGAACTACTGAAAGAGATGCTTCCTGTGCTTGGCCCTCCTATGTTGAACATAATAAACGGCTCTCTATCCACCGGATGTGTACCAAGCTCACTAAAAGTGGCAGTAATAAAGCCTCTCTTGAAAAAGCCGAATATTGATCCAGAAATTATAAAAAACTATCGGCCTATATCGAATCTTCCATTCCTCTCAAAAATGTTAGAAAAAGCTGTTGCACAGCAACTCACTGCCTTCCTGAAGACAAACAATGTATACGAAACGCTTCAGTCTGGTTTTAGACCCCATCATAGCACTGAGACTGCACTTGTGAAGGTGGTAAATGACCTTTTAATGACGTCAGACCGAGGCTCTGCATCTGTCCTCGTGCTCCTAGATCTTAGTGCCGCTTTTGATACCATCGATCACCACATTCTTTTGGAGAGATTGGAAACCCAAATTGGTCTACATGGACAAGTTCTGGCCTGGTTTAGATCTTATCTGTCGGAAAGATATCAGTTTGTCTCTGTGAATGGTTTGTCCTCTGACAAATCAATTGTACATTTCGGTGTTCCTCAAGGTTCCGTTTTAGGACCACTATTGTTTTCACTATATATTTTACCTCTTGGGGATGTCATTCGAAAACATAATGTTAAATTTCACTGCTATGCGGACGACACACAGCTGTACATTTCAATGAAACATGGTGAAGCCCCAAAATTGCCCTCGCTAGAAGCCTGTGTTTCAGACATAAAGAAGTGGATGGCTGCAAACTTTCTACTTTTAAACTCGGACAAAACAGAGATGCTTGTTCTAGGTCCCAGGAAACAAAGAGATCTTCTGTTGAATCTGACAATTAATCTGGATGGTTGTACAGTCGTCTCAAATAAAACTGTGAAGGACCTCGGCGTTACTCTGGACCCTGATCTCTCTTTTGAAGAACATATCAAGACTGTTTCAAGGACAGCTTTTTTCCATCTACGTAACATTGCAAAAATCAGAAACTTTCTGTCCAAAAATGACGCAGAAAAATTAATCCATGCTTTTGTTACTTCTAGGCTGGACTACTGCAATGCTCTACTTTCCGGCTACCCGGATAAAGCACTAAACAAACTTCAGTTAGTGCTAAATACGGCTGCTAGAATCCTGACTAGAACCAAAAAATGTGATCATATTACTCCAGTGCTAGCCTCCCTACACTGGCTTCCTGTTAAGGCAAGGGCTGATTTCAAGGTTTTACTGCTAACCTACAAAGCATTACATGGGCTTGCTCCTACCTATCTTTCCGATTTGGTCCTGCCGTACATACCTACACGTACGCTACGGTCACAAGACGCAGGCCTCCTAATTGTCCCTAGAATTTCTAAGCAAACGGCTGGAGGTAGGGCTTTCTCCTATAGAGCTCCATTTTTATGGAATGGTCTGCCTACCAATGTGAGAGACGCAGACTCAGTCTCAACCTTTAAGTCTTTACTGAAGACTTATCTCTTCAGTAGGTCCTATGATTAAGTATAGTCTGGCCCAGGAGTGTGAAGGTGAACGGAAAGGCTGGAGCAACGAACCGCCCTTGCTGTCTCTGCCTTGCCGATTCCCCTCTTTCCACTGGGATTCTCTGCCTCTAACCCTTTTACAGGGGCTGAGTCACTGGCTTACTGGTGTTCTTCCATGCCATCCATGGGAGGGG
This sequence comes from Salmo salar, assembly GCF_965601325.2. Classification (NCBI taxonomy): domain Eukaryota; kingdom Metazoa; phylum Chordata; class Actinopteri; order Salmoniformes; family Salmonidae; genus Salmo; species Salmo salar. Next base: position 39,027,307 of record NC_138296.1, on the reverse strand, counting down.
TGCGTCACTTGAGTGGGTTGAGTCACTGACGTGGTCTTCCTGTCTGGGTTGGCGCCCCCCCTTGGGTTGTGCCATGGCGGAGATCGTTGTGGGCTATACTCGGCCTTGTCTTAGGACGGTAAGTTGGTGGTTGGAGACATCCCTCTAGTGGTGTGGGGGCTGTGCTTTGGCAAAGTGGGTGGGGTTATATCCTGCCTGTTTGGCCCTGTCCGGGGGTATCATCGGATGGGGCCACAGTGTCTTCTGATCCCTCCTGTCTCAGCCTCCAGTATTTATGCTGCAGTAGTTTATGTGTCGGGGGGCTAGGGTCAGTCTGTTACATCTGGAGTATTTCTCTTGTCTTATCCGGTGTCCTGTGTGAATTTAAATATGCTCTCTCTAATTCTCTCTTTCTCTCTTTCTGTCTTTCTCTCGGAGGACCTGAGCCCTAGGACCATGCCTCAGGACTACCTGGTATGATGACTCCTTGCTGTCCCCAGTCCACCTGGCCGTGCTGCTGCTCCAGTTTCAACTGTTCTGCCTGCGGCTATGGAACCCTGACCTGTTCACCGGACGTGCTTGTTGCACCCTCGACAACTACTATGATTATTATTATTATTTGACCATGCTGGTCATTTATGAACATTTTAACATCTTGACCATGTTCTGTTATAATATCCACCCTGCACAGCCAGAAGAGGACTGGCCACCCCTCATAGCCTGGTTCCTCTCTAGGTTTCTTCCTAGGTTTTTGGCCTTTCTAGGGAGTTTTTCCTTGGGAGTTTTTCCTAGCCACCGTGCTTCTTTCACATGCTTTGCTTGCTGTTTGGGGTTTTAGGCTGGGTTTCTGTACAGCACTTTGAGATATCAGCTGATGTACGAAGGGCTATATAAATACATTTGATTTGATTTGATTTAGACAGGTGTGTGCCTTTCCAAATCATGTCCAATCAATTGAATTTACCACAGGTGGACTCCAATCAAGTTGTAGAAGCATCTCAAGGATGATCAATGGAAACAGGATGCAGCTGAGCTGAGCAAATTTCGAGTCTCATAGCAAAAGGTCTGAATACTTATGTAAATATGGTATTTCTGTTTTGTATTTTTTATAGATTAGCAAAAGAAAATGACTTTGTCATTATGGGCTATTGTGTGTAGATTGATGAGGGAAAACATTAATTAATCAACTTTAGAATAAGGCTGTAACGTAACAAAATGTTGAAAAAGGGAAGGGATCTGAACACTTTCCGAATGCTCTGTACAAAACCATCAGTGTATGGTCTAGCTACCTGTATACTTACCACCGGGGACCATTGAACTCCAATCACCTAATTTGCATGACAGCATCCTTCGCCAGGGCATGCAAACCATAGCTGATGGCTGTGCATCCTGCTGGAGGTATGCATTGCATGGTCAAGGGCTTTTCAGTCTCAAACGTTTTTTATCCTTTGAACGCATTAGTTGGGCTCCCGAGTGGCACAGCGGCCTAAGGCACTGTGTCTCAGTGCAAGAGGTGTCACTATAGTACCTGGTTCAAATCCAGGCTGTATCACATCCAGCCATGATTGGGAGTCCCATAGGGCGGCGCACAATTGGCCCAGCGTCGCCAGGGTTTGGCCGGAGTAGGCTGTCATTGTAAATAATCATTTGTTCTTAACTGACTTGCCTAGTTAAATATACTGCTCAAAAAAATAAAGGGAACACTTAAACAACACATCCTAGATCTGAATGAAAGAAATAATCTTATTAAATACTTTTTTCTTTACGTAGTTGAATGTGATGACAACAAAATCATAGCATCAATGCCTTCCTCTTGCAGGAACTGCTGACACACTCCAGCCACATGAGGTCTAGCATTGTCTTGCATTAGGAGGAACCCAGGGCCAACCGCACCAGCATATGATCTCACAAGGGGTCTGAGGATCTCATCTCGGTACCTAATGGCAGTCAGGCTACCTCTGGCGAGCACATGGAGGGCTGTGCGGCCCCCCAAAGAAATGCCACCCTACACCATGACTGACCCACCGCCAAACCGGTCATGCTGGAGGATGTTGCAGGCAGCAGAACGTTCTCCACGGCGTCTCCAGACTCTGTCACATCTGTCACGTGCTCAGTGTGAACCTGCTTTCATCTGTGAAGAGCACAGGGCGCCAGTGGCGAATTTGCCAATCTTGCTGTTTTCTGGCAAATGTCAAACGTCCTGCACGGTGTTGGGCTGTAAGCACAACCCCCACCTGTGGACGTTGGGCCCTCATACCACCCTCATGGAGTCTGTTTCTGACCGTTTGAGCAGACACATGCACATTTGTGGCCTGCTGGAGGTCATTTTGCAGGGCTCTGGCAGTGCTTCTCCTGCTCCTCCTTGCACAAAGGCGGAGGTAGCGGTACTGCTGCTGGGTTGTTGCCCTCCTATGGCCTCCTCCACGTCTCCTGATGTACTGGCCTGTCTCCTGCTAGCGCCTCCATGCTCTGGACACTACGCTGACAGACACAGCAAACCTTCTTGCCACAGCTCGCATTGATGTGCCATCCTGGATGAGCTGCACTACCTGAGCCACTTGTGAGGGTTGTAGACTCCGTCTCATGCTACCACTAGAGTGAAAGCACCGCCAGCATTCAAAAGTGACCAAAACATCAGCCAGGAAGCATAGGAAATGAGAAGTGGTCTGTGGTCCCCACCTGCAGAACCACTCCTTTATTGGGGGTGTCTTGCTAATTGCCTATCATTTCCACCTGTTGTCTATTCCATATTTACATTTCATCCAAAGGTGTTCAAGAAGACAACTGTACCATGTCAGATATAGAGTTAAATTGTATTCAATTTTGAGTTTGCATCCCAATATTTCACTTTACATACATCACGGAAGACTGAAATATAACAAAACCTTTTGACATAGAAACAAAGGATTTTAGTCGTAAAAAAATGTATCTTAATGAATGATGAAATTTTGAAAAATATTAATAACATTCCACTCATGAGGTCAAAGAGGGCGCTTTTGGTCATTAACTGTAGGAAAAGGCTACAGTACTAGAAGTGGCTTTAGTGTAGATAAGAGTGTCTAATTAGGGAATAAGATCCAGTATAATGTGAATGTATGTCCGGGCTGAGATGTGAAATGGTATTTTAGTAGAGATGAGCTGAGATGTTTGGTGGTTGGGAGTGGAGAATGAAGGGTTGATGTTGTGGTGAGGCTGATGAGTGCGAGGCCATGCATTGCGATCTGTCTCTGGTACACTCTTCGCTCGGGGGCCCTCCCGTTCACTCAGAGCACCCACAGAGCTCTGGGCACAGAGCAACAAAACAAGCCCATTGCCATCCATCCCTCCATATATCCATCCATTCCAGCACTGCTGCCGGGGCTCTGGAGAGCTAACGAGGGCCATACACAGCGGCTCAGGCTCCTATGAAAAGTGGAACAACTAACTCTGACTGACTGTCTCTTTTTTCTTCATCTCACCCTCTCTCTTTCTCCTGGTTTCGATTTCTCATTTATTCTCTCTCTCTCTCTCTCTCCCTCCCTCCCTGCCAACATGTTAGTGTTGACAACAGTAGTATCTTCAGTGGTAGTGACGTCCTGAAGTCAGAGCCATAGGCCCATTACTTATTCCTCGTCTCCTCTCTATCTATCGCTCTCTCTCTCTCTCCCTCTCTCTCTCACACTCTCTTTTGCTCTCTGTTGTCACGTTTTGGCTCAAGGCTACTCATTTGGAGTAATCAAAATAGTTAAACATGTTGTATCATGGCAATACCCCTGCCTTGCTTTTCTAGTTCAGTTATTGACTGAAACGATATGTCATTCTCTCCCCCGGCCTTCTCATTCCTCTGTTTTGTTTCAGCACATACAAGCTATGATTATGAGCTAAATAATGGTGGAGATTAAATATCTTGCTAATATCTTTTTTTAATTCACAGTTTATTTAAAATCCTGGATTCATTCAGATCTATGTCCTCTGCCAAAAACATTTCATCGAGTATAGAGAAACTCAACACCAGTAAAGCATCTCTAGTGCCTCAGGGAAACTTTTAACAATGTTTGACTATGGACAGCCTGCAGGTGTCCACTGACACACAGATAGTTAATAAATGTTTTGGTTGACTTTTTGCGCAGAGACTATGGGATTGCTTCCCCTCAGTTTTAAGCTCCATGAAAATGCCCATTAAGCATTTCTGTCTCTCCCACTCAATCTGTTTTCTTCTCGTCTAGTTCCTCTTCCTTACCCCCATTCTCTCAGGTCACCCCAGTTAATGTCCTATTTACAGCGGGCATCTGTCAGCCTCCCTTTATGGGTCATGCCCCTCTCCCAAACTAGGATGCACCGCGCTGCTCCGCTACCCATCAGCCCATACAAATTCTGACCCGATGACCCTGCTGAGGACACACTCTGACCTGGCCACAGCTGGATCCGCCAGAAGTTGCCTTCTTCATCAGAAAGAACTACTCTGCAGATAAGTCCTTCGGGTCGTAGAGAACTGCAGTCAACGAGTTCATCAACAATTCTCACAGACTTTCGGCGTGGTTAAACCCTGTAGCGCTCCACAGAGAAAGCAGGAATGGTATTGATACCACTATGGAGTGACTGTGTCGGATGCATATGTTTTTTAAAGTTGAGAGTGAGGGTGTTGAATTAATTAAATCATTTTCAGCTGTGGTGTTTCTTGTGTCTGAAAGCACAATGCTGTTGATTCAGAGGTCAGCAGCTGCCCTTGGGTTCCCGTGTCGCCGTCATGCAGGGAGAGAAAGACATGTCAGGAACCAGTTCTGCAACACAGTGTTGATACTCTTCACATTCAATGCAGGGGGAAACGTTTGAGCGACATTGAGGGAACTCTCATCATAAATCTGCCCAAAAACAGAACAAAGGGAAGGTTATTACAGATGCTCCCATTCGCTAAGTTGAGAACATGAATTGATGTCGGATCCACGATGTACTGTGTGCATCAATATATTCTGTAACCTGTGTGTCTCTCACAACCCATTAAACAAGGGTGAATGTAATCACTTCAAAAAGTATGTCACTTCTCCCTCCATTCAAATTAAAGTAAGAGAGATGGGTCTCTCGTTGCAATGGAAAGCATGAACTTTAGTAACACTATAGCAATCATAAAGAGTGTTATGTGATTCTGGACTCCTTGTATCAAACTCAGATCCAATAGTCTTGAGATCGCTCCATTAAAGAGCCTCATCAGTGGCTCCCCCATTACAACTGCTCTCAGTTAGCGCCACCCAGTGGCAGCCAAGCATACTCATCGTATTATCTAAATGGCGTGTCATAGTGGAATTTTAAACAGCCATATTTAAACTAGCTGGTTCTCTAATAGAGTGGAGATTGGCGGTGTCCTTGAGTGCAGGTCACAGAGTCACTTGTAAGGCAGCTCAGGAGGGACAGGAAAGCTGGTGTTTCACTAATGCTTGATGAAATGTGAATAAATAATTAAACACTGGGAAAAATCCAGAGTGCGATGATGGAGCTCTTGGTTTCCCTCTTTCTGACCCAGGGCCCCATGGGTAATTAGAGCTGCCCTCTAAGCGGTGCCTCCAGTCCAGAGGCAAGTGGGACTTTGGGGACCAGAGCAGCTCCCTATAGGCGGACACATGGCATCTCTGTATGCACTATGCAGACCTCTCTTAATGGGTGGAATTAATGGGCCTTCGTTGCATTTCCTTCACTTAACTTGAAGGGGAAGCGGTGTGAGGGGGGGACTTTGAGAACGGAGGGGTTTTAGTAGTCTTGAAAACTCGAACCTAGGCAACACAGTGACTAGGGTCTGGTTTCAATGATGGACTCTTTTTGGATAGAGGAACTACGTCACTGCCTAAGCCGATATAGGGAAGAAATGTCCCGGGGACTCTCCCAACAAATCAGAGGCAGACATGCCAAAGTCGCGGGGACTCTCCCAACAAATCAAGAGGCAGACATGCCAAAGTCTCGGGGACTCTCCCAACAAATCAGAGGCAGACATGCCAAAGTCCCGGGGACTCTCCCAACAAATCAAGAGGCAGACATGCCAAAGTCTCGGGGACTCTCCCAACAAATCAAGAGGCAGACATGCCAAAGTCCCGGGGACTCTCCCAACAAATCAAGAGGCAGACATGCCAAAGTCTCGGGGACTCTCCCAACAAATCAAGAGGCAGACATGCCAAAGTTTCCAAGCAAAACCTTTTTTGCTTTGCAGTGGTTTTAGTTAAGAATGTAGATGGGAAATAAATAGACTCATTAAAAATAACCTCCATGATCTCCATCTTGCTAGCTACTATTTTGTATTTTATTGACGGGAAAGAGTCCATCATTGAAACCAGACCCTAGTCACTGTATTGCCTAGGGTCGGGTTTTCAAGACTAGGGTTTTAGCCATGGCAACAAGGGGGAAAGTTGTTCACATACACAAACAAACACAGGCTGGTGTGTCAATCCCATCACCATTAAGCATATCAATACCTTCTGAATGTTAGTTCTGCCAGAGAGAGAGAGAGAGAGAGAGAGAGAGAGAGAGGAGAGAGAGAGAGGAGAGAGAGAGGAGAGGAGAGAGAGAGAGAGAGAGAGAGAGAGAGAGAGAGAGAGAGGGGGGGGGGGTTGAGAGAGAGAGAGAGAGGAGAGAGAGAGAGAGAGAGAGAGAGAGAGTTAGAGAGTTAGAGAGAGAGTTAGAGAGTTAGAGAGTTAGAGAGTTAGAGAGTTAGGGTGTGGAGTTTTGTAATGTGTCTTCCAAACTTTTTCACCCAGGCCCCCTCCAGTATTGAGGAACGTTACTACAAAATCTATGGGCTAAAAAAACCTAGCTAAAAAACGTTAGCTGACATGGGCTGGTTGATCTGGACATTTCTGACAAGTTATAAATACAGTGCCTTTGGCATGTATTCAGACCCCTTGACTTTTACAGTCTTATTCTAAAATGGATGACATAAAACATTTTCCTCAGCAATCTACATACAATATCCCAGTTACCCATAGATAGACAGGCTAGAAATGTTTTCACAATGATTATTTTTGTCAACTGCCCCTCCATGTTACACACCGCAAGCTTCCATTCCTCCTGTCACAAGAGGATTTATGTCTGATTTAAGATTAAATCACACACACAACACTGTTACGGTCAACCCTGTTACTTTATTTCGCACTTAATAGGCACTTACTATAGTATTTTATTTAAAACCTCTTGTGATGGGATAAACAATGTTTTATTAAGTTGAACATGTGCTCTTTATGACAAAAGGCACCTAATTGGTGGAACGACCCTGTGTCCTGTAAGTGCGGATGGGGGAAAAAAACAAGGCAATTTCCTGAATCCAGCTCATTTTGATGCAATGCTTTCCAACCGTGTCCTCAGAGCAGGATGTTGTCCAAGAAAAAAAAGAGTAACAGCACAAATCTCAAAGTGCTAGTACATTTGTAGTGTGTGTGCTTGATCGCCTGTGTGCATACATTCGTGCATGGGTATATGTGCGAAATGTGCAGCAATCCATTAGCGTATTTATACTGGCAAGGATGTTGCCAGAGGGTAAAACGTTTATGATCTGATGAACAAAACTATTAAAGGCATTAGCAAGGTTGCACAGAGCTCCCATTATAGAGCATTCATTCACTCTCATATACACGCACACGCACACACACACGCACACGCACACGCACACACACGCGCGCTCACACACACACGCGCTCACACACACACGCACACGCACACGCACACACACACGCACGCACACACACACACACACACACACACACACACACACGCGCGCTCACACACACGCACACACACACACGCGCGCTCACACACACACACACACACACACACACACACACACACACACACACACACGCGCGCTCACACACACGCACACACACACACGCGCGCTCACACACACACACACACACACACACACACACACACACACACACACACACACACACACACACACACACACACACACATTCTCCAGATGGGACAACCCAAGGGTATTTCAGGAAATGGCTCAGTGATGGACCCACCAGAAGGAGGAGAGGACAAAGATGCTTATATTTATGTATGTATGCAGGTGCATGGGAGTTTAGAGTATCTGCCGTGACTCAGACTCTGAGGTCAGGCAGGTCTGTTTCTCATGGGATCTCCCATATGGTGACCCTGACAGCTGGGCGCTTCCTGAGGTGGAAAGTTAGAGAGAGGAAGTGGAGAGTCAAGGTTCTTCCTATTTAAACAATTAGCATTTGTTATGTCATGATAAAAGCTACATTTCTTTGAGACTAAATTTAACTCTCACGCATTGAGACAAACAAAGTGTAAATTGAATGTTGGATTTGAGAGGACACAAATGGTTAATAATAATAATGTATATGTATTTTATATAGTATGTTTCATTACATAAGGAATCTCAATGTCGCTGAGGGGGAGGGGGGAACGGAAATCCCTGGATGTTGGAGAGAGGATGGAGTGACAAAATTGGCAGTCATGCAAACTGACACCTAAGATAGATGAAGAGATGTTTAAACAAGCTTGATTGGACAGTATAAACATTACATCAAACTAAATGTGATTGCTACATGGTGGAGCATTTGCGTGATGGGGTGCTTGAACTTGGCCAATTACAATTTGTATAAATTCAAAGTATTACAGGAAAGAGTGTCATGTACTCTGTACTATACTATAGTATTGTGCTACAGTGTAATTTTATCCGTTTTTTTATCCTTCAATGTGAAATTCATAGCTGCAGGAACAAGCAGTATTTTAGGAGGTGTGTGTGTGTGTGTGTGTGTGTGTGTGTGTGTGTGTGTGTGTGTGTGTGTGTGTGTGTGTGTGTGTGTGTGTGTGTGTGTGTGTGTGTGTGTGCGTGTGCGTGTGCGTGTGCGTGTGTGTGTGTGTGTGCGTGCGCATTCAATTAAAATCCTAACCTCTGGTTTGAGTTAATTAAACCTAAATGTATTAGGGCAATCTGCAAACTCAAATTACTTGACCTGAGGTTTTAATTATGAATCCTTATTTTGTATTAACTATTACCACACAGTGTCACACCTGCTCCCGCTCCCCCTCTCAGGTGCTCGAGGGCGCCAGGCTGCCCATCATTACGCACACCTGTCACCATCGTTACACGCATCAGCACTTCATTGAACTCACCTGTACTCCATACATCACTATTCCTCAGTTTGATCCCCGTGTCAGCATTAATGTTGTTATGTTTCCCTTGTCCAGACGCTGTCCATGTTTTGTTTCATGTCTGTCATTTATTAAATATTCACTCCCTGTACTTGCTTCTTGTCTCCCAGCGTCTGTCCTCACACACAGAATATTAACTAGCAACACCTACATGTACTTATGCAAACGTAGCAGTCCAAGTCAAGTTCCTATTACAGTGGCTCCTCCTAGGATAGATTCATGACCAGAACTCCAACTCCAACCACTGTAGGTGGTGTTTACCTAGAGTTGCCTCTTTGTCACCACCTTCCATCCCTTTGGATACTCGTCCAAGACCCCTTTGAGTCACATTAAAGGAAATAAATAAAAAATGTCTGTCATATAACGGTTTGTCACTGGGGAGGGTGAGTGTGACTCAGAGTCTCTCTCACGGAGGTAGTGCCATGTTAACAACTTTGCCCTCCCCAACCTCTCCGACACCAGTCTAAGAAGTTGGTGTAGAGAGCAGAGATGGGGGGGATTGAGGTGAAGATAAATAGCCATAGCACCTCAAGGTAGCCTTCCCCAGAACATCACCAAGCCTCATACCTGCTTTTGTGTTCCCAAAATGCAATCATGGTGTTATTTGTCTTGACAGGTCTGTCACCAAAGCACAGCCCAAGTGCTCTCTCTTCACATGCGCTTGAATTATTCATGGGTGCGTTGTGCGTCTTCAGCTCTTACAAGGATGGAGCAATGAGGTAATAAAACAAGGACTATTAGATCATGACTTGTAGTTTCCCCAACAACATTTTCTACATATCATCCATATTCTGCATGAAAATAAAATCCATTAATGCTTTGTTATTCCACTGAACTGTGGATTTCTAGGTTCAGATAAATGCAGTCTTGTTGACAGCTGTACTTTTATATAAAGTTTTACTAACACTTAGAGACAGGGCCATGACAAAATAACAACTATTATGTTATGACACAAACATAACAAGCAAAAAGTATGACTGAAGACTTTGTCCTCTAACACACTGTGACAGTAGCCTCAGCAAATGATGCTTCAGTCAACGTCACTGCAAGTACACTGAAGTTTGTTTGGACAATTTATCCTTCACATGATTACTAGTGATATGGTTGGTCCTGCTGACAACAGCCATGTGAATTGCAACATCTAATCAACATCAAAACAGGAAGAAGTCAGTCTAAAATTGTGCTTCAGATAGAATATGGAGACCATTTATCTAATGAACTGTAGTTCCTTTGATGGATCAAAAACATGTTTCAAATCCAGCTTGAGGGACCAATACTCTGCATGCCTAACACTAGAAGAGTAACACAGACACTTTCACAGAACTGCGCCCATAGTAAAATTTGCAGTGAATGGCTTTATTTATAGATACAATTACAAAACAAGCAAACAATGTGCAAAAACAATAAATAACCATACATAACTAATATAGTATTCATAAATATCAACTGAAATGTATCATTACATTTAGCAGCCAGCAACTGATCCTGAAATAAATAAAACTACAAATAGGGATGAGGTGTACAATACATTTCATTGGTCAGGTTGATTGTTGAAGGTGGTTATGTGAGCAACATACCAAGGTGAAGGGCCTTGTCGCCTTCTCTAAAACATACAAGCATTGGTGGAGTCATTCTTTTTATGAAGAGATCGTGTCACCATGGCATTTGAGACATGCTATGCTGTAATTACCTGTCTGATGCGACACCAGAGGTGCTGTCTTATACAGAACATATAGTTTACTGTACTGTTCTACTGAATGATGCTATAGTTAACCAGTGCTAGGAGTTGCAGTGAATACATGCATTTAATAAGAGGACTTTACACATGTTTCATGCCTAGTCTAATAAGTACAGATATGTGAAGAATTATTGCTCCCACTGATGGCCCAATGAAAATTATACAAGAATATGTATGATTTGACCCCAAACTTGACCCCAAAATTGTACAAACTATTTCATAATAAATTACATTTCTGAGATTATTTCAAAAACATACAAGATACGCATGGTCTGTTTCTTCACCCAGAGAACTAATGTAGATTTTGTGCACTTCAGCATTCATATCACACTATCAGCAACATTAACACTAAGGTGAGAGAGGTGAAGGCATAGAGGTGTATATAGCACACACCATCTGGTGGAAGGTGGAGTAGTCCATTGGAAGTCAAGCTGAAACCCTGACTTGAGATACACGCCAACCTTCTTATAAATCATATTGATGATATTGGAGGATTTGAGAGAGTTAATGTTGTGCGACTTTCCCTCAGATCAGGATTATACCATTAGAAGCAATAAGGAAGGTCCGTAAACAAAAACTGAATCGACATTTTTTAAATATACTAAAAAGGTGAGAGCATTGCTGGTGGGGAGTTACAAAACAATCATACTAAAAGCAAGCATACGCAGTACAAAAGCAGTGTGACTGACTAGACTCACTGAGATTCACCCTCCATGGTTTCGTCAATAACCCACCTCCGTTTTGAAAATGTAAATTAGAACATATCTAAATATTACTGTGTGCAGTTCAGGCAGTTTAGCTGTGGCGACCGTTGATGATGTTCCCCCCAGGAGGAGCGATGTGGATGGAGTCCAGTATAGGCCGAAGTATCTGACCAAAGGATCTAAATGGTTAGACAGAGGAACAGGCCAGAGGGTCAGAGAGGTACACAAGTCAGTAATGCATTACTATTATCTGTCGCTCAGCTACTAAGTATGTAGACTTACGTGGAGAGCACTTCAGAGGGCAGGTCTGTGATGTAAGAAGGGATCTTCCGGCCTGTTAAGAACTGGGCCACCTCATTAGTGAAGGTGTTACAGTTGTGCTCAAACAACCTATACTTGTCGCCTCTATGGCAGAATAAAAACAGAAAGAAATCTCAGGTCTAAATCAGCTATCACTGCTATGTTGTGTTCATGGCTGATGTGTCCACCAAGGTGGTGGTGTATGAGGTGAGTTACCCAAAAACAACACTTTTTTTGTGACACATACACACCTGTATGTGTTCTCTCCTAGCAAGGACAGGTAGTCCATGAAGATCTCCTCTGTCACCTCTGTGTTTCCCAATTCCACCACAGTGTCTGGGGAACCAAGCATTGTTCCCCCCTAAAACACAAAGTCCATATTATCCAACAAAACACCAACCCCCAAAACTTCTCTGTATATCCAATGCGTTTAACTTCCCTCCTCTTTGAAGGTCATACCAATGTAGGCCGAGTCTTACTGTCAGCTAGTGCAAACCTATGATAAAGAGTAGAGGGCACACTGAAGTAGGTCTTAGAAAATATTAGGAGGATATTAGCCACTACATCATTTTAGGCTTACCGGTGAGCAACTGGAAATACCCACTCCTCCAAAGTAGAACTCGTCTCCATAAACCACAATGGCTGAGTGCCTGTGAGAATTGAAACACAAGACTGAGTGTACAGTAATGGACGGTTACAATATGGACATGAAAATAATCAAAGAATTGCAGTGACAGTAAAGACAACATTGTGTGGATTAATTGTATTGTCACAAAATTATAGGTGGGAGAATTCTTACCAAATGCCATCAACTTGTTTTCCTGTAACACATTAAAATATATATACAGTTGAAGTCAGAAGTTTACATACACCTTAACCAAATACATTTAAACTCAGTTTCACAATTCCTGACATTTAATCCTTGTAAAAATTCCCTGTCTTAGGTCAGTTAGGATCACCACTATTTTAAGAATGTGAAATGTCAGAATAATAGCAGAGAGAATGATTTATTTCAGATTTTATTTCATTCTTCCCAGTGGGTCAGAAGTTTACATACACTCAATTAGTATTTGGTAGCATTGCCTTTAAATTGTTTGTACATTTTGGCCTATTCCTCCTGACAAAGCTGGTGTAACTGAGTCAGGTTTGTAGGCCTCCTTGCGTGCACACGCTTTTTCAGTTCTGCCCAGAAATGTTCTATAGGATTGAGGTCAGGGCTTTGTGATGGACACTCCAACACCTTGACTTCGTTGTCCTTAAGCCATTTTGCCACAACTTTGGAAGTATGCTTGGGGTCATTGTCCATTTGGAAGACCCATTTGCAACCAAGCTTTAACTTCCTGACTGATGTCTTGAGATATTGCTTCAATATAGCCACATAATTTCCCTGCCTCATGATGCCATTTATTTTGTGAAGTGCACCAGTCCCTCCTGCAGCAAAGCACCCCCACAACATGATGCTGCCACCCCCGTGCTTCACTGTTGGGATGGTGTTCTTCGGCTTGCAAGCCTCCCCCTTTTTCCTCCAAACGTAACGTTGGTCATTATGGCCAAACAGTTCCATTTTTGTTTCATCAGACCAGAGGACATTTCTCCAAAAAGTACGATCTTTGTCCCCATGTGCAGTTGCAAACCGTAGTCTGGCTTTTTTAAAATGGAGGTTTTGGAGCAGTGGCTTCTTCCTTGCTGAGCGGCCTTTCAGGTTATGTCGATATACAGTGGGGGGGAAAAGTATTTGATCCCCTGCTGATTTTGTACATTTGCCCACTTACAAAGAAATTATCAGTCTATAATTGTAATGGTAGGTTTGTTTGAACAGTGAGAGACAGAATAACAACAAAAAAATCCAGAAAAACGTATGTCAAAAATGTTATAAAATGATTTGCATTTTAATGAGGGAAATAAGTATTTGACCCCTCTGCAAAACATGACTTAGCACTTGGTGACAAAACCCTTGTTGGCAATCACAGAGGTCAGACGTTTCTTGTAGTTGGCCACCAGGTTTGCACACATCTCAGGAGGGATTTTGTCCCACTCCTCTTTGCAGATATTCTCCAAGTCATTAAGGTTTCGAGGCTGATGTTTGGCAACTTGAACCTTCAGCTCCCTCCACAGATTTTCTATGGGATTAAGGTCTGGAGACTGGCCAGGCCACTCCAGGACCTTAATGTGCTTCTTCTTGAGCCACTCCTTTGTTGCCTTGGCCGTGTGTTTTGGGTCATTGTCATGCTGGAATATACATCCATGACCCATTTTCAATGCCCTGGCTGAGGGAAGGAGGTTCTTACCCAAGATTTGACAGTACATGGCCCCGTCAAATGATGCAGTGAAGTTGTCCTGTCCCCTTAGCAGAAAAACACCCCCAAAGCATAATGTTGCCCCCTCCATGTTTGACGGTGGAGATGGTGTTCTTGGGGTCATAGGCAGCATTCCTCCTCCTCCAAACACGGTGAGTTGAGTTGATGCCAAAGAGCTCCATTTTGGTCTCATCTGACCACAACACGTTCACCACTTGTCCTCTGAATCATTCAAATGTTCATTGGAAAACTTTAGACGGGCATGTATATGTATTCTTGAGCAGGGGGGACCTTGCGGGCGCTGCAGGATTTCAGTCCTTCACGGCGTAGTGTGTTACCAATTGTTTTCTTGGTGACTATGGTCCCAGCTGCCTTGAGATCATTGACAAGATCCTCCCGTGTAGTTCTGGGCTGATTTCTCACCGTTCTCATGATCATTGCAACCCCACGAGGTGAGATCTTGCATGGAGCCCCAGGCCGAGGGATATTGACAGTTCTTTTGTGTTTCTTCCATTTGCGAATAATCGTACCAAATGTTGTCACCTTCTCACCAAGCTGCTTGGCGATGGTCTTGTAGCCCATTCCAGCCTTGTGTAGGTCTACAATCTTGTCCCTGACATCCTTGGAGAGCTCTTTGGTCTTGGCCATGGTGGAGAGTTTGGAATCTGATTGATTGATTGCTTCTGTGGACAGGTGTCTTTTTTACAGGTAACAAGCTGCGTTAGGAGCACTCCCTTTAAGAGTGTGCTCCTAATCTCAGCTCATTACCTGTATAAAAGACACCTGGGAGCCAGAAATCTTTCTGATTGAGAGGGGGTCAAATACTTATTTCCCTCATTAAAATGCAAATCAATTTATAACATTTTTGACATGCATTTTTCTGGATATTTTTGTTGTTATTCTGTCTCTCACTGTTCAAATAAACCTACCATTAAAATTATAGACTGATCATTTCTTTATCAGTGGGCAAACGTACAAAATCAGCAGGGGATCAAATACTTTTTTCCCCCACTGTAGGACTCGTTTTACTGTGGATATAGATACTTTTGTACCTGTCTCCTCCAGCATCTTCACAAGGTCCTTTGCTGTTGTTCTGGGATTGATTTGCACTTTTTGAACCAAAGTACATTCATCTCTAGGAGATAGAACGCGTCTCCTTCCTGAGCGGTATGACGGCTGCGTGGTCCCATGGTCTTTATACTTGCGTACTATTGTTTGTACAGATGAACGTGGTACCGTCAGGCGTTTGGAAATTGCTCCCAAGGATGATCCAGACTTGTGGAGGTCTACAATTTTTTTTTTCTGAGGTCTTTATTGGATTTTCCCATGATGTCAAGCAAAGAGGCACTGAATTTAAAGGTAGGCCTTGAAATACATCCACAGGTACACCTCCAATTGACTCAAATGATGTCAGTTAGCCTATCAGAAACTTCTAAAGCCATGACATAATTTTCTGGAATTTTCCAAGCTGTTTATTAAAGGCACAGTCAACTTAGTGTATGTAAACTTCTCACCCACTGGAATTGTGATACAGTGAATTATATGTGAAATAATTATTGGAAAAATGACTTTTGTCATGCACAAAGTAGATGTCCTAACCGACTTGCCAAAACTATAGTTTGTTAACAAGAAATGTGTGGAGTGGTTGAAAAACGAGTTTTAATGACGCCAACCTAAGTGTATGTAAACTTCCGACTTCAACTGTATGTGTGTGACCGAGGCTTGACTCTGCAAATTAGCTCGCACACACCTGTTTCACTCGTCTTGTGTGTAGCTAGCTAGCTAGCATTTTAGCTAACGTAAACGTTGCAATATTGTTGAGCTGAAATTCTGAAGAATAAGCCTTTGAATAGCTAGGCTATACTGTATAAACCAAGCTCAAACGTACTTCAATTGGCAGGTTGTAGCGAACTATCTAGCAAGTTAATAACAAACAAAAAATGATGCATTGCAAGAGTAATGTTGGCCTATCCAGCTAGCTAGCTAGCCAACAACTGGATCAAAGGCTTGCCGACGTGCCCAATCAATCTCAACCGGCAGCTAGCTACTATAGCTACACAGCTTCACTATCTGGGGAAGTTGTCGAGACTGAGCTTCACTTACCTAACATGATGGGGCTGAGATTGCGAGCCATTCCTCTTGACAGGTCGTATATATACAGTTGTACACTGTATGTTGTTGTGTCATTTTTATCCATTACGTTAAACCCCAAATATGTGTTTGTTAGCTAGCTACGCTAACAGTAACGTTAGCTATCTTGCCTTTCTACTGACTGCTGATTAGCTGGTTTTACAAGGTTGCTTGTCTACTGAAAAATGTCACGAGATTATATTATCAGCTAAATTACCTGAACGTGGTACCTATGACGTTAGATATTTCGATGTCTGATTACAATCTACAAGTACCCTGGCTGCCAGAGACAGTTGTCCCCCATAAAATTGCAGATTGGCATCTCATGGGCATGGTAGTGCATCAGCGCCTCCATGCGTCCACATAGCACTGTAGAGGTTCTGTGGTAGTATGTCTCTGTTATAAAAAAGCATTGCCATGGTATTCTCTATAAAATCCTCAACTACAGCTCCTCGCATCTGAACCATTATCAATAGTCTTTCTAGCCTATTAAATGGGATTCACCCAGTGTGGACTGGGGAGTGACCATTGCGCGAGACAGTCGCTCTCCATTGCCCAGGTGCTGAATTTCAGATTTCCTATTCCCGCCGCTGTCCATGGTGCTGAATCTCATCTTGCTGCCTTTAGCCTGTTTGTTTACTTGAACAACATCGTACCTTTCTACACTCATGACAAAGTTCACGAAGTCTTAGCCCTATCTTCAAACACCATCAACATGTAAGACTTACCCCAACCAAAATCAAGGCAGCCTTTAGTAATGGGCTAGCTATTATGAGGTGAAAGTGCATCAGCATCTTCATGTGTCCACATAGTGCAAAAGTTCGTTGGGGGTGATGTGATTGTCCTCCACCAAGTCTAAAGCAAGTAAATATAATACACCCATATTTCTGTGTGTATTATTGTTGCACTTGAGTCTTCAAGCTTCAGATCCAAGGGCATAGTGATTGTAGTTGTGTGGCCATCAATCATGGAATTGGACAGAAAAACCAACATTGATTGCATTTAGAGACTTCACAAGGTTTGACAGGTGAGTTAAGGGTTCTAACAAGTGTCTCATATAAAACTATCTTTACATTTGTATACTTTTGGTTGGCATAACAAAACCCTCTAAATATTCAGTTATGGATCCATCAGGAGCTTGTAGTTCACTCCCACTTTGTTCACCCACAGGTTTACTCACTAACTAAGTGTCTGAAGGTTGTTGTCACATACAGTGCCTATCATAAGTATTCACCCCCTTGAATTTCTTCACATTTTATTGTGTTACAAATTGGAATTAAAATGGATTTAATTGTAATTTGTTTGTCAACGATCTACACAAAATACTCTAATGTCAAAGTGGAGAAAAATTCATTTATTTTATATTAATGAAAAATAAAACACTAATATATTGTATCTTGATTAGATAAGTATTCACCCCCTGAGTCAATACATGATAGAAACACCTCTGGCAGCGATCACAGCTGTGAGTTTTATTAGGTAAGTCTCTAAGTGCTTTGCACACCTTAATTGTGCAATATTTGCCCATTATTTTCTAAATTGTTCAAGCTCTGTCAAGGTGTTGGGGGTCATGGCTAGACAACAATTGTCAAGTGTTGCCATAGATTTTCAAACAGATTTAAGTCAAAACTGTAACTTGGCCACTGTCTTCTTGGTAAGCAACTCTAGTGTAGATTTGGCCTTGTGTTTTAGGTTATTGTCCTGTTGAAAGGTACATTACTCTCCCAGTGTCTGGTGTAAAGCAGACTAAAGCAAATCCCCAGTCTTTGCCAATGTCAAGCATACCCATACCATGATGCAGCCACTACCATGCTTGGAAATAAGGAGGCAGTTACTCAGTGATGTGCTGGATTTGTCACAAACATAAGGCTTTGCATTTAGGCCAAAATTGTATTCCTTTGCCCTACTTTAGCAATGCTTACAGGATGGATGTTTTGGAACATTTGTATTCTGTATATTTCTATTCTTTTCACTCTGTCATTTAGGTCATTATTGTGAAGTTACTACAATGTTGTTGATCCATCTTCAGTTTTCTCCCATCACAGCCATTGAACTCTGTAGCTGTTTTAAAATCCCCAATGGCCTCATGGTGACGTCCCTGATCAGTTTCCTTCCTGTCCTGCAGCTCAGGTCAGAAGGACGACTGTATCTGGGTGGTTTAATATATAATCCACAGCATGCTTAAAGAGATAGTCAATGTCTGAAACCAGAAACCCAGCCTAAAACCCCAAACAGCAAGCAATGCAGATGTAGAAGCACAGTGACTAGGAAAAACTCCCTAGAAAGGCAGGAACCTAGGAAGAAACCTAGAGAGGAACCAGGCTCTGAGGAGTGGCCAGTCCTATTCTGGCTGTGCGGGGTGGAGATTATAACAGTATATGGCCAAGATGTTCAAACGTTCATAGATGACCAGCAAGGTCAAATAATAATAATAATCACAGTGGTTGTAGAGGGTGCAACAGGTCAGCACCTCAGGAGTAAATGTCAGTTGGCTTTTCATAGCCGATCATTCAGAGTTAGAGACAGCAGGTGCGGTAGAGATAGAAAGTTGAAAACAGCAGGTCTGGGACAAGTTAGCACGTCCGGTGAACAGGTCAGGGTTCCATAGCCACAGGCAGAACAGTTGAAACTGGAGCAGCAGCACGACCAGGTGGACTGGGGACAGTCTCTTAAGTGAATACTTATGATACCCACTGTAAAGGGCTCTACACAGTCTACGCAAACGGATCCGACCAAGCTCCGTTTGCATCGCGTTCCAAAAATGCAGACACATAAATGTACATAGACTACGTAGAGAGTGATGCAAACAGACTCCGTCGGCTCTGTTTGCCTGAACTGTTTAGACCACTTAAGGATTTGCAATGTAAATCTACTCACTCTTGAAAAGAGACTGTCCACAGCCAGCCCATAAGTCATATTGGAACCTGTGATTGAACATTGCTGTATATCAGTGTTATACTATATCACAAAAGTAATATTTATAGATTTTAATAGGGGTGCCAATATAGCTCTGTGTTTGTGTGTGCGCACACATTCGCTTGTGCTTGCATGAGTCATGCGTATGTCTGTCCTGCCTGTTTTCATTTACATGTTCAGTCCAGTAGAGCAATCAGTGCAACAATCAATGTATCATGTATTATCAATTTTGGAACGATAAAAACAGTAGTTGTGTTATACTCTAGCAAAGGTAAAAGGTTAAAGTAGAGGGGTTGATCTACCAACACCTCCTTTTGCTTTTCATTGGTCACCTTGGAAACAGTTACCATGACATCTGGAGATTGTCGATTATGCAAGAGACCCAGGTGCAGAGAGGAGGCTGTGGGAGGGGTATGTAGGCTTTTCAACAATGGGGCAAAGCCTGGGACAAAAGTGGATACAGCTTGGGGCTTCCCCAATAGAGATTCAAATCAAATCTAAAATCTAATTGTATTTGTCACATGCTTCATAAACTGGTTTAGACTAACAGTGAAATGCTTACTTACTGGTCCTTTTCCAACAATGCAGAGTTAAAGATGAAATATAATATATCAAATAGAAATAGTGACACGAGGAATAAATATGCAGTGAATAATAAATAATAATAACGAGTAAATAATAACATGGCTATATACAGGGAGTACCGCTACCGAGTTGATGTGCAGGGGAACAAGGTAATTGAGGTAGCTATGTATTGTAGATATAGGTAGGGGTAAAGTGACTAGGCAACACTATAGATAATACAGTTGTGTGTGTGTGTGTGTGTGTGTGTGTGTGTGTGTGTGTGTGTGTGTGTGTGGAGTCAGTATGCATGTGTGGGCGTATGTAGAGTGTGTGTATGCTGGGGTGTCAGTGTAAGTATATGTGACTGTGTGGTCCAGTGTGTGTGCATAGTCAGTGCAAGAGAGTTAGTGTAAAAAATGGTCAATGCAGTACTCTGGTTATCCATTTGATTAGCTATTTATCAGTCTTGTTTAGCATTCTTATGGCTTGGGGTAGAAGCTGTTTAGGATCGTGCTGGTTCCAGACTTGGTGCACTGGTACCGCTTGCCATGCGGTAGCAGAGAGAACAGTCTATGGCTTGGGAATATTTTTTTTAAATTGGGCCTTCCTCTGACACCGCCTAGTATAGAGGTCCTAGATTGCAGGGAGCTTGGCCCCAGTGATGTACTGGGCCGTACTTACCACCTTCTGTAGCGCCTTGCGGTCGGCTGCCTTGCAGTTGCCGTAACAAGCGGTGATGCAGCCAGTCAAGATGCTTTCAAAGGTGCAGCTTGTTGAACTGCCTAGAAGGCCAGCATCCTGGAGTCGCCTCTTCACTGTTGCCGTTGAGACTGGTGTTTTGCGGGTACTATTTAATGAAGCTACCAGTTGAGGACATATGAGGCATCTGTTTCTCAAACTAGACACTAATGTACTTGTCCTCTTGCTCAGTTGTGCACCGGGGCCTCCCATTCCTCTTTCTATTCTGGTTAGGGCCAGTTTGCGCTGTTCTGTGAAGGGAGTAGTACACAGCGTTGTACGAGATCTTCAGTTTCTTGGCAATTTCTTGCATGGAATAGCCTTCATTTCTCAGAACAAGAATAGACTGACGAGTTTCAGAAGAAAGGTCTTTGTTTCTGGCCATTTTGAGCCTGAAATCGAACCCACAAATGCTGATGCTCCAGATACTCAACTAGCCTAAAGAAGGCCAGTTTTATTTTTTCTTTAAACAGAACAGTTTTCAGCTGTGCTAACATAATTGCAAAAGGGTTTTCAAATTATCAATTAGCCTTTTAAAATGATAAACTTGGATTAGCTAACACAACGTGCCATTGGAACACAGGAGTGATGGTTGCTGATAATGGGCCTCTGTACGCCTATGTAGATATTCCATTAAAAAAGAAAATCAGATGTTTCCAGCTACTATAGTCATTTACAACATTAACATTGTCTACACTGTAATTCTGATCCATTTGTTATTTTAATGGACAGAAAATGTGCTTTTTTCAAAAACAAGGACATTTCTAAGTGACCCCAAACTATTGAATGGTAGTGTAGCTGATATGGCTGACTTGCTTAAATAAATGTGGTTTCTACTGATAATTGAGATGTACAAACTATGGCATAAGGGAATGACGAGCGGCTAAGAGGCAATCCGTAATTTTGATTAGGACAGTAATGAGCGAGTTAGGATGGACATAGTCAATATTATTATTTATTCAGCACTTTTGAAATGTACAGCGACAGAATTCAGAACATGGGCCGTTCTTACAGTATTCCAAGTCAGGGAGCATATAAGCATATAAAAGGGGTATATACACAGACAATGAAAGCTCTTACAATATTTGATAAATTCTCTAAAACAGGCTATAGGCTACATGTGCACCACCAGGTCAGAACAGTAGTGTTACGAACCGGCTCTGAGTTCGCAACAAGAGGGAGACAACGTGGAGACAAGGAGTATCAAAATATATATTTATTAGATACCACAACTAGCACATCCAAAAACAACAAGGTGTCTGCGTGGAGAGTCTCCCCAATGACTGTGGAAGAGGTCTCTTTATCCTGGGACACAGCCGGGCCCAGGTGCTTCCCATTTAACTGACGACCCTTCAAACTCCGCCCACCGGCATCCGGACAAAGAGAGAATACGGCAGACAGAGTGGGAGGGTCGTCACAGTAGGCTAAATTATGAGAGGAAAGGTGACCAAATTATTAGGGTGAGGCACATCGTCTACTAACAGCTTACTACACAACATACACTTAGTATTACTTTCTTAGCTACAGTATACATATCCCTGGCATATTACATCATTTATGCAGCAGCATACAATAAAAAAATGTCTCACCTTGTTGTGCTGTGCTCACTTGAACAGGAAGGTGGCGCAGCAGTCCTTCGTGGGCAAATTTTGTCATCAAAGTCTGGCATTCTCTGGATTTATGGTGCTTTCAAGACAACTGGGAACTCGGAAAAAAAGCAAGGTCTAATCATGACGTTAGTGATCTTCAGGGTGGAGCTCTAGAAAGAGGCCAGAGTTCCCGACTTGGAATTCCGAGTTGGATGACCGTTCAAAATGTATTTTCCCAGTCGGAGCTCATTTTTTCCCGAGTTCCCAGTTGTCTTAAACTCAATGAAGTCTGAGATTTCCGAGTTTCCAATTGTTTTGAAAGCGGCAGAAGTCATGCTGGATTGACAGCATGGCCAATGTTGAATGTTTATCCATTTAAGTTTGGAAAAGAGACCCTTAAACCCAGACTTGGACCACACATCCACTCCACTAAATAGCATGCAATGCTTGCAGTTAGCCACTTCCAAACCACTCATTGTTGAATTTGCGATTTCCAACTTGTTGTGTAATGTTTATGTCCAATGGCCGATGAGCACCAATACGTTTTATCTATCATTTCACTTCGTAATTTCTCTTCATATGACAAGGATTGAAAAGATTTTCCAGTAGATTGTCGACTTGATTCATGATGATGACGGCTAGCTTGCTAGCTAAGATTTTGAAATATGATGTACACATTATAAGTCTAATCTTAGCTACTGTAGATATAACGTGATTTGACGTAATTTTATCTGTGGCCAATGACCTTGAGACTTCTTGGAAGGGTACTTCTAATGTAACTCTATGGCAGCACCCAAGGGGCTTGAATTTTCGAGCTCTCCCTGTAGATTTTGCAGTGACGTAGTGGCCCATGAGTGACAGAACACTAAGCCAATCACGGTACAACTAGAGAACATTACCAACCCCTACGCTCCGTATTTTCTGCTGGCTGCCCCACCACCACAGAAAGCACTGAGCTAGGCTGAAACACCTGCATTTTGGAGCTGCCTTATTCAAAAAAGCAAAAAAGAGACCATGTTTGTATGTGGCTTTATTAACTCAATTATAATATATGTATTTTTTTTTTACATTGTTTGCAAACTGATATGTGACACATATTAATGCCAAAATAACATGCAAAACAGGCACACAAAAACAACTGGTGGGCCTGCCCGATATGGCTGGTCACCACTGTGTGTTGTACATGGAGAAATGAAATAAACATTCTATCAAATTACCCTACGATAAGAGTGTGGTTGGGGCAAGTCTGTGTAAGCAAATGATTTGTGTTATCAATGAAATTATTATTTAATGAGGCTCAACATATTTTGGTTGAAAAACATCATCCTATTTCCTTTAGAAACCATTGTCATTTTTCCAATCTTGTACTTATCTTGTTTGGTTTTTGGTTACATGTACTGTAGAAGAAATATGTCTTCTTTTAGCTATTTTAGAAGCCCCTTGCTGTGTAATTAATGGCCGGAGTGCCATATTTGGAACCATTTTTGCACACAGCTGGAGGTGTAGACATTCCCCAACCAAACTGCAGAAGGCTTTCATTTCCAATTATTTCCTGTCCATTCAACTGTTACATAAAACTACACTGTCCCAGTCCCAGATTCTTGCAATATACTAAATTATTTCCTACCCATCACAGACATCTTCTGGATATCAGATCCCCAATTTTTTAAAAGAGATTTAAAGCACATTCTCTGTTGGTTCAATGTTGAGATGAGCCTATGTTTCATGCCATCTGTTGTGTACAGTTTATGCATCAATTTTATCTGAATAGGGAAATAAAATAGGTACTAAAATTATGAAATGAGATGGTGCCTATCTTTCCTATTAATTCGGGATAGAGTACGTAGCTTGATAACAGATAGCATAGCATCACATTGGACCTGGAATTATGTTGACATTAGATAATTCTCCTGGATATTTTAACAATATGGAAAACAGTCATGTGCCAAAAAATAGGACAGATATTCCTCAATAGTATTTTTTTTAAAACAACCCATAAAACGCATTTAAGAGTTTATAGAATAATACACATATTCTTGAAATACTGTTTTGTAATAGTGAAAGACCCGGGCATGCCAAAGATGATCTATCATATTGACAAGATAGTCGAGTAGCCATTCTAACAATGAAAATGCATGTCCTCAAAGATGGAAGGCAGCGGGAGAAGGCGCGATCAGGTGGGACCATTCTAGCCAATGAGAGGGCAGATACGCGTGTGAACAAGTGGAGCAACTCCAATATAAAGTCGTTTTTTTTTCATTTGACGAAATAGCACGTGTGTCCACTTATATCAGTGCATTCGCAACAACCTAACCATTACGAAAGTTATATTATATCTAATAATCCTCACGTAGCAAATTAGCTAAAACTACTCACTTCGTGGTCCTGTTTTCGTGGGACAGATTTTGGGTGAAGTAAACCCTCTCGCTTAGCCTCTTCTTCTCTGTTCATTATTAGGAGCTCGGCGCATCGTACCAGAGTCAGAGGGAGCGCGCTTGACTAAAGCACGCGCCAGACAGTGATGTGTCGCAGATTTTTAAAACTCAGAAAGAGAACCTAAAATACTGCTCAACTATCTAATACGTGCATGTGAGAAAGTGTTAAAGACTCCGAGAATAGAAAAGGCTTGTAGAGTAGGCAAAAAAGCTTGTTTTAGCCGCTGCAGAGAGTTTGGGGGATTTGGGGAGGGGGGGTTTTCTTGGAAAGAACGAGAAACATTTCGCGTTCCCTGTTTTGAGCGTGCGACCAGCAGCCTAGGAGCGATGGAACTGTCATCTATAGGCGAACAAGTGTTTGCAGTTGAATCAATAATCAAGAAGAGAGTCAGAAAGGTAAGTAATGTAGCCGTGCTTCCGAATATAAATGTAGTCTACCTATCATTGGTGTCTTATGGTTTTAACAGCCAATGTACTACCTGTACTCTTACAGAGTCTATATCAGCCATTACACAAAAGTATTGCTACGCACTTTCCGTAGTTTACACAATACATTAATATTGTCATTCTGCTGCGTTAAAGCTGCTAATTCTAACACGCAAAAAGTTTAAAATATATTTTTTTCTGCACAGAATGTTGCCTATAGGCTACATCATTTTCAATAAAGAGATCGTGGAATCTTTTCGTTTTCCTTGGTTTGTGTATGTTGTATGTAATGGATATAGACTACTACCTCAAGTAGTAAAATATAAAAGGGGTGTGTTTACCAAAATTGGGTCTCCATCGTGGGGTGTCACTGGTGGGATTGTCCGCGCGGCCAACGTGTGTGAGCTACGCAGTTTATTTGTACGTTACGCCAACAGGAGGAGAACAGAGGACGGGATGATGGATTGGGGTATCTGGGTGAAAAAAAACTGCTGCGTAATGTTACACCTCGCATGATCCATTCAATATTGTCCTATTATGTTGTTGTAGTATGATAATCACAATGAGCCTATGTTTTTCTTTTGTATGGTATTATTCTTACTAGGCATTTACTTATGCTTTCATTTTGTAAAGTTGGTTTGAAAATGGAAGATTATAATACAGTAATGTTTCATTCTATGTATTGAGTATTCTATACACGCACACCATACAATTATATTTTCTCAATGGGGAGACCTTCGCTGTGCAGCACGTTGCGCAATACGAGTTGTTTACATGTGAAGTCCTACCTATTTCCATCGCATTTTGACGATTAAGACAATTATTTTACATAAAACCCATCCATGTGCGATCACATCATCACAGTTGTAGAGTTCGACGCCTTTACATTGACGTCATCTCGTACAATCGCCATTTGAAAATAAAATTACCCCAATGATCTCGACAGTCATCTTTTTGTGCTCCTTGAACTACCGTACAAAGAGTACTAATTGTGTTATTTGCTCTCTTGCTAAATGTGCCTTTCTCTTTTGCTTCTTAGGGTAATGTGGAATACTTATTGAAGTGGCAGGGATGGCCACCAAAGTAAGTACTCTTCTTATTAATTAGTGAATGCAATACAAATGTGTATGAGTCATGTATGTATGACCTGGGTACATATAGTGCCTTCAGAAATGATTTACACCCATTGACTTTTTCCATATTTTGTTGTGTTACAGCCTGAATTTAAAATGGATTAAATCTAGATTTGTTTGGTCACTGGCCTACACACAATACCCCATAATGTCAAAGTAGAATAATATTTTTTGAAATGTTTACAAATTAATTACAAATGAAAAGCAGAAATGTCTTGTCAATAAGTATTCAACCCTTTTGTTATGGTAAGCCTAAATAAGTTAAGGAGTAAACATTTGCTTAACAATTCACATAATAAGTTGATTGGACTCACTCTGTGTGCAATAATAGTGTTGAACATGATTTTTTTATGACTACCTCATCTTTGTACCCCACATATACAATTATCTGTAAGGTCCCTCAGTTGAGCAGTGAATGTCAAACACACATTAAACCATAAAGACCAGGGAGGTTTTCCAATGCCTCGCCAAGAGGCCTATTGGTAGATGGGTAGAAAAAAGTAGGTGTCGTTCCTAACTCAGTTGCTGGAGAGTAAGGACACTGCTCGGGGATTTCACCATGATGCCAATGGTGACTTTAAAACATTTTAATGGCTGTGATAGGAGAAAACTAAGGATGGATCCACAACATTGTAGTTACTCCACAATACTAACCTAATTGACAGAGTGAAAAGAAGGAAGCCTGTACAGAATACAACTATTCCAAAACATGCATCCTGTTTGCAACAAGGCACTAAAGTGATACTGCTAAAAATGTGGCAAAGCAATTAACTTTTTGTCCGGAATACAAAGTGTTATGTTTTGGGAAAATCCAATACAACACATTAATGAGTACCAGTCTCCATAATTTTCAAACATAGGGGTGGCTGCATCATGTTATGTGTATGCTTGTAATCGTTAAGGACTGGGGAGTTTTTCAGGATAAAAAAGAAACGGAATGGAGCTAAGCACAGGGAAAATCCTAGAGGAAAACCTGGTTCAGTCTGCTTTCCACCAGACACTGGGAGATGAATTCACCTTTCAGCAAGACAATAACCTAAAACACAAGGCCAAATCTACACTGGAGTTGCTTACCAAGAAGACGGTGAGTGACAGAGTTACAGTTTTGACTTAAATCTATAGCAAGATCTGAAAATGGTTGTCTAGCAATGATCAACAACCAATTTGACAGAACTTGAAGAATTTTGAAAACAATTATGTGCAAATTTTGCACAATCCAGGTATGGAAAGCTCTTAGAGACTTACCCAGAAAGAATCACAGCTGAAATGGCTGCAAAAGGTGATTCTAACATGTATTGACTCAGGGGGTTGAATACTTATGTAAATTAGATATTTCTGTATTTCATTTTCAATAAATTGGCTTTGTCATTGTGGAGTATTATGTGTAGATGGGGGAGAAAATATATTTAATCTATTTTGAATTCAGGCTGTAACACAACAAAATGTGGAATAAGTCAAGGGGTGTGAATACTTTCTGAAGGCACTGTAATGTTCCCTCTGCTTCTGATGTCTTAGTAAAAACCTCATATCATTGGTTAAAGTGCATCTTATATTTAACACCCCTAATTCCAATTTCCTTAATCAAGGAAGTACACTGACAGAACTGGCAACCACCGTACGCCATTTGGTGCATTTTCGTAATGTGAAGAGTCCGTCCAGATCCAGCGTTAATCCGATTCCGCACGCATCTAAAACTGAAGGGTACCCTTGTTTACCAACACTTTCAATAGAAATAGAGGGGTATACTACGACGCTAGCTAGATCTACTCAGGATTTTGTAAAGCTAGCTAGCTTCACTAAGCTTTATATTCCAGCTCAGGCTTCATCCATGTTACGACCATGCATTTAGATTCTTCAGCTGCTGCTAACTCCAGCCAGGTTTGTAACTGCGCTTGCATGTCGCACGTGGCTAGTCGAACGCAGAAATCTTCATTGATAAAATGCTGAAACTGCAATCCATCAGCAAGTCTGTGCCACATTTTAGGTTTCTGCTGAAATGAAAGAACTTATCCTGAAAATTCAGCAGGCGATGGTGTGAAATGGGTTATTAGAAGTGGTGTCTTTTATTACACAATTGTTAATGCTGTCTTTGTGTGCATGAGCACCTTTTCCCCCCACACCTATCGATAAAATTATTGTATTAAGTCATACGAAAATTGTACTGTGTGTGACGTTTCAAATTCTCACTACACATTACTAAATGTGTAGTGAGATACTGTAGGGTATTTGAATATTATTAACATAATAAAATATTTAACCAGCCGTCTTAAATGGTTTCAGAGAATGAAGGGGATGATGACACGCTCTTTGCGAGAGGGAGGGAATCTGATTTGATTGGTTCTCAACTCTCAGCTCAAGCACTTCATTTAGTATAAAGTGAAGTTAGCCTGCCCCAGAGCAGGTTAGAGCTAAAGTATTCGTTGCCATATACATTTACCTGGCTAAAAGGTGAGTCACCTTCGTGTCAACAGTTATCCAGAGTTGAACTCAGAATTGACCAAAGTTAGCTTGCTAACTCCTCTATCCCGCTTCGCAGTATACCCCTCAGGAGTCAAGACAAGTGGGGAAAACATAACAAATTCCAGAATGACTCACTTGCGCAATAGAGGTTGACATTTAAAAGTGTCTGGTGATTGATTTGGTGTATTTGTAATGATATCTATTGACAATTTACAATCTGCCAGGGTTTTAAAAGGTAAGGTATAACCGCTTGCAGTCTCTATACATAAATTCATTGAAAGTTCTCATATGATTCTATAACAACTCCTGTCATTGTACCTCCTTGCCTTATTCAAGGGGATCATACCATGATGATCCTGCATAAACAGTGCTTATAGAGTGTGATTGTTTTACAGGTACAGCACTTGGGAACCAGAGGACCACATACTGGACCCACGCCTGGTGCTGGCTTATGAAGAGAAGTGAGTAGTACTGAGAGTACTGTTAGTATGAATACTGCATACTACTTCTGCTCCAGCCATTGCAATTTCATATTCTCTGTGTCTTATCAGGGAGGAGAAGGACCGAGCCCTGGCATACCGCAGGAAAGGACTCAGACCACGGAGACTCGTCTTGCGGGTACAGCGCTTACCTTTCTCCTTGTTCAGAACATCCACTTTCTTAATCCATTTCTATGTCCCTTACATTAACATAGCAATTACACAAATTACAAAACCGAACTTAATATACTATTATCTTAACTTCTCTAGGGCCAGTGGGACGATTTCGTCCCACCTACGTAACAGCCAGTGAAATCCCGTGGCGTGTTATTCAAATACCTTAGAAATGCTATTACTTCAATTTCTCAAACATATGACTATTTTACACCATTTTAAAGACTCTCGTTAATCTAACCACACTGTCCGATTTCAAAAAGGCTTTACAACGAAAGCAAAACATTAGATTATGTCAGCAGAGTACCCAGCCAGAAATAATCAGACACCCATTTTTCAAGCTAGCATATAATGTCACAAAAACCCAGAAGACAGCTAAATGCAGCACTAACCTTTAATGATCTTCATCAGATGACAACCCTAGGACATTATGTTATACAATACATGCATGTTTTGTTCAATGAAGTTCATATTTATATCAAAAACCAGCTTTTTACATTAGCATGTGATGTTCAGAACTAGCATACCCCCCGCAAACTTCCGGTAAATTTACTTAAAATGTACTAAATTACTCACGATAAACGTTCACAAAAAGCATAACAATTATTTTAAGAATTATAGATACAGAACTCCTCTATGCACTCGATATGTCCGATTTTAAAATAGCTTTTCGGTGAAAGCACATTTTGCAATATTCTAAGTAGATAGCCCGGCATCACAGGGCTAGCTATTTAGACACCCAGCAAGTTTAGCCTTCACCAAACTCCGATTTACTATTAGAAAAGTTTGATTACCTTTGGTGTTCTTCGTCAGAATGCACTCCCAGGACTTCTACTTCAATAACAAATGTTGGTTTGGTCCCAAATAATCCATTGTTATATCCAAACAGCGGCGTTTTGTTCGTGCGTTCAAGACACTATCCGAAAGGGTAAAGAAGGGTGACGAGCACGGCGCATTTCGTGACAAAAAATTTCTAAATATTCCATTACCGTACTTCGAAGCATGTCAACCGCTGTTTAAAATCAATTTTTATGCCATTTTTCTCATAAAAAAGCGATAATATTCCGACCGGGAATCTGCGTTTAGGTAAAAAGACGAAAGAAAATAAAGCACGGGGTCGACTCGTGCACGCGCCTAAGCCCATTGTCCTCTGATCGGCCACTTGCCAAACGCGCAAATGTGTTTCAGCCTGGGGCTGCCTCGATATCATTCAGCTTTTTCCCGGGCTCTGAGAGCCAATGGGAGCCGTAGGAAGTGTCACGTTACAGCAAAGATCCTCAGTCTTCAATAAACAGAGACAAGAAGAACAAGATCTTGTCAGAGAGGGCACTTCCTGTAAGGAATCTTCTCAGGTTTTTGCCTGCCATATGAGTTCTGTTATACTCACAGACACCATTCAAACAGTTTTAGAAACTTTAGGGTGTTTTCTATCCAAAGCCAATAATTAAATGCATATTCTAGTTACTGAGCAGGAGTAGTAACCAGATTAAATCGGGTACGTTTTTTTATCCGGCCGTGTCAATACTGCCCCCTACCCCCAACAGGTTAAGCCTGCGTCACACGAAGCAATTTATGTGTCATCTCAAGCAACTTTGCTGATACATGAAGCAATTCAAACGCAATTGAAGTTGCATGCAACGTCCAATCTTATCATACATCACATCATGGTTGCATAAATTATTTGATCATCCAAATGTTTGCTAATTGTAACAACATCGATATACAGTGCATTCGGAAAGTATTCAGATCCCTTGACTTTTTCAACATTTTGTTAAGTTACAGCCTTATTCTAAAATGGATTAAATAAAAACATTTCCTAATCAATCTACACACATCCCCCCATAATGACAAAGCGAAAGCAGGTTTTTAGAAATGTTTGCAAATGTATTAAAAATAAAAAACAGATACCTTATTTACCTAATTCAGAACCTTTGCTATGAGACTAGACATTTTGCTCAGGTGCATCCTGTTTCCATTGATCATCTGTGAGATGTTTCTACAACTTGATTGGAGTGCACTTGTGGTAAATTCAATTGATTGGATATGATTTGGAAAGGCACACACCTGTCTATATTAGTTCCCACAGTTGGCAGTGCATGTCAGAGAAAAAACCAAGCCATGAGGTTGAAGGAATTGTCCGTAGAGCTCCGAGACAGGATTGTGTCGAGGCACAGTTCTGGGGAAGGGTACAAAAAAAAAGTCTGCAGCATTGAAGGTCCCCAAGAACACAGTGGCTTCCATTATTCTTAAATGGAAGAAGTTTGGAACCACCAAGACTCTTCCTAGAGCTGGCCACCTGGCCAAACTGAGCAATTGGGGGAGAAGGGCCTTGGTCAGGGAGGTGACCAAGAAGCCGATGGTCACTCTGACAGAGATCTAGAGTTCCTCTGTGGAGATGGGAGAACCATCCAGAAGGACAACTATCTCTGCAGCACTCCACCAATCAGGCCTTTATGGTAGAGTGGCCGGACGGAAGCCACTCCTCAGAAAATAGCTGTGCTGCGATGCTCCCCATCCAACCTGACAGAGCTTGAGGGGATCTGCAGAGAAGAATGGGAGAAACTCCTCTAATGCAGCTGTGCCAAGCTTGTAGCGTTTACCCAAGAAGACTCGAGGCTGTATTCGCTGCCAAAGGTGCTTCAACAAAGTACTGAGTAAAGGGTCTGAATACTTATGTAGATGTGATATTTCCAAAAACCTGTTTTTGCTTTGCCATTATGGTGTATTGTGTGTAGATTGATGAGGGAAAAAAACAATTTAATCAATTTTAGAATAACGCTGTAACGTAACAAAATGTGGAAAAAGTCAAGAGGTCTGAATACTTTCTGTATTTACTGTATATTTACAGCCCTCTTTTCCCCAATAAAACAAAATGTGCAGTGTTGATTCAAAGTCTCTGAGGTGACCAGGACATGAGTGTGTCCTAACAGGGTGAGGAGACAAAGTAGCCAGTGGTGGTTGTAGTTCTGGGGCCTGACCAGCTTGCACAATATCCTTCCTGTATGACTGACAGGGTATTGGGGCTGTGGGGGGGATCAGTTTCCATTTCTACAGTTCAGTATAGGCAGTCAGCAAATGCAGCTTGCATGCCAATAAGACCCATTGACTAACTGGACATAGCACAGCTCCAGACACATATACATTTGATCCATGGACATTGATGGACAGGTGGTGGGTTGCAGAGGAAGTGGAGCTGATTAAGCATGGTGCGCAAAGACCACTATCTCAGTCAATCCCCAGCCACCATAAACGATCACATACAGCAAGTTTTACCATCCAGGGGTGCCTCTTGTTTGCCATAAATGGCATATTTCCTTTATAGGTACAGTTGAAGTCGGAAGTTTACATACACTTAGGTTGGAGTCATTAAAACTCGTTTTTCAACCACTCCACACATTTCTTGTTAACAAACTATAGTTTTGGCAAGTCGGTTAGGACATCTACTTTGTGCATGACAAAAGTCATTTTTCCAATAATTATTTCACATATAATTCACTGTATCACAATTCCAGTGGGTGAGAAGTTTACATACACTAAGTTGACTGTGCCTTTAAACAGCTTGGAAAATTCCCGAAAATGATGTCATGGCTTTAGAAGCTTCTGATAGGCTAATTGACATCATTTGAGTCAATTGGAGGTGTGCCTGTGGATGTATTTCAAGGCCTACCTTCAAACTCAGTGCCTCTTTGCTTGACATCATGGGAAAATCAAAAGAAATCAGCCAAGACCTCAGACGAAAAAAATGGTAGACTTCCACAAGTCTGGTTCATCCTTGGGAACATTTTCCAAACGCCTGAAGGTACCACGTTCATCTGTACAAACAATAGTACGCAGGTATAAACACCATGGGACCACGCAGCTGTCATACCGCTCAGGAAGGAGACGCATTCTGTCTCCTAGAAATGAATGTACTTTGGTGCGAAAAGTGCAAATCAATCCCAGAACAACAGCAAAGGACATTGTGAAGATGCTAGAGGAAACGGGTACAAAGGTATCTATATCCACAGTAAAACGAGTCTTATATCGACATAACCTGAAAGGCCGATCAGCAATGAAGAAGCCACTGCTCCAAAACCGCCATAAAAAAGCCAGACTACGGTTTGCAACTGCACATGGGGACAAAGATCGTATTTTTTGGAGAAATGTCCTCTGGTCTGATGAAACAAAATATAGAAGTGTTTGGCCATAATGACCATCGTTATGTTTGGAGGAAAAATTGGGAGTCTTGCAAGCCGAAGAACACCATCCCAACCGTGAAGCACGGGGGTGGCAGCATCATGTTGTGGGGATGCTTTGCTGCAGGAGGGACTGGTGCCCATCACAAAATAGACGACATCATGAGGAAGGAAAATTATGTGGATATATTGAAGCAACATCTCAATACATCAGTCAGGAAGTTAAAGCTTGGTCGCAAATGGGTCCCCTCGACAATAGGTCTGCACCTAGATTCAACTGGCCTGGAATGTGCACTGCTGACAGTGAGCGCAGGTGTGTGTGTGTGTGCCCACAGATGTGTCCGTGATGCAACTTGGTGCATGGCCAGTGAGCGGACTTCGTCCTGGCGATTGACGTACGCGATCGAGGTTGAGTTGTCAGAATGAATCAGAACGTGATTCGTTCCGACAATGAATTTTGCCTCTATCCTGGGGGCAAAATGTAATAGAGCCAGCCGTATCACTTCCAGCTCCAAAACATCTATATGAAGATTTGTGTTCTTCCCACTGACCGTTCGTTTTGCGTCCGTCGTAAACTGCCCCCCATCCCTTCAGGGAGGTGTCGGTCTTTATGACAACCTGCAAGACTACTGGACCCAGCTGGACCCCAGCTGAGAGTATCCTTGGGCTTTGCCAGAAGGATAGGCTGTGGCGACATTGCCACGTAATGGTTATCATTCGATAACGGTCTCAGTTCGTATGAATGTGTTGGCTTATAAACCATTGTTGGTTAGGTCTCATGCGTAATAAGCCAAGTGGTAAGACTGCTGATGCCACAACCATCAGCCCCTGTAAAACCATAACCTGGTGAGCCCTGACAGTACGGCTCCGGTGGAGTGGGCGTGCTGCAGTCAGAATGCACCTCTGTCTGGTGACTATTAGGCCTGAGCGCATAGAGTTCAGTTCCAAGCCTAAGAAGCTTGTATGTTGACGAAGAGTGAGACAACTCTTTTCACAGTTTATCAGGAAACCCAGATTGTGGATATGATTTATCACTATCCTGGTGTGTGTCTCGACCAATTCTCTCGACTTCGCTATTATAAGACAGTTGTCTAGATAGACAGGATACGGATATTGTGCTGTCTGACTACTTTGAATAGACGGCGGTGTGTTAACATGCGAAAAGGTAGTTTTCGTAATGATTTGTTCAACACCCTCAAATCTAAGATCAGTCTCATGCCACTGTCTTTCTTTGGCAATCGAAAATATCTCTGATAATGACCTGTATTTTTTGTCTGCTTCCATAACTGGGCGAATAGCTCCTTTTCCTACAAGGGAGGTTATTTCCTG
Organism: Salmo salar; assembly: GCF_965601325.2. Lineage (NCBI taxonomy): Eukaryota > Metazoa > Chordata > Actinopteri > Salmoniformes > Salmonidae > Salmo > Salmo salar. Next base: position 38,992,597 of record NC_138296.1, on the reverse strand, counting down.
TTCTAGAATAGGGGCCACTTGAGCTTAAACTGTTGTGGGCTTGACACCAGCAAACTGCAACGCGTAACCCTTCCAAATTGTATTCAATACCCAAGGGGGAGGTGCACATGCGTGTTTCCATACACTCAGTCTGCTGGACAGATCTGCTCTTTCTATTAGAGAGAGTAGGGCTGTCGTTTGATTTGGAATAGCTAACTGGGCTACAGGCAGAGGCTGCTGTGCAGTTTGACGATTTATATTTTTAACTGTTTAGCCAAGTCACAGGCAGGGCTGCTGCATGACTGGAATTAAACTGTGTGTCTCAGTGAAACCTAACTGTCCCAGCCTTATGTTTTGCCTTGTGCTTATGGAATCTTTGTCTAAGGCCATGACGCTCATAAGAACGAGTGGACAGGAGAATGGGTGGGAGACACAGGAGTGTGTACACTTAGTGTGCGCCGAAGGGATGTGTGGAAGTGTGTGTCTTGTGTGACCATATACCGGGCGGCTTTTGCTGGCAGTGGGCAATCTGTAGCTAGTCTTCTCTTTCGTGTTGCTACCAGGCGTGGAGCAGGATTCTCTGACTGTAGGATACAACACAAAGTCCCTCACAGGAAGGCTCTCAGGCCCTTAGCGGTCTCTTCACTCTGTACGCCTGGGCAATGTGCTGTTGCTGAGGGCGGAAAGGATTGCGATTCCAGCCTCCTCACACCAGCGTGGGACACCTCAGGTGACTGAGTGGGTCTGTCCTGGGCCCGGGAAGCACTCGCAGAGCAATGGCGAGCCTCCCCTGTCTTGGCAAGGCTAGTTGGGATGGGGCAGGGAAAGGAGCTGGTTAAGTGTGCCTTGAATTCTAAATAAATCACAGACAGTGTCACCAGCAAAGCACCATCACACCACCTTCTCCATGCTTCACAGTGGGCACCACACATGCGGAGATCATCCATTCACCTACTCTGCGTCTCACAAAGTCACAGCGGTTGGAACAAAAAATCTCAAATTTGGACTCATCAGGCCAAAGGACAGATTTCCACCGGTCTAATGTCCATTGCTAGTGTTTCTTGACCCAAGCAAGTCTCTTCTTATTATTGGTGTCCTTTAGTAGTGGTTTCTTTGCAGCAATTCACCGATGAAGGCCTGATTCACGCAGTCTCTTCTGAACAGTTGGTGTTGAGATGTGTCTGTTATTTGAAACATTTATTTGGGCTGCAATCTGAGGTGCAGTTAACTCTAATGAACTTATCCTCTGCAGCAGGGATAACTCTGGGTCTTCCTTTCCTGTGGCAGTCCTCATGAGAGCCAGTTTCATCATAGCGCTTGATGGTTTTTGCAATTGCACTTTAAGAAACTTTCAAAGTTCTTGAAATTTTCCGCATTGACTGACCTTCATGTCTTAAAGTAATGATGGAATGTCATTTCTGCTTGCTTATTTGAGCTGTTCTTGACATAAAATGGACTTGGTCTTTTAGCAAATAGGGCTATCTTATATATATCACCCCTATCTTGTCACAGCACAACTGATTGTAAAGAAATTCCATAAATTAACTTTTAACAAGGCACACCTGTTAATTGAAATGCATGAAGCTGGTTGAGAGAATGCCCAGAGTGTGCAAAGCTGTCATCAAGGCAGGTGGCTACTTTGAAGAATCTCAAATATAAAATATATTTGAATTTGTTTAACACTTTTTTGTTTACTATATGATTCCATATGAGTAGGTGTGTCCAAACTTTTGACTGGTACTGTATGTTCTTCGCCGCTTGGTCGAAGTTGTATGCCGTCTGAAATTGAGCAGTTTAGACGAAAAATAAGTATAGATGAATTTACAGATGATAAGAATGGTGGCTTTGATAAACAGCAGTTTCTGAATAAAGCAAGAGTGACACTCTCCGGCAGGGCAGTGCGTATTATACCCTCTGGGGAGGGACCAATCACTGCCTGCAGTGGCCAAGACGGGACTTGGGTGGTTTCATAGTTAAAAATGATTCAGTGGTGCTGTCTTACTACTTATAGCATAGTAAGAACTCGATTTCAAGATTAAGTAAAACTCAAACTGTTTTAAAGTCACCATTGGCCTCATGGTGAAATCCCTGAGTGGTTTCCTTCCTCTTCGGCAACTGAGTTAGGAAGGATTACTCTATATTTGTAGTGACTCGGTGTGTTGATACACCATCCACGATCTTTACCCATCTACCAATAGGTGCCCTTCTTTGCGAGGCATTGGAAAACCCCAATGGTCTTTGTGGTTGAATCTGTGTTTGAAATTGGATTTGGAGTCAAATGTTTTTTTTTGTATGTAGGGCAGACAATTGTCTGCTCATATTCCAAATTTTGGCAATATCAGAGCTTGCAATATTGGGTTAAATGAGCTTATGTGGCCCAGCACCCCTCCAGCCAGGCATTATTCTGTCCTGTTTGAGTTTAGGGGGTGTCCCAATATCTATAAATGTAACTACTTTTGCAGTAAAATATTTTTACACAACCATCCATTTCTTATACAGTGCCTTCAAATAGTATTAAGATCCTTTGACTTTTTCCACATTTTGTTACGTTCCAGCCTTTTTCTAAAATTGATTAAATCGTTTTTTTCCCTCATCAATCTACACACATTACCCCATAATGACAAAGCAAAAATAGTTTTTTAGACATTTTTTCTAATAAAAAAATTGTATTCAGACCCTGTACTCAGTACTCAGTACATTTGGCAGCGATTACAGCCTCGAGTCTTCTTGGATATGACACTACAAGCTTGTCACACCTATATCACACCTATATTTCTGGTTCACCAACTACTTCTCAGACAGAGTTCAGTATGTCAAATCGGAGGGCCTGTTGTCCGGACCTCTGGCAGTCTCTATGGGGGTGCCACAGTGTTCAATTCTCAGGCTGACTCTTTTCTCTGTATACATCAATGATGTCGCTCTTACTGCTGGTGATTCTCTGATCCACCTCTATGCAGACGACACCATTCTGTATACTTTTGGCCCTTCTTTGGACACTGTGTTAACAAACCTCCAGACGAGCTTCAATGCCATACAACTCTCCTTCTGTGGCCTCCAACTGCTCTTAAATGCAAGTAAAACTAAATGCATGCTCTTCAACCAATCGCTGCCAGCACCTGCCCGCCCGTCTAGCATCTCTACTCTGGACGGATCTGACTGAGAATATGTGGACAACTACAAATACCTAGGTGTCTGGTTAGACTGTAAAGTCTCCTTCCAGACTCACATCAAGCATCTACAATCCAAAATTAAATCTAGAATTGGCTTCCTATTTCGCAACAAAGCATCCTTCACTCATGCTGCCAAACATACCCTCGTAAAACTGACTATCCTACCGATCCTTGACTTCACATTTACAAAATAGCCTCCAACACTCTACTCAGCAAATTGGATGCAGTCTATCACAGTGCCATCCGTTTTGTCACCAAAGCTTTATATACTACCCACCACTGTGACCTGTATGCTCTCGTTAGCTGGCCCTCGCTTCATATTCGTCGCCAAACCCACTGGCTCCAGGTCATCTATAAGTCTTTGCTAGGTAAAGCCCCGCCTAATCTCAGCTCACTGGTCACCATAGCAGCACCCACCCGTAGCACGTGCTCCAGCAGGTGTATTTCACTGGTCACCCCCAAAGCCAACTCTTCCTTTGGCTGCCTTTCCTTTCAGTTCTCTGCTGCCAATGACTGGAACGAATTGCAAAAATCACTGAAGCTGGAGGCTCATATCCTCCTCACTAACTTTAAGAATCAGCTGTCAGAGCAGCTTACAGATCATTGCACCTGTACATAGCCCATCTGTAAATATCCCACCCAACTACCTCATCCCCATATTGTATTTTTTATTTTTTTTTGCTCCTTTGCACCCCAGTATCTCTACTTGCACATTCATCTTCTACTCATCTATCACTCCAGTGTTTAATTGCTAAATTGTAATTATTTTGCCACTATGGCCTATTTATTGCCTTACCTCACTAATCTTACTTCATTTGCACACACTGTATATAGACTTTTCTATTGTGTTATTGACTGTATGTTTGTTTATTCCATGTGTAACTCTGTATTGTTTGTGTCGCACTGCTTTGCTTTATCTTGGCCAGGTCGCAGTTGTAAATGAGAACTTGTTCTCAACTGGCCTATCTGGTTAAATAAAGGTTAAATAAAATAAAATAATTGGGGGAGTTTCTCCCATTCTTCTCTGCAGATCCTCTCAAGCTCTGTCTGGTTGGATAGGGAGCGTCGCTACACAGCTATTTTCAGGTCTCTCCAGAGATGTTCGATCGGGTTCAAGTCCGGGCTCTGGCTGAGACATTGAGACTTGTCCCGAAGCCAATACTGGGTTGTTTTGGCTGTGTGCTTTAGGTCGTTGTCCTGTTGGAAGATGAACCTTCGCCCAAGTCTGAGGTCCTGACCGCTCTGTTTTCATCGTGCCAGGTGTTGTCCAGACGGGATGCTTGGCATTCAGGCCAAAGAGTTCAATCTTGGTTTCATCAGACCAGAGAATCTTGTTTCCCATGGTCTAAGAGTCTTTTGGCAAACTTCAAGAGGGCTGTCATGTGCCTTTTACTGAGGATGGTTGTCCTTCCGAAAGGTTCTCCCATCTCCACAGAGTAACTCTAGAGCTCTGTCAGAGTAACCATCGGCTTCTTGGTCACCTTTCTGACCAAGGACCTTCTCCCCCGATTGCTCAGTTTGCCCGGGCGGCCAGCTCTAGAAAGAGTCTTGGTGGTTCTAAACTTCTTCCATCCACTGTTCTTGGGGACCTTCAATTTTGGTACCCTTCCCCAGATCTGTTCCTCGACACAACCCTGTCTCAGAACTCTACGGACAATTCCTTCGACCTCATGGCTTGGTTTTTTCTCTACATGCACTGTCAACTGTGGGACCTTTATATAGACAGGTGTGTTCCTTTCCAAATCATGTCCAATCAATTGAATTTACCACAGGTGGACTCCAATGACGTTGTAAAAACATCTCAAGGACGATCAATAGAAACAGGATGCACCTGAGCTCAATTTCGAGTCTGATAGCAATGGGTCTGAATACTTATGTAAATAAGGTATTTGTTTATTTTTAATACATTTGCAAACATTTCTAAAAAACCTTTTTTCGCTTTGTCATTATTGGGTATTGTGTGTAGATTGCTGAGGATTTGTTTTCTTTAATCCATTTTAGAATAAGGCTGTAACAAAATGTGGAAGAAGTCAAGGGGTCTGAGTACTTATCGACGGCACTGTATGGGAGACCTTAGAGATATGGAAAAACATGGTTGTGCTTTGTTATACCTCGGGTAGCGGTATCTCAAAGACTAAAGCCCTTTTTGAAGATTGGCTATTAGCGTACTGGGTCTGAACGGAACGATATGACCACTCATGTAAACATTTTTCAGCGCCCTGATTGGACATTGCATACAGTCAGTTGTGTGACATAGAAATCAAGCCTATCTCTTGCGTTGCAACTAAGTTGCAGGCAATTTTTGTGGTGACACACTGAGCATCACTGATGCCACTTTGTTTCAATCAACAGAAATTGCGTCCAGATTGCTACGTGTGACATCGGCTTTAGTCTTCTCTTCTCCTACAGAATATCTATGCCATGGACCTCCGTAGTGCACACAAAGTCCCAGATACCCCTCGTCTGCGCCTCTCCCTTACCCGCTCCATGGGCTCCGAGCTGGACCAGGGCAGTCTGCCATACAGGGCGGGGGAGGGAGGGAGTGTCTACCGCCGCCTGGCAAGACGCAAGAACAAGCAGAGGGTGTCCAAACCTGTGTCTGACAACAATTCCCTTCAACCACTGACCCGCATACAGGACCCCATGGAGCATGAATGGCAAGGCGCAGAGGAGAGACCGGAATCAGACACACGTGAAAACAGTCTATTCAGTTTGTTTTCTATCAAACATTTCATGAAATATTTGATCATCTATTTTTTATCTCGGTTTGAAGGTCAGGATTGGTCCTATTTGTGGTATATTGATCTCATTTCCTGTCTCTTTCTCTCTTAAGGGCATAGCCGGTCAGAGTGCAGCTCTCCCATGATGGAGCAGGAGGTGGAGTCGTCGACTGACAGAGTGGAGAGTTGTGGTTCCGCACTGGGCTCTGGAGATGAGACATTGGGGGGTGGGGCCTTGTTGAGGGTGACAGGGGCAGGGTACAGGTCAGAGGGTGGGACCTCTGAAACTGGACAGGAACAAATGGATAGGACTGACCAATCAGAGAGCTGTGTTTCTGCAGAGGGACCAAAATACCTTAACATTAGCAATAGGTTAGTGAACAGTGGCACAGAAGTGGAATTGGGGACAGATACTTTGATTGACAAGGTAGAAAGGTTAGGCACAGCTAATGTTATTGAGAGGGTAGAGGGGTTGGGGACAGATTATTTTATTGACAAGGTAGAGATGGGGACACATATTCTGATTGACGGGGATAGCACTTCAATGGTGGATGTTGGAGATGAAACCGTGGCTGATGGTTCAGTGGTCTGTACCGATGTTGAGGTTGCAGAGGAAGTGGTGGAGAATGACACAAAACAGCAAGGTGAAGAGGTTGTGACACAGTGTCCAGACAGTAGTGGCGCAGAAGTGAATCCTGGCAAAGTGATTGTGACCAATGTGACTATCAACTCTTTGACCGTAACTTTCAAAGAGGCCTTGGCAGCTGAAGGGTTTTTTAAGGGCTGAATGACAGAGTTCTGAGAGAGGATTAGAGAACATGTGAGGTTATACATGAAATGCAGCCCATATGTTGAATTTACCACTTAGGAACATGTTTAGATAAACAACCACAATATCATGTGTCATTATAGATGTTTACAAAGCCTCAGAGTAAATTGATACCAATTACTAGGGTTTTGGTGAGGTATTGTACCTTAGAGAATTGGGTGGTAATTGTCACATTGTGTTTGGTTCTGGAAAGATTAGTAAGAGATGAGGAAAGATGGATGAGGGAGAGAGCAGTTGACTCCTGAATGTCATATTTATAACATTACTACTTCTCCAACGTCTCTTATTCCAGGAGGCTCATTTCGGTGGCTCTTTTTTCTAACGCTTTTGTATTAAGTCGTCTGTCTTCCTCAGTATTAACAGTAAGTTCTGCATGTCCCGTATGTCATGCACACCCTTGTCTCCATTCAATTTTTTTTGTTTGATTTCTATAACAAAGAAATAGAAAGGAGATGGAATGCCTGGAGGGATAGAAGTTTAAGCATTTCAAGATGAAGGCTGGCTGCGTTGAAGTATTGTTTCCTTTATTTTACTTCTCAAATTAAGAGCCTACCTGATTCTATTTTTGTATTACCATTTGATAGTCCACCCCTCGCTAAGCCTTTGTGCATTTCTAAAGAGGGGATATCAGTTTACACCACTCATTCCTAAATGTGTTTTAGGTCTCATTTCAGTTAGTCCTTTTTCTAACGCATTTGTATAAAGTCAACTGTCTTCCTCAGTATTTACAGTAAGTTCTGCATGTCCTGTCAATCACGCACAGCCTTGTCCTTCATTACATTCAATGTTTATTTCTATGACAAAAATAGAAAGTAAAGAAGGAATTCCTGGAAGGATAGAAGTTCAGCATTTCAAGATGAAGGCTGGCTACGTTAAAGTATTGTTTTTACTTCCAGGTAAAAAAGGCATATTCTTGTATTACCAATTGATAGTCCACCCCTCTCACTAAGCCTTTGTGCATGTCTAAAGAGGAAATCAGTTTACACCATTGTTGCAGTAGGAAATGTGCAAACGTTCTCGGTTGTATTTATCGCATGTCACATGTAAAAGCTAAATTAAATGTCACGTGTTGAAAAATGTATCTTTGGTCACAATGACATGTCAAATGTCTTCTCTATACCATATGCCTAGAAATATATAGTGTAAAATCTACGTGTTTGAGATTCATATAACAGGATGGATATTACCTCAACATTTTGGCATGGAATAAAACATGTTAGCAGTAACAGAAGTGTCCTCGCTGGTCCATTTTAGTAGCCGTTTTGGAAATGCATTTGCAGCAACTTGTGCCTCCTTTTATCACCACTAAGGGTCAGTCTCCTCAGGGAACCATGTATTTAGGTCGATCCCCCCACCCCCCAAAAATAAAAACCACTCATTTGACTAGCTACAAGCAAAAATATTCAGCACATTTTTCATTTTATTATAAAAAAAAAAAACAGTATTTGAGTCCACAGTTCTTTGTACAGTAAAAAATATTAAATTAAACTCTCAAAGTTCTGAGCAGAAAGATAAATTGGGGTTGGGAGGGACAGCAATTATTCTGGGGCAGGAGAAGGGGACCAGTGCATTGGGCTCAAGTCCAGAGGGAAAAGTAAGGGTGAGGAAGAGAGCGACTGGTCACGTCTCTCCCCTTCCTCAGTTCTATGCAGCACAGTTCATTTGGATCCATTCCCTCTGTTTTACAAGAACAGTAATGTCCTATACACTGGCAGACCCCCCCCCCCCCCCCCCCCCCAATACCTCATGTACTCTAAACTTTACAGGCATATAGGTATGTGCCCCCCCCACCTCCAATACTGTCTACAGGAGTGCTCACACATTCGAGGGTGAGGGAGGGCATGTGTGTTCAGTGAGAGGGCTGGCCCTTCCAGTATTGATGTCCAATGGTTAGGCATTTCAAATGTAGTCGCCATTGGCCACTGAAACTTGCAGCAGGCCCTCAACCACAAACACTCATTTTATTCCAGATTGAAAGCCCAACCCAGACATCAGTGAAATGAAATAACCCACCCCCATTTCAATAACAAAAATATATTCTATGTGAATTGTAGCAGTCTTAGGGTATATGCCAACAAACCGCCAAAAAACGAAAATAAATAAAGTAAACCCAAACTTTTAAAAGAAAGATATGCATGATGTTTGGATTTATAATAATATTAATCCAAATCACTCTGCTAAACTGATAAGACTGATTTATGGAGAAATTAGAATAAGTCCATTGCATTAAATTATTTGCGCTTACATTTTTCAAAATTTTTAAAATCTTAAACATTTCTTAAAAAGGCAAATACTCCCAAACCCCAAAAATATTACCTGCGTCGTATTCTCTAAGGGAGATACCATCCCCCTATTTGTACACAATTGGCAAAAAATATATTAACAGCAATAACTTACCATTCATTTATTAATCGACGTGATGATTTATAGTTGCATCTCCCATAGGAAGTTCACTTCAATGTATTTTTTATTGAAAACATTAAATAATATTAATAGTAAAAAAAGAAAAGAAAGGCTAACTGTCCCAGGTGCAGTCCCGAAAGCACAGCGAGGCTACATGTCTAAAGTGTTATGATTAATGTTCTGCCCAAGGTCCTGGCTGTTCCCAGACAGCATGTCAGGTCCTCCAGGCCCATGGAGACCACTCATCCCACTGAGTTGAGACAGCATGGCATTCTGGTCTGGCCCAAACTGGTCCATTGAGTTCTGCTGCTGAGGCGGCTGTTGAGAGGGGACCACCATACCAGGGTGGTGCTGGGTTAGCTGGCCTGGGTGCGGGGAGCCCGTCTGGGTCTGTGGGGAGATATGATGAGGGGAAGGCTGGGGCTGCATGCGCGGGGAGGGGCTAGAGTGTGATGGCTGGGACTGGGGTCGCGGGGAGGGCTGGGGCGAGCGCACTTGGTTGCTGAGGGACGTGGACAGCGTCTGGCCCTGCAGGTGAGGGGACTGGGCCATCTGCTGCTGGGGGCTCATGGGGCTGCTGTGCTGGGCCGGAGAGCCCCCACCCAGGTGCTGCTGCTGTTGAAGCAGCCTCTGGTGCAGTGCCTGCTGGAGCAGAGCCTGGGAGGACTGTGGCTGGGGGGTGCCCTGCGGGGGCTGCTGTGGGGGGCCGCCTACTCCAGTACCCGGACCCCCCTCAGCCCCCTGGTGGCCCACCATGGCATTCTGGTGTTGTTGCTGCTGCATCTGGAGTTGGTGCTGATGCTGGAGCCTCTGCTGGAGCACTGCAGCAGCTTGCTGCTGGGCCACCGTGCTGGGGTAACCCTGCTGCTGCTGCCCTGGCTGGGCTCCAGGCTGCTGCTGCAGTCCAGACTGGCCCTGACCAGGCTGCTGGGGGGCCATGCCCGGCTGGCCCATGTAGCCCTGCTGTTGGAACTGGGTATGGTTCCCAATCTGTTGCTGCTGCTGTTGCTGTTGTAGTTGGAGATGCCTCCTCATAAGGAGCTCTCTGAACTGGGGGTTTATGTTGGCCATGTTAGGTGCCTGCTGGCCTGGCATCCCTCCTTGCTGATGCTGCTGCTGTTGATGCTGCTGAAGTGCTGCCACCTGTTGCTGCTGCAAACTACTAAGCATAGGACGCTGCTGCTGCGGTTGTTGCTGCTGCTGTACTTGCTGTAGCTGGGTCATGGTGGGCATGTTGACTCCCTGACCCATGTGCATACCTGGCTGACTAGCCACAGCATTCACATTGACCTGTTGGCCACCCATACCTCCTGGAACTCTGCCTGGACCTGGCCCGCCAGGGGCTCCCGGGGGTCCTGGGCCCCCCTTATACTTGGAGGCTCTCTGCTTGATAAAGGCAGCCATTAGCTGAGGGTTTGAGCGGAGGATGTTGAGCACCTGCTGTTGCTGCTCGGGTGAGCTGGGGGAGCGAAGGGTACGCAGCAGTTCCTGAAGGGCAGCCTGCGGGAGGTTCCCACCCCCAGCTGCACCACCTTGCTGCACCATACCAATCAACCCACCAGGTCCCTGAGCCTGCTGCCGCTGTTGCATTTGCTGCGGTTGTTGCTGCTGAGGCGCCACCATGCCTGGATGTCCCATCATGGCTTGTCTCTGCTGGGGTGGCATTCCCTGGCCAGCCCACTGTTGCTGGGGGTTCTGAAGCGGGGGACCAACCCTCTGCTGCTGCACCTGTGGAGGCAGCTGACCCTGGGGATTAGGCTGCTGCTGCATGGGGCTGGGGCCAGGGCCCACCATCATACCTGGAGGACCCTGCTGCTGCTGTTGTTGCTGCTCCATGTGAGCCCTGGCAGCAGCCTGAGCTGCCTGAGCATGGGGAGGCAGCCCCTGGGCCCCCACCATGCCCACCCCAGGGTGGGCCATGCCCATCTGGCCCTGGGGCTGTTGGTGGTGAGGGTGCGGAGGCATCATGCCAGCTGCCTGCGCCGCCTGCCTCTGCAGGGCCATCTTCCTTTGGGCGTCTGCCACTTGTTGAATCTTCATGGCGATCTCCACAGCTGCTGGAGGAGGCCCTGAAGGAGGTTGCTGCTGCTGCTGGGGCATAGAAGGCTGGCCAGGGTTGGGCTGCTGTTGAGGTGGTTGCTGCTGAGGTGGTGTGGCTGGTCCCAGGCCCGGTTTGCCTTGGGACTGAGGGTGCGGTGAGGAGCCTGGAGGCCTGTTGGTGTAAGGGGGCAGGCTGTTGGGGTGTTGCTGGAGCTGTTGGGGGTTTGAGGCCTGGGACTGCTGCTGGACCTGAGGAACCATCTGCTGTTGCTGGGGGGAGTTCATCATCCCCCCTCCAGGCATCTGCTGGAACTGGTGGTGAAGCTGGTGGTGCTGCTGAGGCATCCCACCTTGCTGCTGCTGCAAAGTTCCTCCACCACCCATCCCTGGCTGGGGCCCAGGAGGTATGTTGGGCTGGGTGGGTGTCTGTGGTGTTGGGGGCTGGGTGCCTCCTGATGTGGGTGTACTGGGGGCTGTGGTGCCATTGTTACCTGGTGATGGCAGCCCCCCAGGAGGTCCTCCTCCACCGCAGGCAGGCTGGCCCACCCTCTGCATGCTGGCCATCCTTCTCCGAAGCATCTGAGCCTGCTGGAGGCGGTGCTGGAGTTGCTGCTGGCGGAGCTTGTGCTTGATGTTGAGGCAGAAGGGTACGGGGCACTTGTTCTCCTGGCAGTGCTTGGCGTGGTAGCAGCACAGGGCGATGAGTTGCTTGCAAATGGGGCAGCCACCGTTGGTCTTGCGCTTGCATCCCTTGGTGTGCTGTACCACACGCTTCATCTTCTGGCAGGACGGCAGGGAGCAGTTGGCATTGCGGCATTGGCAGGCGTGGACCAGGGACTGGATGCAGCGCTGAATGCTGAGGCGGCGGGAGTCCCCGGGGCTCTGAGTGGCAGCGGCCGCGGCGTTGTTGCTCTCGTCGTCCAGGCCCAGGCCCAGCTTCTCCATCTTGTGTTCATGGCCCTTAGTGTTATAGCAGGTGATACACAGGTCGTAGTCCTCGCAGACGGTGCAGTGGAAGCGTGTCTCCACGCTTGCCTTGCACTCGTTGCAGGTGTAGACGAAGCGGTCCTGGCTCTGATTGTGTAGCTCCACCAGCATGCACATGGAGCTCCACTTGGCTCTCCTCAGGGAGGAGAACTCCAGGTGCTTGTCCCGGGCCAGCGTCAGGAAGGCGTCACGCCCATCCATCAGGTCGCAGGCCATTAGGGGGTCCGGGTCCGTGATGGGGGGCAGGGAGTTGGCAGTGGGGCCGGCAATGAGACGGATCACAAAGAACACCTGCAGGAGGCAGATAAAGGATGAGCACTGGGACTGAGAGTATGTGTGTGTGTGTCTTTATTTAGAAGATGGCGACAGCATCAAATACCTCCTTGTGTTTCTCCATACAAGCGTAGAGCTTCTGGGAGAGGTCATTGGACACACTGGGCATCCCTGGTTTCTTCTTATTGGCTCGGATCAGGCTGCTGTTCTTGTTCTTGCTCGTCTTCTTACTGTTCTTCTTTTTGGCATTCTTGCTGTCACTTTTCGGGGCCTGTGTGTGGAGAAAACCAGATTTAAAATCGACTCCAATACATTCCATTAAAGCACTGAATCTGAAGCAGCCTCAAAATTGACCCAATTAGCAATGGTTCAGTATCTATCCTCGAAGCAATACTTTTTAACAACAGCTACTCCCATCATGTTATTAGAGGACCAACAACCAATATCCCACACCCCAGATCCTGTAACATATCCACAAAAACACTCCTCTCTCCTGTTGTATTGAAGTCCTTACACTCACATCTACGCTCTCGCTGGAGGTGCTGTTCTCCTCCCTCTTCCTCTCCTCCTCCTCCTGCTCCAGCTCCTTGATGCTCTCCTCCAGCACGTTGGGCCAGAAGTCCCCCTCAAAGTATGGTAGCTCGTTGGCACTGGTGAGACGGTCCTCTGTGGCCTGCTTGAAGACATCCTGAAACAGAGCATGAATAAGATATGTCAAGAGGGGGGGGACTCCATGCATACAATTACCTCATAGAAGAAAGCAGTTGGATTTGCCTGGCACAGCCTGTGCAATGTCTGACAAAACAAAAATGATTGTAGTCACCTTGTAGTCATGCACAATGCGCTCAGCTACGGCCTTGTCCAGCATCTTCTTGTACCACTCCTGTAGGCGCTTGGGCTTGGGGATCTTCTGGTCCACAGGATGACAGTGGAAGATGTAGTCGTCCCCTTCACTTGGGGGACAAGCCCAGATGTGCCCTGTTGTAAACCTGCCATGGGAGAGGAAGGGTTGAAGAATCAGACCAGCAAAGTAGAATGAAATCTGCAACAGACCCTTTAGTACATATCATTACACTATGTTTAGAGTGATGAGGTCAAGTCGTGTTCTCAGGAATCTTTACCCACTAATAGGTTGAGCTTAGTAAAAAAAAGGGCCTCGTCTCTTACCCCAACTTCTTGACGTACTCCAGGTACCCTATGAGTATCTCATGGTAGACGCCTGTGCGGAGGTGTCGAGGTTGGAAGAAGTGCACGCTGTCCAGGTAAGAGATATACACGCGTCTCTGGTTGGGCGGAGGGCTGTCTGAACCGTACTCCTGCACATGCATGCCGAAGAAGCAGACGTCAGCCCCGTCTATGTCCTCGAACGCAAACAGCGCCTTCGTCCTGTAGGGAAAGGACTCGGACATCTCCCCGGTGTCCACAAACCTGTATCAGTTAAAAGGAGAGCGTAAGTAGACACACCCACACAAACACTGTATAGGCGCTGTCCCACGAGAACAGATAACATTAGGATAAGTCTCAACTCTAGTCCACAAATGGGACTAATTGAAAGCCCACATGAACCTTGAGTCCATTGACACTAGGATGAATTTGACATCTTCCTTGGTAGTCTATATTTGACTCCATATTAAAGAATCACTACCCCACTGTGCCCTCAAGACTCTCACCTGGACTTCATGCCTGGCTTGACCTCCACCACCTTGTCGGAGACATGGACCACACGGATAGTGACATCACCAGACTCTGGATGGTTCTGCCGCCTGAGGTAGTCATTCACTCGCCCCTCTAGGAAGCTGCCCAACTTAGTTTGGGGGAGCCCTGTGAAAATTAAGTATGGAAATAGAATAGAATGTGAGAGGGTGGGAGAAATAGAGGAGGAACGATGGAGGACAGAAGGAAGAGAGGAAATGGGTGATAGCAATTAGAGGAAAGGTTACATGGTTTCAGTAAAAGCCAACCCAGTCTGGGGGGGATGTTATGTCTGTTTAGTATCTCAGCAGAGAACTTCACTGGTGATATTAAAGACGGAAGAACCACTGGGCTCTAATCTGACAGTTAAAAAAAATGTTTTAATAAAAAGGGCAAGTCAGAAGCATAAATTCAACCACTGACTGCTTGTATAGTGTTTCAGAGTACTCTGGAGTCAGTCTGAGGCACTTTGTCAATCAATGTCTAAAATGCCCTGATAGCGTTGTCAATTTGGCAACTAACAGCATATCTGAGACTTGGACTAATCCTCTGAACACTCAATAAATCAGAAGAGATGACAAGGTGTAAACTGGATCTGACACCATACAAGGACATTTCCCCCTCTTCCATTCAAGACATATTTCATTGAGATCCTTGAATGAGTCAAGGCCAGTTGGTCCTATTAATGCGCACTCCCGCTCGCCTAACTGTGGCTCCCTAAAAACTCTGCCTTCATTGAGGGTGTGGAGAATGGGATGGGGGAGGTAAGAATTTCCACACGTGGAAGGATTGTAGGCACGCAAAAACTGGACAACTGTCAAAAAGTTGGGGGGAAAGCGTGAGTATCGATGCCATCGCAAACTGAATTTTTTTAACCCAAAATATGATTTCAACTAGATTTCTGGACAGTGGACACCCACTGAGGAAAAAAAGATTTGTGAAAGGACATAAGGCTCCAACAAGATAAAAAAAAAGAAAAGTCCATGACTGCCTCGGTGACCCACAAACCTTAAAAACAGCAAACTATAAACCGAGAACCCCTAAATAACCATGTTTTTGCCATGGCCTTCAGTGTGTACAGGCCTGGGATAAGAGTGAACTCGAACCACAAAGCTGCAGCAGACTGGCAGCGGCAACTATTGTCTGAGGACTGGCTTCTGAAATAAAAAAATAGGGTTGGTTACATATAACATTTTCATTGGGGAGGGAGGGGGAGATACAAAAGGGTTGGGTCATGTAAAAAAGCGGAATGGAAAAAGGTAGAATGTGTGTTAACTGGAACACTCGTCCTCTCGAGTAGTGTATCAGGGCGTAGGGAATTAAACCAGACTGCCTCAGAGGAAAGAAGAAAATTATTTGGAAAAAACAGTGCATCAAATCATAAATTTAAACAAAGATTTGAAGGGGGAAAAAGTCAATTGTGTGTTTGCTCTTCACATGAAAGTATGGTGTTATACTTGTGGGATGTGCGTTTAGGAAATGTGTATGTGTCAGTGACAGCACCAAAGGAGAAGAGGGATAAAGAGAACACCGAAAAGAAACAGCTGAGTGACTGGAGAGGGGAGACAGACTGACACCCCGATGAAGATGACGGTAGATGAGCGCCCCCCGTTTGTCACTTACTCCACTTACTTCTGGCCGCGTATTTGTTCTCTTTCCGCGTCTTATTGGCCTTCTTAAGGCAGCTGTCACATACAAAGCTGTGGAGAGGAAAAGGAGCACGCTTTATTTCATTACTTCAAATACATCATATCTCAGTGGCCTTCAGCTAACTTCTTTGCCCTACTGTGTAAGTTGGCAGCAATGAATGATGTACGGTATTGCTGAGGGTCATGATGGCAAACACAACCACAGTAAGATTGAACCTGGAACTGCACCTTGGAATAAAGTGGGCAGTTTCACAGTTCTAACAGTCACATTAACATAAGATGTACAGAATGTGTACGCAAGTTGGCTCACCCTGCCGGCCATATGGTGTCATTATGCAGGACACAGATTTGGTGCATTTTACGCCCGCAGTCGGTACATTCCACAAGCCTACAGAAAAGAGAGAGGTGGACAGAGAGAGTCACGGGTTATTGATACCATGTGTCACACACGGAAAGTCATTATTTTCTCAACAGGAGTTTCAACTAGCAGAACATTTCAAGCACAAAAGCCATGACGATAACCTAAACAGGCCCTGGAGTAACTGACTAAAACACAGTAAAGACTAAATATTACAGTTAACAAATATTTCACAGTATCTAAAGTTTCTGCAAATGTACCACATGGAAAACATATGGTTTGACACCAAGTACAGACCAAATGTAAAGGGGGGGGGGGGGGAAGAGTAGGTACCATTCAGGGTCGAGCGTGTCATTCTTCTTCCTCTGAAACTGATCTTTGCTGATGGACCTGTGAAGAGGAGGGAGAGAGGCCCAGGAGTGTGGGAGGTAAGAACAGACTCAATCCAATCACTGGGCCAGAAATGCAATGTACTATATTACAGCCATAAAGAAAAGTCACAAGCAATAAGAGCAGGCTCTGGCTGTATACAGGCTAGGATTCAGCCATTTTGAAAACATCATCTAACACTTCTGGAACATTAGGAGCCCTCAGTATGTTGGGGTTTAGCTGAGAAGAGGCAGAAATCAAGTAAAAGGATGGAGATGGCAGTTGAGGTGAACTGCTGCCTTAAGAGGTAGAGGAGAGAGAAATACATTTTATTTTTTTAAAGTTGACTATTTCACTAAGGGAGAGACTGAGAAGGTATTCAGTGATGGGGAGAAAGAGAAGTCCCATTGAAGAGATTAAACATTTCTCAATCGCATTGATAGAGCATGTATAAATCAAAGGAACCAAACAATATTTACATGTCATCAAAATGAGCAATAGAAGAACCATGTCGGTATTAACATGGTGGGGGGTTTAGGAGGGGTGGGGAGGCTGGTACTCACGTCTGAGGCTGAGAAGGATCATCCCCCAGGGACACGCACTCGCCCTGGATTTCGTTGAAACACTTCTCACAGAAGTGGTACCTGTCAGCAAGAAGCCCAAATTGTGGTGAACTACACCGTTCGCCAACCGCACAGCCAATCACAGAGAAGGCACGAGGAAGCAGTCACCAATCAGGGCAGGGCAGGCCAGGAGAAGAGCAGAGGGCAAGGTCGTCGCCAGGTAGCAGCCAATCATGATGCAGGGTTTTTGTGTGGGCAGGTGTTTTGATTTTGCAGTTAAATTTTGGAGTGGATGATTGGTCACACCAAAGCAGGCCAATGCAGACATCACAAGCGTTAAAAAAGGAGGGAGAGAAGGGAAGAGATGGGGGAAGGGAGGGCAAAATGAATATTAAAAAAGCGTGAAATAAATCGTTACAGGTCAGACGAGGACGATGGAGGGATGAATAGGATGGGAAGAGTGAGGGACGTGGAGAACATAACATCCAACGAGGACAGAGATCCAATGCCAAGCACAGATTAGTGTCACAGACAGTCAGTTGACAAAAACATCATTAAAGGGATACTCTGAGATTTTGGGAGTGAGGCCCTTTATCTACTTCCCCAGAGTCCGATGAACTCGTGGATAATATTTTTATGACTCAGTGCGGTTTTAAGGAAGTTAACTAGCGCAATTGCTAACTAGCGTTAGCGCAATGACTGGAAGACTATGGGTAATTGTGCTAATGCTATCTCCAACTTCCTTCATACTGGACAAACATAAAATGGTATCAACAAGTTCATCTGCAAAAATCCCAATGTATCCCTTTAAGTTAACACAGTAACAAAAAGTGGGTGGGGGCTCAAAAAACAGTGTGGATGAGGAAAAGCAAGTGGTAGTGCAACAGCGACCCATCATCGTTTTGCTCCATTTATAAAGAGGGTCCCTTTCTTGTGTTGGAGAGGAATTATCATACATGTAGCGAGTTTGTTAATACCATGTTGCCCTAACATAACTACACTATAGTGAGTGTCTTGACGGTGAAATTAATCAAGCCAATCATCTCCACAGCTTTGTTCAATGAAATGTTCTGCAGACCAAAGTGTTCACTGCAGCTGTGCAGCAATATCACCCTGAGTCTTATTTGAAGTACTGTGTCCAAAAGGAATTATCTATCCATTATCAGTTTGATTCAATGACTTACCTGTAATTGATCAATACATTTCTCTATGCATTCTAAGTAGACTAGTGGAAAAGTATAGATTTCAAAATAATCTCAGGGAACCCACTTTGTAAATGTCAAAAGTGAAAATTAAATTGGTGAAGGATGAAGATGAAAATGGTGGCAGGGTGTAACCATTTAAAGCCAAATTAAAACTTAACTCATCTGTGATTGAACAATGCTATATTGCAGAGAATATCAGCATGCACAATAACATCACAATAAAACAATCGCTCAAGATGTGTGAAATGTAGATTAATATAAAATATGCAGAAAACATGACATGTGTGTGTGTGTGTGTGAGAGAGAGAACCCTTGAGGGTATGAATGACCCTGCTCCTTTCAGTGTCTGAGTATGTGAGTTTGTTTGTGCTTCTGTACGCCCCTTACCTGTTCTGGTAGCTAAAATAAGCAGCGTCGCGCGGGATGGTGCATAATTGTTTCCCATAGCAGCATAGAGTTTGGGGGGAAAACTCAAGCTGCAAACATAAGAGAGGACATAGTCTATGTACTGAAAAACACTTATTCAGGAAACCAATTATTTTGTACGATAGTATGTTTAACACGCAGTGGTAAGGAGAGAAGGTAAAAGCTGTGCTCTCTTCAATGACTGATGTTACACACATCCATTTACACACACTTCCACTCACCTTCCTCCCGCAGCAGTAGCCCAGGCCCTGCATGACAGGGTCGATTTCGGCTTCGAACACCTCGGCCAGCTTGGAGCAGTACTTGTAGACGCGGGACGTCTTGCGGTTGTACAGCCAGGCGTTGTTAAACATGAGCCAGATGTCATCCACGTATTGCCAGGGCTCCTGGTACTGTCCCGTGTCCAGCTTACGCTTTATCGTCGACAGGTCTATGGGGTTCTTTACAATGTCAAAGTAGTCCTGGAGGGGACCAAGTCCAGGTGTCAGCGAGGGTGTGGTTCAGCCCGGAAAGGAGGGTGGGGGGAAAGGGATTGGTGTGGTAATCGATGCGGGGGGGGGGTAGAGAGGACAATGGTCGTCGTCGTCATCATCATCGTAAATTGTTGAAGTAGCAGAAGTTGTGGTGGACATCCGGATGGAACCAGAGCAGGGGAGAGAAGAGGGTGCAGGGGACAATGTTGACTGCTGCAGAGAGGTTCACTTGCAGACAGAGAGACATGACAGCTTCTCCCCTTCACCACTCAAACTTTGCACCATTTCTACATTAATGGGGGAACAGGCCAAGGAAGGACACTGGGGTGGCCAGGCTTGTTCCCTCCCATTCTGCCCAAATTCAAACTTCTCCTCAAATCAAGGCTAGATTAGTACTCTGAAGGCAGACCAACTTTTACATCCAACAGTTATCAGAAATGACAGGAAAAGCACCCATTGTGCACTTTAAATTTGTGTTTGTTTTTCAAGCAGTCAGACGGTTCCAGTGCAACCGCTTTCTCCTCTACAGACTCTCCTGAAGGAGAGCATTTTCAGGGCATGAGTCAGGGTACAAAGCTGAGGTGAACAGAGCAGTAACAACAGTCAAGCAGTAACAACACACGCTGGTAAACTGGCAGCATGGAGGTTGGCAACACGGCACAGTCAAAGCCAAGAGCACTGAGACAAAAGGGGCAAAGCCAAGGATCTCTCTCCGTCTCCAGGGAAACACAAAGAGGAAATGAGACCCTTCACTTTGACAAACAGAGGACACAACAGCCTGTGATGCATGAACACATGGCACATAGTATGCCGCATTCCATTCATCTGAGCTCAATTACAACAACTACGAGTGCTGTTTCTATGAGTGTATTGGAAAATGAGGTGTGATAATCCCATTGTGGATAGATAAATCCTTGCACTCATAAAAGTGTGGTATTGCTGGTTATTTGAGCATGTTAAAAGTATTTGAGCAGTTCCTGAGCCTGGTTGAGTGTCCATGTTGAATACCCAGGTGGTGTTCTGGGGTCAGGTGCATCACTGGGGCTATTGAGGGTTACTGAGGAGAAGTGTGCCAATGACCTCTGAGAATGGAGTAAGTGTGCCCTAGCATTGCTTGAGGAGAGTTAAAACTTTGGTGAGGACCATACGATATCAAGTCCCCCTCAGGCTGCATTTACAGTCAGCCTAGAGTTCTGATCTTTTTCTACTAATTGGTCTTTTGACCGATCAGATCCTCTGCCAATAATTGGGCAAAAAGATCAGAATTGGGCTGCCTGTGTACATGCAGCCTCAATGGCGTACAAACTATTATTGTAATTAGTGCCAGACATCATTGCCTGGGTATCTCTTCAATGGTGTTCAATAGGAGGTCTGAGATACTTGAATTGCTAGCTATTAGCATTATCTGAGACACACTACTGCTGCATACAGGCATTGGCACCACTCTTCACATAACTCACAATCAACAATACTGATTACTGGCGAGGAACTGTCTAGAAAGCTTGAACTATGAATAGGCATATGTGGGAGATTTTTTTTTAATGCTAAATCATATCCAAATTAGAATTGTAAAAGCATAACAAATGCAATTAAAAGAAAGCAGTTTAAAGAATAAAGAAAGTAATGGGCTATGAACATTTTTGGCTAGTAAGTTTCCCCTTTATGGCATGTTACTTTAAATGCAGAACAGTGATGTGCCAACTGATAAAATGGCAGCTTATTTTAGGCCTTTTGAAGTCTGATGAAAGGCAGAAACACAAGCCGCCATTAACAAGGCCCAGGGGTCTAACATTCATGGCCAGGGCCAAACCACCTCTCAAATGTTGATCTTAATCAAAACTGACCGGTAGAAACCAATCCAAAAAGAACAGAAAGGTTTACATTTGCATCTCTTAAAATGTTACTGACAGACTTATTGATTTCTGTTGACTTGGTTTACAAGCAAAACAAGTTTTTCAAAAATGTACATTTTTTTTGTGGTGTAAGAGAAGTAAGCATGAGCTGACACACACACACAGACAGATACACACACGCACCTACCCAAGAACCTACAGTAAAAACCAACTGACCTACGTTTGATGTATAGTATACTCTACCTGAGCAGAGACATAACACTCAAATTCAGGATTGAGACAGCTTTCTCTCACTAACACACACACACACACAGTATCGCTACAACTCCCCTAGCCAACAGTCACTCCCTCATCCCACTCTTTCACACATGTGGCAGTGGTAAGGATGAAGAGAGGGATGAAAGAAAAAGGAAAATGAAAAAGGAATGAGAGAAAAATGAACTAAAAAGAACGGTAAGAACGTTTTTAGAGGGAAGCAAAATGGAAGCCAGCGCAGTCCCTTACCAGGTTAGTTTTGTTACTAGTTCGAATACGTACGGGTATTCCCAGTAACTGGGGGTCCACCGGTTGGCGGAAGGGCAGAGACTCAGGGTCTTGGCGGTACAAGGCCTCCAGGGTGGGCATCAGAGCCTGACGCAGCTCCTCAGGCTTAAAGACTGGGGTAGTGGAAAGAGGAGGAGAGAGGGAGCGACAGAGGAGAGGAAGTGGGGATATAGGCAGTGCAAGTAGTGGAAAAGGAGGAGCAAGAAAGATTGGAAAAATAGTTTTTGATTAGGCTGGTCACCGGTGAATACACACTTAGCTTCAAAGATTCATAGCCTAGATCTATACACCATGTCTGACTTAGGTCCGAAACAAATGTTGAGGAATGCTTGCATATGAAGATAAGGACAGGTACATTACTCCTATGAAGAAGAGAGGAAAGAGTAAGGGGTGGGGGTCTTACTTTTCCTCTTATTCTGAGCGCTGGCGGGGGAGCTGTGCGTGCCCGATGCCCCAGACCTCTCCTCTTCGTCTTTGGGCTCAGTCTTCACCTCTGGCTTCCTGTCTCTGTCCTCCATCTTCGGCGTTGCTGCCGATGACGACGTGTCCATAGGCTCGCCCTTGCATCCGTCGCCTGAAGGCTTCTCCTTCTTAATCTGAGAGGGAACATCATGTTCAATATCCTATACACATTTCCAGACATCATCCTGAATGTAATACAATCTGTTAGCTGTGTGTAAAATAATCTTCACCACGCCGGCTAGCTAGCACTGGCTTTTGCTTTTGGACCCCTGCCTTAGAAAAACTGGAAGCCTCACCTCAGGTTTCTCCTCTGACTTGATGTCTGCCTGTCCCTTGCCCATCTTCCCAGAGGCCTTCCCCTCTCCCTGGTCCTCGGCATCCTCATCGTCCTGTTGTTTCACCTCCATCTTGGGCTCAGCTGGGGCGGGGGCGTCCGACGAGGTCAGCTGGGAGCTAGGGTCCACGCTGCTCACCGAGGCCGGAGTGGAAGCCTGGCCGTCTGCCGTCAGAGAAGACTTCTGAGACAGCTGGGAGGACAGAGAGAGAAAAGTTAACGGAAAGGAAATGAATAACAGAACCAGCCAAAAAAGATAGTGAAAAGAGTGAACAGCCAAATACGTAGACCAACAAGGAACGGAGGGCAAGAGAATGACTAAGGTGTCTGTCCAGGCAACGAGGGAAATCTCAAGACGTGACGTATGGAGGTATAGCCAGAGACCAGGGATCAGCTTAGAAATCCAAAGAACAGCACTTCTGACAACCATGAGGAGTTGAGTTAGTGAGACTACGGGGAAAACTACTCACTGGAGTTTGCGGAAGCTGGGTTGGCACATGGGCATTCTGGGTAGGCACAGACTGAGCCTGCCCTGTCGGGAGGCCTCCAGAAGCTCCGCCACCATTTGTCTGCTGCTGGAGCTGACTGGGCTTCTCCGAGTTCATTCCTTGCCCCATTGGCTGTGACGACGCTAGCTGCGGGAGCGGAGCGGCAACCTGGGGCGGGTTGGGCGTGTGAGGCTGGGGGGTTTGCGAGCCTGGCTGACCAGGCGGCGTCTGATGAGGGGTTGGCGTGAGGCTGCGTGCCGGGGAGGGGGAGTTCTGTCGGATGGGGGGGCAGTGCGGGTGTGAGTTGGGCTGAGAGGAATTGGAGTTAGGCAGTTGCAGGTTGGAAGGAGGGCCTCCACCTACACTGCCTGGCCCCATAGAGCCCTGGGAGGGCCCTGATCCTGCCACTGAGCCTGGCTGGGCTGCAGGGCTGCTGACCGGGAGCGAGGGCGGCGTGGGCATCTGGGCCTGCTGGAAAACACCATGGAGGAGATGGTTAGAGTCTATACCCAACATCAAATATAACAACTACTTTACTGTCACCCTTTACTTATAGCATTGGTTCCAGTATCTATTTACCTGCGTCACGCCTCCTTGTAGCCCTGGATGGTTCATGCCGACTGCGCCAGCCCCGAGGCCAGGACTGGACCCAGGGAACTGACCAGGAGGGAGGTACTGGTTCTGGAGCTGGGCCACGTTGGGCTGCCCCATCCGCGTTGGCCCCATACCCATCTGAGTGAGACCGAACAAGATAAATTATTCAATTTTGTTCTAATGAGACCATGGTTATTTTCTATAGTCACTGTGATTGGAATGTTGAAATATAATCAATTTCTATCAATATAGAATGCAGTTCTTTCCAACTTCATTTGGACATTGTTAATGAGAGACGGCGACTAACCTGATTTAGAGGTCCACCAAGTGGGAGGGGAGGCGTTGACCTCTGACCTAATGACTGCATACCCATTTGTCCAAACTGATTCATCCCTTAGACAGACGAGAGAGAGAGCAAACCAGTAACACACATTAGCCACCATTATATGTCCACCCTTCAGACTGGTTCGGGTTGTGCCAAGCAGCAAACTGAGCTGAGCATGCATGACTGTAGGAACAACTTACCTGCAGGGTTCTGCATCCTGTTCACCATCTGATTGGGTCCGGTGGGTCGAATCATGGAGGGGTCAGCATGAGAACCATCTGAGAGTGAAGAGAAACACATTCATTAGCTTTGCATCTATGGCTACAGTAACCAGGTTTCCATCCAATCATTTCATGCGGATGAATTACCTGACGGCCTAATGGAAACAGGAAATGTGTTGGTAAAATGTCCTCATGACCAAAAACAAAAAATACGCTAGACGACAAGGGTGGATAACTGATTATGCGACAATTGCGGCAGAAATATTGATATAATAACTAGAGGTCGACCGATTATGATTTTTCAACGACGATACCAATTATTGGAGGACCAAAAAAAGCAGTTGCCGATTTTTATTTATTATATATATAAAAAATAATGACAATTACAACAATACTGAATGAACACTATTTTAACTTAATATAATACATAAATAAAATCTATTTAGTCTCAAATAAATGAAACATGCTCAATTTGGTTTAAATAATGCAAAAACAGTGTTGGAGAAGAAAGTAAAAGTGCAATATGTGCCATGTAAAAAAGCTAACGTTTAAGTTCCTTGCTCCGAAGCATATGGTGGCTCAATATTCCCAGTAAAGAAATATTAGGTTGCAGTCATTATAGGAATTATGACGCGTCAACTCTCTCTCTCTCTATACCATATGTGTTTCATATACCTTTGACTATTGGATGTTCTTATAGGCACTTTAGTATTGCCAGCCTAATCTCAGGAGTTGATAGGCATAAACAGCGCTGTGATCAAGCATTGCTAAGAGCTGCTGACAAACGCAGTAAAGTTTGAATGAACGCTTGCGAGCCTGTTGCTGCCTACCACCGCTCAGACAGACTGCTCTATCAAATCATAGACTTAATTATAATAAACACAGAAATACGAGCCGTTGGTCATTAATATGGTCAAATCCAGAAACTATCATTCCCGAAAACAAAACGTTTCTTTCAGTGAAATACGGAACATTTCCGTATTTTATCAAACGGGGGGCAACCCTAAGTCTAAATATTGCTGTTACATTGCACAACCTTCAATGTTATGTCATAATTATGTAAAATTCAGGCAAATTAGTTCGCAACGAGCCAGGCGGCCCAAACTGTTGCATATAACCTGACTCTGCACGCAATGAACGCAAGAGAAGAGACACAATTTCCCTAGTTAATATTGCCTGGTAACATGAATTTCTTTTAACTAAATATGCAGGTTTCAAAAAATATATACTTCTATGTATTGATTTTAAGAAAGGCAAAATAAGTTTATGGTTAGGTACATTTGTGCATTGATTGTAGTTTTTTTGCGAATGCGCTTTTGTTAAATCATCACCTGTTTGGCGAAGTTGAAGTAGGCTGTGATTCGATGATAAATTAACAGGCACTGCATTGTTTATATGCAACGCAGGACAAGCTAGTTAACCTAGTAATATCAACCATGTGTAGTTAACTAGTGATTATGTGAAGATTGATTATTTTTTATAAGATAAGTTTAATGCTAGCTAGCAACTTACCTTGGCTCCTTACTGCTCTCGCGTAACAAGTGGTCAGCCTGCAACACAGGTTCCTCGTGGAACGCAATGGAATCGGCGTCCAAAAATGCAGATTACCGATTGTTATGAAAACTTGAAATCGTCCCTAATTAAATCGCCATGCCGATTAATCGGTCGACCTCTAATAATAACCATCATATCGAAGTAAACTTGGAGTCACGCAATGATATGTTACATTGTAGGCCTACCACCACGACGTGGAAAGGCATGAAGAGTTCATAGGCAGATTAAACTATGACGAACTTCAGATGGTGGTGCACAGTGATCATGCAAATGTCCCCCAAAAAATTGATGGTAGGCCATTATTTGAATGTTATTGACATGATGATTAGTGCTTGGTTGCCAATTATCAAATAAAAGGATCTTGTACTTATTCATATCACCCACCCTGTCCACTTTACCAGCACACTTGTCTAATTAACAGTTTGTGACAAAACCATCAGTAGAGTTGAAAATGTGACTGAAACACATTGAACTTCTGTTATTAGGTACAGTACCTGAGAATTAACCACAAAAGTCATTTTTATATGCACTCTGTCATTACAGACGCATCAAATTGTATTTGTCACATGCGCCGAATACAATGGCTGTATACAGTGAAATGATTGCTTACAAGCCCTTCCCAATGATGCAGAGTTAAAAAACAAACAAAAAAGTTTTAAAAAACAAACAAGAGGAATAAAATAAGTTTGATGGACACACACCTCTGCTGGGAGAATGCCAATTTAGTTTTTATGCAGATTTTTGAATAGTCTTGAAAATCTGTAGCCCACTGGATGGAAATCGAGCTATTGAAGTAAATAGAGCCACGCAATTGGGATCAAGCAGTGCTAATCACACCTCTGTTGAAAGAGAGTAGCTATGTTGTCAAATGTGTGTGTTTAAAGTGTCTACTCACTGGACGGCTGTCCGGGGGCCAGAGGGGACTGGCCCATGCCAAGGGGTCCCTGTGGCAGGCCTGAGGGGGGCATGCCGGGTTGCGTGGGCATCATGCCCTGCTTCTGTAACCGCGTCCGCCGCTTCTCTTCCAGTTCCTTCTGGATTTTATAGATCTTCTCAGCCAGGAGGTGGTAGTACTCCGCCTGGTAGTGATATAAGAAATTCAATAAATGTATATGCACCCTCTAGTCCGCCATTACTTGTTGTGGTCAGTTATTGAATACAGTGATTTAATTCAACTTTCTGGTATACTACTGTAATAGCAGTCTTCACCCACAACATTGAGGAGTCAGTTCTCACCCTGCTGTTGGCCGACTCGTACATGTCCCCCTCTACTTTACGAGCGTAAGCCACCAGGTTCTCCATCCGCCGGTCCTTCAGCGCAGCCGGGTCCGGGGTGGGGAAGATGGCCTGCACACTGCTCACCCAGCAGACGGATAAAGAGATACAGAGAGATAAGCCAAAAGACACTGACAGCCTGCAATGAACCATAATTGTGTAGTGTGGGTGCAGTCCAGAGTCACATATACAGAGTACTCGTCTAATAGCAACAGCAGAAGAACACTTTTTCGTTAAAACTGCAATGGCCTACGTGTCCCCCTCTGTGACTCTGGTGCAGTCAGGGCAGACTCACAGCTTGTGGACGAGGTGGTTGCGCAGGTCCTGGGTGATGTCCTCGTGCCAGTTCTTCCTCATGCCCGCGGCTGAGGGAGGGGTCGCCATGGGCATGGCGCCCAGGCTGCCCACCCCGCTGCCGTCATTCATCAAACTGAGAGATGAAGAGAGGGACAGAAACGACAAGCTGGAAGCTATAATTTTGCTCAAGGTACTCAATGAAGTAACTTTGTGAACTTGAGTGTGTTGCTGTGGAGAATAATGTTGAGTCTTTAGAGCTGGCAGGACCATAAAAATCAGTATTGAATTCCAAGGATAGTGAGATCTTACCTCGATTAACCTGTACCCCCGCACATTGACTCAGTACCGGTACCCCCTGTATATAGCCCCATTATTGTTATGTACATTTCTTGTGTTACTTTTTGATTGATTAGATTTTTATTTAAATTAATTTAGTAAATATTTTCTTAACTCTATTTCTTGAACTGCATTGTTGGTTAAGGGCTTGTAAGTAAGCATTTCACAGTAAGATGAAACCTGCTGCATTCGGCACAAGTGGTAAATAAAATGTGATTTCAGGGGGAGGATATGAGTGTGTTGTTGTACCTTTGCACATTCATATTGTTGTGCAGCATGGTGTCTGGTAGCAGGTTGGACTGATTGGGGGGCTGCACCCCCACCCCTCCATTCATCCCCATGGGGTTCCCTCCTACAGGGGCAGATAAAGAGAGGACAGGTTCAAAGCAGTTCCTTTCCTCTGAATCACAACCATTCACTTTAAAAACGTTCTACTGCTCAATCAACGACTAAACTAAGAAGTTTGCTACACTGCCCGTGGTTGTTGTTCATTTTTCTAGATTCTTCCTCCTCTTCACCAACACTGTTTTGACGAGTCCATGCCCACTCACCCATGGCGTTTAGCGACCTCATGCCAGGCTGGTTGGGCAGGTTGGACTGAGGCGGTTGCTGGGGCATCTGGTTGCCCTGGTAGGTGAGGCCCAGGGCGGCATAGGCCCTCTCAATGGAGCTGGGGTCGATCTGGCTGGGCGGTGTGAGGTTAGGGGTGCTGGGCTGACCCCCTGGCACTGCCCCTAATGAGTTGCCCAGACCAACTCCAGCACTGCTTAGTAAAGCTGTGGAGATGGAGGGAGAGGAGAGGGAAAAAAAGTGAGGGAGAGATAATCAAATTACCATGAACGATGACGGGAACCGATGTTGAACAAGTAGCCATCTTGGTTCAAACACATGTAGTACATCACAATGCAGAGGACGGACACATAGCTCAATACAAACCACACTCACACTGCTGGTTCCTTTTGTCTCCAGCGTTCTTGAGCGGCAGGCAGACAGGACAGTCGTGCCGAGTGCAGTTCTTCCAGTGAGAGATGATCTGTCGCGACGAGGCACAGTGTGCCACTGAAGGGAAGAGAGAGAAAGAAGGAGAAAGTGAGACAACTGACAGCGTCCCAGTAGAGACCTAATGTCAGCAGTAAGGCGGGAAATCTAACTGTAAAGGGAAACCCCAGAGCAGGAAAAGCAACCTACAGAAACATGAATTCAATAAAGCTCAAACCAAGAGGAAGGATCCATCTCAATAGTCTAAAGTGGCTTCCTCTACTTCCTCTAGGAGAGAGTGGAACCACTTCAGAATATTAACAAACCAAAAATAGCAGTATTGAAAAGTACCATCAACTCACCCTGGCAGGACTTGCCAGCCTGGCAGTGGGTCATGTGGTTGAGGACGTTCTTCATGGTGCGGCAGTGGGGCAGGCTGCACTGGCGCACCTCCCCGTTGGCCTGCTCCCGCCGCTGGCACTTGTGGGCGTGGAGCAGGAGCACCAGCTGCTGCTGAATCAGCTTGCGCTTCTCCGGGTCGGCCGTGGGGGGCGCTGCCCCCGGACCTGTTGCCACAGTACCAAGGCCAGCCTGGGCCCCGCCTCCAACCACCGACACTGGCCCTACCGCCGAGGCCTGCTGTGAGGCCTGATGACACAGAGCAAAAAGAGAGTGAGTTAACCAGAGGGGATAGGGGGATGTAGAAGGAAGATGGCTGGGATAGAGGGGCTGTATGGAGGATTAAAGGGGGGGGTTTTAAAAAGGGAGATCAAAGTTGACACGGTGGGATGGGCCGAACTAAGAGCAGTGGGTTGTGAGTTGATTACCATTTAAGTCCAGAGGGTCTTTAATCTAGTATTTCAGTAGGACTGACGATACGAGTATCGCAATGTTTTTTTCCATGGCAAAAATGAAAACATGAAGCAGACCAAACTCTTTAGTTCTTTAAAAACCTGCTGTATGTAAAATATTGTGTGCTAAAGCTTGGAAAATAAATACATGTGACTCTGGATGACAACATAATGATGTTTGTTTCCAACACTAGGGCTGTTTTCCTAAAGAAGTTAAATCCACTTTGTGTTTTGTTCCCTTGCCGCGACACTAACAAGTATCACAATACTGGTATTGTCCCAGCCCTATATTTTTCACTAAAATAAGACTAACAGAAAAAGACAAAACACTGAAGGAGCGTGCCCTCACCATCCCAGCCATGCCCTGTATAGGCGGTGTCTTCTTGTCCAGGTTGAACTGGGCCAGGCTGTTTGCCAGACCAGCCTTGTTCTGGTGCTGTGGGCCCAGCCCAGCACCACCCAGACCCTGGCCTGCTGACTGACCGTACGGACCACCATAGGGGCCCGCATTAGCCATCATATTCATCTGAGAGAGAGAGACAGGGGGGGCAAGAGGAAGAGATGGGGAGAAATGAAGGGAATGTTAGGTGAGTGAGATCTAGTTCACACTCATGTTCCTGGTTTTCTTTATTGCCCAAATACAGAAATTGGCAGATTTTTTTAGAGCATATTAAATGACACTAATGAAGCTTCATTAACTTTAAAATCACTAGCAACCTGAGATAAGTTGTTGACAGATAATATTAGAGTTCAATCTCTGGACCATTAGGCATTACACTGCTTTGAGCAATAGTCAGTCTGGTCTTATTCACGGAGTTTGTTAACAAAGCATTAACGCTGACATATTTACAAAAACATAATTCAACAAATAGCTTGAATTTTCCAAGCATTTTCACAGAAACACCAAGCTCTGCTGAAGACAATAGTGATCTAGGGGTGACAATGACAGAACAGCTGCTTGCTAAGGGGGAGAATAAACCAAATCAGCTCTTACTCCTGCAGCTTTCGTCATCTGTTAACCTTTATCCTTACAAAATATCATCAGCCTAAAGGAATGGAATCAACTACTTCCAACAAAAGACATACGGCCAACAGATAAATAAGCTGGTCACTGCTTAGCTGGGTCCCATCAGGATCGTTTTGGATGGAACTTTACGGCTGTAAGTCTGCACCCTTCTTACTCCCCACTGTTTTAGACACCTTATGGAAACGCATGTAGACACTGCCCAACTGAC
The DNA here is from genome assembly GCF_965601325.2 of Salmo salar. Classification (NCBI taxonomy): domain Eukaryota; kingdom Metazoa; phylum Chordata; class Actinopteri; order Salmoniformes; family Salmonidae; genus Salmo; species Salmo salar. Next base: position 38,962,115 of record NC_138296.1, on the reverse strand, counting down.
AATGAACATCTATGCTCTTAGCTGCCCAAACACTAAAAGAGAACATGCACTGATGGTTTCTGCTTTTAGCGTCAGCCAGTCTACAGCTCTGGAGGTCTTAAGCAAAGCAACATCAGCCTGAACATGACAGCATCCACTCCACCCAGCGATCCCCGGCCCACATGAAAACAGCTCTGACAACTGATTGGATTGTCATATTTACAGCACCAACAAACAAGCATTTAAACTGAAAAGCACAGACATACTGATCCAATTATTTTCATAGCAATGTGAAGTGTGTATTTAAAATTTGCCTATGGCAACATGATAGCTGGGATACACAATAACAGGGTAAAGGTTGATGAATCTGCTCTGCTGCCGTCAGACATACTTGATCAGTTCCGAAAGCGGCACTTCATGGTTCACACACAAAATACTCTTCTCGATTCTGGTCAATTAATGTTCATTCAGAGCAATCTTGAAACCATCTAATGACATATTAAACATAGCATCTCACTGTTGTCTGGTGTCAAGAGAGCTAGTATAGCCAGATGTACTGAACACCAAGACCAGCACAGAGCAAAAATGCAGTAACTCAATATGTGTAAAAGAGGATCCTGCTCCTGTAGACATTTATGAACACAAGTCCATCTACAAAACAATTAACAGGTCTTACCTTGTTCAGTGCTCCAGGTTGCTGTGGCCTCATCCCAGCCTGACCCCCTGACCCCATTTGCTGCCCCCCCTGCTGCTGCAGGGTTTCTGCCAGCAGGTTACTGTTACTTCCCATGCCCGGGTTGACCTGGTAACCCATTCGGGGCGAGCCATTCATCACCTGGCCTCCCATCATGCCCTGGGGCGTGGACCCTTGCTGCTGTCCATTGCCCTTCTGGGCCCCCATCATGGCCCTGTTCAGTCCACCCACCATGCCCGCCTGTTGCATCATGCCAGCCTGCTGGGGTGAGGGGTGCTGCCCCTGGGGGGCCATACTCTGGGGCCCAGGGGAGGCATTCATGCTGCCCAGGAGTCCCATGGAGCCACCGGGGCTGTTGGTGGCTCCCTGTTGACTCGAGGGTGGCAGCGCTCCAGCCCGGAGAAGCTCCGAGAGCTGTTTGTGTTTGGCAGCAGCGTCCTGGCCTCCTCCCATTCCTCCTCCCAGGCTGGTGTGCAGCTGGCTGAGGTCCCCTCCGTTGACCAGGCCCAGCTCCGACGAGTTGATGAGCTCATCGGGGAGGTCGTGCTCCAGGTCAAAGAGTGAACCAAAATCTGGGAGGGGGTAAGAGGAGGAAAGAGAGGGCAGGGTAAGTGGGATATCCTGAGGTGTACATTGAGAGCAGTAGCAAATAAATGCACTTGTGCCCCTTGACATTGCAAGCTCACTAACAAAGCTCTAACCTTCAAATGTATGTGCAGCAATAATTCATTCTGGAAAGAGAAATTACCCCATGTAAAAAGAACCAACTAAATGAATCCCTCCTCTTTCTGGACCCTAACGGCGTCTGCATACTACGTTCCGTTTGCTCCAAGCAAAACTTGGCTAGGCGAGGTGAACGTCTGTGCCTCGCATACTCACATAAAAGACCTTTGCTTAAAAGACCTTTGCCAGTATACACTTCCTCAAAATGGTCTGAATTAATTTAAGATAACTCAAGAAATCTATAATTCACTTTGATGTTTTTGCCGAGGTGGTCTTAGTCATGCAATTTTACATCTAACTAAGATGTTTGTTGCAGTATTTTGCAAGTGAAAAAACATGCATGAAAACAAGTCGTCTCTCGTTGAATGACTTTATTGAAGAATCCGAACTGTTGACCAATCACCGACAAAGGGGCGTAGACTTCGGTTACCGGACTTCAGCTTGCCTCATGAAAAAATGTGGTGTGCACAAACAGCCGAAACAACCCTTGCATAAACACAAAAACGTCACCATAATATATGCACAAACTGTTTCGGGTGGGAAGCATGCGGACGCCTTAAGTCAGTGCAGCGGCTGGCTGCAGCCTCCCACCAAAGAGCTTCCTCTCCTGGGCCAGTTTGTGGTTTGATGGGGTGCCAAACAGGTGGACAGGGTAGGGTCAGAGTGCGAAGCCACAGAAGTAAACACTGACTGAGTAGCAGGTGGATGTGTGTGTGTATAGAGGACATTTCTCTGCCTCTTCATAGAGAAAGGGAAATGGCAAGTGCACAGACATACCTGCTAAGTTGCAAGATCTACTTGAATTGCCCCTGGCTGAGACATGTGCATTCACTTACAGTGCACGGTGGATATCAAACAAAGGCAAACTTATGTACTTTATGACTATAATTTGGCAAACAAACACCTCTGGATATTGAACTTCAGAAACGGGGGGCAAGTGGTACATTTATGACACCAGGTTGAGGATGTGCTTGGCAGAGACTTGAAACGCCTATGGCGGCAGAAGCATCTCAGTCTCACCTCTTGCAATCTCTAGCTTAGAGCAGCAGTAGACTGCAGCCATCTTAGGGGGGGAGAATCTTCCATGAAACACACAAGAGCTGATCCACTCAAACATACATCCTCAATCAAGCTCGATTCACTTTTAGAGAAACAGGTGGGTGTATTAATATTTCTACACTGTCCCCCAAGTTGCAGTGACTATAGCACAGGGAACACTCAAATTGTTCTTCTGCACAGCATGGATACAACATCCGTACATGTAGTTTTCAAGACAGAGGAGCTACATACAGACGTTGAACCCCGTCAGTCTCAAACAAGAAAGAGAGCCTTCTCAATTTACTTATTTTACCTCCTATATCCCCTGACTCTTACTAAAATGAAGATCTAAGCTAATACACCCCCCACCATGAACAATGAAACACATGGTAAGTTGTGTACACTTGTGTCTGGGGCATGAGGACAGTAGCTACCTCTAAAGCAGTGATTTTGCAAATGCTTGGTTGTGCAAATGCTACTGTGAGCTACACCTGGTCCACAAGATGCCCCAGACTCCAACCACAATGAGAGGTAACAGACAGCAGAGGTTTACTGGACTGACTTCTCTGACATCCACCATTTTCACAGCCCAACCGATTGAGCCTTCACAGGGTGAAAAGTTTCCTTTTGAGGAAAGGAGGGAGGTTGCATGTTGCATTTGCTCTTCCCTTCCAAACAGAAGCAACTTTTCACCAGAGTGGTTTGTTAAACCTGTGCAGAGCCTTTCTTAGAATTCCAGTACTGACTCGCTTGGTACAACAGAACTTGGATGACACTTAAATCAGAGCTGTATGTTAAGAGAGAACATGCTTGTACAAGGCATATGCTTCAAGTGAAATGGCGACTTGGTTGTGCTAGTACAGTACAGATTATGATCTTTTGCCGAATTGTAGCCATAGTGCTCAATAAAAAAGTTACAGACAATAACATGGAGAAACAAACAAAATGGGGAATCATGGGTGCCAACTACCAGCTAATTTAGCCTACCCATTGAATAAATATGAATTGCATGCGTCAGTGAGTGGGGTCTGCACAATTAGGAAATCTGATCTGTTTCTCAATCTGGCCTATAATAATTTAAACTTGACATTTAACTTTTACCATGTTATCAAAGGAGTTAACATTGTAGCAGTCCTGCAAATTAGGGACAAGAAAAACGACGAAAGGACTCAATGGAAGGAATAACGTCCAACACCACCTTATACTACAGTCCAAACAATTCAGACTTTAAAACAAAGGGTATGAAAATGCTAGACGCATGCACACAAACGCATAAAATAACGTCACCCTGCTACATTGTAGCGACAAAAGGCACTATAACTTTCGTCTGATCACGAACAACTTGACTCGCGCTAGCAAGTGTAGCCACTAGACAACAATGCAGCAGTACACAACACACACAGAAGTGGTGATGGCTCGGTCACAACGCTAACTAACTGCCGTAAGTATAACAACACTTCAGACACCATGTTACAGCGAAGTTGTCTGAACAGGTTCAAATAAATGAACCCCTACACCAATCCAATACTGAAAATGTACATGGTGTCACCTTTCCTCCTTATTATATTTCTGATAAACTAGCTATGCCACCTTACCTAAGAGTGATAAGAGCTAACGTTCAGTTAGCTACCCAAACATCAAAAGCATGCATCTTTATTGCATGCAACGCTCAAGTTAAATATCTAACGTTAGCTAACTAGCTGGCTATTCATAAATGGTAGCAATCTTCAGCTAGTTAGATTATGGTAAATTTAGCTAGCTAAGTTGGCTAACTAGCTACTGTAACTACCTAATACATTCCAATACTGTGAGTTCACAACTTGCTATACGTGGACTATCCCATTGTTTCAAGCGGCAGATAACTTCAAACTTTCACTTCAGACCATAACACTGGGAGGGCAATTAGCCAGTCAACTTTACTTTGACCAGTTGGGTAACACGCAAACCTTTACTACTACCACCTAATTGGTAGCTAATGTTGGCATCACAACTTTGCTGATGATGGATGTGGCTCATTCATGGGAACTTAGTAAAAGAAGCTGGTTAACTTGCTAGGTAATATAACATCCCTGAACAGCTAGGCAGGACCGTTATAGCATTTAAAATGTTTACCGTTTCCATCACTGGCGGAGACTGAGAGAGCAGGGGATGATAGTTTAGGCCTCTTGGCTGAAGGCGGGCCGGACTCTAGAACATTATCGGCCATATTTTTTCACGAATTAAAAAATAGCTATATATTCACAAAGGATTGGCTTATTCCCTTGTTTGCGTCCGAGTTCTTTCAAACTTCCCTTCTGTAAATGTTTGTGATTCTTCCCCCACCGTTTAGGGAGGGAAGGAGGCAATTGCGATACTCTTCCTCCTTTCAGGGTTCCAACTTTCGATATATGCTTAGCCGTCGCTATCAATCCCCCTCCCCTGTCGGAGATTTTGTTCCTTTATAGATTTCTCCGAGTTTAGGAGGAGGGAAGGTGGAGTCGATGTAAAAGACAAGCAAGTAGGCCTTCGACAATCTCATTTAGCCTCTTTGGCGTCGGAAAAATTGTCCCAAGACCTGTCCTCCATAGCAGCATCAAGTCTTTTCCGCCATAGTCGCCGGCGAAATCGAGTGTTTAATTCTAGAGCACTCTGCTGAGGGGTCGTGTCCAGGGAAGCAAAATGGGAAACGCGATAAACACAAGCAAACCGTACCCCTGTGGTAGCTACCTTTGGGGGCCTCGTCTCATGCAACAGTTAGGAGGGACCCGAAAACGGATAAATCTTCCACTTTGTCTGAATTGCCATTGCAGTCAATGCAATTTGATCCCAACATTACCACAAAGTAATGAGTTGTCAATTAATACAATTATGGCGTTAGGTCCTTAGTCTAATAAAAAAACACAGATGAATGTGTCCGACAGTGACAGAATATCAAAATCATCCCCATACGTAAACTGGGATCGTCAAGAAACAAGAACTTGATAGGCTTATCTATATTTCGGGCTATGAAACCGGGATACCCAGTCCCAATGAGTGATAGTGGTTTAAGATGCATTTAAAGCATTGGTTAAAAACCTCAAATTCAACACTGAAAACAATTCGCATTGTATTTTAGATAAATACAATTATATAGGGGTGCAATTCAGATCTGAAAAAAAATAATACAGTGAAGCTGACTGATCAAGTTCCGTTCTCCAATAGGATAGGCTGTACAACACCTATGGGCTCCTATTCGATAAATTAATTCGATGCACTTAATACATTTCCCTTAGCATCTACATCGTGTCATTATTTTGTTAGTTTGTCAATGCACGGCACTGAATTGGAAAAAATAACGGACACTGAATGCACATTTGGATGTTGCACCCCTTTGCCAATTACATGCAATGAGGTTAAATTGAAGCAATACAATTTTGAGCAATTAGTTTGTCCTGAAAAATAATTTAGGCTAAATTCTGAGATTTGATGTTGCAAAAATCGTTTGAGTTATAGCCCAGAATGTGCCAATTAATGTCTTATCAGATTGATTCAATTAGTCCTAGTTTTATTTTGCAGAGGACGTTTGGTTTACTTGCCCAAGTGTTTGAGATTTAAAGCTTACCCAAGAAAGGTCTTCAAAGGTAATCATATAACCTACTGCAATAAGATCACCATTGATTAGAAAGATGAAATTGGTTCATAAATATTGCAAGAAATCATCGGTCACTGCGTATGCTGATTTAGGTTGCAATGCAAGTGAAGAAAAAATTCCCGATCAAGAACAAGAGAATACAGCGATGAGCGAAAATCTGATAAAGCGAGGGGGGTCGCTACAATATTATGGCTATTTTAGAAAAGTGTCAAGCTTCGTCCATAAGATAATGATAGCAACACCCCCAAACATATTTGTGGTCCACAAAATCCTTTGAGTCTTTGTGGTGGTAAATGCCCCCCCTTCACGATTATCCTAATTTATATTTTCCTTTAAACCTGCCTTTTACCCCCCATCAAATACCCAATATACATTTATCGGTATATTTGTCTATGCGGGCATTTTTTCATCTGTGGCGATGGGTAAATTATGATATTTTTTTCGTGTTCTATTTTTTTCTTTCGCTCGCAGGTTTTTTTCTTCGTTAAATATATTGCCTTCTTCCGCCTCTCCGCTCCGTAAAAACACCCCTTCCTTGGATTTTCAGAGAATATCCTTTTTTCACTCCCTCATTCTTCTTCTGCCTTATCCTTTGTTTTTACTTTCTTCGCTCTTTTCGCACCGACACGACATCGCCACTCTTTCACCGGCGGGTCTCGGAGTCGCTATTATCGGCGCTGAAGTCGCTTTCTTTCTCGGTATCTCCTGCCTCTTTCGGTGTCCGCACAAACAAAATGGCGGCTTGTTGTTTCTACTCCTCTGATACGGGGGAGGGTTGAGGTACAGCAACATTAGGCGTGAAGGGGGTTGGTACTCGGGATTGCCCGGAAAATCCTTTCGTATTTTTTCGGAGTGGCAATACTAGTGCTATCATCTGTAGGGGGCAGTCGTGTTCCACCAACATATCAGAATATATTTAAGAGGGCGCTTCGCTTCTATCGATACAAATAAGATTATCATTGCGGCAAACGATGCTCATATAGGCTATATCAGGTGTCTCATTTACGTAGATTTATGACCAACTGTTACAAATAATAGAACTGAATATTCTGTTAACAGCATTTTCAATTAGACATGACTATGTATAAAAACTGACACACACACAAATATACATTTTGTCTTCATCAATAAACACTCATATCTCAAATCCCAATATTCCTAATAAATGAGACTATTCTTGCACAATAGAGCCATTATCTAATGCTCTCCTATCCTGCAAGGAACCAGTGAAATGTATTAGTTTGTGAGAACAGACATTTCCTATTTTTACAATAGAAAAGACAATGAAAACATTATTCCTCATGGATCTAAATGTGGTAATCATGCAGTCCTCCAGAAACCCATAGAAATAATTGGGAAAACAAGTGATGCTAGTAAATATATGGTAGTGGATGTACCACAGCCTGTAGTAAATGTTTGCTGCCAGTCAAAAGATACCCTGTGTTAAAAAGGTGGATTTTGTGGTGTTCATTGCCAGTTATAAACTGCGGCTCAACTCTCAAAGTCTAAGAAACTGGAGATTGTGGCTAGAGCAGAAATGTTTTGGGGATTTAAGGATTTTATACTGAACAAAAATATCAACGCAGCATGCAACCATTTCAAAGATTTCACAGAGTTACAGTTCATAGAAGGAAATCAGTCAATTGAAAATTGAATTAGGCCCTAATCTATGGATTTCACATGACTGGGCAGGGGCACACCCATAGGTAGGCATAAGCCCACCCACTTGGGAGCCAGGCCCACCCAATGGAGAGCCAGACCCAGCCCATCAGAATGAGTTTCCCCCCACAAAAGGGCTTTATTACAGACAGAAATACACCCTCCCCCTTCTCAGACAATCCCCCAGTGAGAAGCCAGATGTGGACGTCCTGGGCTGGCATTGTTAAACATGGTCTGCGGTTGTGAAGCCGGTCGGATGTACTGCCAGATTCACTAAAATGATGTCGGAGGCGGCTTATGGTAGAGAAATTAACAGTAAATTATCTGGCAACACCTCTGTTTGGACATTCCTGCAGTCAGCATGCTAATTGTTGTATGTGTCGAATTGCTATGCTTTATCTTGGCCAGGTCGCAGTTGCAAATGAGAACTTGTTCTCAACTAGCCTACCTGGTTAAATAAAGGTGAAATAAAATTATGTTGTGTGACAAAACTGCACATTATAGAGTGAGTGGCCTTTTATTGTCCCCAGCACAAAGTGCACCAGTTTAATGATCATGCTGTTTAATCAGCTTCTTGATATGCCACACCTGTCAGGTGGATTGATTATCTTTGCAAAGGAGAAACGCTCACTAACAGATGTAAACACATTTGTGCACAACATTTGAGAGCAATAAGCTTTTTGCATCTATGGAAAATGTCAAGGATCTTTTATTTCAGCTCATAAAACATGGGACCAACACTTTACATGTTGCGTTTTATATTTTTGTTTAGTATACATCTGAAGCACTTAGAAGGGGTATTGACGCCGGAAGACAGCCCGCCCTCCCAGGCTCCCCCCTGAGCCTGTGTAGGGATCAGATTATTTTTGAACAGTGAAGTTGTTTTGATAGATTTTATTTTTGGTAGTTTGTTCGTTTTTTGTTGGTAGTTACGCTTTTTGGGGAAACCCTGTTTCCATCCCGCACAGTAGGTGGCGGGATGCACATTAAATTGTGCAATCGCCAATATACCGAAGAAGAACCCACTGAAATGTGACCTGTCACTCTTGAGAGGGATGAACACTCAGTCTTGCTCACACTCAGCATTTTGAGGAGTGTATACGGTCACACTCCAGTTGGGAGCAAGGTATATACCCTCCCCATGTCTAGTCTCTCTCAGCCCTAACTCTGTGCACAGGCTCTTTCAACATCAGCAATGGTTTTGGGTGTGTCAGAGGACAGGATCAAGGGGTTCATCTCGTCTTGAATCACAACGTCGTCCTCTATTCTCACCCCAAGTCCACGGAATCGCTCTGGAACCTGGTCATCATCCTCACATATGTACAGCCCTGAAAGAGAGAGATGGACTGGAGTGTAGTCACTTGATGCATTCATGCACACACATGCATTAAACACTGGAACAGTAGTGCTTCAGTGTTTGTATAGGAATCTCTGGCTGTTTCACTGGGAAGGCTGGGTTTACACTACACAAAACATTCTCCTTAGCAAAACAAATTATGCTTGTGTAAAGTTACATTCTACCATGTAAACTATGTGGAGCCCACCATGCGTGCGGTGAGTGGTGCAGTAATAAAGTGTTGCCTCTACGGAAGAATACCCCTAGTAGAGTGTTAATCCAGCCTGAAAAGTGCACAGTTTTTCAAAGTTTGTCAACCAGTTGAATATGACTAATATGAAGAACTGAACTGTGTGAGAGAGATTGTACCCTGGCTCGTGGATACAGTACCTGGCTCTATTGTGATTGCCATTCCAGGCTGGAGGGGCTGAGAGCGGGAAAGCTCAGGGGTATCGTGCACATCCATGCCCAGGTAGTGACCAACATGGTGGGGGCAGTAGCGCCGCGCCGCCTGGAAGCAGCAATACAGGTCACCGAATCAACAAAGTACACTGCATGCTCAAGCTCTGCACTCAATGTTCCAATATCTCACGTAAAACTCATTCTATGTGGTGATAAAGTTACTTTCCATTACAAAGCTAGGTTTATCTATGGTCAAGTTTCAGTTTGAGAAATGTAAGTTCATTTATTCCTGCTGGTATTCATCTACTTTTATATATCAATGACATCTAATATTTGTATTTCAGGAGGGAAGGACAAGTGTTGGTCCCATAAGTACAAATAAAAATGTATCTACCAAAATTACCACAGCTAGACTATTGCTTTCTTATTCAATGAGCATATCTGCTAAATAAACCTGCTCAACTGGACAACATTTGGATTGTAGTTCTCCCCCAAAAATACTGTCAGAGTGATTTGTAATAGATTGTCATAGCCAAATTTTAAAAAAAGTTAACATTAGCCGTTGATTACATCACTTTTTTATTTACATGGTGGGGTCACTTTTTTTTTTTTTTATCAAAATGGGGTCCCAGGCCAAAGAAGTTTGAGAACCCCTATTCTAGGCCATTTTGAGACCATCTGGTACTGCTAGAATACCTAACATGGCAATGGCATGTCCATCTTTTGGTGAGAAATTACACTGGTCACTCTAAACATTTATAAAGAACTATAAATCGAGAAAGCAAACCGATATCAATCGCTCCGGTGCCATTGCTGAAAGCTCCTCCACCACAAACACACCGGTCTTGCTGAATGCCTTCTCTCCTACCCAGCCTCCCAACACAAGCAGGTGTGATACCTAGGCTACTCCTGTGGCGTGCTGCAATCCTTGGCCCCCACCTTTCGGTCTTCTCACAACTACCACCCAGGCCTGATTATTGTGCAACCTCATAAGCCTAATATTTTAAAATCGGAGTCTTAGAAAACGTATGGCTATTTCTCACGTCCGTTAAGCTACAAACGAACATGTTGCTATTGTCTACTCTAGACTCTTACACTGAGGATGATGAATTTAGGGACCGATGCCCCATAAACGCGGAGATTTTAGTGTTTTTACCATGTTGCATCCTGGGAGAAATGATACGCTTGCCTGGGTATTGCACCAGAGAACTTTACACATTCGACATGGAAGAAACTGCATGCTTGCATTTACATGTCTAGATTGTTCTGTCGGTAATTAACCATGTCTCTGGACTGTACACATTTTGAAATCAGTGGTGTTAAAGACTGATTCTAGTACTGTCTGAATCAAAATGTAAAATCCGATCTAGACTTGCCATTATTTTTGCTGCTTTTTAAAATGTTTATTTAACTAGTCAAGTCAGTTAAGAACAAATTCTTACTTAAAATGACGGCCTACCCCGGCTAAACCTTAACCCGGACGACGCTGGGCCAATTGTGCGCCACCCTATGGTACTCCCAATCACAGCCAGTTGTGATACAGCCGGAAATCGAACCAGGGTCTGTAGTGACACCTCTTGCACTGAGATGCAGTGCCTTAGACCGCTGCGCCACTCGGGAGCCCTTTTACTGTCAGGAAATGTGCAATCTAACTCAGGTCCTGACATTTCTTACCCATCTGAATTAAAAAGGTCAATGGTCTGAAGTTTCTGCACATAAATCTAAGAATTTAGGATAAAGGACCTAAATGGTTTATTACTGAACGTTATTAGTATTAAAGTGTTTGTTATCCAATAGGGTTTTTGATACACAGCATTAACCTCTAATACCCTTTCCTAGCCATTGAGTCTCCGTGGTCCCCTTAAGCCACAAAATATAACCTATTACTTTCAATTAAATATTACTATTAAAACATGAGTAAATAAGTGATATCATTTACGTTGATGCTAAACACCCTTCAGTTATCTACGCATGCATTTGATACCATTATCAGTTAACCTGGACCTGGAGTTATTTTCTCCAACCATGGAACTACTTGGAGCAGAAGGACACAGCGACACTGAGCGTACCTTAAGTGCATCAGCATCACTGGTGGAGCTCTTCACGATGCCCAGCTGTCTGAGTTGGCGTCCCAGCAGAGCCAACATGGTGCTATAGATGTGGTCCAGACTGACTCCTGGGGAGCACAGAGACAGACAGCCCTTCTGCACCTCCAACACCCCCTCATACAACTCTGCCTGGGCAGGGCTGAACCTGGGCTCACCATGCAAGAGAGAGGTAGAAAATGAGACTTCATTAAAAGGAGGGAGAGAGGAGAGAAGGAGCGAACATCCAAAATGGTATCTCTGTTGATGCAACTTACTTTCCGTTCACTGGCCAGGTACGGGTAATATCACTGACATAACAAAAGTATTCACACCCTCCATCAAGTAGCACCATCTCCCCATTCTGAGAGAGAGAAAAGACAAGGAATTGGGTACAGTCTTGTTTGTCTGGACACAGACAGAGAGTTACTGGTATAGATGTAGTATGTACCATCGTGTCAATGCTGGGGTGTTAATAATTCTAAATCTTCTGACCTCAGAATTCTGGGCCCACATTCAGCAGCAACATTGCATATGTCCCTTCACCTTGACAATCTGGTTGTTGTTTATGTAATGAAGTGTATTGGCTCGGTTTCCACCAGCAACCACAGGAGGATAGGCCAAGAAATTGGCTCCATGGGCACGGCACTCAAAATCAAACTGGGATTGAGAAAGAGATTCACATTAACATGTGATCATTATCGTTGCTACCATAGGTGTTAAACCATATTTTCAATGACAACACACCATAATTATAAAGTGTCTAAAGAACTGTAACTCACCTTAGCATACAGTAGAGCTTCATCAATGTCCCCTTGAGACATACCCATAGTCTTCTTGAATGCCTGAAAGAGGGGATGCAGAGGGTTTACGGGAACAGTTGAGAGTGCTTCACTCATGGCGTGTGTGAGGTGACTCACCTGTGCTGTTATGCGACCAGCCTCCTTCATGAGAGCCACTTCGGCTGGGCTCTTGAGGGCCCTGAGGGAGTGTGTAAGGGGTCTGAGAGAGCGCACCATGGGCCCCCCTTCCAGCAGGGGCCGAACATGGGTCTGGTGGAGCCCAGGGTGGCAGGGCTTGGAGCCATCATACCACACAGTGCTACCTGAGAGAGAACAATCAAAGTAAAATTGTTAGTGATATAGTTTGTCCCAAATTTTTTTTTACATCACTTTGAAATGGTTCAAACAGTTGCATTTGTTCGGAATGAAAATGTGATCCACAATTTGGAGCTACGTTCCTCAGGCTTCTAATCCCTAATCTTTCATCCAAAGAGTAACATTTACTCTAAAATATGTATGTTCGAATGACTTTCCCTAATTACCCCCCTACCTTTAAGGCTTTTGAGTACAAGTCCCAACTCTTCTGTGCAGTGGACCCTCTCGACCCCCGTCAACGCTGCCGCCCCGTCCTTCCCTGACCTGGGCCCGTCCCACAGCTCCCTGGCCGGGTCCCTGCGGGGTACAAAGAGGATGGCTTGGTCCGGGCGGCCGGTACCACACAGAACCAGGGCGCTGTCTGGTTCAAGGATGCCTGTGAGGTAGAGGAAGTCCTGGTTCTGGTGGAAGGGGTAGGGGATGTCATTGGTCATGTAGCAGATTGGGTGGGACAGGACAATGACGAGGTGTTTGTTGGACGAAGCAGTGGGTCCCAGCCGATCTGCCTGAACCTCGATGAGAGAGGCCAGTCTTTGCCGACGGAGATCAAACTCTGTTTGGGTTAAGCCAGGGGTCACCTCACCTGTGACAGAGAGCAGGAAGGGGAAGAAGAAGTTATAAACCCACCATTCAAAACTCCCTGAAGCGACTGCACTGTACTACACAACAGTATTCATACCCATAGTTTGTGGTTGTGAATAAGATAACAATGAGCTTTGATATCGGGTAAATGCTGTAGAGTAACTGATTGGCAGAAATGGGACATAGCTGTATGCCCATGAGTAAATTCACCATTTTTTATGAAGTGTGGATGAGTGAAGGGGCTTAGCTGGCCGAGGTATCTTGGTGGAACCTTCCGAGGTTTCCACCCTCCTGGTTTAACGGAGACATTCCGGCATGAGCACCACAGATGACCTGCAGAGAGGTTACCAATGAGGGAAAAGTTTGCTAATAAATTCGCAGTTCTTTTTCACCTAGGTCTTACAGAATCTTCCACAATCAGTTGGCCATAGAAATCTACATGATATAAGATTTATACATGACATTATAAGTTGATCCTATAATAAAAGTATGACATATCATTGGGGAATAACATGCATTATGCCTTCCATCTTGCTGAGGCAAGCATTTGTGTTATACAAACATACAATGTGAAATTAGCTGGCATAAATCATAGGTGAGATCTCAATTGCATACTCCACGCGTCCTCTTTTAAAACCCATTGGATGAGAAAGCAAGAGGGCCCTCCCCTCGGACCTTCTCCTCCAATAGAATTTGAAAAAAGGACGCCAAGAGTACACAATTGTGATCTTGACCCTGACTACAGTAGTTAGATAAGCTCATTTGTCTGGACAGTGGCCAGATATAAAAACGACCTACCATTGTAATAAATTGAAATACAAATAACCAAATATTTCACCACTCACCTTGACTCCAAAACTTTGAGTGTGACACCAACTGGGTAGCGGATCTGGTCAAAATGTTAGGTGAGGGCAACATTGTTGCTAGTCGGTCAGACTATCAGCGACAGTTAACTCCCATCATAATGATGTCCACAAGTAGTGGCGCTAAATTGTATTGAGGTATACGCAATTACATAAAATATAAATACTTTAACAGACTAAAAATCAAACGTAAACTATATAAAACGACTACCTTTTCATACGACAGCCAACATGTAGGAATTTGTGACTGTATCATGACGATAAATGCGTCTGTCTGTCTGCCGTGCTTGTGAGGTGACAAGTTTCAGCCTCCCCTGTAAGACAATCGTTACCATTGGTGGAAGTACAATATTAGTTTTTTTTGATTGGATCGCAATTATATGACCTCTTTTGTTTGCGACTTGATCCATTCACGCAGGACCTCATCGCTTGTTTTGTTTGTCATATGTTTCTATCTAATTAATGCCTGCGTTAAAAACATCTACGGAACAACATACACCATCGACTAGTAATTTAAAGCGATTGTTGTGGCGGCTTGGTTGCACCCCTCTACTCGAAGCTACCCGTCGTTGAAGAGCTGTCTGGTCATACAGGTAGCTAATCTAACCCTCATATACTGTGTTTTATTGGAAATAATTAGCCTTTCTGGTTTGTTTTCCCTGATTTTATCATGCATTCAAATAATCCCCACGGCATGACTAACTCGACAGAATTCCAGAATATTCTATCCTCACAATCCATGCGACATTTCTGCACGTGCCCTAGGACAAACTGTTTGAGATAAAGGAGTTAACTAGTTTACTAATAATACTAAATGAGGCTGTGCAGCACATGTGTATGCTATCAATGCTCATACTTAACTAGCAGTTTCATTTTTACTTCCTCGCACTTTCTTGTGTAGCGTGTGCTGGACCTGTGAAGTGAGAATGGACCCGCGGAAAGTGCATGAGTTGAAGGCCTTCGTGAAGTTGTGCGACGAAAATCCCTCCATATTGCACCTTCCCGAGCTCGGCTTCCTCCGGGCCTGGTTGCAAGGGTCAGTTGATAATCCTTCTGTTTATCGCACAGCGTCAAGCGTACAGTTACTCTTTATCGTCAAAAGTAGCGGGCTACTATCTGTTAGGAGTCGGATCAACCCATGTTCAAAACCCGGTTTATTCCCCGGATATCAATAGTATTAGAGTTAAATGAAAGAATGAAGTCATTGTTAATGCAATTTAGTGTGATTTTTGTTGTTGGCAATTCCCCAACTACCCTGAACGGGAATACCGCAGTCACACCCACTCACTGCTGCTAAATATCAGGCATATTTCTCTCTCTGATATAAGTCAGTACAAAATACTTTATTAATTGAATAAAAAATAGGAATTCCTACTGTACTAAGTAATACACCAACATGTACTGGCAGCAGTTGGCAAAATCGAAAGCCTCATATTGGAGAGAATTAAAATTTGAAAAAATGTAATCTATTTTTCAGAATGGGAGCTACAATTCCACAAGCCCCCCAAAATGACTCTTCATGCAAGGTATAAGTATGACTTGTTTCATATATCCATCCAGTTGCTATATTTGACAGCCTACCAGTACAGTTCAGCCAATAAAACTAATGCATTTCAGGGTGGGTGTCCATGTGCTGGAGCTCCTCCCCCTGCCTCTGCTCCTGAGCCCCATGCCCCCTCTGAGAGTGAGGAGAGTGAACTAGGTATGTCCATGGCAGCTTTCTCACACCCGGCCCACACATTTTCCCACAGTCACCCATTGAGTTTGTAAAGAAAATTGGTACACATGCCAAAGGGTTATTGTCCTCTGAAAAGGAAATTCTTTTTTTAGACACACCATACCAATAAATCATCACCCAGACATTTACAGTTCCATTCCATCTAATACATTCACTGTGATAACAGTGAGGCCCGCAGATCAACAAACAATATGTTGCATGACCACACAGTTTGTAACGCTGCCTTATAAACTGATTGCCAAGCTCTTGAGCAGTGCTTATACAACCAGTGGCAATTATAGCATAGAAATCTTGGTGGGGCAGAAAAAAAATTGCACCACTAAACGATAAATTAATTGCACTGTTAACGGTGACAAACGGTGCCCACAAACTGTTAAGGCCTACATAAAGCTGTCCCTACAGCAGTTCCAACACCTTACCACTGCTACACCTGGCTATCAGCGGAGCCTTGTCTGGCAGCGAAACAGTTCATTCAGCCTCATTTACTGCCTTTTAAAATAAAAAAAAAACGATAAGACTGACTTGCTTAAACAAATGTGGTTTCTACTGACAATTGAGATGTACAAACTATGGCATAAGGGGACGACAAGCGGATAAGAGGTAATCTGTAATTTCGAGTAAGACATTAATAAGCGAACCAGGACGGATGTAGTCAATATTACTATTTGTTCTGCATTTTTGAAATGTTCAGCGACAGAATTCAGAACATAGGCTGTTCTTAGTGTTTTCCCTGTACACCAAATCAGAACCGTAGTATAAATAAAGGGGGCATATAAGCACAATGAAAGCACTTACAATTTTCAATGATGACATTTCTCAAAAACAGGTTATAGGCTACATGTGCACCACCGAGTCAGAACAGTAACGTTAGGTGAAAGAGGTGAAAATAGACCAAATTATTAGGGTGAGGCACATGGGCTACTAACAGCTTACTACACAACGTATACTTAGTATTACTTTCTTAGCTACAGTATACATATCCCTGGCATATTACATCATTTATGCAGCAGCATATAAGACATTTTTGGACTTGTGATGTGCTCACTTGAACAGGAAGGTGGCGCGGTGGTCCTTCGCAGGAAAATGTTGTCATCAAAAAAAGACGGAGACCGGATTTACATTTCCGAGTTGGATTTGGATGACCATTCAAAACTTTTATTCCCGACTTCCCAGTTGCAATTCTTGCAGTTAGGCACTGTCACAAATTCCTTCCAAACCACTCATTGTTGAATTTGCGATTTCCAACTTGTTGTGTAATGTTTATGTCCAATGGCCGATGAGCACGGATACGTTTTATCTATTAAATTAAGGTTACACTTTTAAAAAAAATATACATTTAACTATAATTTCTCCATTATTTAGGATTAAAAAGGATTTGTCAGTAGATTGATGACTGCTAGCTAAGATTTTGAAAGTTAATGTTGACATGATCAGTCCAATGAAAGCTACTGTACATAACGTGATTTGACGTCATTTTCTGTGGCTAATGACCTTGAGCCTTCTTGGAAGGGCACTACTAATGTAATTCTATGGCAGGAGCCGAAGGGCTTGAATTTTCGATGTCTACCCTTACTACTTGGTTGTGACTTATTGTCCCCGTGAGTGACTGAGCCAATCACAGCGCAACGCTCCTATTTTCTGCTGGCTTGCCCCACCACCACAGAAAGCACTGAGCTAGGCTTGAAGACCATATTTGTATGCGGTTTTATGAACTCAATTATATTTATTTTCCATTTTTTGCAAACTGATATGTGACTCGTATTAATGCCAAAATAACATGCAAAACAGGCAAGCCCACAAAAAAATGTGGGGCTCAAAACAGGTGGGGCTCTGTCCCACCTGTCCTGAATGACGGTTTGCCACTATATACAACATACAATAACGGAATTAGAGGCGAAAGCTTTCAGTGTCTCTCATATCTGCTAAAATTCTGAAATCCTTGATGGATCCCCTTGCTTCTTCAGAGATTGACCAAGATGGGGTGATTGAGCCAGACACAGATGAACCTCAGGAGATGGGAGACTTAGAAAATCTGGAGGTGAGAATATTTACTCTACTTAAGACAAATCCGTTATTAATATAACATAAGGATGGGAGAGTGGATGAAGTGCTTTTCATTTGGGGAGTTTCTGCAGATGAGAACTAATGACAAATGCATCTAGTGAGCATGCAAGCCCTTAAAAAGACTGCTTGAAATTTCCCAGCCAAAGCAGAAGACCACATGGCATCTCATATGTCTTGCAGATAAATAGTGTGTTCTTGTTCCTTTAGGTGACAGAGGAAATGATGGACCAAGCCAACGAGAAGAAGATGGAAGCTATCGAAGCGTTAGGAGAAGGTGGGTTGGTTGTTCTAAGGTTCTTGCATTGATATTGCACTGACCTTGTAGTAAATCGGGAAGACATTTTAATGACCAGTGGTTATAATTATCACTTTTTGGTGCTGTCAAATACAGGTGACTTGCAGAAAGCCCTGGACCTCTTCACTGAAGCCATCAAACTCAATCCACGGGTAGCTATCATGTATGCCAAGAGGGCTAGGTGAGTCCCACTGCTAGACTTAACAATGCCATACCACATGATGTGCTCTAGTACATGATCACGTAGTATTCATACAGACTGACGTATGTTCTTTGCCAGCGTCTACATCCAGATGCAGAAACCCAATGCAGCTAAGCGGGACTGCGACAGAGCCATTGAAATCAACCCAGATTCTGCACAGCCCTACAAGTGGAGGGGGAAAGCTCACAAGTATGCTGCTAGATAGGCTGCATATTCAAACTCATCAGACATAATGCAGTTGTATATGATTTATAAGTAATACAATATAGGGGGGTGCCGAGTAGTCGTACAAAATGAGTATCGTAAGGGATATGGGCAATTTTTGGGATACGATTGTGATCGGAGTATTTTTTTTAAATTATCCGTGATCGGAAAAAAGAAATTTGAGTGTCAGCACACATCTTTCTCAAGTTAGTCAGTCATGTGCAAGGTTCTACATGGTCTAAATAGCTCAACTGGCTGTCTGTCTAAAGAAAAGGCCTGGCTGTACGTTGATCATGCTGCTCTGATTGGATAGAGTGAAGCTGTATTTCTCTGTCCAAATTTCACCAGATCAGTTTTTCTTGCATATTTTTCGGTCTGATCATTTAGATTGCTGCTGCATGCTACCATGATAAATCACATGGCGAGGACATTTGCTATCAAGCTATCAATGTGCATAATATCTAACATGCGAGGCATGGGTAGGGAGGAAAAAAGATGAACCGCTGATGGGCATTCTGACTGAGTGTCAGCGAACTTGGCTGCCTGCTGCAAGTTGAGGACACAGACACACACCTCTGCGCGCTGCTCCTAATCTGCAGCTTTATTTTGCAGTGAATGTGTAAGGAGGTATTTTGTCAACATCTAATAATTCCGTAGTTAAAAGTAAATAATTTACAGATGGGATTATGAGTATGGCCATTTTGGCACACCCCTAATACAGTACTTTGATTGAGTCTCTTTCCTCTTCGTTTGTCAGGTTGCTGGGGCACTGGGAGGAGGCAGCGAAGGACCTGGCCACTGCCTGCAAACTGGACTACGACGAGGACGCCAGCGCCATGCTGAAAGAGGTCCAGCCCAAGGTACCCAGCCACTAACTTGTCTTTTTGAAACCAGCGCAGTTTCAAGGTTGTCTGGTCAATCAGTGTGTTCTGGTCTGACTTTCAACTCCTGCTCTTTCTCTACTCAGGCTAACAAAATCATTGAGCACCGGCGCAAGTATGAGCGCAAGAGGGAGGAGCGAGAAATCAAGGACAGGAAGGAGAGGGTAAAGAAAGCGAGGGAAGAGCATGAGAAAGCTCAGAGGGTGAGTGTTTGGTGCAAGAACAGAGAGAAGAATCATTTCAAAATAGTTTCTCAACGTAAACATTTTTTTTTAACTCTGCATAGGAGGAGGAGGCTAGACAAGCAGCAGGAGGAGGTGGCTTCCCAGGTTTCCCAGGTAAGAGAGGGAATATGGGTTCATGAAATGTCTTGAAGATAAGTTGATTAGCTCAATCAGGTTTGTTAGTGCAGGGCTTGAACAAAAGCCTGTAATCCCTGGCCTTGTAATTCTCAATTACCTGGGCTGGTGACCACTGCTTTACATTATCTGACCATCACCCAAGGGTCCATTGGAGCCCTGTAGTCGCATTAATCCTGGGTTCCTTGTCTCATGCTGTAGGTGCTGGCGGTTTCCCAGGGGGTGCTGGCGGTTTCCCAGGGGGGGCTGGCGGTTTCCCAGGGGGGGCTGGCGGTTTCCCAGGGGGGGCTGGCAGTTTCCCAGGTGGGGCTGGAGGCTCTCCTTTCGGCATGCCTGGTCTGGGAGAGCTCTTTAACGACCCGGAGGTGCTCAACGCCATGAAGGTACGACCCTCCTTAAATTGAAATGTTTGCAGTTTTACAGTTAGCCCTTGGATTCCATGTCAGTATCCATATCTAATCCCATCTCTCTTGTGTGTTTTCTTAAGGACCCTGAGGTGATGGCAGCTTTCCAGGATGTGGCTCAGAACCCAGCTAACATCGCCAAGTACCAGGGTAACCCCAAGGTCATGGCCCTCATCACCAAGCTGAGTGCCAAGTTCGGGAGCCCTTCGCCCTAGAGGAGAGGTGAAGAAAAAGAGGGGAGCGGGAAGAAGAACGAGTGGTGGGAGAGTAGCAAATGGATGTTGTCGGTAGAGCTAAAAAGCTTATTTGACATTATTCCACTGTGTATGGATCAAATGGGTAATGTTGATGGGTAAAGAGGAGACTAGAGGCATGCATCAAGTTTTACACTAGACAAGGGTTTGTGGAGGGGGGGGTCAACAGCAACTCTTATACTGTATGTTCTTAAATGGAGCCCACCTATTTGGGGCTGTTAGCTCTTAGTGGTTACTCAAGCCAACTCATGGACACTGATGGGAACACTACTGGTTAATGATGGGGAATCAAAACAGCCTGTCAGAGCCTTCTCATTCAGAATTCCCATTGACTCCTCTTCCCACCCACCCCATCCCTTGTTGTTTTTTACCTGAATCTGGAATAGTCAAACAGGACTCACACATTAGACACCAGCTCAGAGGAACATTTTAGAGACATTATTATATGGAGTTGTCATCTTCGGTGTTCTCTACTGAGCCAATCAAAACTATTTGTTTTCTATCAGGAGTGGATGTGGTAAAGCTATTTCCCTCAGGTTTTTTGTTTTACTCACTTTCACTGTAACGTACATTTTTTAAATGTCTGACTCTCCTTCCAAATGCAAAAAACAAGTAATATTACTCTTTTGTTTGATTTTGAAACTGTAATGGAAATATCAATTCAAATCAATAAATATTTGGTTGTTGCGAATTATTTTGTCATGGTTGTTTTTAATCAGATGAGTTGGTTATTAAAATGTAAGTTCCCATTATTCCCCATGGTGAACACAGATCATGGCATTAGGAAAATGTTACATTTCACCAGTTCTGAATGCCCTTGGTGCATTTGTCAATTAATTCCCAATTTATCATTAATCTACTTGTCAAGAGGCACAAGGGTGTACATTTTTGGCTACAATCAGAATGCCTCATATCACCAGTGGAGGATGGCCATAGTAGCTGGAATGGAGTAGATTAAATGTAATTTGTGGATAGTGTTTCATTCCATTCCAGCCATTACTATGAACCGTCCTCCCTTCCCTGAATCGCGTTGGTTCCCATTTCAGTCATGCATTTGGTCACGTGGGTCAAACAAACACCCTAACGTGTTGGTTGACAGTAGAGCCTCCCACAAGGCTGCAGAATGAAGTTGTTGAAGAGCAACTGCAGAAACTTGCAGGGATACTGTATATAATAATGAGATGGCTTGCCTCCGCCCCAACAAACATGTAGGCAGGCGCAAGTCAGACAATTGTTATCTCCATAATGCTTCGAAAGGCAGTGGCATTCACTGGGCGCGTTCGTCATTGCAGACGATTTTAAAAGGACGGCGTGACTGACTAATTTACAAATCACCTTGCATCATAACTATTTAATATTGTTTGTAGATAAGTCAGTCGGTCACAATTCACCCATGATAGATCACAATTTTGATGTTCTATAACATGTTCCCATCCACAGTTTTTTGTTTAAAAAAAAATGAAGAAAAGACCGCTCTGATGGAAACGTTTCGGTATAATTGTAAAAATGCTACCGATAAATTGTTAGTCTGACATGGTGGATCTTGTTTTGAAAATGGCGATTGAAACGCCTTTATGCGCAAATATAGATATAAAAACCATCAAACTAAATTTGGAAACACGATGATACATACGGTGTGTGGTCCTCCCACTACGACTCCAGAACCCACGCAGTTTATTAGGATAAAATGAAATAATTTATGATGAACTTCAAAGGGTGATGAAAGTGCACGGTGATATTGATACTCCTTTCCAATAAATATTGAGGTTCTGATTCTGGTGAGATGATCGATGCTTGACTGCTGTTTACTAAATAAAATATTATCGCTCTTATCCATAATAGTCAAATTATGTAGGCTATTAGCTACATAATGTATTTAATCTGTAGCCTAATCAACTGCATCCTTTCCCGGTGAGTCATAGTGGGAGGACCACACAACATGTCATCACGAAGTTTCATGAAGTTTACTTCATGAATATTTGTACATAACAGCATTTCCACCGACATTTCTCGCACAATTAATTTTACCAACAGAAAAAGATCCCACCTTGTCTAGCATATTTTTTTGTCGACATTTAGACAGTTTAACGTGACATTTTCAGTTTCCATCAGGCCTGTCATTAGACTTTACTCACATAAAAAAAAGTTGTAAGGAAACCTGGTTACTGTGGCTCAGTTGTGGTCCCATGTGGGTCAGTTGGTAGAGCATGGTGTTTGCAACGCCAGGGTTGTGGGTTCGATTCCCACGGGGGACCAGTACGAAAAAAAAAATGTATGAAATGTATGAATTCACTACTGTAAATCGCTCTGGATGAGAGCGTCTGCTAAATGACTAAAATGTAAAAATGTACTGGTAGGAAAATGCGCATATTTTCTTTATGCTGGTTTTAGAATATAAACATGAATATCTGTAGCCAATTGGATGGAAACCTAGCTACTGACTAATTGGACCTTGTGGCCTCCAGCCTGTACCACAGGTGATCTCACTGTTGTGGCCGGGCAGGGCTGGCCAGCTCATTTTCACTGGGGATTTGTCTTCCTGCTGTGGATTACCATCTTGTGTCACGTGGGACCAGTGTCTAAAGCCTGTCGCATGATTCCCAGTAGAAACAGTTCTCATAAAAATTAAGACGACATTTTGTGACGTTAATGTTCGTTTTGCAGTTTTTTTGTAGGCTGTTCGTGCACACACCTTTCTGTTTGTTGTTGAGGCAAATCGAAGTTCGGTAGCTGAAATCTACCCGCTTCCTCGGTGGTTGGTCAACAGTACTACTCCCGAGTAGGAGTGCGAACGCAGTCACTTTTCACCCGGTTTAAACTACTCCGAGTAGGAAAAGTGATTGCATTCGTTTTGGAACGGGTTTGCCTCCTGGGCGTGAGCCAGGTGCCCGCTCTGGCTGACAGCAAAATCGTCTCAAAACAAAAGTGACATAATTAAGCACATGGAGTGATGAGTAGGATTCTGTGTTTTACATTTGAAAAAACCCGCTTTATCTGCCATCCCAATGAAAAGTAGTTTGAAAATGCAAAATGTATTTTATGTAAAAGAGAAGTATGTTTCTGGAAGATGCACCATGCACCATGTTGACAATATGACCGAGCGGGCGCAGATTACTGTTTGATTTAAAAAGTGCCTACTCCCTCCCTTTTCCCGCCACAATAACGTGACAGGCCATTGCCCTGTTCAACCAGGGTCAGAGTAATAGAACTCCCTCAGTGGGAAATATGTACAGGATTCTTTAGTGAAGTGTGTCATTCATTCAATGAGAAGAGTCGTTTTCGTACACATTTTTCCATTTGAGAAATACTGCACCAAACATCTTAGTTAGATGTACAATTTCGCGTCTCAGACCTCGTCGGCAAAAACATCTAAACGAATTACAGATTTCTTGATTTCGTTTAGATTAACTATTTTGAGGAAGCTATGTTGTTACTATGTCATCGCAAGAGGGACACAGTAATATTGCCACTGAATTTTTTTTTTAAAGGACTTCCTTTTGAAAAGCAACGAATCCCTTTGAAAACGGCCTATGTTGCATCGAGTTGAGTCAGAAACAGTTATTCTAGTGTCCAAATTGACTACAACGTGTAAATAAAATAATTTTGGTAATAAAGTCAGTCTCATCTGAAAACGGATTTTGGAACATCTGTGCGTCACAACGGATAAATGAAGGTTGGGTTTTGATTTGAAGATGTTCATTTGGCCACTAACATGGCGTGAACAGCTGCAGTGATTGCTCTCTATCCAATAGTATAGATCAGGGTTTCCCAGACTCTGTCCCCGGGGCTCGAAGGGGTGCACGTTTTGTATTTTGCCCTAGCATTACACAGGGAGTATACGAGGCACAGATGTTGTCTTCGCGTAGCCGAGTTATATTAAACTTTGCAAAAAAAGAAACGTCTTTTCGCTGTCAACTGCGTTTATTTTCAGCAAACTTAACATGTGTAAATATTTGTATGAACATAACAAGATTCAACAACTGAGACATAAACTGAACAAGGGGGGGGGGGGGGGGGGGTCAAAATCAAAAGTAACAGTCAGTATCTGTCAGTGTCAGTATCTGGCCACCTGCTGCATTAAGTACTGCAGTGCATCTCTTCCTCATGGACTGCACCAGATTTGCCAGTTCTTGCTGTGAGATGTTACCCCACTCTTCCACCAAGACACCTGCAAGTTCCAGGACATTTCTGGGGGGAATGGCCCTAGCCCTCACCCTCCAATCCAACAGGTCCCAGATGTGCTCAATGGGATTGAGATCCAGGCTCTTCGCTGGCCATGGCAGAACACTGACATTCCTGTCTTGCAGGAAATCTCGCACAGAAAGAGCAGTGTGACTGTTCAATCAATACAATTTATTTATAAAGCCCTTCTTACATCAGCTGATGTCACAAAGTGCTGTGCATAAACCTAGCCTAAAACCCCAAACAGCAAGCAATGCAGGTGTAGAAGCACGGTGGCTAGGAAAAACTCCATAGAAAGGCCAGAACCTAGGAAGAAACCTAGTGAGGAACCAGACTATGAGGGGTGGCCAGTCCTCTTCTGGCTGTGCCGGGTGGAGATTATAACAGAACATGGCCAAGATGTTCAAATGTTCATAGATGACCAGCAGGGTCAAATAATAATAATCACAGTGGTTGAAGAGGGTGCAACAGGTCAGCACCTCAAGAATAAATGTCAGTTGGCTTTTCATAGCCGATCATTCAGAGTATCTCTACCGCTCATGCTGTCTCTAGAGAGTTGAAAACAGCAGGTCTGGGACAGATAGCACGTCCGGTAAACAGGTCAGGGTTCCATAGTCGCAGGCAGAACAGTTGAAACTGGAGCAGCAGCACGACCAGGTGGACTGGGGACAGCAAGGAGTCATCAGGCCAGGTAGTCCTGAGGCATGGTCCTAGGGCTCAGGTCTTCTGAGAGAGAGAAAGAGGAGAAAGAAAGAAAGAAAGAAAGAGAGAAAAAGAGAGAGAATTAGAGAGAGCATATTTCATTTCACACAGGACACCGGGTAAGACAGGAGAAATACTCCAGATATAACAGACTGACCCTAGCCCCCTGGCACATAAACTATTGCAGCATAAATACCAGAGGCTGAGACAGGAGGGGTCATTGACTGGTGGCATTGTCATGCTGGAGGGTCATGTCCGAATGAGCCTGCAGGAAGGGTACCACATGAGGGAGGAGGATATCTTCCCTGTAACGTACAGCGTTGACATTGCCTGCAATGACAACAAGCTCAGGCCGATGATGCTGTGACACACCGACCCAGACCATGACAGACCCTCCACCTCCAAATCGATCCCGCTTGGTGTAACGCTCATTCCTTCGACGATAAGCGCGAATCCGACCATCACCCCTGGTGAGACAAAACAGCGACTCGTCAGAGAAGAGCACTTTTTGCCAGTCCTGTCTGGTCAAGCGACGGTGGGTTTGTGCCCATTGGCGACGTTGTTGCCGGTGATGTCTGGTGAGGACCTGCCTTACAACAGGCCTACAAGCCCTCAGTCCAGCCTCTCTCAGCCTATTGCGGACAGTCTGAGCACTGTCTAACTCGGGCAGTTGTTGTTGCCATCCAGTATCTGTCCCGCAGGTGTGATGTTCGGATGTACCGATCCTGTGCAGGTGTTGTTACACGTGGTCTGCCACTGCGAGGACGATCAGCTGTCTGTCCCGTCTCCCTATAGTGCTGTCTTAGGCACCTCACAGTACGGATATTGCAATTTATTTCCCTGGCCACATCTGCAGTCCTCATGCCTCTTTGCAGCATGCCTAAGGCACGTTCACGCAGATGAGCAGGGACCCTGGGTATCTTTCTTTTAGTGTTTTTCAGAGTCAGTAGAAAGGCCTCTTTAGTGTCCTAAGTTTTCATAACTGTGACCTTAATTGCCTACCTTCTGTAAGCTGTTACTGTCTTAACGACCGTTCCACAGGTGCAAGTTCATTAATTGTTTATGGTTCTTTGAACAAGCATGGGAAACAGTGTTTAAACACTTTACAATGAAGATCTGTGAAGTTATTTGGATTTTTAAGAATTATCTTTGAAAGACAGGGTCCTGAAAAAGGGACGTTTCTTTTTTTACTGAGTTTAGGAGCAAACCGAACCTAGTATGCGGGGCAACTTTAGTATTCTCCACTGGTCTCACAAGACCGAGGTAAAGTTGGTTTTATATTCAAACATTCGGACATTCAACAGACATGCAACAAAAGCCATTTCAAATGTAAAAATCAATAACTAATTCACCGTTTGTCACAGAATCATCAAGCTAGATATAATTTATTCTATAAATGTCTAGCATACTTTTACAACCTTTGTTTCGAGGAAAAATTCCATAAAATCTATAAATGCTATTTAAAGCTGTATAAATCAATAACGAATTCAGCGTTTGTTACATGAACATCAAACTCGGTATGATTTATTATATAAATGTCTAGCATACTTTTATAACTTTTGTTTTGAGTAAAAAGTCCAGTTTTGATTTGATAGAGGGCATGTAGTCCACCTAGAGGGCGTGTGGTCAAAGTTCTAACGAGTCTGTTATACCCTATTAGAAGGGGCTTGGCTGAATATTCTGCATCTTCAGTCATATTAAATAAGATTTCAGGAAAACACTATGTGATGAAGGGGTCAGGCCTGACAAACAAAGAAGACAGGTGGATGGATCAAGAGGACCAAGATAACCAAGGGGATCAACATGGAAATTCCACAGTGGAGATAACGAAAACTAAGAGTGAATCATAACATATGTATATATAGTATGTATATATATCAGCATGGGTATTGAAAGATACCAGAGGGTGGATAACAAAAAAAAGCACTAAAATAAGAAGTAGATGGTACATGTTTGGTTTTTGGGCTAAATGTATACATTATGATTTGCCTCTGAACTGTATGTGAACACCTCTGCAATCTACTGGCACTAACCATTAAAAACTAGGACTTCAACCAAGCTGTCCCTATGCTATTTGCTCTCTTAAACTGCTAGTACAAAGCCTACATGAAAATGTGTTTTTTCACAAAAGATCATGAATTTTTTTTACCAAATCAGCTCTACATAATTCAGCAGGGAGGTGTGCAACTACCACACATTATACCAGTGTAGAAACTATGTCACCTACATAGCTATTACCAAATCCCTTTCAATTCACATTCCTTGCAGAAATAACTATTTGCAAACCTTGTAAAACATCCAGAAAGACAGTGGTCTTAGAATGGTATTTATACTTTAAAATACATATTTTATGTGAATGGATGTGGATGAAAGAATTCTGTCAGTGTTTTAATGTCCTAGTTGAATATTTATTTATTTACCTCCAACTCTATATATCCAAGTGAGCCTATGATGACCTTGGGGATCAGATTTACAATTATACCCATTGATCTAACGTATAACAGACAGACACTGCTCAAAATGAGTTGTTTGTGATATCTACACTCAGTTGCCACTTTATTAGGTTCACCACCCTAATCACAAAAATGAATTGCTCCTACACACACCAAGTCCAGTGGTCTTGGCTTGCTAGACAATAAAGCATGCAGAGAAGTATTCCGGTATTCTGTTACTGTTTGAACTTTAGAATGTACAAAATGACAGCACAGTCTGTGATGGTCTTTTATAACTCAGAAAAGTTCCAAAACTGTTTTTTAAATAATTCCAACACTCAACTTGTACTGACTGTAGTAAACTCCAACTGGACTTAAAAACTTGAACAGTCTATCTCCTTTCCCAGTTTAATCAACAGTTTTCAATTCACGCTGTTCCAGATGCAAAGGGGTTTGTACCTAATAAAGTGACCACTGTATCTATAGCCTTTCCAGAATGTGTTCTGGGAATAACAGGGGTATTAAACATTTGGCTGTAAGAGTTGAACAGTTGAATCTATTACCTCAGGAAAAAATGCCAGAAAAAGGAAATACTGATACTGGGAAATACATTTTGGGAGGTTTAATGTACTTTGATGTAGGTTTGATATACCTACTGTAGTTATTGTGATTCATGTTCCATATATTTCTAAATCCAACATGGTGATCTCATGGAACCTTGCTGTTTTTATGTCTTAGCCATTAGGGGAGGTGTTTTTTTATTCTGCATAGGCTAACAGGAAATACAGAAAAAAGGAGGGAAATTCTCAGACTTACAGTAGCTTACAACAAGGTTGACTAGGTGTTTTCAAGGTAAACTTCTGGCTTCAATGGGTCGTGTAAAGCAGAAAAACGATCTTTGGGGAACCCTTTGCTACAGGGTGTGGGAAGGGGGCAAAGCACAGACAGTGAGAGAACAATGTAGTATGCAACTGTGAGGGACAGATTTTGCCTTTGAAGCACAACCTTTAGAACTATGGGTTCCAGAAAGCGTCGTTAAATGTGTCAACAACGCATAAAAATGTGGTCCTCTTTTTTTTTACAGTCTTCAATGCGAATGAAGACTGCTCAATGTGTGCTTTGCATCATCCAGAGAAAAATGATGATCATCTGACCAACTGGGTTTGTCATGGTGTAATATAGTAAGCTATGAAAACTCATGTAGTTTCATCCTTCAAGAAATTTAGAAGTATGAAACTTTGTCTTGAAACTTTTTTAGCAGGGTTATGGTTGTGTTATTGCTAG
This sequence comes from Salmo salar, assembly GCF_965601325.2. Classification (NCBI taxonomy): domain Eukaryota; kingdom Metazoa; phylum Chordata; class Actinopteri; order Salmoniformes; family Salmonidae; genus Salmo; species Salmo salar. The sequence continues at coordinate 38,932,987 of NC_138296.1, read as the reverse complement.
GGTTGCACATTTTGGAGAATATTCAGAGGTGGAAACTTTCTGTGGGAATTAACGGGAATATATGGGAATTAACGGAAATATATGCAAATTAATATTAATACCACTTAAATGTAGATGTCTTTTGCATTGGATATATTTACCATATCATATGGAGACAGAAACAAACATTTTACCTTATCATAAATAGACAATTGCAATTGATTAAATCCTTCCAATAGAAATAAAAAAAAAATTTTAGTTACGGATTGAAGTTTAATTAAATGAGTTGACTCTTCACATGGGATGATTTCACTGAACAACAAAAGAAAGGGAATATTGAATGATCCCAATGATCCATCGCATCTCCCAAAATCGTTGTCAATATACATCTGTAAAATGATAACCAAAGCTTTAGTTTTTAGACTGTCTTCCTCTCAGGCATCCATGTCTTCTCCCTGGAAATCCTCAATGTCCACCTCTTGAACATTTTTTTTATTTCACCTTTATTTAACCAGGTAGGCTAGTTGAGAACAAGTTCTCATTTACAACTGCGACCTGGCCAAGATAAAGCAAAGCAGTTTGACACATACAACAACACAGAGTTACACATGGAATAAATAAACATACAGTCAATAATAAATTAGAAAAAGTCTATATACAGTGTGTGCAAATGAGGTAAGATAAGGGAGGTAAGGCAATGAATAGGCCATGGTGGCGAAGTAATTACAATATAGCAATTAAACACTGGAATGGTAGATGTGCAGAAGATGAATGTGCAAGTAGAGATACTGGGGTGCAACGGAGAAAGATAAATAAATACAGTATGGGGATGAGGTATTTGGATGGGCAATTTATAGATGGGCTATGTACAGGTGCAGTGATCTGTGAGCTGCTCTGACAGCTGGTGCTTAAAGCTAGCGAGGGAGATATGCGACTCCAGCTTCAGTGATTTTTGCAGTTCGTTCCAGTCATTGGCAGCAGAGAACTGGAAGGAAAGGCGGCCAAAGGAGGAATTGACTTTGGGGGTGACCAGTGAGCTATACCTGCTGGAGCGCGTGCTGAGGGTGGGTGCTGCTATGGTGACCAGTGAGCTGAGATAAGGCAGGGCTTTACCTGGCAAAGACATCAGACTGAGGCCTCATCTTCATTGTCACTTTCCAACCTTGTTGAGGATGGCTCGGTCAGGCTCAAAAAGTCTCAAATTTGCCTGGATGGCCACCGATTTTTCAACCCTTGTATTGGTCAGCCTGTTGCGTGCTTTGGTGTGTGTGTTCCCAAACAAGGACCAGTTGCACTCTGAGGCGGCTGATGTTGGTGGGATTTGGAGGATGATGGAGGCAACAGGGGAAAGAGCCTCAGATCCAAAGTCCCTTCCACCAGATGGCTGCTGAGATAGGTTGGCACGACTGCCATATTGCATCTCCATCCCAAAGCCCTTGCTTGAAAGTGTACTTGGCCAGACTGCCAAGAACCTTGCCCTCATCTAGGCGAAGGTGGTGAGACATGGTAGTGATGACACCATAGGCCTTGTTGATCTCTGCACCAGACAGGATGCTCTTGCCAGCATACTTGGGGTCTAACATGTATATTGCGGCGTGTATGGGCTTCTGGCAGAAGTCTTCACGCTTTTTGATGTATTTCAGAACTGCAGTTTCCTCTGCTTGGAGCAACAGTGAAGTGGGCAGTGAAATACTGCAGAGTCTGAACATCAGACAGGATGGCATTGTCTCCTCAATCCGTGCAAAGGCTACTGCTATAGGTTTCAGGAGTTTCAGGCTGCTTACCACTCTCTCCCAAAATACATCATCCAGGAGGATCCTCTTTATGGGGCTGTCCATATCGGCAGACTGTGATTTGGCCATTTCTCGGAGAGACTCCTTCCCCTCCAGGAGACTGTCAAACATGATGACAACACCACCCCTACGGGTGTTGCTGGGCAGCTTCAATGTGGTGCTCTTATTCTTCTCACTTTGTTTGTGAGGTAGATTGCTGCTATAACTTGATGACCCTTCACACACCTAACCATTTCATTGTCTGTCTTGTAGTGTATCCATTGTTTTCAGTGCCACAATGTCCTTGAGGAGCAGATTCAATGCATGAGCAGCACAGCCATTGGGTGTGATGTGAGGGTAGGACTTCTCCACTTTAGACCAAGCAGCCTTCATGCTTGCAGCATTGTCTGTCACCAGTGCAAATACCTTCTGTGGTCCAAGGTCATTGATGCCTGTCTTCAGCTCATCTGCAATGTAGACTGGTGTGTCTGTTGTCCCTGGTGTCTGTGCTCTTGTAGAATACTGGTTGAGGGGTGGAGATTGTAATTAATTATTCCTTGCCCACAAACATTCGATCACCCATCAGAGATGATTGCAATACAGTCTGCTTTCTCTATGATTTGCTTGACCTTCACTTGAACTCTGTTGAACTCTGCATCCAGCAAATTAGTAGATAAAGCATGTCTGGTTGGAGGGGTGTATGCTGGGCGAAGGACATTCAGAAATCTCTTCCAATACACATTGCCTGTGAGCATCAGAGGTGAACCAGCCACATACACAGCTCAAGCAAGACATTCATCAGCATTTCTCTGACTACATTCCTCCATTGAGTCAAAAAAACTTCTGATTCCAGGAGGACCATGAGCCGTTACGATCGATAAAGTGTCTGATTCATCATTTTCACCTCGAATAGAAGTAGAGGGACTTTTGTCAGAGGTTGCTTGTTGTGAGTGCTGAGGGAACTTTATGCACTTGGCCAGATGATTCTGCATCTTTGTTGCATTCTTCACATATGATTTGGCACAGTATTTGCAAATGTACACAGCTTTTCCTTCTACATTAGCTGCAGTGAAATGTCTCCACACATCAGATAGTGCCCATGGCATTTTCCTGTGAAGATCAGAAAAAAAGGAGTACATTTAAAAAAAAAAATACAATTCCATGTACAGATAAATAGTTAAGCAGTTAGATTAAATAACTTCTTTGTAAATAAATGTTAAAATGAAACATGTATGGAAACAGGTGAATTAACACTCCTCAGTTAGCAGGCTCAAGCAAGCTCAACCCCACATGGTAGCAAAAGCTAACTAGCAGAAACTGTTAACAAGTTAGAAATGATTTAAACACACTTTGCTGTAGGCTACTACTTACTAGTTAACAAAAAATCATGTATGTCATATAAAATATATTCACCCCACCCAGTATTGTAATCAAAACTTACCAGAAAGTATGTAGTGCTTGGCTCAGACAGTGTAGAAGTCTGGGCTTAATAGCATCTCATTAGTGTGCAAGATCTTGAGAATCATCTGTACATGTGATGGAAGAATGCACTGTGCATGTAGAGGGTTGCAATTCCATTAAATTGGGGATGGTTTAACCAAAATATGCCACAAGACCTGGAATTGCCTTGTGTGTATCCCACAAAAAAGGTTCACTGTTATAAGCAAACTTATGCGATGAATTTAAGCAAAATTCCCGGGCTTAACTTCCCATGGAACATTTCCGGCCCCTTTGCAACCCTAGTTATTGCTCTAATGTTCTCTTATCATTACTATATTTCATTACTCTACTATGAGAGATACTAGATACATACTATGGCAGAAATTCACTGTAATAGGTACACACGTATCTGGCACAAGTGACGATAAAACTGATTTGGATGTCAAAGACTGCCATTATTGTAATTTTTAATATTACAACATTGATGTGTAATACCTTTTTTACCAACACATACGTTTTTTGCTAATGTATGTCTTTATTACTATATGACTTATATTGCTTGAATACTCAACGATGATTAACACCACAGTTGTGTGTGCTGCTATCAGGGTTGTGGTCAAATGCATATAATTTTAAGTCAATTTGGCAATTGAACAAAAATCACATTCAATTTGAAAATGTTCCTAACTGTAAAGCATCTAACAGAATTTGGGTATTCCAGAACTGTACTTTACATGTAAATAAACATAACCCTGTTTAATGTTTTTAATGCTGCAGATAGAATGCTCTGTGTGCCAGAGATGGTACCATTCAGCTTGTCTAGGGCTGACAAAGGTCTTCAACAAAGCCAAAATAGAAAATGATTGGAAGGGGCCTCTTTGCTGTTAAATTAGAGATGTATAAATAAATTACTGTTGTGCCTTGTAACTACTTTAAAATGTGGAACTGTTGCACTAAAAATGCAAACATTGATTTGGCATAAAATTTAAGATTGTAAATATTGCACAACTTTATGTAAATATTATCTAACATCATATAGAACAAATTGCACTTGAAATTAACATTTCTTTAAAGTTATTGCAAATAAATGCATATTTTCACTTTTTTCTGAGACAATCACTGAGTTAGATTTCTTCATCTTTAAATGCAATATGAGATTTTATGTATTTCTATCAAATCTGGAATTTCCACTCAAAGCAAAGTTTAAGTATGCTAGACATTTATAGACTAAATCATATCTAGCTTGATGATTCTGTGACAAAAGGTGAATTAGTTATTGATTTTACATTTTAAAATGGCTTTTGGCAAATGTCTGTTGAATGTCAATGTATTTCTATCAAGTCAAAACTGGAATTTCTACTCAAAACAAAAAGGTTGTAAAAGTATGCTGGACATTTATAGAATAAATCATATCTAGCTTGATGATAACGTGACAAACGGTGAATTAATTATTGATTTTTACATTCTTAAATGGCTTTTGGCAAATGTCTGTTGAATGTCCGAATATAAAACCAACTTTACCTCGGTCTCACAAGGTCAACTTCCGCCGGTGACTATTAGTGACCAATAGTGGGTCAGCTCCTCACACAATGCATGCTGGCTCCATGGAATATCCTCTTCAAAATTGCCTTCTGCAATAAATGGCTCCATTTTGGGGACGAGAGGTTCTGGAAAGGTCTACCCTCCATCCAGTCTGATGACAAACCACACCGACCACAACTGTAGTCTCAGCAGCCAAAGTATAATCAATGTGGCATTATGACTGTCATTCATACTAGAGAATCATAGCAAATAGAAAATGGGACTGCAAGCTAGTGCTGGATGTGGTAATTTGTGTTAAAGTGGCAATATGTAACTTTTTGGGTGGCCTGACCAAATTCAAAGAAATGTGAGTTATTGATGTTTTATTCTACTTGAAAGCAAGTCTAAGAAGCTGTAGATATGTTCCATGTACGCTGTTTCTATGCTTCCCGTTCTTAAGTTTTGTGTCTTACTTTCGATTTTGTACACTAGCTTCAGACAGCTGAAACAATTTTTGCTTATGGAAAATATTTCACAGCGATTTAGAAGGTACAAGATTTATCTACAGTATACTAACTTGTTTATTCACTAACTGAAATTAGGCAAACTATTAGGGTTTTAGCAACCAGGAAATGCGGAGCGATTTTCTGCATAGTGCAACTTTAAGATATGAAGCATTTCATCTTACAAAAATGTTTAGTTAATTTGGTCTTTCAGCCAATCATCTGTAACTTCCAACACGAAAAAAATAAAATAATTCTAATCATTAGAAAAATCCCTTAAATTAACCTATTTAACTTGGCAAGTCAGTTAAGAACAAATTCTTATTTACAATGATGGCCTACATGGTATTTCTAAAATTGTATTTCCATGTCTAGTCCTCAATTCCAAATCGAGGCAGTTACACAGAACATTGTTTATTTATAATTTACAACATTGCAAATTCAACTTAAAAAATATTGTTTTCCAGCGAGCCTAAAACAATGAAATGTGGATGTCCTCAGTATTTGCAATGTACTCAAAGTGTAGTCTATCATACGAAGAAGGAGAAAGCAACAGAAAGCATGAAACTTGCAGAAGCCCAAGTAATGGTCCAGAGTCTTGCACCTAGTGTCCATATCTGTAAGAGAGGGAAAGGAAGTGTTAGTTATTAACTGTTTGACATACACAACTCATCTACAATGAGGCAGTGGAATAATGCATTAGCACCAGTAACATGGACACATGGCTGTTGTTTTTAATCAGCCATCTATTTCCCCAAAAGGCAAGCACTGCAGCTCTGATTGACAGCAGTTTAGCTAGGACCATGGAGTAGTGTTTTGAATAAGTGTTATGAATAAAATTATGACACTCACTTCTGAAACTCCCACTCCCTGTTGTCTAGGGGGCACACCTGCCTGGTTTTCAACCAACGGGAGATACAGTGGAAATGGAATGCATGCTGGGAGAGAAGATATTATTCACATAACAGCAAACCAAGACAATAGCTGTGTTTGAATACACATAATGTATACTACATACTTAATGAGTATATACACTATTAGTTCATTTTAGTACACTAAACGAATGGTATTCTTTCAGTTGAGCGTACTCGTGCTTCGCCCGTCTACCCGGAAGTTGATGCTGTTGCTATGCAACCTCTCGCTAGCTTGTTAGCATAACAAATGACTAGCTTGACATTTTACAATTTCATGTGTGTTCGTGAATTCAATCTGGAGTGCCAGAGTGCGCTCTGGGTGTTCGTAAATCCAGAGCGTTGTCAGATTGTCCGCTCATAAATTCAGAGCGTTTCACTCTCGGAACATGTCACTGGACGCTCCGGCAGAGGAATAGGGTTGATCCGAGCATTCTGACCTCACAACGGCAGTCAAGCACACAAGCTGATTGGCAAACGGTGGCTACCTTATGAGCCATTTCCAGACACAAATGAGAGAACACCTCACTGACCATGTTACTCGCCATAGCAGAGCTGGTTAGGCTGTTTTCATGTTATCCAGAGCATTGGTGACTAAATGTGCTGCTGGCAACAATTTAATTACGCTTTTTTTTCTCTGACGTTTACTGACACCGGCCTTATATTCACCGGGTGTTGAGCGTTCGTAAATTGATCAGTTATTCTACGCTCTGGCACACTCAGAGTGCTCTGAAATAGGAGAAGATAGCCAGAATTAACAATGTCCATTGAGAACGCACAACGACTATAACACTTAGCTAAGAATTACGTGAATAATCACGTCAATAAACATTGTGCAGTTCATTAGATTATAGTTAATATACTGCCTGGCAAGATCGATGTATTAGTAGCCAACTAACGTTAGGTAACTAGTTAACATACCATTACATGCTGCTGTAATGCTATGCTGTGCCTAAGGATAGTGTAGCTAACAAATTGTCAGCCAACATTTTTTATTTCAACATTATTTAACCAGGTAGGCCAGTTGAGAACAAGTTCTCATTTACAACTGCGACCTGCCAAGATAAAGCAAAGCAGTGCAACAAAAAACAACAGAGTTACAAATGGGATAAACAAAAGTACAGTCAATAACAATAGAAAAAAATGTATATACAGTGTGCAAATGGAGTAAGGAGGTAAGGCAATAAATAGGCCATAGTAGCGAAGTAATTACAATTGAGCAAATTAACACTGGAGTGATAGATGTGCGAGTAAAAATACTGTTGTGCAAAAGAACAAAGAAAGTAAATAAAAACAATATGGGGATGAGGTAGGTAGTTGGATGGGCTAATTACGAATGGGCTTTTTACAGATGGGCTGTGTACAGATGCAGCGATCGGTGAGCTGCTCAGATAGCTGATGCTTAAAGTTAGTGAGTGAGATATAAATGTCTCCAACTTCAGCGATTTTTGCAATTCGTTCCAGTCATTGGCAGCAGAGAACTGGAAGGAAAGGCAGCCAAAGGAGGTGTTGGCTTGGGGATGACCCGTGAGATATACCTGCTGGAGCACGTGCTACAGGTGGGTGTTGTTATCGTGATCAGTGAGCTGAGATAAGGCGTGGCTTTACCTAGCAAAGACTTATAGATGACCTGGAGCCAGTGGGTCTGGCGACGAATATGTAGTGACGGCCAGCCGACGAGAGCATACAGGTCTCAGTGGTGGGTGGTATATGGGGCTTTGGTGACAAAACGGATGGCACTGTGATAGACTGCATCCAGTTTGCTGAGTAGAGTGTTGGAAGCTATTTTGTAAATGACATCACCGAAATCGAGGATAGTCAGTTTTACGAGGGTATGTTTGGCAGCGTGAGTGAAGGAGGCTTTGTTACGAAATAGGAACATGTAACGTAACTTATTTTAAAAGTCATGACTTTATTACATTGCTCAACATTTGTAATAATTAGTTAAAGCAAGGAATTTGTATATACACTCTCGGACTTCGGCTGCATATTTTCCTGCCAACTTCTTCAAATCTGAAAACGCTGTGAAGCCACGCCCATTTTCTGAAGAATTGCCTTATGGGCCAAAAAAGCACAAAAAGAGTGTCCACTGCTTGTATACTTCGTATTTTTGCAAATGTAGTACGACATCCAGGAATTATATCCATACTATGACCAATAAGTATACTACACACTCAATTTGTCACAAATAGTATGGTTAGTGGGTTAGTATGAGTATTCAAACACAGCTCAAAACATACATTCAAAAATGCTATAGTTTTAGGGTAGTTCAATATAATGCAGATTAGTTTAGATCATGCTGCTGTTCTTTCAATACTCTCACACTGAACTTTACAATCTAACTGATCAGGATGTATGCAAAATATACAAAAGCAAATAAGTCTGACTCACATTGCAGACTCCCCAGGCTACGGTGCACTCCTCTGATGTGGCAGAGGCCTGGTTAGCCTGGCACTCTATGCCTATGGAGGACAAGAGAAATGTGTAACACACACCTTTATTAACCCAGTTGTCAAATACTGTTAATGGCATACTCACAGAGATCCATAATGTGATTCCTACAGATGGCACAGTTGTCCACCACAATGTCCCAGGCCCAAAGTGCCACTGCATTCCACTGTAAAGAAGAAGAGTCATATGAAATTATGATCATATTTTTAAACATTAAACATTTAAAATCACTGGCAGTTAGTATTTGCTTGATACTGATGTTGTTTCAAATATGTATTAAAAAAGGAGCCTATTGTTATTCAAAATTTATTCATGTTAATCTGGTGTCAGGAGACATTTAGTCATTCGAATCACTATTGCATTTGATCAGACTTCAGACAAGTTAGGTCTGTTTCACTATCCACATTGATCACAAACAAGGCCAGGGTGAAAATGTTAGTGTTTGATATATCATTTTTCACTCATTCAGCGTCAATACATAGACAACCTCACAAGTGCAACTGGGCCCTGACATTTTAGCAAGCTAACAAGGAAGCTAACGTTAGCCAGTTGAGCAAATTAGCTAGTCATTGATTTCGTATAATGCCAATGCATCTAACGCTGAACCTAGTAGTGGTTGGCTAGCTACTATTACCACAAACAGTGAGATTAGTTAACTGATTAGGTAGCGATCAGCCCTACAAGTGAAACGCAAACTCACACCCCAAAATTAGATACAGCCAAACAGGGACTCCGTCTAGTTACAGCTAGCTCGCGAGCTAGCAAGTTATGCTTACAAATCGCGCGAAGATTGTACCCAAACCCGTATTAAGCCTATGATAATATCGAACCTTACAGTATGTCTAAAATTTAGCTATGATTTATTTTTAAAAGAAATACCTTCTTCACTTCAAAACGTTTCTTACTTGCTCCACTATTCGTGGCGCTTGGGGTATCAACATCCATCGCTGCCGCCATGTTGACTGTCGAACTTTCGTGTGAACAGAGATATTAGAGAAAGGAGGAGATAGACATCCTATTGGGATATGAATAGAATGACGTAACACTCCACCCAGCAGAATGTCGACCAGTCGTGCTGACGTTGTCATGCTGCGTCACACAGTTGCTAAATTAATCGTCACGCAATCTCTTCTCAAAAACGGGGTACAATGTCGCGTTCAAAACAACCTCGGAACTCGGAAAAAACGAGCTCGACTCGAAAAATCCAACTCGGAATTCCAACTCGGGAACCTTTCTAGAGCTACGAATTTCCGACCTGAAGATCCCTGACGCCATGATTTGGCTTCGTATTTTTCCAAGTTCCAGTTGTTTTGAACATGGCATGGGGAAGTCGGAAAAATACGAGGTCAAATCATGACGTCAGTGATCTTCAGGTCGGAAAGTTGGAGCTCTAGAAAGAGGCCCGAGTGAAAGTTGGATTACTATTGAAATAGATTTTTCCCAGTCTGAGTTCGTTTTTTCCGAGTTCCCAATTTCTTTAAAAGCACTGAATTCTGAGATTACCGAGTTCCAATTGTTTTGAACGGGGCAAGAGGCCCGAGTTCCCGAGTTGGAATGCCTCGTTCAAAACAACTGGGAACTGGAAACATCTGACTTGCAACTTCAGTGCGTTCAAGACAACTGGGAACTCGGAAAAAACTAACTCCAACTACGGAAAATAATTCTGAACGGTCATCCAACTCGGGATTCCAAGAGAAATGGTCGCCTCCCTTCAGGTCCTTAGAAAACTATGCAGTTATTTGTTTTTTTATGCACTGTTTCTTACATTGTTAGCCCAGAAAATCTCAGGTGTTATTACATACAGCCGGGAAGCACTATTGGATATAAAAGTGATGTCAATTTATCATCATTACGACCAGGAATACGTCTTTCCCGAAGCGGATCCTTTGTTCAGACCTCCACTCTGGACATGTGATCTTATCCCAGAGGCAGACCCAAAACAACGCAGTCGCCGCAGGAGAAGCAGACGGAGAGGCCTACTGGTCAGACTCACAAGGCCTACTGGTCAGACTCGCCAATGTCCAATCTCTAGATAACAAGGTGAATGAAATTAGGGCACGAGTTGCCTTCCAGAGAGACATCAGAGATTGTAACATTCTCTGTTTCACGGAAACATGGCTCAATCGAGATATGTTGTCAGAGTCAGTACAGGCACCCGGTTTCTTCATGCAATCGCGCCGACAGAAACAAACATCTCTCTGGTAAGAAGAAGGGCAGGGGTGTATGCCTTATGAATAACGACTCATGGTGTAATTACAACAACATACAGGAACTCAATTCCTTTTGTTCACCTGACTTAGAATTCCTTACAATCAAATGCCGACCGCATTATCTTCCAAGAGAATTCTCTTCGATTATAGTCACAGCCGTGTATATCCCCCCCAAGCAGATACCACGTTGGCCCTGAAAGAACCTCGTTGGACTGTTTGTAAACTGGAAACCATACATCATGAGGCTGCATTTATGGTAGCTGGGGATTTTAACAAAGCAAACCTAAGATAAATACTTGCGAAATTATATCAGCATAACGAATGCGGACACGAGCTGGCTGAATTCTGGATCATTGCTACTCGAACTTCCGCGCCTTGCCTTTGGTAAATCTGACCATGAATCCATTTTGTTGCTCCCAGCCTATAGACAGACACTAAAACAGGAAACGCCCATGCTCAGGTCAATTGAACACTGGTCAGACCAATCGGATTCCACGCTTCAAGATTGCTTCGATCACGTGGACTGGGATAGGTTCCAGACAGCCTCAGATAACAACATTGATGTATACGCTGACTCGGTGAGCGAGTTTATTAGCAAGTGCATCGGAGATGTCGTACCCGCTGTGACTATTAAAACCTTCCCTAACCAGAAACCGTGGATTAATGGCAGGATTCACGCAAAACTGATCATGGCAAGGCGACCGGAAATGACCAAATACAAACAGTGCAGCTATTCCCTCCGCAAGGCAATCAAACAAGCAAAGCATCAGTAAAGAGACAAAGTAGAGTTGTAATTCAACGGCTCAAACACAGGTGTATGTGGCAGGTGTAACTGATGTGAAATGGCTAGCTAGTTAGCGGTGGTGCGCGCTAATAGCGTTTCAACCGGTGACGTCACTCGCTCTGTGACCTTAAGTAGTTGTTCCCCTTGCGCTGCAAGGGCCGCGGCTTTTGTGGCATGATGGGTAACGATGCTTCGTGGGGTGTCAGTTGTTGATGTGCGCAGAGGGTCCCTGGTTCGAGCCCAGGTTGGGGCGAGGAGAGGGACGGAAGCTATACTGTTACATTGATCCTGTTGACCCGGATCACTGGTTGCTGCGGAAAAAGGAGGAGGTCAAAAGGGGGATGAGTATAACCAATGTGAAATGGCTAGCTAGTTAGCGGTGGTGCGCGCTAATAGCGTTTCAATCGGTGACGTCACTCGCTCTGCGACCTTAAGTAGTTGTTCCCCTTGCGCTGCAAGGGCCGTGGCTTTTGTGGCACGATGGGTAACGATGCTTCGTGGGTGTCAGTTGTTGATGTGCGAAGAGGGTCCCTGGTTCGAGCCCAGGTTGGGGCGAGGAGAGGGACAGAAGCTATACTGTTACACAGGGTCTACAGTCAGTCACGGATTACAAAAGAAAACCAGCCTCGTTGCGGAAATCGACGTCTTACTCCCAGACAAATTAAACAATTTCTTTGCCCACTTTTAGAACAATACAGTGCCACTGACACGGCCCGCTGCCAAAGCCTATGGGCTCTCCTTCTCCGTGGCCAACGTGAGTAAGACATTTAAATCTGTTTACCGATGCTTGGCTGCTGGCCCAGACGGCATCCCTAGCCGCGTCCTCAGAGCATGCACAGACCAGCTGGCTGGTGTGTTGATGGACATATTCAACCAATCCCTATCCCAGTCTGTTGTCCCCAGATGCTTCAAGGTGGCCACCATTGTTCCAGTTCCCAAGAAAGCTAAGGTAACTGAACTAAATGACCATCGCCCCATTGCACTCACTTCTGTCATCATGAAGTGCTTTGAGAGACTAGTCAAGGATCATATCACCTCCACCCTACCTGATACCCTAGACCCACTCCAATTTGCTTACCGCCCCAATAGGTCCACTGACGATGCAATCGCCATCACACTGCACACTTCCCTATCCCATCTGGACAAGAGGAATACCAGACCCTGGGTCTCGACCACGCCCTGTGCAACTGGGTCCTGGAATTTCTGACGGGCCGCCCCCAGGTGGTGAAGATAGGAAACAACTTCTCCACCACGCTGATCCTCAACACTGGGGCCCCACAAGGGTGCGTTCTCAGCCCTCTCCTGTACTCCCTGTTCACTCATGACTGCGTGGCCATACACGCCTCCAACTCAATCATCAAGTTTGCAGACGACACTACAGTGGTAGGCCTGATTACCAACAACGACGAGACGGTTTACAGGGAGGAGGTGAGGGCCCTCGGAGTGTGGTGTGAGGAAAATAACCTCTCACTCAACATCAATAAAACAAAGGAGATGACCGTGGACTACAGGAAACAGCAGAGGGAGCACCCCCCCATCCACATCGACGGAACAGTACTGGAGAAGGTGGAAAGTTTTAAGTTCCTCGGTGTACACATCACGGACAAACTGAAATGGTCCACCCACACAGACAGCGTGGTGAAGAAGGCGCAACAGCGCCTCTTCAACCTCAGGAGGCTGAATAAATTTGGCTTGTCACCTAAAACACTCACAAACTTTTACAGATGCACAATCGAGAGCATCCTGTCGGGCTTTATCACTGCCTGGTACGGTAATTGCACTGCCCCCAACCACAAGGCTCCCCAGAGGGTGGTGCGGTCTTGCACAACGCATCACCGGGGGCAAACTATCAGCACTCCAGGACACCTACAGCACCCGATGTCACAGGAAGGCCAAAAAGATGATAAAGGACAACAACCACCCGAGCCACTGCCTGTTCACCCCGCTATCATCCAGAAGGCGAGGTCAGTACAGGTGCATCAAAGCTGGGACCGATAGACTTAAAAATAGCTTCTATCTCAAGGCCATCAGACTCTCAAACAGCCATCAGTAACATAGAGAGGCTGCTGCCTTCATACAGACTCAAATGTCTGACCACTTAAATAAATTGACTTAATAAAGGTATCACTAGTCACTTTAAATAATGCCACTTTAATAATGTTTACATTTCCTACATTACTCATCTCATATGTATATACTATATTCTATACCATCTACTGCATCTTGCCTATGCCGCAAGCCATCGCTCATCCATATATTTATAAGTACATATTCTATTGAACCCTTTACATTTGTGTGTATAATGTAGTTGTTGTGAATTTGTTAGATTACTTGTTAGATATTACTGCATAGTCGGAACAAGAAGCACAAGCATTTCGCTACACTCGCATTAACATCTGCTAACCATGTGTATGTGGCCAATAAAAATTTGATTTGATTTGAGGAAATTCAGGGATCTTTCTAGAGCTCCGACAGTACGACGTGGAAATTTCGGAAAATATTTGTAATGTTGTACTTCTTGTTGACGAAATTCATGCTAATGTTTTCTTTTTTTTAGCTTTCGCCCAATTAGCGTCTATTCACTTCTTGAAGAACTCTCCTTGTCCAAGAATCGCCCAGAATGCACCATGCAACCCATTGACGACATTTCAACTAGATAGTTCAGCCACAATGTCATAATTGATTATATCGTAAAAAGTCGTTTTTTGGTCTTAATTCAAATTTTGGGTGATGACCAAATTAACAGTGAAATGCAGATATAGATCTGTAATTCTCATTTGAAAGCAAGTCTAAGAAGCGGTAGATCATCAGATAGAACAATGAGCCAGATATTTCACCGGATGTACAAATGTGAAGCAACCGGTTGGCATTTCCACTCACTAGCAAATATGATGATAAGAGGAAGCCTAGTGGCCGGCAGTGGGAGAAGACGGTGCGAGATGGATTTTGGCCGACATTCTTATAATTTTCTCATAGATTCAACATTTGATCTCAATACAGTTTTTTGTTTACAAAACTAGAATATTTTACAAACAGAGTGGACTAAGTTTTGTAGACTTTACTTTGCCAAAGTAAAAAAAAAAAAAATAGTGTTCTTCAGAAGGAGTGCAAAGGCGAATTGAGTTATTCCACACACGTACTTCAAAGAGTAGGCGTTCCTTAACGGAAATATGCAAAAAAATGCTAATAGGATCTCACTAGCTCGTTCTTGGCTTTGCCCATCATGTTGCTTGTTCTGCCCTCTATGATTAATTTGCTACCATTGGAAACGACCAGCAGTCGTCTATCTTGAGTAGATCTGTTCTATGTGTGTTATTTCTATGCTTCCCGTTCATAAGTTTTGTTTTTGCATCTTTTACTTTTGCACACCAGCTTCAAACAGCTGAAAATACTATATTTGAATTTTAGAAACCAAGAAATTGCGATTTATTTTCTTATTGCACCTTTAAGAAGATACATTTTAGAAATAGGTGGGGTTTAAAATCAAATCAAATGTTATTTGTCACATGCGCTGAATACAACAGGTATTACCTGTACCTTACAGTGAAATGCTTACTTACAAGCCCTTAACCAATAATGTTTTAAGAAGTTAAGAAAAAAAAAGTGTTCAGTAAAAAACAGATAAGTAAAAAATAGAAAATAAAAGTAACAAATAATTAAACAGCAGCAGTAAAATAACAATAGTGAGGCTATATACAGGGGGTACCAGTACAGAGTCAATGTGCAGGGGCACCGGTTAGTCGAGGTAATTGAGGTAATATGTACATGTAGCTAGAGTTAAAGTGACTATGCATAGATAATAACCAGAGTTGCAGCAGCGTAAAAGAGGGGTCTGGGTAGCCCTTCGATTAGCTGTTCATGAGTATTATGGCTTGGGGGTTGAAGCTGTTATGAAGCCTTTTGGACCTAGACTTGGCGCTCCGGTACCGCTTGCCGTGCATTAGCAGAGAAAACAGTCCATGACTAGGGTGGCTGTAGTCTTTGACAATTTTTAGGGCTTCCTCTGAAACCGCCTGGTATAGGATGGCTCGAAGCTTGGCCCCGGTGATGTACTGGGCCCGTACGCACTACCCTCTGTAGTGCCTTGCAGTCGGGGGCCGAGCAGTTGCCATACCAGGCAGTGATGCAACCAGTCAGGATGCTCTCGATGGTGCGCCTGTAGAACCTTTTGAGGATCTGAGGACCCATACCAAATCTTTTCAGTCTCCTGAGGGGGAATAGGGTTTGTCGTGCCCTCTTCACGACTCTTAGTGTGTTTGTACCATGATAGTTTGTTGGTGATGTGGACACCAAGGAACTTGAAGCTCTCAACCTGCTACACTGCAGTCTTGTCGATTGAGAATTGGGGCATGCTCGGTCCTCCTTTTCCTGTAGTCCACAATCATCTCCTTTGTCTTGATCACGTTGAGGGAGAGTTTGTTGTCCCGGCACCACACGGCCAGGTCTCTGACCTCCTCCCAATAGGAGTACTTTGTGGCTGTGGTAACTACTGATGACGCATGGGCAATGTACACAATGGGCATTAATAGTGGTGCTTTCAAGGCAACTAGGAACTCAGAAAAAAAACAAGGTAAAATCATGACAGTGATTTTCAGGTAAGAAAGTCAATTTTCTTTTTTTTATTTAACTAGGCAAGTCAGTTAAGAACAAATTCTTATTTACAATGACATCCTACCCCAGCCAAACCCAGACGATGCTGGGCCAATTGTGCTCCGCCCTATGGGACTCCCAATCACGGCCGGATGTGATACAGCCTGGTTCTAGAAAGATGCCAGAGTTTCTGACTTGGAATTCCGAATTGGATGACCGTTCAAAACAATTTTCCCAGTTGGATCTCGTTTTTCTCCAAATTTCCGAGTTCCCAGTTGTTTTGAACGCAGCATACAATTCCAATGGACTTTCCCATCTCGTCAAAAGTATCTCTTAACAGTGACCAAGGTTCTGTCCATGCAGGCCCACTCTATGAGAAGATTAGTATCAGCAAAAGAGCAGAGAAGGTAAAAAGTCAGGTTCTACCAATATTTGATTCAGATCGCTGGATTCAGAGTGCTGGAGTCCAGAGTGCTAACCCTTACACCATAGGCCTGTTCTGGCACCTGGTGGCAGTCGATGAGCTCTGCAAACAGAGATAGTGCCAGTGCAAATAGAGATTGTGCCAGATGATATTTTACAGTCTAAATGTAAAATGCAACAAACTACAACAGCCATAGACTGTAAAAATGGACAGAGGCAACTGCACACAAGATACCAAGCACTAATGAGATTGCACCTGGGATACCTTTACCACAAGACAGTACCACTGACTGGCACATACATGTATTGCATGGAGCCGCATTACATAAAATACTTTGATGGCGTACTTACCCAGAATTGTTATGTAGAGGATCAGATAAAGCATGCAATAGACCAATCCTTGCACACCTCTGTCAGGAACATGAAAATCAAACAAAACTGTTAGACACTGATTTAGTGTTGTAGGAGATTTAATGAGCAAGAAGCCAATGTGCATGGATTTACATGCATCTAAGGGTTATGCAACAGCTGAAAATGCAGCAACCTTATGTTACATATATTCAGCCTTGTTCTTCATTTGCACAAAGGGTAAATATGAAATGTATATGAAACATAACATTGTATGTGTAATAGAAAAGTTGGTCGAACTAGAGCAGAAAAATCTTATTGCATCAAGTGACACTTGGTGGATATATATGGTACTGCAAATAGGGCTTTGGGTCTCTTGAATCCCGACTCTTCCGAAACCCTGACTTCATAAGATTCTGAAATGGACTGAAAATCAATCAGAAAATGAACTGTTGCTTTTTGTTCTATGTTGCTCTGTCTGTATGCTACATCTTTCTTGTCCTATGTTGCTCTGTCTGTATGCTATGTCTTGCTTGTCCTATGTTGCTCTGTGTGTGCTCACTGCTCAATGATTGTCTATATTGTAATTGTTTTTAATAACCTGCCCAGGGACTGGGGTTGAAAATTAGCCGGCTGGCTAAACCAGCACTTTTACTGAAACGTTGATTAATGTGCACTGTCCCTGTAAAAATAAAATAAACTCAAACTCAAACTTGCAGACTCACAAATAAAATTAAAAAAACACATTTCTGCATGCTCAAATTACTTTCAGTGAGGTGAGATGAAATAGCACTTGTCCGTTTTGTGCATATAGAGTTCTGTCCAAGCAGTAGACTTACAGCCATTTACATCACTGATTTCCTACTTTTTATTAGTCTTCTTGTTTTTTTTGGATGCTGGTGCCTTAGGGTTCTTCAGATGCTTGGCTTTGGGCTTGGTTGGCATGGGTTTAGCCTTTCCTGGCTTGGCTTTTGCCATGGTCACCTTGAGGAGTGTGGGTTTGGGTTTTATTGATTTTGTGTCCTTGAATCCTTTGAGGGTCTTGCCAGGAGAAGCACTCTCCCCTGGACAGCTCTTAAAGACATGGACATCCCTCACACTTTGGCCCCGGAACTCAGGAGGGTGACCACAGGTGGCTGTCATCTTTAGACTCACATTCTCCATCCACCTGCGCAGAGAGAGAGGACGCAAATTAGTTAGAGCCTGACGGTTAGCAGAGTTAAATCATTTGTGTGTACCTCTCCCTGACCCAGTCTGTAATACCTACATGTTTCAAGCAGACAACTATAGTCCCTATGCCAAAGAACGCAAAGGTAACCTGTCTAAATTACCATCGTCCCGTAGCACTCTTGCTTTGAAAAGCTGGTCATGGTTCACATCAACACCATCATCCCAGACACCCTGGACCAACTCTAATTCACATACTGCCCCAACAGATCCACAGATGACGCAATCTCTATTGCACTCCACACTTCCGTCTCCCACCTGGACAAGAGGAACACCTATGTGAGAATGCTGTTGATCGACTACAGCTCAGCGTTCAACACCATAGTGCCCTCCAAGCTCATAACTAAGCTCAGGACCCTGGGACTGAACACCTCCCTCTGCAACTGGATACCTGATGGGCCGCCCCCAGTTGGTGAGGATAGGCAACAACACATCCGAAACACTGACCCTCAACACAGGGGCTCCTCAGGGGTGAGTGCTTAGTCCCCTCCTGTACTCCCTGTTCACCCACGACTGCGTGGCTGCGCACGACTCCAACACCATCATTAAGTTTGCTGACGACACAACGGTGGTTGGCCTGATCACCAACGATGAGACAGCCTATAAGGAGGAGGTCAGAGACCTGGCAGTGTGGTGCCAGGATAACAACCTCTCCCTCAATGTGAGCAAGACAAAGGAGCTGGTCGTGGACTACAAGAAAAGGAGGGCCGAGCACACACCCATCCACGTTGACCGGGCTGTAGTGGAGTGGGTTGAGAGCTTCAAGTTCCTCGGTGTCCACATCACTAAGGAATTAACATGGTCCACTCACACCAACACAGTTGTGACGAAGGGACGACCATGCCTCTTCCCCCTCAGGAGGATGAAAAGATGTGGCATGGACCCTCAGATCCTCAAAAGGTTCTAAAGCTGCACCATTGAGAGCATCTTGACTGGCTGCATCATCGCTTGCTATGGCAACTGCTTGGAATCCGACTGCAAGGCACCACATTTTTTTAATTTATCAGACATTTTAAAATGTAGATGTTCCAAAGGCATGCATCAGCCGCTTATATGCAGCTTGTGTGAATGGAGGCCTGGAGATGCTAAACGTGTTTATGTTAATTAACGGTAAATTACAGTGAGAGCGAGTCTTTTGCTTGACAATAACCGGCTGACAACCCCCAAGCCATAAGACTGTTAAACAAGACTGCTAAATAGCTAATGAAATCGTTACTCGGATTACCTGCATTTACCCTGTTTTGCACCAACTCTCTTGAACTGACTCTATGGACACACATTGTATTCTACCTACACACTCACACATAGTTACACTGACATCGCAACACGCACATAACACGCGCACACATCACTCTCACATGTGGACCCCAGGAAGATTAGCTAGCGTTACAGCGTTAGCTAATGGGGATCCTAATAAAAAATAAAAAATAACCACATACGCTGCTGCTACTACCCCTATCTATATGTACATAGCTACCTCAATTACCTCGTACCACTGCACATCGACTCGGTACTGGTTCTCCCTGTATATAGCCATGTTACTTTTACTCGTTATTGTTATTTGTTAGTCACTGTGTATTTTCTCTTCGTGTCACTATTTCTATTTAAAAATATAGATATTTTTAACTTAACTCTGCAATGTTGGAGAAGGACCCGTAAGTAAGCATTTCACTGTTAATCTACACCTGTTGTTTACGAAGCATGTGACAAATACAATGTTGATTTAATTTATGTGCATGCATGTGCATGACTCCCTTGCACAGCAGAATCCACAAACTGGTCATTCACAAAGCAGTGGACTACTGACCTGCGGAGTGGCAGCAGGGTGCAATCACATAGCAGGGGGTTGTGGGCCAGGTTGATGACCTCCAGCCCAGTGAGTGGGCTCAGGTCAGGCAGCTCCTCCAGCTGGTTCCCCCCAAGAGACAGAGTGGTCAGCCCAGAGCCTAGCCCCGCCAGGGAGTCTCTGGACATCTATGGAGGGAATAGAAACAACCACTCAGAAAGTGAATTCTTCATAGAAATTAATGGGCAGTTTTTCATTGATAACTTGAAATGGTATTGACCCCAATTCTGCAGATAGAGATCATTTTTCAACGTAAACCTGGCAAAATACATCTCTTTATCTATCTTACCTTCTCCAGACCCATGTCATCCATATACAGCTGCTTCAGGCTCTTGGACACAGGAAGGAACGCCTTTGGTCCGACCCAGCGAATGGAATTTCCAGAAAGGTAGAGCTCGGTCAAACTGGAGGCCTTGGACAGCCCGTCGGTAGGCACCTCAGCAAGCTGATTGGACCCCAGGTGAAGAGTATCTAGGTGGGCGGAGTTGAGAGCGCCGGGGGCTATAGTGGCTATGGTGTTATTGGTCAGGTAGAGTCCTCTCAGCTTGGGGACTGAGGAGAGCTGGCCTGCCCACTCCAGCTTAACGATAGTGTTCCGCTCCAGGTGGAGCACAAGCAGGCTGGGCAGGGGGGCCAGGGCAGCTCCAGGGAACATGGCCAGCTGGTTCCCTTCTAGGTGGAGGTAGGTGAGCTCAGGGGCCCCAGTGAAAGTCTCTGAGCCCAGGGAGGTGAGGTCATTGTCAGACAGGTAGAGGTAGACCAGTCCCTTCATGCCCCGGAAGGCACTGCCTTCGATCTCACGGACCTTGCAGTGCTCCAGATGCAGAGAGACCACTTGGTCTGTGCCGGGGAAACTGTTGCTAGGGATGTAATGGAAGTGATTGCTGCGCAGGTCCAGGAGCTGGGTATTAGAGGGGAAGCCGTAGGGGACTTTGGTGTGACCACGATTCTCACATGTGGCGTGCTGAGCCTTCACCTAAGCAGGGGACAGAGAGAGGGAGATGGGTTCAGAGGGACATTTCCAAACAAGAATTGTAGAGCAGTTTTTATATGGATGACTGAATTATCAGTCCAATTTTTCTCTGAGTATGATGGCAAGTGTGCTGTCATGGCAGCAAGTTTGAACATTATTTGTGGCACAACATTGCACCATCGCTCAGCCCCCCATACACTATCTCAGTATTAACAACAAGAGCAACTCACATCGCAGTCACAGTTATCCGGACACTTGCTCTTCTTCTTAGGCTTGGCTGTGGGCAGTGCACGCTCCCTGCTCTCCTCCTGCTCTTCAAACTCCTCCTTTATCATGTCTTCCCTGCTCCGGCAGCGCAGCTCCATAGGCCCCACTGCCTCCAGGGGCTCGTCAGAGAGGTGAGGGGGACCCGCGCAGACCCCCATCAACTTCACCTTCCCTTTCTTGGCCCACTCCTTCAGGGGCCTCAGGTAGCAGTTACAGTGGATAGGGTTTCCTGTTAGGTTGAGGCGGGCTAGCTCCATGGGGCCAGAGAGGGGCTCCAGGTAGCGCAGCTGGTTGTGGCTGAGGTCCAGGTGGGAAAGGAGGGGGGCCTGGGACATGGCTGTGTCTGAGAGGTCCTGGAGGGACATGTGGTCCAGGTAGAGGTGGGTGAGCTTCGGCATGGAGACAGTATCCTCACCCAGGTAGGTCATGGGGTTGTAACTCAGGTCCAGGCGGGTGACTTGAGCCAGTCTTAAATAAAGGAGAGAAAATGGACAGAGCATAGAAAGGTCAAGTGTCATCAAGCTTAAATACTATTGGACCAGGACACCATTGCACAATAGTGTCAGACAACTGCACAGAAAATGTAAGTTTCCCACCGGGTCATAGTCTGTGTGGGGAAGAACTGCAGCTCATTGTGGTCGAGGCTGAGGCGTGTGAGGGTGAAGAGGCCAGCGAAGGCCTCCATGGCCAGGTTGTTGAGGGAGTTGCGACTGAGACGCAGCCACTTGATGTTGTGTAGGCCCTGGAAGGCCATGTTGGGGATGTACACCAGCTGGTTATGTGTGAGGGACAGCATGTTGAGGAAGCCCAGCTGAGTGAAGGACCCTGGCTGGATCTCCTCAACACGGTTATGGTCCAACGTCAGCTTCTTTAGGGATGACAGGCCGTCAAAAGACTCCTGTTGGATGGAGAGAGAGGGAGAGTTAGGAAACAGGCATGATGCATGTGACATTAAACGGCTCAGAAAAGTTGGTGGATGGGAGTATGGCCTTTGTGCAAGAAGTGACAGCTTTGTGTACAACATAACTTGCACCTGAAAGGTACCGTGTAGGTATCATTGTTACTAGAAGATTCTACGTCAATCTGATCTGGTGCTTCCCTCACCAAAACTGACATTTATTTGTTTACCCCATGTCCCCGGTGACTGTGCCAGCCGCTACCTCACCTGGTAAAGAATCTCAATGTTGTTGTTGGCCAGGTTGAGGGAGACCAGGCGGCCCAGGGTGCGGAAGGCCCCCTCACGCACCGCCCTGATGTTACACCGCTGCAGGGTGAGGTGCGGGGGCGGGATGTGCAGGAACGCATGGGTCGGCAGCACCTGGATATCGTTTTTACTCAGGTCCAGTTTCACTGTAATCTGAGGGAAAGGAAATAGGAATGAGAAATAGAAAAAGTAGGGGAGGTTTAAATATGGAAAAGGAAAAAAGAAAATGCGTGGGTGGATGAATAGCAAAATACAGCACTGCATGCATGGCACAAATGAAGGTTTAAACCATATCATCTAACTTGTAAAACATCCATCATTGATCATTTTGATTCATTGGCATCTCACCTCATCTATCGTGGGGGGAACCTGAGTCAGATTCTTGCCGATACAGGCCATTGTGAGTTTGGAGTTGTCGCAGATGCAGAACCTTGGGCACCTTCCCGCTTGAGCGGGTAAAAGTATGACCAAGAGCATCAAAACCGCAACCAGCCACCTAGAGAGGCAATCCGCAAAGGAACACATCTGTGGGGGTTTTGGGAAAAAGACAAACACAAACGGGATTTGACTGTAGGCCTAACATAATGATAGGTATGCATATTATGCACGAGCGGCTCTCAAAATACAATTTCTTACCCAATTTTTTACAGTCTCACAACTTTGAATAGATATTGTAAATACAGTGAAAATAGTACAATAGACTACTTCTTATAGCGACAATGGAACAAAAATATTCAAAGACATGGAGAATCCCGTCTCCAACTTGGAAACCTTTACACACCGATAGGCTTTCCCTCGGGACTAAAAAAAACACTTTTCCAATGCCAGGAGGATTGTATGTATTTATTTAACGCATATTTAAAGCCTTAAATGTTTAGTTATTGAATCTAAATATACGAATCTGGTTGTTATTCAGCAGCATTCCATAACATTTGCTATTTGATAAATATTGTAACTTTTTAGAATGTTCCTATTGTACATTTAAGATTATAAACATACCTTTATGGTTGAATTTGTCAAATTTGACATCCAATGCTTTTAGTATGTAGCCTTCCCAAATAGCTTTATAAAGTTTCCTACTCAAGGAAAAGTGTAGGTCTGTATATAATTTTTCCACTGTGGAGGATCTGCGCGCAACGGAGAATATAAGCGCTAAGGGGTTCACGTACATACTAGACTTCTACATTGCTAGAATGACTGAGCACTTGCAACAGTGAGGGGTCTCACAAACACTGCTTTGATAAATTCTTTCGTCGTGACTCCCGGACCCTGCGAAACCTAACCTCAAATGAACACCATGGCAATACATTTTCTAACAGATTAGAGGTCGAAGGTAGCCAACTGTCCCACTGGGCATAGACGTCAATTTAATGTATATTCCAAGTTGGTTAAACAACATTGATTCAACCAGTGTGCGTGTCCTACATAAAAGGAAATTAGAAAATGAATTTAACGCCAAACCTGCCAGGCTTATTCCTAAGTATGTGAATTACTCTATAAATTGACAGATTTTTATGTGTAGCTTTTAAAACCAGAGTTCAATTAACAGTAGTCTGCTTCCACAACCTGGTCTCTGAGCATTTCTTATTATTCTGTATGTAAATCAGACACTCCATTTGGTATGATATGTTACACTTCGTGTGGTATGTATTAATTTGTGGATGTCATCACCAATTTTGTATGATATGTTATACAAATTATAATTCGTATTATATGTTATGAATTTGCAAAACGTACAAGATGTAACAAATTTGCCAAATATGTATGATATGTTACGAATTCTAGCCAGGTGGCTAACATTAGCTAGCTTGCTAACATTAGCTAGGCTAGGGTTTAAGTTCAGGAATTAGGTTAAAGGGTTAAGATCAGGGGAAGGGTTAGCTAAAATGGTTAAGGTTAGGGGAAGAGTTAGTTTAAAGGGTAAGCTAACATTCTAAGTAGTTGCTAAGTAGTTACAAAGTAGCTAAAGAGTAGTAAGTAGTTGAAGTTGCTAATTAGCTAAAATTGTCCGCAATGATTTTCAAAACCTTTGGGTTGCTAGAAGTTCGCGATATACGCCCACCCATCCACCCACACCCAGACCAATCACCCTACTTTAGTTTTTGTAGCCATACCAAACGTTAACATATAATACTACGTTTAGTGTTCCGGATTTACATTTACTATGTTACGTCTAGTCTATGAGACCAGGCTGGCTACCAATCTCACATCCAGTAAACTACCTACTACCCTAAGGTCACTGGAGTGCAAACTCACTGAATAAAATATATTTTTTAAACACAGCAAGCTAATGGAAAACAAATCAATAAAATGAAAGTGAATGTGTATTTCCATGTAGTTAAACTATAAATGGCTGTATCCCATTGCACCTAAAAAGCCCCTTCAAAAGTTCTGACAGGCACTCACAAAGAAGGGCTGTTTTTCTATGCTTGAGAAGAGGCAGCCCACTGTCCCCAAGAATGGGTCTGGTGAAAGCATGGCTCTAACCTTCACTAGCTTAAAAAGTGTAGAGCAGCTTGCCATTGATCTTTGTTAATTGCATTAACCAATTCAAAGTCTGATGTGGGGTACTCATTTAATATTAGAAATACTGTATGAGTTGGTTATGGATATGTAGTATATCTATGACCTTTTCAGCGCATTCAACTGAATTAATGTCCAACAAACAGTGTATTCATTCAAAAGCACATCCCAGGCCTAATCTCTTTCCCAGATGAAGTGGCAGGTCCCCATACAAGTGGATCAAGTACAACAGTGTGCTGCTTCCTTGAATAGTTGGCTTGCTCTATGCATTTTAGCCCCAATTCTCCCTTTTCTGAGAATATTTCCAGTAAAAATGAAGGTCGAACAGAAGGTGTTGTGTGCACCTTGCTCAGTATTAGCCACAGGAGCATTATACACTCAACACAATTATAAACACAACATGTAAAGTGTTGGTCCCATGTTTCATGAGCTGTAATACAATATCCAAGAAATGTTCCATACTCACAAAAAGCATATTTCTCTCAAATGTTGTTCACAAATGTGTTTACATCCCTGTTAGTGGTTATTTTATCCTTTGTCAAGATAATCTATCCACCTGACAAGTGTGGTAGATCAAGAAGCTGGTTTAAAAGCATGATCATTACACAATGACAATAAAAGACCACTCTAAAATGTGCAGTTTTGCCACACAACACAATGCCACAGATGACTCAAGTTTTGATGGAGCATGCAATTGGCATGCTGTCTGTAGGAATGTCCACCAGAGCTGTTGTCAGAGAATCTTAGGTTAATTTCTCTAAGATAAGCCACCTCCAACGTCATTTTAGAGAATTTGGTATGTCAGTATGTCCAACCGGCCTCCCAACCACAGAACACGCGCAACCACGCCAGCCCAGGACTTCCACATCCGGCTTCTTCACCTGCTGGATCGTCAGAAAGGGCGGGGGGTGATGAGGAGTATTTCTGTCCGTAATAAAGCCCTATTGTGCGGAAAAACTCATTCTGATTGGCAGGGCCTGGCTCCCAAGTGGGTGTGCCTATGCCCTCCCAGGCCTGCACCCCTGCCCAGTCATGTGTTATCCACAGATTAAGGCCTAATGAATTTATTTATATTTACTGATTTCCTTATAAGAACTGTAACTAAGAAAAATCCTTGAAATTGTTGCATGTGGCATTTATATTTTTTATTCAGTGTAGGTTTCAACATTTGGGAGGAGAAAGAACCTAAGAACCTGATCAATAGTTTCTTCCCACTGTAAAAAGTCAACATGGTTGGACTAGATCCTTATTCAGGGCAGTGCTTGTTAAATTGTCAAATTGAAATATTCCCAGGCCATTCAGTATATGGAGACACCCAAAAAGTGTCTGTTTAATAGCTGCAACAAAGAAATCAACACATTTATTCAGTTCTTCCCTTTTGATTCAAATCATAATCACATTTCCACAGCAGACCATATCACACATTTATATTTTATATCCGTTTAACCCTTTTTATTTTAATATATATATTTTTAAATATAAAACCATTACTTACTGGGTAAATACGGACAGAGAACCTTTGTTTAAGATCACATTTCAGTCCTTTCACTGTGGGTGAGGCAGGATACACCATTCATCTCCCAAATGTTTGTGTGTGTAATATTTCAAAAATCGGTCCATTCATAAAATAATGTATGTCCATAAGATGATGGGCAAGGCTCCAGCTGTGAGTCTGAGTTGGCGAAATAGAGTGCAGAACAACAGTTAAGTCCTTGTTGTGTGCGCTAAAGGGCCCCTTATGTCTGGGGGTGGGAATTGTTCTGTTCATAAATCCGTGAGAGTGTTTGTGCGGTCCGGTGTGACTCAGTTTTCAGGCCTGACCTGCTCCAGCGTGGACTTGAGGATGTTCCTGGCGCTGCTGCACGACTCCAGGGCCTGGATGTGTCTGAAAGTCACAAATATACAGTTACACACCTGCAATGATGGACAGTTTCACCTTACATCATTACTGTTTTTAAATGCAGCAGCCTGACAACATAGGAACATGGGTACATTGTGCAATTTGGAGCATATTGGCAATATCCTTAGGGAACTTTGTGCCAATGTGGTGTGTTAATCTGCAGTCGGAGAAGGTACCTGAGAGCTACGCTGCCACCATCACTCATGCCCTTACCGGGACATGAAGGCCTCCAGCACGGCGATGTGGTCCTGGGGGAAGTAGTCCTGACGCACAACGTACTCCAGGGCCTGCAAATGACCAGGTACCACACGTACCGGCTTCACCTTGTCCTCACTCTGAATGAGACAGAGAGAGGGGGAGACCCGAGGGCTACAATAATACAAGGCGGAAGAAAACCAGGAGTTTTTCTATAAATTTATAGAACGTGTGTGCATACCTTGAGGAGTCCCAGCATTACTAACAGCGATGATACAAAGTTGTAACCTTGGAAGGAGGGGCTAGCGAAGGCTTTCCTGAGAATTGCATCTGCAGAAAAAAGAGGACATATACTTAACATGCGGTCATACAGATGAACGAAAAAAGTTGCATAGCCATAGACTCAGTCATCTGGCCCCATGTCTTCAGTAAGTACTCAGAAATAAGATAAGTGGCCCTTACCAATACTGTCTAGGACAGCACTCTTAACATCTTCATCTTCCTCATTGTACACAGAGGAGATTTTCAGGAAAGCCTCCGCTGTCTTACCAGCATCAGCCACATCTACCTGGAAAGAGAAGAACAAGGACAAAAGGTTAAACACGTCACCATCAACCTGTTTCAGCCTACTGACACACACTGTATGTCACCTCAGGTTTCCACTAAGTAGTTTGCTGTATAAGGTACTCATAACAGGGTGTGTTAACCACCTGCTGTTCGAAGAGCAGGGCCCTCTTGGTGCCCAGTTTGAGAAGCTTGTCGGGGGATGGGAAGCAGAGGAAGGAGGAGGCATCTGGGGGTCGGGGCACTGACGGAGGGGAGGAAACCTGATTCACACTGCTGTCTTCTTCCTCCACATCATCATCCTCCTCATAGTCATCCTCTTCCTCATCTTCATCATCATCATCCTCCTCCGGCTCCCCTTCATCGTCGCTGCAGGTAGATACAAAGATTACACAAAAAGATTTTCTCATGGCGGCTTGTGATAAAAGACAGGATGGTTGAGGTCCAGTGTGGGTAAGTCTAAAAGTATAAACTAATTTAATATATCAATCCAGTACCTGAGTGATCCCAGCAGGTCTCCCATGTTCAGGCCATCCATTACCTCTCTGAGAGCATCACAGCCCTCTTGCCCCAGGCAGTTACCTGGCAGTACCAACACAAACACACACAACACAAAGTCACACATGAACTCTACAGATCCTACAAAAACACTACCAGCCGATGCAACATTTTCAATCCAGTTTTCATGTGTTGTAAGTCAAGTGCGTATCCAACATGTACCATTTAGGTCTAGTTTCTCCAGTGTGGCTTTGCCCTCGACTGATTGTGCCACCAGCAGTGCAGCTTCTCCTGTGATCTCCCCGAATGACAGATTCAGCTCCTGACAAAGAGGTAAAAAAAATATGGGTATGAGTCAGGTGCTGCCACAGCAGAGGGAAGTGTATGAACACACATTAATTAACAATCAAGCGCAGTAGATGTTCCTGCAGCCAAGGGTGGGACCAGTGCTACCCTGTACCTTGAGGATGGGAAGCCCTTCAGTGACTGCCTCGGCGATGGCTATAGCACCCTCGGAACGCACCAGACAGTCTCCAAAGTTTATCACCTGGACACTTCGCAAATGTTTCAGAGCCTGAAGGGGGCACAAAACACGCAGTGTCTGTCATAGTATGGCAAGTGCATTTGAGCATACATCAACTTCATGAGTTTCATTGTCATACGGCCTTCATACTTAAGGCAAACCACTACTGTACCTGTGCCATGGCGATAGCTCCTTTCTTAGTGAAGGTGTTGTCGTTGAGGTTGAGGACCCGGAGTTGGGGGTTGTGTTGCATGGCAGTGGCCAGAGCAGTCACTCCAGGGTGGTTGATCCCATTCTGGGGCACGTGCACCTCCTCCAGACTACCCATCAGCTGAGGTCATACAGTAGCATCAGACAGAGATAGCTATATAGACAGTATATGGCTTGTCACTGTCAGTACAGTTTAATCATTGACTCAGTGGAATTACGTTGGAGTGTTCGAGGAGCTTTATCCATGCTGCTGCCAGTACTAATGCTAAAGAGCTCCATGTGGACCACTGTGGTGACTAACTGCATATACTCTACAAGTCCAGATTGTCAGAAATTCTGATATGTTCAGCTCAGGAGCCAGTGTCTGTACCTGGAAGGCCTGGGCGAGGGCAGTGGCCCCATCGTTCTCCAGACGGTTTCTGCCTGCGATGAACACCTTCAGCCCGAGGGGGGTGCCCTGTGCACTGGACTGCTTATAGCACTCCGTCAACGCTGCAGCTAAGATCTGAGGAGAACACACATACAGAGCACAGTGAAAAAACTACGTTGGAAAAAGTTAGGATTGTCATGATAGATATTAAATCATGATATCACTTCTCAAATGACAGCACTATTCAACCTTAATACAAGCTATATATTTCATACGAGAAGTTAAATTAGCTTTAGATCTTCTCTTAAATTATACTGACTACATTACAACTAGCAGGGGGCAACTTCATGTTGTGGAGTCTGCTCAATAACGCAATTCAGCTCCTATCAAACTGGAGACATTCTGCCCACCTTGCCTCCACCAATGCCCATGCCGCAGTTGTTGAGCCTCAGTTCCTGCAGTGTGTGACAGGCAGTGCTCTTGAGCAACTTCTCGATGCCCTTCACCCCGTCTGGTCCAAAGGCGTTGTCACTGAGGTCCAGCACGGTCAGTCTGGCGCCCGCTGTCATCAGGGCCGCACCCAGGGAGTTCTGAATAGGGGAGATGAAGGCTGAGTTTACAATCCCAGACCATCTTTCATCTATCAAAGGTAGCAAGTATTTAAAAAAAATTAAGTCTCACCAGGGCTGGAGGGATCTCAGAACGCAGTCGCCCAGTAAACATGTCACTCCAGTAACAGTACTGAGGGAGAGAGGGTTATATAAAGGGTTAGCTAAAGTATTGTCTAGCTTGCCATACATACATACATACATACATACATACATACATACATACATACATACATACATACATACATACATACATACATGAAAGCAAGATAGAACAGAGCCAACAGTGGGTACCTCATCAAAATCAACATATGAGATCATCCATCTCTCTCCGTGTGGCACTCAGTGGAATACCTGTCCTCTGTACCACGAACAATGCAATCAAAACACACCTCATCTCATAATCACTCCGTGACTGGTACCTTAAATTCACTCTTTGTCTCCAGGGCTTTAGCGATGGCCTGTGCTGCCTCCACTCCATAAGTGTTCCCCTCCAGCCTGAGCGCTTGCAACCCCTTGAACTCCTGGATCTCTTTCACCATCTCTTCCACTGGAAAGAAGGAGACAGAGGGAAAGATTGAAGACACAGACCATGATTGTTTGAAGAACAATACATTGGGCTCCCGAGTTTAGCAGCGGTCTAAGGCACTGCATGTCAGTGCAAGAGTCACTACAGTCCCTGGTTCGAATCCAGGCTGCATCACACCCGGCTGTGATTGGGAGTCAGATAGGGCGGCGCACAATTGGCCCAGCGTCGGCCGGGTTTGGCCGTCATTGTAAATACGATTTTTTTCTTAACTGACTTGCCTAGTTAAATAAAAGGTTACATTTTTTGTTTTTAAATACAACAAAAAAACATTTTGCAATGGACACCACCTTGTACTTGAACAACCTATTGGATGACAATTGGAGGAGCATAAACATAATGAGTCAATGGTCAATGGTTGGAATTCTTACCAGATTGTGCATTGTCGAATTTGCGTCCTTGGCCTTTATAACTCAACTCTCCCTCAGTCACCTGAGTTTTGGCCAGAGAGTCAGCCAACTGGGCAACAGCATCCGTCGCCATCAGGACACCTGAGGAACATACTAACTTATGAACAAGAACATGCACTACTTACTTAAGCAACACATACTATACCCGCCAAAGACCCAGCGTTACCAAACACACATGCAGTTTGAAGTGATGTAATAAACATTATTCATAGTTAGCTAGCTAGTTAACTTTAGCTAATATACACAGGAAGTGGAAAGTTGCTATGTCTGCAAACGTTGCTAGCTTGCTATCATTGTGCTACTCTCTGGAAGAAGTGGAAACCCTTACTAACTAATGTTAGCCAAGTAGCAAGATATGTTTAGTGTTGTAACTATCTGGTAACGCGTTATAAACACTTGGCATACACCATCTCATGCCAGGATAGTTGATGCTAACTAGCTAGGTGGAAAAAGCTGAACGTGGTTGATCATTTCCAATGGTGTGATAAAGCTGGAAATGTTCCACAAGAATACAGCCATCAAAGCAAGTTACTTAACGTT
Source organism: Salmo salar (assembly GCF_965601325.2). Taxonomy (NCBI): domain Eukaryota; kingdom Metazoa; phylum Chordata; class Actinopteri; order Salmoniformes; family Salmonidae; genus Salmo; species Salmo salar. The sequence continues at coordinate 38,901,611 of NC_138296.1, read as the reverse complement.
GTTCTGACTTGGCAAAATCATAACATGTTAGCTAGCTAGCTTAGCAAGCTAGGAAGAGCAGGGCATGCCCTGCTACGGCCATCGACCAACTTGATCTGATAAATATGGCACCTCCCCTCACGTGTGACCTTACTAACGTTTCCCTGAATACATTTGCAAGCGAAAATGTCTCTGAAGAAGTACGAAACGTGTACCAATGCTTACAAAATGCAAATTTCTGCGTATAACTAGTTGTTTCCAGAACAGCGCTGTCTGTCCCACAAGCTGTCTCCCGCTCGGTTCTGACGTTTAAACACTTCGAGGACCATGGCTGACGCGAGACACACGGGACTTGTAGTTCCAGGCAGTTTCGTTGGCTCATCTTCTTCTATTACATAATGGCGGTCCGCAAACAAACGTTTAAGTGCATGCCGCCGCCACCTACTGTGCTGGAATGTACGATCAATCATGATCTGCCCAATTCTGTACTAGCTGAAAAAATTATACAAAAACTATTTAAAAAAATAATCCCTACTAACTTCTGCCTCCCCCTGCCCCCCAAAAACTCCCCAACCCCATTAAACTTTATCTATATCATGCTGAAACACTCCACCCTTAGGATTGTTCAGCATGTCAACAACCATTTCAACAGTAACATCTGTTACACCCAATATCTCTTTTGCCATCTCCACAATGACCTTCAACCTTGCATTTCTGCTTTCCACAACCTGAGTAGCATTGATAACCTTACCAATAAAAGCTATGAAGTCTACTTTATTCATTATCAAAGTGTCCTTTGACACTGCACATTCATGCCAGGACCAGCAGAAACCCCACCCCCGACATTAGGTCTAGCCATGGAAGCTCCATCATTCCACACTGTAGCTCCACCAATCTGTCTTACAGATTCTGCATACGATACATCATGACTGCTTCTATATCTCTGAGCCTCTCTAGCCTCTCTCTGCACCTGGCATCCACCAAATGCTGCGCTATGTTCCCCCCACAATTATAACACATAACTTTCACATTGCTCCCACATTCACCATAATCATGTTCCCCTCCACACTTGGAATATATTTTCCTTCCTTTACATTCTACAGCTACATGTCCCATTCTTTGGCATTTAAACGCCACAATGGGGATGGGACAAATAACACTGACATTTAAACTAAGGAATCCTATCCGTACTTTTCCAGACAAAACCTTATCAAACCTCAGCAGCACTGATAAGCTTTCACTTCTGATCAACCTTTTGTCCTCAATCACTCCTTTCACATTTTCTTTAATATAATCTATGGACATTGATATTGGGACCCCAGTGATGCCTCCCCTCAACCTAGCTTAAGCACCTGGGACATGGCTTTTCATTTTATTCTCATTATGCTTTTCTATTTTCAGAATATTCTCTTGCTGAGCCTGGCTACCACAAAATATGAACAATATACTATTTCCAATGAACCAAGCTAATTTGACTTCTTTCTCTATGGCATAAATTAGTCGGATAGGGTGTAAATGAGGCCTGTGGTCTCATCAAACACCATCACCACTTTCCACTCCAACACAAAGTTACTCTTGCTTCCTACCTTGGCAGTCTTTATGCTTTCTTTACCAGATGCTCCGCTGCTTTCTGTATCATGATCTCTCTTCTTCCTATATCATTCCACTACCGACCATTCCGGCCCTACTCCTCCATACCATCAGAACGGTCATCCATATTGTTCGCATTCCAGCACAGCTGTCGCTTCACCAATCTTCTCTCCATTTCGTCTGCACTACTCCCTGCCATCGCTCTCAACAATCAAAATAGCCTCTTTGGCTAATCTCATCTAAACCTTTATTTTATGTCAAAAAACAAAAACTCTTAAAAAAAACAGTGATACTGAACAGTGTAGCTATATTTACAGATTTATTTGATCAGATTCTCTGAGATATATCTCTCTGCACAGGCCATACAAACGCTTCACACCGCGTGGCAGCTGCCACTCTAACCTGGTGGTCCCAGCGCGCACGACCCACGTGGAGTTCCAGGTCTCCGGCAGCCTCTGGAACTGCCGGTCTGCAGCCAACAAGGCTGAGTTCATCTCAGCCTATGCTACCCTCCAGTCCCTAGACTTCCTGGCGCTGACGGAAACATGGATTACCACAGATAACACTGCTACTCCTACTGCTCTCTCTTCGTCTGCCCACGTGTTCTCGCATACCCCTAGAGCATCGAGCCAATGGGGTGGTGGCACTGGAATCCTCATCTCTCCCAAGTGGACATTCTCTCTTTCTCCCCTGACCCATCTGTCTATCTCCTCATTTGAATTCCATGCTGTCACAGTTACCAGCCCTTTCAAGCTTAACATCCTTATCATTTATCGCCCTCCAGGTTCCCTTGGAGAGTTCATCAATGAGCTTGACGCCTTGATAAGTTCCTTTCCTGAGGATGGCTCACCTCTCACAGTTCTGGGTGACTTTAACCTCCCCACGTCTACCTTTGACTCATTCCTCTCTGCCTCCTTCTTTCCACTCCTCTCCTCTTTTGACCTCACCCTCTCACCTTCCCCCCCTACTCACAAGGCAGGCAATACGCTTGACCTCATTTTTACTAGATGCTGTTCTTCCACTAATCTCATTGCAACTCCCCTCCAAATCTCCGACCACTACCTTGTATCCTTTTCCCTCTCGCTCTCATCCAACACTTCTCACTCTGCCCCTACTCGGATGGTATTGCGCCGTCCCAACCTTCGCTCTCTCTCTCCCGCTACTCTCTCCTCTTCCATCCTATCATCTCTTCCCTCTGCTCAAACCTTCTCCAACCTATCTCCTGATTCTGCCTCCTCAACCCTCCTCTCCTCCCTTTCTGCATCCTTTGATTTTCTCTGTCCCCTATCCTCCAGGCCGGCTCGGTCCTCCCCTCCTGCTCCGTGGCTCGACGACTCACTACGAGCTCACAGAACAGGGCTCCGGGCAGCCGAGCGGAAATGGAGGAAAACTCGCCTCCCTGCGGACCTGGCATCCTTTCACTCCCTCCTCTCTACATTCTCCTCTTCTGTCTCTGCTGCTAAAGCCACTTTCTACCACTCTAAATTCCAAGCATCTGCCTCTAACCCTAGGAAGCTCTTTGCTACCTTCTCCTCCCTCCTGAATCCTCCTCCCCCTCCCCCCCCCCCCTCCTCCCTCTCTGCAGATGACTTCGTCAACCATTTTGAAAAGAAGGTTGACGATATCCGATCCTCGTTTGCTAAGTCAAACGACGTCGCTGGTCCTGCTCACACTGCCCTACCCTGTGCTTTGACCTCTTTCTCCCCTCTCTCTCCAGATGAAATCTCGCGTCTTGTGACGGCCGGCCGCCCAACAACCTGCCCACTTGACCCTATCCCCTCCTCTCTTCTCCAGACCATTTCCGGAGACCTTCTCCCCTTCCTCACCTCGCTCATCAACTCATCCTTGACCGCTGGCTACGTCCCTTCCGTCTTCAAGAGAGCGAGAGTTGCACCCCTTCTGAAAAAACCTACACTCGATCCCTCCGATGTCAACAACTACAGACCAGTATCCCTTCTTTCTTTTCTCTCCAAAACTCTTGAACGTGCCGTCCTTGGCCAGCTCTCCTGCTATCTCTCTCAGAATGACCTTCTTGATCCTAATCAGTCAGGTTTCAAGACTGGGCATTCAACTGAGACTGCTCTTCTCTGTGTCACGGAGGCTCTCCGCACTGCTAAAGCTAACTCTCTCTCCTCTGCTCTCATCCTTCTAGACCTTTCTGCTGCCTTTGATACTGTGAACCATCAGATCCTCCTCTCCACCCTCTCCGAGTTGGGCATCTCCGGCGCGGCCCACGCTTGGATTGCGTCCTACCTGACAGGTCGCTCCTACCAGGTGGCGTGGCGAGAATCTGTCTCCGCACCATGCGCTCTCACCACTGGTGTCCCCCAGGGCTCTGTTCTAGGCCCTCTCCTATTCTCGCTATACACCAAGTCACTTGGCTCTGTCATATCCTCACATGGTCTCTCCTATCATTGCTATGCAGACGACACACAATTAATCTTCTCCTTTCCCCCTTCTGATAACCAGGCGGCGAATCGCATCTCTGCATGTCTGTCAGACATATCAGTGTGGATGACGGATCACCAGCTCAAGCTGAACCTCGGCAAGACGGAGCTGCTCTTCCTCCCGGGGAAGGACTGCCCGTTCCATGATCTCGCCATCACGGTTGACAACTCCCTTGTCCCCTCCTCCCAGAGTGCTAAGAACCTTGGCGTGATCCTGGACAACACCCTGTCGTTCTCCACTAACATCAAGGCGGTGACCCGATCCTGTAGGTTCATGCTCTACAACATTCGCAGAGTACGACCCTGCCTCACACAGGAAGCGGCGCAGGTCCTAATCCAGGCACTTGTCATCTCCCGTCTGGATTACTGCAACTCGCTGTTGGCTGGGCTCCCTGCCTGTGCCATTAAACCCCTACAACTCATCCAGAACGCCGCAGCCCGTCTGGTGTTCAACCTTCCCAAGTTCTCTCACGTCACCCCGCTCCTCCGCTCTCTCCACTGGCTTCCAGTTGAAGCTCGCATCCGCTACAAGACCATGGTGATTGCCTACGGAGCTGTGAAGGGAACGGCACCTCCATACCTTCAGGCTCTGATCAGGCCCTACACCCAAACAAGGGCACTGCGTTCATCCACCTCTGGCCTGCTGGCCCCCCTACCTCTGAGGAAGCACAGTTCCCGCTCAGCCCAGTCAAAACTGTTCGCTGCTCTGGCACCCCAATGGTGGAACATGCTCCCTCACGACGACAGGACAGCGGAGTCAATCACCACCTTCCGGAGACACCTGAAACCCCACCTCTTTAAGGAATACCTAGGATAGGATAAAGTAATCCTTCTAACCCCCCCCCCCCCTAAAAGATTTAGATGCACTATTGTAAAGTGGTTGTTCCACTGGATATCATAAGGTGAATGCACCAATTTGTAAGTCGCTCTGGTTAAGAGCGTCTGCTAAATGACTTAAATGTAAAATGTAAATGTAAATATCAGTGCTTGGGAGAACTCCAGTAGCCCAAAGGACGACTGATGGCGATATTCAAGTCACAAACCATGTTTCCATCTACAGTTTTTATGTGAGTAATTTTATTTGTATTTATTTTATTTCACCTTTATTTAACCAGGAAGGCTAGCTGAGAACAAGTTCTCATTTACAACTGCGACCTGGCCAAGATAAAGCAAAGCAGTGCGTCACAAACAACAACACATAGTTACACATGGAATAAACAAACATACAGTCAATAATACAATAGAAAAAGTCTATATACAGTGTGTGCAAATGAGGTAGGATAAGGGAGGTAAGGCAACAAATAGGCCATCGTGGCGAAATAATTACAATATAGCAATTAAACACTGGAGTGATAGATGTGCAGAAGATGAATGCACAAGTAGAGATACTGGTGTGCAAAGGAGCAAAATACATTACAGTATGGGGATGAGGTAGTTGGATGGGCTATTTACAGATGGGCTATGTACAGGTGCAGTGATCTGTGAGCTGCTCTGACAGCTGGTGCTTAAAGTTAGTGAGGGAGATATGAGTCTCCAGCTTCAGTGATTTTTGCAGTTTGTTCCAGTCATTGGCAGCAGAGAACTGGAAGGAAAGGCGGCCAAAGGAGGAATTGGCTTTGAGGGTGAACAGTGAAATATACCTGCTGGAGCGTATGCTACGGGTGGGTGCCGCTATGGTGACCAGTGAGCTGAGATAAGGCGGGGCTTTACCTAGCAAAGACTTATAGATGACCTGGAGCCAGTGGGTTTGGCAATGAATATGTAGCGAGGGCCAGCCAACGAGAGCATACAGGTCGCAGTGGTGGGTGGTATATGGGGCTTTGGTGACAAAACGGATGGCAATGTGATAGACTGCATCCAGTTTGTTGAGTAGAGTGTTGGAGGATATTTTGTAAATGACATCGCCGAAGTCAAGGATCGGTAGGATTGTCAGTTTTACGAAGGTATGTTTGGCAGCATGAGTGAAGGATGCTTTGTTGCAACATAGGAAGCCGATTCTAGATTTAATTTTGGATTGGAGATGCTTAATGTGAGTCTGGAAGGAGAGTTTACAGTCTAACCAGACACCTAGGTATTTGTAGTTGTCCACATATTCTAAGTCAGAACCGTCCAGAGTAGTGATGCTGGACGGGCGGGCAGGTGTGGGCAGCGATCGGTTGAAGAGCATGCATTTGGTTTGACTTGCATTTAAGAGCAGTTGGAGGCCACGGAAGTAGAGTTGTATGGCATTGAGGCTCGTCTGGAGGTTAGTTAACACAGTGTCCGTAGAAGGGCCAGAAGTATACAGAATGGTGTCGTCTGCGTAGAGGTGGATCAGAAAATCACCAGCAGTAAGAGCGACATCATTGATGTATACAGAGAAGAGAGTCGGCCCGAGATTTTAACCCTGTGGCACCCCCATAGAGACTGCCAGAGGTCCGGACAACAGGCTTTACGATTTGACACACTGAACTCTGTCTGAGAAGTAGTTGGTGAACCAGGCGAGGCAGTCATTTGAGAAACCAAGGCTATTAAGTCTGCCGATAACAATGCGGTGATTGACAGAGTCAAAAGCCTTGGCCAGGTCGATGAATACAACTGCACAGTATTGTCTCTTATCAATGGCGGTTATGATATCGTTTAGGACCTTGAGCGTGGCTGAGGTGCACCCATGACCAGCTCGGAAACGGAGAAGGTATGGTGGGATTCGAAATAGTCGGTGATCTGTTTGTTAACTTGGCTTTCGAAGATTTTAGAAAGGCAGGGCAGGATGGAAGAGGGGATGACCGCGGCAGCTTTCCAATCTTTGGGGATCTCAGACAATAGAAAATAGAGGTTGAACAGGCTAGTAATAGGGGCTAGTAAAGTCATACTTATAAAATAAAATCCCGAAAGCTAATGAAACAGAAAGTTTCGGTACAATTTTATAAATGCCAACAAATTTGTTCATTCGACATGGTGGGATCCTTTTGTGTTGGTAAAATTAATAATGCGAGAAATGGTGGTGGAAACCAGTGGAGGCTGGTAGTAGGAGCTATAGGAGGACAGGCTGATTGTAATGGCTCAAATGGAGAAAATGGAACAGAGTCAAACGTGTGGTTTCCATATGTCTGATGTGTTTGATACCGTTCCATGAAATCCATTCCAGCAATTACAATGAGCCTGTTCTCCTATTGCTCATACCACCAGCCTCCTCTGGTGGAAACGCATTTATGGGCAAATTTATTGATATATACCTCTTTTATGTCCCGCCTACCATGTGGGGTGACTGGCAATAGTGTTGGCCAATCACCAGTCAGCACCACATTCATGTTCTGTGTAACTTTAATTTTGGGGCAGTTGACTTGACGTATGGCCACAGCATAAAACCCAGATTGTTCTGAGCTAAAGTTAGTCAGTCCTTAAATGCGTTTGTTGTTTGTGTACAATAAACATCAGGGAAAGAATAAGGTTTGTTAGGGTCTTTCCACCTACGTCCTCCACATTAGCTGTATAGTACATTATTAGCTAGTTAGATTCACAGTGCTAACCAAGTTAGCTAGTGTACTGAGGTGATTGAGCATTAGCTAATGTTAGCTCACAATCAGTAAAGATTTCAAACCACAACACTGGTGTCAGAAGTTATTTTTGTTGAAATTTGTGTTATTTTTGTGAGCCATCTAATCTTTTCTGTGGACTTACAGGCATTTTTGTGTGCTTTTGGGCATTCTCACTGATTGTGACATTGCTAGCTAGCTTGTTAGCTAGATTCAGTTGCTGGATTCAGGTCTCACCTCCTTCTCCGTGTGCTGCAAACCAAATATTTGTATAATGTTCTATCTGTGTGCAAGCCCTGAACTTGTTTCTATGGCAACCCAGAGGCAACTAGAACTGTGAAAACAAGAGCCTGCACTGCAGAGGCACAGCCAGGCCTATTTTTGTTCAGATTATAATTTTTTCCTCTTCTGGATTTTTTGTTTTTTCATTTTATTTTCAACAAAATGGTATCTGAAGTTGAGTGCGTCCCTGCTTGGCTTCCAGCATACCTGGGGGAGAAGATTGAGAGGATATGGGACCTGATGGAGAGGAGTTTGGACCAGTAAGAGAGGAGGGAGGTGCAGCAGATACCCAGTCCTAACAGCAAAGCCGGAGGAGAGGGGGAGAAGAGAAGTGCCAGTGCTGCCCCCGGCAATGGTGTACCCAGCATTTGTGAGCCCTCCAGTGACAGTGACCAGCCCAGCAACCCGTGACCCCAGCGACGGGGATCCCAGAGGCAGTGACCCAGCGATGGTAACCTCAGCGACGGTGACCAGACCAACGATGGTGACAGCAGCGGCGGTGATCCCAGCAGCAGTGATCCCAATGGTGGTGACCTCGGCGGCGGTGACTAGACCAACTATGGTGACCCTAGTAGTGGTGATCCCAGCAACGGTAATTCCAGCATTCTGCAGCCCACTCTGAGGTCACTGCCCTCGACACTGGGCAAGGCCCCCACCATGCCTCGAATTTCCCGGCGGCATCGACGGCCATAGCCATTGCAGCCCTTGTGTGGCTGTAATACCGCCTAAAAAAATCCATTCCTTTTGGCCATTGTGCCCTTGGGCTTGAAATAATAATTATAATTCCCTTCTTCCGGCTACCAATTGCCCTGCTCCAAAGCACCTCTCACTCACATGGCTTTCTTAGATATCTCAGTTCTGACATTAACTCCAGAAGTGCTGACCTCTTGCACCCTCTACAACCACTGTGATTATTATTTGATCCTGCTGGTCTTCTATGAACGTTTGAGCTTGAAGAACGATCTGGCCTTAATGGCCATGTGCTCTTATAGTCTCCAACTGGCATAGCAAGAAAAGGACTGGACACCCCTCAGAGCCCTGTTCTTCTCTAGGTTTCTTCCTAGGTTCATGCCTTTCTATGGAGTTTTTCCTAGCCTCCGTGCCTCTACATCTGCATTGCTTGCTCTATAGGGTTTTAGGCTCTGTTTCTGTATAAGCACTTTGTGACAACTGCTGTTGTAAAAAGGGCTCTATAAATACATTTTATTGATACATTTTTAGCCAATGCCCATCACGTGCTCGGGTCTTTCTCGCAGGCATCACAGCTATGAAGTAGACTACTAGTGAAGACAGACCAGAGGTGTGGACTCGAGTCACATGACTTGAATTTGAGTCTGACTCAAGTCACAAATTTGATGACTTGAGACTCGACTTGGAATAAAATAAAATAACTTGAGACTTGACTTTGACTTGGACCCTCAAGACTCGGGACTCGACTTTGACTTGAGACTGGTAACTTGAAATTATGTGTAATGTTTTGTCACTCATTTTCAGTGGCAATTTTAGCATGTAAATGGTGTGGGAAACGCCAAAACATTTTTTAGAGGCATGCCAGCAAAGCCACTACACAGCACAACACAACATTAAACAATACATTCATTTCACTATAATGGTAACAAACGGTGCCCACAAACTTAGGGCCTACAAAAGTTGTCCCAACAGCAGAGTCCCAACAGCAGTCCCAACACCGATACGTTTTAGATATAATTTCTCTTCATTATTTGTCTTCATATGACAAATACTGAATAGGATTTGCCAGTAGATTGTCGACTTGATTCTTGATGATGAAATTCTACACAAGGACACACAAATTCAATCGTAAATGAATCATCATTTATTAACAGAAGCTGGAGAGGTCACAGTCAAACTTAGATGCATAAAGTACCAGTCTGAAGTGAGCGCCACCGAGGCAGTCCCCTTAGTTCTCTTATATACTGCTTACACAGACAAGTTATATTTGCATGATTCAGCTTATTCCTTATTTATAATTAATTCATCATTAAGGTTTGGTTCATGCATGTGATTGACCACTACTGGTTCATGCATGTGACCGACCAATACTGGTTCATGCATGTGACTGTCACACCCTGATCTGTTTCACCTGTCCTTGTGATTGTCTCCACCCCGTCCAGGTGTCACTTGTTTTCCCCAGTGTATTTATCCCTGTGTTTCCTGTCTCTCTGTGCCAGTTTGTCTTGTATGTCCAAGTCAACCAGTGTGGTTTTCCCGTGCGCCTGCCTTTTCTATTCTCTTTTTGCTAGTCCTCCCGGTTTTGACCCATGCCTGTTTCTGGACTCTGTACCTGGCTGCCTGACCATTCTGCCTGCCTTGACCTCGAGCCTGCCTGCCAGCTACTCCTGGACTCTGAACTGGTTTTGATCTTTTGCCTGTCCACGACCATTCTCTTGCCTACTTCTTTTTGGATCAATAAACATCTAAGACTCCAACCGTCTGCCTCCTGTGTCTGCATCTAGGTCTCGCCTTGTGCCCTGATAGTGACAGACCAATACTGGTTCATGCATGTGACAGACCGATACCTCACAAGGCTTCTTCTCTCCAAGCTGAGACCTTGAAACTGAGATATTCTTTCGGTCTCAAAACAAGGTTCCGGAAGTACTGCCAAATTGAACGAATCCTCACTATCAGTATTTGCAATCAGTCACTTGCATGAACAGAGAAATTGGTTATTAGAAAAGTACAAACCTAAAATGTTCCATCACACATGATCAGTCCAATCAAAGCTACGGTAGATATAACATGATTTGACATCATTTTATCTGTGGCCAATGACCTTGAGCCTTCTTGGATGGGCACCCAAGGGGCTTTAATTTTTGAGCTCTCCCTGTAGATTTTGCAGTGACATAGTGTCCCCATGAGTTACAGAACACTGAGCCAATCACGGCGCAACTAGAGAACATTACCAACCCCTACAATCCCGTATTTTCCGCTGGCTGCCCCAACCCCACAGAAAGCACTGAGCTAGGCTGAAATACCTGCATTTTGGAGCCTTACTCAAGAAGCAAAAAAGAGATCATGTTTGTATGCATCTTAATTAACTCTATTTTTTATATCATTGTTTGCAAACTGATATGTGACACGTATTAATGGCAAAATAACATGCAAAACAGGCACACCCCCCCAAAAAATTGTATTTTATTAAACTTTTGTTTTCCAAACCTTTCCCTTCAGACATAAACAAAAGAGGGGAAGGAAGTTGTGTTGGGGACGGAATTGAGTTATTGACTAGACTGGTGGGGGTCGGGCGTGCAGGCGGCTCGGGCTGGCTGGGCGGTCTGGCTGAAATGTGATAGAGGAGGTCTTAATAAAGTCAATAAAAAGTTAAGTCTTTACTTTATTCGTAAGAGTTGTTCATTAGTTAGGCTATTGGTTAAAGCTGCAACACAATATTGATTATTTCATTATCATTGATCTAGTTCAGTCTTAACTTAAGCTAACTATCAATAACTTTTAAACATATTTAATAATGATCTCTCACCTAGCTTGATGACTGTGTGCATTTTTGCTTACTTTTTGTTGTTCTAAATCAGGCGTCACCAACCCTTTGATCGCGGTCGACAAGTCGATCTTGGAAGCATTCCAAGTCGATCGCGAGGAGTTTTCAAAATCAGAGAAAAAAATATCTTATTATTTATGAATTCAAATGCGCCATGTGTGAGCCCTGTGTGTAGTGTTGGGGTCGAGGGTCGGGGGAGGGGTTTATCTGGCCAATCAAATACAGTTTCTATTTTTAACATATGACAAATTACGTCCCTGACTCCCGCCTTAACTAGCCAGGCACTTGTTGTTACGCTCACAAGCTATCAAGCTAACGATATGCAAGCTAATGAAATGATGGCGGAGGCACAACGGAAAAAGCAAAAAACATATAATTTTCATGTAGAATGGGAGCACGATTTTCTGTTCACCGTAATTAAGGACAAAAGGATTTGCCTGATTTGTCACCAGGCTGTAGAGCTTGCCAAAAGGGGTAACGTGGAGCGGCACCACTACACCATCCACCTTAAGTTCAAAGAAACCTACCCGCTAAAGAGCACACTTCGTTCAAAGAAAGTTGATGAGCTCAAGTCTGTATTGAAAGCACAGAAGTCAAGGGAGCTAGAAAGCGTGCTATGGAGTAGACGTGCTTGGCTAGAGCTCCGATCTATTTTGAAACAAATTAATATTTATCTTAACCTCTCACAACCTATAACTTTAAACGTTGTCTGGCAATATGACAAAGGGAAAAGGCACCAAAAAAGGGGGCGCTAAACAAGATAATTTGAAGGGGATTGACAACGAGCCAATTTCAACATCGCCGACCCACGAGGAGTTAGCTGAAGATGCTAGCTCCCAAGAGTTCCCCACAGATCCTACTCAATGTGACATACTGGCTGCCATAAACTCACTAAGCAAGAAGGTGGACATAAGGTTTGCTGAAATCTCAAAGAGTATTGGGACTTTGCCTGAAACTGTGAAGGCAACTAACGGAAGGGTGCATGAGGTTGAGCAGACGACAGTCGATCACGTGGCCAGGCTACAGGACATAGAGAAACAGTGCGCAACATTCAAAAATTACAACAAAAACCTGAAAGCCCGATTGGGAAATGCTTGAGTTGCATTCAAGATGCCAGAACATCCAAATATTTGGGATCCAGGAGGACACTGAAAAAGGGAAACCCACTGAATTCGTCTCGGAGCTGATACTGGCATTGCTGGGGAGGGAACACTTCAAAACGGCCATCCTGATCGACCGCGCACACAGATCACAGGCAACGAAGCCGGCCAAGGGCGCGCCACCAAGGCCATTCATTGTACGGCTGCACTATCCCCAGACCAGGGATCTCATCCTCAAGCTGGCTAGTCAAAAGTTCCCCCCTAACTACAACGGAGCCAGGGTGTCTTTCTACCCAGATCTTACTTTGGAGGTGAGGAACCAACAGAAAGAGTATGATGAGCTACGCAACAAATGCAGGCCGGCCAACATCCGATATGGATTCCTCTTCCCAGCCCGGTTTAAGGGGACAGTTGAGGGATCAACACGTACGTTTGACAACCCAAAAGAGGCCGATCTGTTCTTGTCAAGGAAGTTCCCTGGCTGAGGATACAGAACGGCTGTGTCAACCGGCTAAATGACCAAATACAGGCCAGGAATGTGTTTGAATTTCCTGCCTATATCTTTTCGATCAGAAGATCAGAAATTGGGACTTATATGATGGGTGAGATGTTGTGGCTTATTTTGCATTATTTAGCCTATCATGTTTTAACGCCACTCACCCCCTAATGTGAGAGTTGTGTTATTTACTATTAGTTTATATGCGGAGCATCTATAGATGACGAGTTAGTTCAAGCTGTATGTCTAGACACCCTAAAGTTTGTGTGATAGTCAAGGAGTGCTTCGTTTGGGGAAGACACTCAATAAAGGGACGGGGGGATGGGGTCTGTGTTTTATGTTCACATTTATTAATACAGGTGGCATGACAAACTCCCGCACGGCGGGACGTTTTTCTTTTGGGCTTTGTATGACAGCAACAATTTGCTCTAAAATAAGATATGCCACATAGTGACCGAGCACAGAGTAGACCTAGTGGAATAAAGATAGTCAGCTGGAACTGTAATGGCTTAGGGCATGTCGTGAAATGAGTTAAGGTTTTTTCTCATCTTAAATCACTGGGGGCTGACATAGTGCTTCTTCAAGAAACTCATATTAAACGCTCCATTCAGGCCAAGATACGAGTCGTGTCACGACTTCCACCGAAGTTGGCACCTCTCCTTGTTCGGGCGGCGTTCGGCGATCGACGTCACTGGCTTTCTTGCCATCGCCGCTCCATTTCTCATATTCCATTGGTTTTGTCTTGTTCCATTACACACCTGGTTTTCATCCCATAATTACTGCATGTATTTAGTCCTCTGTTCCCCTCCATGTCTTTGTGTGTAATTGTTTGTTTGTTATGTGGATTATTGTTGGGCGCTTTACTTTTGCTATGTTCCGTGTTTTTGGCACGTTATTGTTTTTATGTGCTGTCATTTGTGGTACGGATTTAAAGTGCACCTGTCCACTACACTGTGCTCTCCTGCACCTGACTTCGCCTCACGTACACACCCTTGACAGAATTACACACCAAACTATGGAGACAGCAGGAGCAAGGACCCCGGTTAGAGGAGTCGAGGAGCGCATCCAGGAACATTCTGCTATGTTACATCATCTTGGTGCCATGATGGATCGCGTTGTCCAGACTATGGACCGCTGGGAGAGACAGGAAGTCTCCCCAGTGCCTCGACCAGCGCAACCGGGGTTACCTCTACCCGTCCCGTCCGGAACCAGTCCCAGTGGGATGCGTCTCTCCCTTCCCAGGGAATATGATGGGACGGCAGCACAGTGCCAGGGATCCTGCTACAACTGGACCTCTACCTGGCCACTGTGCACCCAGCTCCCTCGGAAAGGGAGAGAGTGTCTGCCCTCGTCTCATGCCTCTCGGGGAGAGCTCTGGAGTGGGCAAACACCATGTGGGGAGAAGAAGACGCGGCGTTGGACCACTCCGGGGAGTTCACCCGTCGCTTCCGGGCCGTCTTTGACCATCCACCTGAAGGTAGAGCGGCGGGGGAACGGCTCTTTCATTTGAGGCAGGGGATGAGGAGCGCCATGGAATTCGCCCTGGAATTCCGGACCTTGGCCGCCGGAGCAGGCTGGAACGACAGGGCCCTCATCGGTGCAGCCTGTGCGAGGATGTCCGACGTGAGCTGGCCTGCAGGGATGCCACCATCTCCTTCGACCAACTGGTGGATTTGTCCATCCGGTTGGATAACCTGCTGGTCACCCGCGGACGTCCAGAGGGGGCTCTGTCGGTGCCATCCGCTCCGGTGCCCATGGAGTTGGGAGGGGCTGCGCGTAGGGAGACTGGAGGAGGAGCCATCACGTGCACCATCTGTGGCTGCAGAGGCCACACCGCTGGTCGGTGTCGTGTCGGTTCCTCTGGGAGTAGAGGCAACAGGCAGGGCACTCTGGCGTCACCCCAGGTGAGTCTGCACTACTCATCCAGAGTCTTCTGTTGACCACCTGTTTGTACCTGTTTGTTTCCCTGATTTTCCCCCACATTCCCAGCATAAGGCGCTCGTCGATTCAGGCGCAGCTGGGAATTTTATCGACAGAGCGTTAGCCCTTAGTTTAGGGATCCCCATTATTCCTGTAGTTAGACCTTTCCCGGTTCACGCTCTGGATAGTCGACCATTAGGGTCCGGGCTAATCAGGGAAGTCGCCATCTCCTTGGGCATGGTGACGCAGGGGGGTCACGAGGAGAGAATCAGTCTCATCCTCATTGACTCCTGCGTTTCCCGTGGTACTAGGCCTTCCCTGGTTAGCTCAGCATAACCCCAATATCTCCTGGCAACAGAGGGCTCTCAAGGGGTGGTCGCGAGAGTGCTCGGGGAGGTGTGTAGGGGTTTCCGTTGGTGCTACCACGGTGGAAAGTCCAGACCAGGTCTCCACCGTGCGCATCCCCCCAGAATATGCCGATTTGGCTCTCGCCTTCTGTAAAAAAGAATGCGACTCAATTACCACCTCATCGACGGGGGGATTGTGCGATAAATCTCCTGGTAGACGCTGCGCTTCCCAGGAGTCACGTGTATCCCCTGTCGCAAGCGGAGACGATGGCTATGGAGACATATGTCTCTGAATCCCTGCATCAGGGGTACATTCGGTCATCCACTTCACCCGCATCCTCAAGTTTATTTTTTGTGAAGAAGAAGGATGGAGGTCTACGCCCGTGCATTGATTATAGAGGTCTAAATCAAATCACAGTGAGGTACAGTTACCCACTACCTCTTATCGCCACGGCGATTGAATCAATGCATGGGGCGCGTTTCTTCACGAAACTGGATCTCAGGAGTGCGTATAACCTGGAGCGTATCTGGGAGGGGGACGAGTGGAAGACAGCGTTTAGTACCACCTCTGTGCATTATGAGTACTTAGTCATGCCGTACGGGTTGATGAATGCTCCATCAGTTTTCCAATCCTTTGTAGACGAGATTTTCAGGGACCTGCACGAGCAGGGTGTAGTGGTGTATATCGATGACATTCTGATATACTCCGCTACATGCGCCGAGCATGTGTCCTTGGTACGCAAGGTACTTGGACGACTGTTGGAGCATGACCTGTACGTCAAGGCCGAGAAATGCCTGTTCTTTCAGCAGGTTGTATCCTTCCTAGGGTATCGCATTTCCACATCAGGGGTGGAGCTGGAGAGTGACCGCATTGCAGCCGTGCGTAATTTGCCGACTCCCACCACGGTAAAGGAGGTGCAGAGATTTTTAGGGTTTGCCAATTACTACTGGAGATTTATCTGGGGTTTTGGCTAGGTGGCTGCTCCCATTACCTCACTGCTAAAGGGGGGTCCCGTACGGTTGCAGTGGTCAGATGAGGCGGACAGGGCTTTTAGGCAGCTAAGAGCTCTGTTTCCTTCGGCTCCCGTGCTGGCCCATCCGGATCCCTCTTTGGCGTTCATAGTGGAGGTGGACGTGTCCGAGGCTGGGATAGGAGCCGTGCTCTCATAGCGCTCGGGTACGTCACCAAAACTCCGCTCCTGTGTTTTCTTCTCGAAGAAGCTCAGCCCAGCGGAGCGTAACTATGATGTGGGGGACCGGGAGCTGTTGGCTGTGGTTAAAGCGTTGAAGGTGTGGAGACATTGGCTTGAGGGGGCTAAACACCCTTTTCTCATCTGGACTGACCACCGCAACCTGGAGTACATCCGGGCAGCGAGAAGACTGAATCCTCGTCAGGCAAGGTGGGCCATGTTCTTTACCTGTTTTGTGTTTACCCTGTCCTACAGACCAGGTTCCCAGAATATGAAGGCAGACGCACTGTCCCAGCTGTATGACACAGAGGAGTGGCCCATGGATCAGACTCCCATACTCCCAGCCTCTTGCCTGGTAGCGCCGGTCGTGTGGGAGCTGGACGCGGACATTGAGCAGGCGTTGCGTACAGAGCCTGCTCCCCTCCAGTGTCCAGTCAGGCGTATGTACGTTCCATCTGCTGTCCATGACCAGTTGATCTATTGGGCCCACACGTCACCCTCCTCTGGTCATCCAGGGATCGGCCGGACGGTGCGCTGTCTGACTGGGAAGTACTGGTGGCCCACCTTGGCTAAGGACGTGAGGGTTTATGTTTCCTCCTGCTCAGTGTGTGCCCAGTGTAAGGCTCCGAGACACCTGCCCAGAGGTAAGCTACACCCCTTACCTGTTCCACAACGACCTTGGTCACACCTGTCTGTGGATTTTTTAACCGATCTACCTCTTTCACAGGGAAACACTACTATCTTGGTCGTTGTGGATCGTTTCTCTAAGTCCTGTCGTCTCCTCCCTCTGCCCGGTCTTCCTACAGCCCTACAGACTGCGGAAGCCCTGTTTACTCACGTCTTCCAGCACTACGGGGTGCCTGAGGATATAGTGTCTGATCGGGGTCCCCAATTAATATTGAGAGTTTGGAAGGCGTTCATGGAACGTCTGGGGGTCTCGATCAGCCTTACCTCAGGTTTCCACCCCTAGAGTAACGGGCAGGTAGAGAGAGTCAACCAGGATGTGGGCAGTTTCTGCGGTCTATTGCCAGGACCGGCCGGGGGAGTGGGCGGCGTTCGTGCCTTGGGCCGAGATGGCACAGAACTTGCTTCGCCACTCCTCCACTAACCTCTCCCCCTTTCAGTGTGTATTGGGGTACCAGCCGGTTCTGGCGCCATGGCATCAGGGTCAGACCGAGGCTCCTGCGGTTGACGACTGGTTCAGGCGCGAGGAGGAGACATGGGAGGCCGCCCATGTTCACCTCCAGCGAGCTGCGCTTCGCCAGAAGAACAGCGCGGACTTTCCCCGCAGTGAGACCCCGGTGTTCGCACCAGGGGACCGGGTCTGGCTCTCGACCCGAAACCTGCCCCTCCGCCTGCCCTGCCGGAAGCTGGGTCCGCGGTTTGTGGGGCCATTCAAAGTCCTGAGGAGGGTGAACGAGGTGTGTTACAGATTAGTTTCCCTCTGATTACTGCATTAACCCCTCGTATCATGTGTCTCTCCTCAGGCTGGTGGTGGCTGGTCTGCTCCAGGAATCTGAGGTGCGGGAGGTCCCTCCGCCCCCTCTGGACATCGAGGGGGCCCTGGCGTACTCCATTCGTTCCATCCTGGATTCGAGGCGTCGGGCAGGGGGCCTTCAGGTCCTCGTGGAGTGGGAGGGGTACGGTCCGGAGGAGAGGTGTTGGGTTCCGGTTGCGGATGTTTTGGACCCTGAACTGCTGCGGGAGTTTCACCGTCGCTGAGGCCGGTGTCGGCGCACCGCTGGAGCCACGCGTCAAGGGGGGGGCACTGTCACGATTTCCACCTAAGTCGGCTCCTCTCCTTGTTCGGGCGGCGTTCGGCGATCGACGTCACCGGCTTTCTAGCCATCGCCGCTCCATTTCTCATATTCCATTGGTTTTGTCTTGTTCCATTACACACCTAGTTTTCATCCCATAATTACTGCATGTATTTAGTCCTCTGTTCCCCTCCATGTCTTTGAGTGTAATTGTTTGTTTGTTATGTGGATTATTGTCAGGCGCTTTACTTTGCTATGTTCTGTGTTTTTGGCACGTTATTGTTTTTATGTGCTGTCATTTGTGGTACAGAATTAAAGTGCGCCTGTTCACTACACTGTGCTCTCCTGCACCTGACTTCGCCTCACGTACCCACCCTTGACAAGTCGGCTGGATCGGTCAGATATACCAGTCTAACTTCGATGCAAAAGCAAGAGGGGTAGCAATCCTGATAAGGAAAAACATTCCTTTTGTTTACTCATCCTCGATTTCAGATTCTAATGGCTGGTATATTATTGTGGCTGGTACACTGAATTCGAAACCAATAACCTTGGTCAATTTATATGGATCCAACTTTGATGATCCATTCTTTTTTCAAAGGGTATTTAAGGCCATACCAAAAATCTCGGATACAAGTGTTATTGTTGGAGGTGACTTTAACTGTACATTAGATCCTCTTTTAGATGAACAGTTAAAGGTCACTTCAACAATCAAATTCCAGTGTCTGTCTAAATACATTGATGACAAACCGTAACATTGATATTTGGAGGCTGACGCACCCAACAGATAGGGATTATTCTTTCTTTTCATCAGTTCATAAATCATATTCCAGAATTGACTATTTTTTTGTTGGACTCCAAACTAATTTCAGCAGCTGCGTCGGTTACCTATCACCCTATTCTTATTACGGACCACTCTCCTCTGTCCATGGTGTGCTGAAACTCGATAATATGTCGACAGGTCGGCGACCGTGGCGCTTAGACGCATACCTGTTGAAAGATGAGGCTTTTTGTCAGTATTTGAAGGAGCAGATTGCCCTTTTCCTCGGAGCTAACGACACGGGGGATGTTGACGACTCCACCCTTTGGGAATCTCTGAAGGCTGTGATTAGAGGGTACATTATTTCTTATACATCAGAGAGGAAGAAACGCGCCAATACTAGGCTGAGAGAAATTAAAAGAGAGGGGAACAGGAGAACGTTTTTAGGATGAATTCCTCGAATACAGTCCTTGAGAAGATCACAAAGTTGAAATATGAGTACAATACAATCCTTTCGAAACGGGTGGGCTCTTTACTTGCTAGAACGCAACAAAGTTATTTTTAACTGGGTGACAAACCACATAAATTATTAGCAAGACAGCTAAGGCATGTACAGGCATCTAGAGCTATTCACAAAATAAAAGACAAGAAGGGTAAAATAGTAACAGATCCGCAGGATATTAATAAATGCTTTGCGCAGTTTTACTCAGAGCTGTATCAATCAAAATGCTATGCTACTGATCCACAAACTATGGAACACTTTCTCACTGAATGTGAACTTCCTAAACTAGACAGGGGGGCAGCTGCTGCACTCGATGCTGGGATAACTTTAGAGGAAATGAACACAGCGATAGCACAATTTCCAAACAGCAAGGCCCCTGGGCCCGATGGATATGTAATAGAATTCTATAAGAAGTACTGCACCAGTCTAGCTCCACTTATGTTGCGAATGTTTAAACAATCCAAAGAAAATGCCAAACTCCCGCAAACACTGTATGAGACTACAATAGCACTGATCTTGAAAAAAGATAGACGTGTCGTTACTCCACATAGAAAATAAGGTGTTGACAAAGATATTGGCAAACCGATTGAAAAAATATATTTCTGACATCATACACTCTGACCAGACAGGTTTTATCCCAGGCCGACATATATACTACAATTTGAGAAGTCTTTTCAACGTAATGTATCAGGATCATAAAGTTGCGGCAGTGGTAATAGCTCTTGACGCTTAGAAGGCATTTGATCAGATTGAGTGGAAGTATATGATGTCGGTTCTGGAGCATTTCGGGTTTGGAAAGGAATTTATTAATTGGATAAGAATTATTTATGCACACCCAATGACGTCCGTGGTAACCAATCAAGAAATGTCGCAGTCATTCCGCCTGTTCAAGGGCTGCCGACAGGGGTGCCCTATTTCGCCTGCTCTCTTCGCTATGGCCATGGAACCCCTTGCTACTCGCATTCGGGCATGTGCCGATATAGCTTCTGTTAAAATAAAAGACACGCAGCACAAAATGTCCCTATATGCAGACGATGTTCTTTTGTTTTTATCCAAGCCTAAAACTTATATTCCCCCCATACTTAACTTGATAAATACATTCGGCTCCTTCTCTGGCTACAAGATAAACTGGCAAAAAAGCGAATTGATGCCAATATCACGGCCTGTGGATATGCAATTTCTGCAATCTACCCAATTTAGAACAGTGATGGACACGTTCACAAGCCTTGGCATTGTAGTGACAAGAGACCTTGATCAGCTATTGAAAGCGAATTGGGACATGAAAATTTATCAGCTTAAACAAAATATAGATTTTTGGAAAACTCTGCCTATCTCCTTGGTTGGTCCTATAAACGCTATTAAGATGGTTGTCCTACCCAGGTTTCTTTACCTCTTCCAATGTCTACCCAATTTCATACCACAAAGCTATTTTAAGAAACTGGATTCAATAGTAATTCAATTTTTATGGGATAACAAGGCAGCCAGAATTTCAAAGAAGCATTTGTGCAAGTACAAGATAGAGGGGGCTTTGGCCTGCCTCACTTTAAACTGTATTATTGGGCTGCTAATCTGAACATTGTGTCTTTCTGGAGGAAAAGTTTACCTGAGATGCGACAGAATGATATGCCTTCATGGCTTTTGATTGAGCAGACCTCCTGTCAACGTTCCTCACTCCCTGCACTTGTTAATAGTCCATCATATGTGGAAAAAAGCCACTTATGACTCTAATCCAGTCATTTGTCATACTCTTAGGATCTGGAAACAGATTAGGATATTTTTTTTCTTAACATACCCACTGTATACATTGACAGCCCGATTTGCCTGAATCATGCTTTCCACCCTGCATTGGATGATATGGTGTTTTCACAGTGGAGGGAGAAGAGGCTCACAACAATTGGTAATTTATACATGGATGGTCAGTTAGCTTCATTTCAACAATTACAGGGAAAGTTCAACATGCCAACAACACATTCTTTCAGATACCTCCAAATCAGGAATGTCTTAAGGACACATATCCTACAGTATGGCATTAAACCAAATAATCCTACATTAGATAGCCTGATCCTTGTCAAACCCCATTCAAAAGGGTTGGTCTCTAGACTGTATGATGTGCTACAGGCCCACATAGAGGTATCCACAGACACTATTAAAAGTGCTTGGGAACAAGAACTTGGTTCAGAAATCTCAGATGAGGACTGGGTAGAAGCTCTCAGGAATATAAACCACAGTTCAGTGAATGCCAGACACAACCTTGTTCAGTTTAAGGTGATACACAGGTAACATTACTCAAAAGTGAAACTGCATAAAATATTCCCGGACACCTTACCACTGTGTGAGAGGTGCAAGCAGGATGAGGGGACGTTGACCCACTTATTTTGGACATGTCCTAAGTTACATGCTTACTGGGCTCTCATTTTTGATTACTTATCTAAAGCCTTCGATAGAGTTATAGCCCCAGACCCATTGATCGCTCTGTTTGGTTACAGTTGATGGGAATAACCAGGAGGGGAAGGCTGTCTCTCTTTGTACTCTATTAGCCAAAAGGCTCATATTGCAATTTTGGAAATTTGAGACTGTACCTACCTTTGAAATGTGGTAACGGGATTTAGGGAATGTAATACATATGGAAAAGATACGATACAGTACCTCCAATAGAAGTCCATTGTTTTACAAAATATGACAGCCGATACTGGATAAATGGTCTATTCCCCCTTCATAACTGGTTTGATGATCTGCTGCTACTCTGTGCTGCACTCCACTCAATGTTTATTTTTTGCTTAACTACACTGCTTGTAATGACTATATGCTGATTTATACATGTAGCACCTAATAGGATTTTGTTTTATGTATGTGTGAGTTAAGTTTGGTTTTGTCCTCTAAACTGGCCATCCCATTCAACAGTACAATGAATGTCAATGTTTGTATTTCTGTCTTCTTTAATTTATTTTTTATTTGAAAATAATAAACATATTATAAAAAAAAAGAAAGCAGAGAAGTTGCTTTTTACCAAACCGACAGCTAAAAGTAAGGCTGCAACAGAGACATCCTTCCGTGTCAGCCATCTCTTGGCTAAACACAAGAAATCGTTCATGGATGGAGAGCTATACAAGGAGGCAAGGGCCGTTGCCACCCAGACGTCATTCAAAGAATTCAAAAACAAAGAGGACATAAAAAATACTATCGGTAGTATGCCACTTGGCCCAGCCACTGTGACAAGAAGGGTAGAGTCATTATCGGAGGATGTGAATCAACAAGTGCTCAAGGATTTATCACTTTATGAGTGCTTTTCGCAGCAGTTTGAAGAATCCCAGGATATGACAGACACTGCACAGCTGATGGAGTTTGTTCTCATGGCTTTTAAGGATTAAACTATTAAGGAGTCTTTTCTCACCCTTTTACCATTAAAATGGAGGACAAGAGGTGAAGACATTTACAACGAGTTTAAACGTTATGTGCATGATAACAGCATTTTCATTCATAAGCTGGTAGCAATCACTATCATGACGAGTTTGGAGGGTACTATGGTGTTCAATGTTGAGCTGTAGTCAATGAACAGCATTCTTACATACAGTTGAAGTTGGAAGTTTACATACACTTAGGTTGGAGTCATTAAAACCACTCCACACATTTCTTGTTAACAAACTATAGTTTGGCAAGTCGTTTAGGACATCTACTTTGTGCATGACACAAGTAATTTTTCCAACAATTGTTTACAGACACAGTGATTTATAAGTGAAATAATCTATCACAATTCCAGTGGGTCAGAAGTTTACATACACTAAGTTGACTGTGCCTTTAAACAGCTTGGAAAATTCCAGAAAATGATGCCATGGCTTTAGAAGTTTTGAAAGGCTAATTGACATAATTTGAGTCAATTGGAGGTGTACCTGTGAATGTACACTGCTCAAAAAAATTAAGGGAACACTAAAATAACACATCCTAGATCTGAATGAATGAAATAATCTTATTAAATACTTTTTCCTTTACATAGTTGAATGTGCTGACAACAAAATCACACAAAAAGAATCAATGGAAATCCAATTTATCAACCCATGGAGGTCTGGATTTGGAGTCACACTCAAAATTAAAGTGGAAAACCACACTACAGGCTGATCCAACTTTGAAGTAATGTCCTTAAAACAAGTCAAAATGAGGCTCAGTAGTGTGTGTGGCCTCCACGTGGCTGTATGACCTCCCTACAACGCCTGGGCATGCTCCTGATGAGGTGGCGGATGGTCTCCTGAGGGATCTCCTCCCAGACCTGGATGGAGCGAGACATGATGTCCCAGATGTGCTCAATTGGATTCAGGTCTGGGGAACGGGCGGGCCAGTCCATAGCATCAATGCCTTCCTCTTGCAGGAACTGCTGACACACTCCAGCCACGAGGTCTAGCATTGTCTTGCATTAGGAGGAACCCAGGGCCAACCGCACCAGCATATGGTCTCACAAGGGGTCTGAGGATCTCATCTCGGTACCTAATGGCAGTCAGGCTACCTCTGGCGAGCACATGGAGGGCTGTGCGGCCCCCCAAAGAAATGCCACCCCACACCATGACTGACCCACCGCCAAACCGGTCATGCTGGAGGATGTTGCAGGCAGCAGAACGTTCTCCACGGCGTCTCCAGACTCTGTCACGTCTGTCTCATGTGCTCAGTGTGAACCTGCTTTCATCTGTGAAGAGCACAGGGCGCCAGTGGCGAATTTGCCAATCTTGGTGTTCTCTTGCAAATGCCAAACGTCCTGCACGGTGATGGGCTGTAAGCACAACCCCCACCTGTGGACGTCGGGCCCTCATACCACCCTCATGAAGTCTTTTTCTGACTGTTTGAGCAGACACATGCACATTTGTGGCCTGCTGGAGGTCATTTTGCAGGGCTCTGGCAGTGCTCCTCCTGCTCCTCCTTGCACAAAGGCGGAGGTAGCTGTCCTGCTGCTGGGTTGTTGCCCTCCTACGGCCTCCTCCATGTCTCCTGATGTACTGGCCTGTCTCCTGGTTGCGCCTCCATGCTCTGGACACTACGCTGACAGACACAGCAAACCTTCTTGCCACAGCTCGCATTGATGTGCCTGGATGAGCTGCACTACCTGAGCCATTTGTGTGGGTTGTAGACTCCGTCTCATGCTACCACTAGAGTGAAAGCACCGCCAGCATTCAAAAGTGACCAAAACATCAGCCAGGAAGCATAGGAACTGAGAAGTGGTCTGTGGTCACCACCTGCAGAACCACTCCTTTATTGGGGGTGTCTTGCTAATTGCCTATAATTTCCACCTGTTGTCTATTCCATTTGCACAACAGCATGTGAAATTTATTGTCAATCAGTGTTGCTTCCTAAGTGGACAGTTTGATTTCACAGAAGTGTGATTGACTTGGAGTTACATTGTGTTGTTTAAGTGTTCCCTTTACTTTTGTTGAGCAGTGTATTTCAAGGCCTACCTTCAAACTCAGTGCCTCTTTGCTTGACATCATGGGAAAATCAAAAGAAATCAGCCAAGACCTCAGAAAGAAAATGGTAGACCTCCACAAGTCTGGTTCATCCTTGGCAGCAATTTCCAAATGCCTGAAGGTACCACGTTCATCTGTACAAACAGTAGTACGCAAGTGTAAACACCATGGCACCACGCAGCTGTCATACCGCTCAGGAAGGAGAGGGTTCTGTCTCCTAGAGCAGCGGTCCCCAACCCCCGGGCCGCGGGCCTGTACCCGTCCGTGGGTCATTTGGTACCGGGCCGCAGAGAAAGAATAAATAACTTACATTTTTTCAGTTTTTTTAATTTATTTTTTATTATTATCTGAGTCTGAACGATGTTTTATTTAGAAAAATGACCGGATTCCCTCTGTTACATCCGTCTATGACTCACTTGTGTCATTCACAGGGAAATGCTGGCTAGCCGAAAAATACCGACGGAATTTATTGTATTGAATGATGTCGTTAAAATTATTAACCACATCAAAGCACACGCCCTTAACTCGCGCCTGTTCGAACAGCTTTGTGAGGAGATGAACGCGGAGCACAGACACCTTCTCTTATACACAAAAATAAGATGGTTAACCCGAGGGAGATCCCTGGCCAGAGTGTTTGAATTACGAGAGCCGCTGCAGAGATTTCTCTCAGAAAAAAGTCACCGCTGGCAGCACATTTCAGTGACAAGGAATGGGTGGCAAAACTCGCTTACTTGTGCGACATATTCAACCTGCTAAATGAACTCAATCGGTCACTTCTGGGGAAAATGACAGCTGTCTTCAAGTTGGCAGATAAAGTAGCTGCATTTAAAGCCAAACTGGATTTGTGGGGACGGGCGCGTGAACAGAGGTATATTTGACATGTTTCAAACATTCGCGGGGATTTTGGAAGACGCTGAGCCCGAGCCTTCATTGTCCCAGCTGGTGCACGATCCCCTGTCTTTGCTTTTAAAAGAGTTTGAGCGCTACTTCCCAACCACAAAAGAACCACGAACTGCCAAGGAATGGATTCGCGACCCATTTGTCAACAAACCAGGTGAATCCAGCATGTCTATCTATGCAAGAAGAAGATCAACTGCTGGAGATCGCAAATGACTGCGGCCTTAATAAGTATGTTCGAGACAACAACTCTGCCGGTGTTCTGGATTAAAGTCACGGCAGAATACCCTGAGATCGCCACAACAGCACTGAAAACCCTGTTGCCATTTCCGACATCCTATTTGTGTGAAGCGGGACTTTCTGCAGTGACAGCAACCAAAACAAAATTACGGAGTAGACTGGACATAAGCAACACACTTCGGGTGTCATTGTCCCTCATTACCCCTAGATGGGACCGTCTCGTTGCAGAGAAACAAGCTCAGAGCTCCCACTGATTTAGCGTTATAGTGAGTTGTATTTTTCATGCATTTTATATTTGTTTTTGTGTTGTCTTATTTTTAAGGCATGTTTAAACGTTACCATAGCGACCAGAGAGTGTTAGGGGCAGAGAGGATGTTACTCATGTTATGTTGTTGGTACGATGTTACGAGGACGCTGCTAAGAAAGTTGCATACGAGTACACAGTGGATTCACGTTTATTATTATTTTAAAAAATACCACCGTTTTTATGCCGGTCGTATCATTTTATTTTGTGTATTTATCCGCCACACCTTGAAGGCCGGTCCTTGAAAATATTGTCTGACATTAAACCGGTCCGTGGCCCAAAAAAGGTTATTTATTCTTGTGTAATGTCATATTGTACCCCCTAGCCTAAATGTCCTTTGTATATTCTTTATATATACTTGTGTTCCCCGTGTACTTTTTGTATTGATTTGTTGTTATATAATACAAATAAAAATAATATAAGGTGTCTTCTATAAAACGTAGAAATGTGCCGTTTTCACATAAATAGACACTGGGATCACATCGACGGGACAGTAGTGGAGAAGGTGGAAAGTTTTAAGTTCCTCGGTGTACACATTACGGTCAAACTGAAATGGTCCACCCACACAGACAGCGTGGTGAAGAAGGCGCAACAGCAACAGCGCCTCTTCAACCTCAGGAGGCTGAAGAAATTTGGCTTGTCACTTAAAACACTCAAACATTTACAGATGCACAATCGAGAGCATTCTGTCGGGCTGTATCACCGCCTGGTACGGCAACTCCTCTGCCCACAACCGCAAGGCTCTCTAGAGGGTAGTGCGGTCTGCACAACGCATCACCAGGGGCAAACTATCAGCCCTCCAGGACACCTACAGCACCTGATGTCACAGGAAGGTCAAAAAAGATCATCAAGGACAACAACCACCTGAGCCACTGCCTGTTCATCCCGCTATCATCCAGAAGGCGAGGTCAGTACAGGTGCATCAAAGCTGGGACCGAGAGACTGAAAAACAGCTTCTATCTCAAGGCCATCAGACTGTTAAACAGCCATCACTAACAGAGGCTGCTGCCAACATACAGACTCAAATCTCTGGCCACTTTAATAAATGGATTTAATAAAGATATCACTAGTCACTTTAAATAACGCCATTTTAATAATGTCTACATATCCTACATTACTCATCTCATATGCATATACTGTATTCTGTACCATCTACTGCATCTCGCCTATGCCGTTCGGCCATCACTCATCCACATATTTATATGTACATATTCTTATTCATCCCTTTACATTTGTGTGTATAACGTAGTCGTTGTGAATTTGTTAGATTACTTGTTAGATGTTACTGCACTGTCGGAACTAGAAGCACAAGCATTTCGCTACACTTGCATTAACATCTGCTAACCATGTGAATGTGACCAATACAATTTGATTTGATTTGATCTTTGCCGGTATTGCGCTAGAAATAATACAAAGGTCTCGCATTAATTAAGAGGTAAAAATGAGATCAAACTACTCAATATCGCCATCTGCCGGCCTTTGCGGTAGAACTGCAGAGAGAATCAACACAAACAAAAGTGAAAGCTATCCT
This sequence comes from Salmo salar, assembly GCF_965601325.2. Classification (NCBI taxonomy): domain Eukaryota; kingdom Metazoa; phylum Chordata; class Actinopteri; order Salmoniformes; family Salmonidae; genus Salmo; species Salmo salar. The sequence goes on along the minus strand of NC_138296.1, from coordinate 38,873,799 downwards.
AGCTAGATTAATTTCTCAAATAAAATACAAATGCAAACTTTTTAATTTCGCGTATAATTGATTACTTCCTTATGACATGTCTAAACAAGAAACATTTTATTCAGAGCACACCTCACCCTACCCTTGAAATAATCTCACTAGGACCTTGTGGGAGCCAAGCAACTCAAAAACAAGCTAGGGAGGGAGGGAGTGAGGGAGTGGGTGGGTGTTCATTGTTCAGCTGAGGAATTGGAAGTGAAACTCAAATGTGAACTGTGCACGAAAAAAAAAACCCTTGCAAAGAATTATACTGGATGACTGGTAGCTGTACAGCTCTGAATTATCTGTGCCGAGATTTCCCGCTGTCCACAGTAGTAAACGTCGACTTATGTGTTTTATCACCAGGTGGGTTGTAACTTCCTCGAATCATGCCCAGCTAACGTTAGCTAGCTAGCACGAAAACTTGAGGCATGGTTAACTATTTATCTAGCTAACGTTAGCTAGCTAGCACGAAAGCTAGATAAATAGTTACCCATGCCTCAAGTTAACATTAACTAAACAAAACAAATATTTGGCTAAACTGGCCACGTATTATTTTCTCGTTGCTGTATACTTCGCACGAGCTCTTGAACCTAGCTTATGTATTCTGGCTAGGTAACGTTAATTCTATAATAGACGTCAAAATTATGTTGATATGGGCCTTTCTCTTTTTACAGTGTGCAGAGATGGACTTGGACCGTCAAAAGCGCCAGGAGGGCATACAGAACGCCCTGGGATTCATACAGTGAGAAATAAACATTCCCCTGCAATTCCCACATGTTGTCAATAAATTGTAGCCAGTTGCTCTCTTACTTGTCATTCATCCTATACCCACAAACTAGTTCACATGTCAAAATTAAGATAGGTTATCTTTTCCTCTGTCCTAGGTCTTCTTTGCCTTATCCAAAGCCTGAAGGCTTTAAGGTAGGGATTAATGAATGCGATGACTGTCTTCTCTCTTGACCTTAGTCTAGGCATGTCTACACCCACTATACTGTTCCAAAGAACATGTGTGCTCATAGTCTTGCAGCTTGCCCTTTGCAGAGATGTTCTCCATTTCACATTTGGTTCATTATTACCATGGGAAAAAGTACCATGTCCTTTATGGCTTTTCCTGTGTAGTGTCTTTATTTCACTCCCATGCCATATTCCTCTCTTCCCTGAATGTCCCTCCAGGGGTTTCTGACCCAGTTGGTGTGTAACCTGCTGGATGAGGGGAATGCAATGTTCAGGGAGGGTGAGTGGCAGCAGGCCATAAAGGACTTCAGTGAGGGTGTTAACGTGGCCCACTATGCCCAGGCTGAGTCTCTGGAAATCCCCTCAGCCCTGCTGGAGAGTCTGTATTTCAACAGGGCAGCAGCCTACCACAGCATGGTGAGTCAGAGTGGTGTGTCACCAGGATTATGCATCTTTGATCCACAATATTGATGATTGAATGAGGTTCAATTCTGTATACAAAAGGTATGAAGTCATCTTTTAAATATAAGATTTAATAGCAATTGTGTTGTAAGCAAATGTGCTGTAGTGGGAAAATATTGAACCAATGGTGAATACCCATTGCACTCTCTCTATTTCAGTATTTCGTGTTGTTGCATCACATTGTTCTATTGCATCATGTGCAACATGTTTCAGCCTCATCATTGAACTGTTGCCATCATGCCAAAAGTCAGACACTTCCTCAACATCCCCTTGAAGTTACAGAGCCTGTATCATCTATCATTACCCCATTCTCATTAGCCTGTATTAACCACTGTCTGGCCTTCGTCTTTCACTCTGTGGCAGAACCCACACATTTCCTGTCATCTCTTTCTCTCCATCTCTCTCAGGGGGAGTATGAGCAGGGTGTGCAGGACTGTGACAGTGCGCTGGCTCTGTGCAAAGACAGTTGCAGGGCACTCTACAGGAAGGCTCTATGCCTGCGGGAGCTGGGCCGTTTCAGAGAGGCCTACAACTGCAGCACGGGCTGCCTGCTCACTACGCCTAACGTGAGTAACATTATGAATTACCCCTTCACATCAGAGGCTCTTTTCTTGGAGTAGAATAGTATGCACACCTTTAAAAGGTTAAGTAGCATATTGTTTTTATCTATAACATGTCTAGCACAGCTCACATTTCTTTTTACCACTTGACATATGTAATTTGGGATTCCTCATGATGATCCGCTAGTGGAGAAGGGGAGTTTAATTTCATACAAGTCGATTTGTTTCCACATTTCCTTCTCTCCTTCGAATACCTTTGATGTTTTTCAAAAGAATGTGAGAAGATGCGGCGAGGGGGGAGACCTCACACCATACTTTTGCAGTTCCGTGTAGCTCAGAAGAAGTGTATGTGAAATTCATTTAATAAAAAGCTTATTTAAATGTAAAAAAAATTATATATATTCTTTTGTACTTTTTATAGGACAAACATGTGTATGAGTTGGCACAGGAGCTAGCTAACAAACTGGGCCTGAAGATACGCAAAGCCTACATTAGCACACAGGTGAGAATCCCTTTCCAAAGCAGAAGGTCTAGATTCAAACAGCATGGCAACTTACCTTCCATGATAAGTGGCTTGGATTCAATTGTTCTCAATCTGCCATTCTCTGATCAAATCTGCCATGAGCTGTTTATACCCTGGTTTAAATCTCAATTTGGATTCATAACAATTGGAAGTCATTCAATTTGACATTTTCTTTAGGTTGCCTCTTTATGGAGTTAGTGTTTGTTTCCTTTGCAGGAGTCGGCCACTTCTGAGAAACGTAATGGGAACACAGCTCCTTTTGCAGGAGAGGCAAGTACAACAACTTTCACCATTACACTTTAAGGTTGGCACTACGCAGAAATCGCTCTTTCATTTCCTGGTTGCTGAAACTAATAGTTTGCCTAATTATAAGTTAATTAATTATAAGCTAGTATAGTTTAGAGAATCATTGTACCAGCTAAACCGCTCTGAAATATAATTTCCATAACCAAAAATATTTTTTTCAGCTGTTTGAAACTGGTGTACAAAACCAAAAGTAATAGACACAAAAACAAAACATAAGAATATGAACCATATAAATAGAGCACATAGAAAGATCTTTCGCTTTTTAGACTTGCTTTCAAGTAGAATGATAAATCTATAACCACATTTCTATGTGAATTTAGTTGGGCTGCCCAATAAGTTACATATTTCCACTTAAACTGGTTGAGATTTGGAATGTACTTTGGTTTACCTGTTGATTTATTGTCACTTAAACAGAAGCTGTTGTCTTTCTCTTTTCATCTTAAGATGTATGGCAGTGGTCTGGATTCCTTAAGTGACATCTCATCAGGTAGTAATTCTCCTGACCAGAAATGTTGAATTACCTATCACATTGTAATGTAAAAACTATCGAAGAAGATTTGTCAAAAGTAGCAATAACAATTGAATAACTTCTAGAAAATAAAACTCACCTGTTCTCTCTCCCTGTCTTTCAGTTGGTTTCTCCTGCAAGGCTCTATCTGCCGCTATCCCAGTTAGTGATGAATCCTCTCCCTCTGGTCCTCTGGTCTACTCCAAACTTCTGGGTAGCCCTGTCCAAGGCCCCCGGGGGTTGCCCATCTCTGTGCCTGAGTCGGAGCACCTGGATGACAGTGAGCTGATGGGAGATGATCTAGACAGCCTGCTGGACTGTGTGAGTTTGTGTCTACTGGTTGACGTAGTATTCTGATATATCTAACCTGAATCTGTCAATGCAACTTTTCATTCTCTCCCTCTCGTTGTCATTCAGATTCCCCCCCAACGTGCCTTTCCCACCATCCTCCCCAGCTCAGCTTGTGTCCCCATCCAGCTCCCATTTCCCTCACGTCTGCCCGCCCCCTCGCCCCGGCTCCCCCCAGCCTTTTTCAACTCAGCCATCAGCCAGCTCAACTCTCTGGACACCTTCCCAGGCATGGGTGGGGGGGATGCCCTGGGTGCTCTGAACTCTTTAGATGGCCTTGATGCTCTAGACTCTCTAGATACTTTAAACAACCTGGACACCCTTTCAGGCCTTGGTGGTGGGGATGCCCTGGCTCCCACAACAGCACTCTATTCACTTGATGCCTTAGATACCCTTGACTGTTTCTACCCACTTGGGGGCGCAATTGCAGCCAAACCAGTGGTGGTGGGGGGAGGGGGGCTGGACTCCCTCTCTGAGTTCAACCTGCCTGGTGAGTCGATTGAGGGTGGTAATGTCTTGTTAGCTTTTAGCAATGTATACATGGTTAATTTTTCTTTTAATGTTTAACACCAAGAAAGTTATGAACCTAATTTAGGTGTTATAATTGATTGTTCCGTTTTTTGTTCTCACGCTATCTTAAGGTGCAAGAATCTCCCACAATGTTCTCTCTGCAACACGTTCGCCCAAGAAGTCCAACAACACAGTAAGCCATTTATTTCTGTCAGCAGAATTTGTTGGACTCCCTCCCGTACATTGTGTACATTTAAATTTAAACATTTATTATGCAATGTTTAGGTCACATACAACTTTGTCTTTGGCGTTCGCCTTGACATATTAACCTAAATTAATTTCCATGGCGATGTAGGTGGTAAAGAATGGCCAGGTCTCCTCCAAGCTGTCTCAGCTGACCAAGAACCCCCTAGCAGCCACCCATGACTTCATGCAGGCCTGTGCCACGTGCTACAGATGGATAGGTACAGTAGTGTACATGATAAACTCCCTCTCAGCTCTCAGCCAGTGTCCCTCCCCAGTTTACTTCTTAATGTCTTTTTTTTTTTGTGTGTGTTTGTACTTTTTCTCCCCAATTGTTAGTTAGTCTTGTCCATTGCTGCAACTCCCGTACGGACTCGAGAGGCGAAGCTCGAGAGCCATGCATCCTCCCAAACACGACCCCGCCAAGCCACGCTGCTTTTTGACACACTGTTCGCTTAACCTGGAAGCCAACCGCACCAATGTGTCGGAGGAAACTGTACAGCTGGCGACCGAAGTCAGCATCCATGCGCCCGGCCCGCCACAAGGAGTCGTTAGAGTGCAATGGGACATGTACATCCTGGCCGGCCAAACCCTCTATTAACCCAGACGATGCTGGGCCAATTGTGCACCGCCTCATGGGTCTCCCGGTTCCTGCCGGCTGCCACACAGCCTGGAATCGAACCCAGGTCTGTAGTGAAGCCTCCAGCACTGCAATGCAGTGCCTTAGACCGCTGCGTCACTCGGGAGGCCCCCTACTTCTAACTAATAAGACAGACATTTTCAAGGCCATCATAGCACTGAGGTTCACCTCTATTGTTATCATTCTAGGTCCCCCCTTAACTCCCCTTTCTCTGTCTCTCTCAGGTCCAGGGGTCCTTGACTACCAGCACCAGGCAGAATTGGCCCACCGTTGTAAGCGGGACATTCTTCTGTGCACGATCAGGGCTTCAGAGCACCCTGTCTGGAACAGGGTGCGACCCCGCCCCACGCACAATTTTACTGGGCCGTTTGTGCTCTGCAAGGGTACGGAAAACAACAGTCACTGGTGCGGGAAAGAGGCTCTGTTTAGATGAAGATAATGTGTGTGTGTCATAGGTCAAATTACCCAGTCGTTTTAATCTGTGGAAAAAGGGTCCTAAAGGTTAGCTTTGGTCTGAGTTTGTATATGTTGTAATCTAAGTTCCTTCCCTCTGTGCAGAGGTGCTGGAGACTCAGAAGTGTAAGTATAGGGAGGGCTGTACATTTGCCTACTGCCAGGAGGAGGTAGATGTGTGGACCCTGGAGAGGAAGGGAGCCCTGAACAGAGAGCTGCTGTTTAACCCGCAGAGCCCCAACAATGACAGGCTCAGCATCACATGCCTGCTGCAGCTCCACAACGGCATGTTCATGTACCTCTGTGAGGTAGGACACACACACACACACACGTGTGCCCTTACACAGACACACCTCCATATGTCCAAGCTTTACCAGTGAAACATGGTTGAGGGCTGTGAGTCCCGACAGAGATCGCTGCAGAGCGGTCGTCATTTTTTATGCTGCGGGCGCGAGCGTGCAGTCAGACAGATGACTTTGGGATGAAAATACTTTTGTTGTCCCGCAGATTATTTGTAAACGGTCGTCTTTCTGCTTTGTATGCTTAAAAGCACAATTTTCGCATTATTCACACACTCTGCTTCAACTTCAGTAGCCTACCTCTCCTCTCCTAGTTGGGAGTGAGAGTTCAAGTGTGGTCTCATTGAAATAGAGTAGGCTGCCTACATTGGCGGAGAATCACGTGGCAGTTAGCTTAAATATGATTAGACTGTAGCTTACCACAGTGTGTATAAATACATATTGATAATGGAAAGAAGTGGAGGGCGCTCAACCAACATGAGATGAGGTGCAATAAAAATGGGATTCAAAAAATCAGTCGCGCGCAGACCTCTAAAACATGCCGTTCAACCTTACTCATGCTCCCCCCTACTTCTTGTGTCTGTTTACCTCAACTTTCCCCCTCATTCTCCCCCCCCCCCCTTCTCTCTACTCAGCGGTGCTATGACAGTAAGCCCAGGATCATCAGTAAGTGCAGTAAGGAGGTGCCGTCCACCTGCTCCAACCCCTGCGCCCGACACCCATTCAACAAAAACAAGTGAGTCACGTTTGCTCCCTCCCCTCCCTCCCTCCCTCCCTCCCTCCCTCCCTCCCTCCCTCCCTCCCTCCCTCCCTCCCTCCCTCCCTACCTCCCTCCCTCCCTCACACACCCTCACTCTTCCCCCCCTGTGCCCTGCAGGTGCCTGGTGCATGCGGTGAGATCCAGCAGCGTGCACTACACTAAAATCCGCCCGCTGTACACCCAGTGCCAGTTGGACGTGTGCCGCCATGCCCAGCGCTACGGCTGCCAGCGAGAGGACAGCTGCTCCTTTGCCCACTCCGTCATAGAGCTCAAGTGCTGGACGCTTCAGCAAGACTCTGGTACAGTCAGATTGATGCACACACACTCATGAACATTGTACTTGGTCTCAGACACAGAGAGACATATTTATTCCTGTCTAATAAATGTGAAAACATTTTTAAATGTAGAGGCCGATCTACAATAAAACATCTTTATTTGTAAATGTTAGTTTCTATATTAAAAGTCAGGAAAATTTCAACAAAATCCAGTAGGTGTCAGTAGACACTGCCGTTCAGTCTTGTCACAGTTGATAAACACTGTTTGTAAATACTGTCTGTAAAAAGTGATGTCTATGCTCGACTAGGCATCACTTTTCTGTGTATGTGCCTGTTCTTTAGGCGTCACTCATGAAGAAATTGTTCAGGAATCCAAGCGACACTGGCATAAACAGGAGCAGACCACGCACAAACCCAAGGTATAATATCCCTGCTATGCCACATCTCATAATATGGTGAGGCAATGGCTCCTGTGTAGTTTGTCTGATTCTCCACCTTTTGCCTCTCTGTTTTTGTCCCTGTGACTCGTTGACTATAAGCCGGTGTACATGCCACCACCATCTTCATCCTCAAGTGGTGGAGGTGGGGGAGGAGGCTATAACTTGAACCTGAAGAGGAAGTTTGTCTGTGGTCAGTGCTGGAGGGACGGGCTGGTCAGCGAGCCGGACAAAGCGCTTAAGTACTGTACAGCCAAGGCCAGGCACAGGTGAGGCTGCACCCTACCTAGCATCCCTAGCCAGATGGAGACCAGTGCTTCACTGTAGTATGCAACAATTCTATATGACTGACCACTGTTATTCACTATTGTCTATCAAATCAAGTTTATTTGTCATGTGCGCTGAATACAACAGGTGTAGACCTTACAGTGAAGTGCTTACTTACAGGCTCTAACCAACAGTGCAAAAAAGGTGTTAGGTGAACAATCGGTAAGTAAAGAAATAAAACAACAGTAAAAAGACAGGCTATATACAGTAGTGAGTCTATAAAAGTAGCGAGGCTACATACAGACACCGGTTAGTCAGGCTGATTGAGGTAGTATGTACATGTAGATATGGTTAAAGTGACTATGCATATATGATGAACAGAGAGTAGCAGTAGCGTAAAAGAGGGGTTGCTGGGTGGCGGGACACATTGCAGATAGCCCGGTTAGCCAATGTGCGGGAGCACTGGTCAATGTATGGCCAATGTATGTTAGATGTGTAGTCTGAGCTATGTGTTCAGTTTTTTGAATGACAATAGAGAATGTTCATCTCGGGGACACAAGCCAAGTTGTATGGAGCGTTTACAGCGAAGCCCTATGTAATTTAGGATAGTATCTTTCTGGAAAGTCCACCATAACTCTCACATCTCTCTCCCTGTAGTTGGACGAAGGAGCGTCGGGTGCTGCTGGTGAAGTTCTTTGAGGGAAAGAAGTGGGTGATGGTGCGGCCGTTGCCTTTTGCCAAGACCTACCCCCAGCAGTATGACGTGTGTGCTGCCCCCTGCTACTCCTCATGCACTACCTGCTAGAAATGATTTTTGATCGACTCAACCAAGCATATTATCATTGTGTCTATTTAACTTATAATGAACTATTATGTTAGTGTGCTCAAGGGTAACGGTATATATTGGTCAGTTGAATTTAATACTTAATCATTGACACTGTGCAAACTTGTTTCCACAAACATCCTCGCAGTCTGTGTGTAACGGCATAACGTGTCCCCCTTAGATATGTGCACATGTGGTGAAGCAGAAGAAGTGCCACTACATTGGGAACTGTGCCTTTGCCCACAGTGAAGAGGAGAAGCAAGTATGGACTTATATGAAGAACAATGGCTGTAAGTTTACACTATATTTTCGTTATCCATTAAACCTTTTGTTCCACATTATCGCCTTTGTTTACTTTGATCTATGAGCAGGATTGGTTCAGATGCCTATTATTCCCACCAGTACACATCAAATTTTATTGGTCACATACACATGGTTAGCAGATGTTAATGCGAGTGTAGCGAAATGTTTGTGCTTCTTGTTCCGACTACACAGTAATATCTAACAAGTAATCTAACAAATTCACAACAACTACCTTATACACACAAATGTAAAGGGATGAATAGAATATGTACATATAAATATATGGATGAGCGATGGCCGTGCGGCATAGGCAAGATGCATTAGATTCTATAGAATATAGTATATACATATGGGATGAGTAATGTAGGATATGTAAACATTATTAAAGTGACTAGTGATAACTTTATTAAATCAATTTATTAAAGTGGCCAGAGATTTGAGTCTGTATGTTGGCAGCAGCCTCTGTTAGTGATGGCTGTTTAACAGTCTGATGGCCTTGAGATAGAAGCTGTTTTTCAGTCTCTCGGTCCCAGCTTTGATGCACCTGTACTGACCTCGCCTTCTGGATGATAGCGGGATGAACAGGCAGTGGCTCGGGTGGTTGTTGTCCTTGATGATCTTTTTGGCCTTCCTGTGACATCGGGTGGTGTAGGTGTGCTGGAGGGCAGGTAGTTTGCCTCCGGTGATGCGTTGTGCAGACCTCACTACCCTCTGGAGAGCCTTGCGGTTGTGGGCGGTGCAGTTGCCATACCAGGCGGTGATACAGCCCGATAGGATGCTCTCGATTGTGCATCTGTAAAAGTTTGTGAGTGTTTTAAGTGACAAGCCAAATTTCTTCAGCCTCCTGAGGTTGAAGAGGCGCTGTTGCTGTTGCGCCTTCTTCACCACGCTGTCTGTGTGGGTGGACCATTTCAGTCTGTTCGTGATGTGTACACCGAGGAACTTAAAACTTTCTACCCTCTCCACTACTGTCACGTCGATGTGGATAGGGGGGTGCTCCCTCTGCTGTTTCCTGAAGTCTACAATCATCTCTGTTTTGTTGACGTTGAGTGAGAGGTTATTTTCCTGACACCACACTCCGAGGGCCCTCACCTCCTCCCTGTAGGCCGTCTCGTCATTGTTGGTAATCAAGCCTACCACTGTAGTGTCGTCTGCAAACTTGATGATTGAGTTGGAAGCGTGCATGGCCACGCAGTCATGGGTGAACAGGGAGTACAGGAGAGGGCTTAGAACGCACCCTTTTGGGGCCCCAGTGTTGAGGATCAGTGCGATGATGTTGTTTCCTACATTCACCACCTGGGGGCGGCCCGTCAAAGTCCAGGACCCAGTTGCACCCAGGGTCTCGAGCTTAATGACAAGTTTGGAGGGTACTATGTTGTTAAATGCTGAGCTGTATTCAATGAACGGCATTCTTACATAGGTATTCCTCTTGTCCAGATAGGATAAGGCAGTGTGCAGTGTGATGGTGATTGCATCGTCAGTGGACCTATTGGGGCGGTAAGCAAATTGGAGTGGGTCTAGGGTATCAGGTAGGGTGGAGGTGATATGATCCTTGACTAGTCTCTCAAAGCACTTCATGATGACAGAAGTGAGTGCAATGGGGCGATAGTCATTTAGCTCAGTTACCTTAGCTTTCTTGGGAACAGGAACAATGGTGGCCATCTTGAAGCATGTGGGGACAGCAGACTGTGATAGGGATTGATTGAATATGTCCGTAAACACACCAGCCAGCTGGTCTGCGCATGCTCTAAGGGATGCTGTCTGGGCCGGCAGCCTTGCGAGGGTTAACACGTTTAAAATGTTTTACTCACGTTGGCCACGGAAAAGGAGAGCCCACAGGCTTTGGTAGCGGGCCGTGTCAGTGGCACTGTATTGTCCTCAAAGCGAGCAAAGAAGTTGTTTAATTTGTCTGGGAGAACGACGCCGACGTCTGCGACGGGCTGGTTTTCTTTTTGTAATCTGTGATTGACTGTAGACCCTGCCACATACGTCTAGTGTTTGAGCCGTTGAATTACGACTCTACTTTATCTCTTTACTGACGCTTTGCTTGTTTGATTGCCTTGCGGAGGGAATAGCTACACTGTTTGTATTTGGTCATGTTTCCAGTCACCTTGCCATGATTAAAAGCGGTGTTTCGAACTTTCAGTTTTGTGCGAATGCTACCATCAATCCACGGTTTCTGGTTAGGGAAGGTTTTAATAGTCACAGTGGGTCCGACATCTCTGATGCACTCGCTAATAAACACGCTCACTGAGTCAGCGTATACATCAAAGTATACGCATTAGTATTGTTACTTACGTTCCTCTTTGAACCTGTTCCTGAAGTGAAGGATATGCAGCAGATGTACGACATGTGGCTTACAATGACGAATCAAAACCGTCCGCCGGATGACACCCTGATCACCCAACCCGTAGAGGAGAAGCAAATTGTCATGCCAACCGACTATGCCGAGCCAATGGTGAGTAAAGGCACTTACTCACAAAACCTGTTTGTTGGATGTAGAACGCAAACAATACATTCACCTTTCTCATTTGTAAAAGCTGTCTACCACTATCAAGAAGGATTCTGTATTTTGATAGTGTGTGCATGCATCTTCATGCAATGTGTGCGTATGTCAGTGTGTATGAATGCGTAATGTACTATGAGAACAGTTTTACTTTGTGTGTATTCTAGAGCGGCTTCCATTGTCGTCTGTGTGGGAGGCATAGTAACAGCAAGCGCCAGTGGCAGCAGCACATCTCCTCAGAGAAACACAAGGACCGTGTATTCAGCTGCGAGGGAGAGGACGAGAGCCTCACCTGGACATACCGCTTCCCCGGACTCCGCCTTGCCCTTTGCACCAGGTAACATTCGCCCAGGGGAGGGTCTCAATACTGTAGTTCCTTTCTCATTACCCATCAAGAGATGCTCTGTATATGCACACAGAAAACACCTGGGATATGGCAGGGTTCACTTATCACACCCTTATCCTATTTGTTCCTGTCAAATTTTATCGGTGCACAGTGATTGACGTATGTATAATATAGATTGATGTGATTGACAGGCTGGAGAGTGGCTGTCCCGAGGGGGTGAGCTGTGACTACGCCCACAGTGTTGAGGAGCTGGTGGAATGGCAGGAGAGGAGGGAATTCCTGCGGCGGAAGCTGGCCAAGGCCCGTGAAGACATGCTCATCATGCCAGATGAGTTTGACTTTGGGAAGTACAACTTTCTCCTGCAGGACTGAGGCCCCTGTCCCCTATGTGAGACACTTGCACCTGTAAATAGACAGCAGTCGTCTGTTTTGTTGAAAACCCTGGGGGGTATTTTCTTTATTAGTTAACAGTTAATACAGTTTATACCTGTTTGAGCTGGTTAGGACTGCAAGTGCCTTATTTGTCCAATATTTTCTAAAGGGCTTAACAAATGAGGTCTTGGTTCCGAATTTCAGTGGGGGGGCAAAAATGTAATTTAGCACTGCCATTTAACAAAACCGTACTGACCAAATATCTCCATTAATAGTCTGTTTAATCTATATATGTCTTATTGGGGGATATTAAGAATTCATTTATGCTTGCGTTCTGATGGGACTCTTTATACAACCCTCAAACTTTCACAACTGTTCTTCCATCAAATGAAAACCGGTTTTGCTGGAAGGCAAAAGTTATTCACTTTCACTTTGTTTGTGTCTTATGCCAATTTAAAGCTGCAATGTGTAACTTTTTGGGTGACTTGAGCAAATTCACATAGAAATGTTAGTTATAGAGTGGTCATTCTCATTGAAAGATCTGTTCTATGTGTCCTATTTCTGTGCTTAATGTTACGTTTTATTTTTGATTATTTTGTTTTTGTACACCAGCTTCAAACAGCTGAAAATACTATTTTTGGTTATTGGAAAGATATTTCACAACAATGTAGATGGTACAATGATTATCTACATTGCTTGTTTTGTCACTAACTGAAATTAGGCAAAGTATTAGAAGTTTAGCAACCAGGAAATGGTGAGTGATTTCTGCATATTGCATCTTTAAAGAATTTGCTGCTGCCATTGTAGACAGACAAAACGTTACAGAATATGATCACAGTAATACAGGGGTACTGCAGGGTGTTCATGGAAATATAAAAATATTATTTTATTTCAATGTTTTTATCAATATTGCTAGCAACAAGACTGAATTAATTTTAAATTAAACATACAATATAAAAGAGGGTAATATCTCTTTTCTAATGATGTCAACTTTATTTCTCAACTCCTAATATTGAGCAAATTACACTCATTGGAGCTAATTGCACTCACCGGACAGTGTTTCTCCTATATTCATTTAGCACCGCTGCTAAATAGTTGCCACCGCTCCAAAAAAATATGATTAAACATTTTCGGGCTGTAAAACGTTTTCAGTGTAAACATAAACAACTAAACCAGATATAAGGTATGTAGAAATATATAATGGAGCTATATATTTTAAATAAGATCATTTAAGAACAACCACCAAAATAAAAACTTGTTTGTCAGGGAAAATCTCAAATTCAAAACATTTTATGGAATTTGATTTGAAGTCACTCCAATAGCATAAGAACATGTTGTAAGGCATGGCAAAATGTGTAGAATTTTCTGTGGTGTCCATTTTCTGTGTGGTCCAGCGGCACATATATATGCCGGAGTTGGCGTGGGTTTGAAACCGGCCCACTGCCCCTTGACGCACCCTTGACTCACCCTATCTCTTCAATAAAGCAAAAATTACGAAAGGAATGAGACTGCCACGGTCATTCAAAAATAAATTACTTAAACTTAATTTTCTCTCAGCCCGATGATATAAATTGTGTGGAATTGCAGGAAACTAGCTTTAAAACAGTAACATTTTCTCTCCGCCTCATGACAAACAAAAAATACAAAATTTGTCTCTGCGGCCAAGAGGAGGGCGTCTACAATTAGCGGTTGGACTCTACCACACCTACCACTACTACTGACTAAATAGATTGAGGATGCTAACTAAGGCCTTATCTGTGGGTAGATAATTTACCCATAATTTAATATCCAATACAAGAGAGATTGGAAGTTCCTCAAATGTGCCTGTAGTAGAAGTTCCTATCTAGCGTCTAGACTCACTCATGTTATGCTGAAGAAAAGATTATCTGCCCAGTAAATTTGAAGATGTGAATAAATGTATCTCCACATATGTAGTCCTGCACATTAATACATTATATCAATGTTGGCAAACAATAAGTAATAACATGGTAGTTAAACCTAGTAAAATAATCTTATTGATTTCTATACCTTAGTTCTTTGTTACCAAATCATACATTGTATTGTTGGGTTCAGAGTATGCTTCTGGGTGTGTCATTCCTGTTTTGCAAGGGCGGTGGCCTAAAAGCTAAGACTGTAATTCTAAATAAGGAGAGGGAGAATACATAATTCAGAGTTGTGCAGATGAGAGCATTTAGCCTGTAACCCTAGAAGCTGAAAGAGGCAGTGAAGCATACCTAGTCTCAGGGCATTTTGTCTTATTCTGTATGTAAATCCGAGACACGCTATTTAGTATGATAAGTTTACATTTTGTATGGTATGTGTTCATTTGTGGATTTCCATCACCCGTACAATATGTTACGAATTAGCAAAACCTGTATGGTATGTTACAAATTCTAGCTAGGTGTCTAATGTTAGCTAGGCTCGGGGTTAGAGTTTAGGAGGTAGGCTAAGTAGCTAAAAAGTAGTAAGTAGTTCAGAAGTTGCTGAAGTTGTCCATGATGAGATTTTAACTCGCAACCTTTTGGGTTGCTAGACATTCATGTTATACGCCAACCCTTCCACCTTACTTTAGTTTTTGTCTTAAGTAGCCATCTGTCTTATGTAACCATACCAAACGTAACATACTAATTTGAGTGTCCCGGATATACATTTACTATGTTACGTCTAGTCTATGAGACCAGGCTGGGTGAGGGGTAAGGGAGGGGTTAACATGCTCACTTTTTGGGGGGGGTTCTCTTGAAATATTGAAAAGTTCTGTATACATCACTGGTAATTGTGTTAGTTCATAAGCTTTGCACATGGGAAGTGTGTTTTAATACCAGCTTTAGCCAGTATAGAGAGGTAATGGATACTCTCGGAATGAACCAAATGGAAGGTTTAAGTTTGTTACTAAATACTATTATTTCAATGACAATTATGGCTATAACGATTTTGATTTACAATATTCTAAAATAATCTATAGAGTGGGAAGTGGTATGTTTCCTACTATGCAAACAAAGTCAGTGAGCTGGATCATGTTGATTTGCCTTAGGTCAGCTTTTTCCAAACTCTGAACGTTTTGTTTTTTTCCCTGACACTACACAGCTGATTAAAATGATCAAAGCTGGATGATTAGTTGATTATTTGAATCAGCTGTGTAGTGCTAGGGCAAAAACCAAAACATGCACCTCTTAGGGTCCCAAGGACCAAGTTTGGGAAACTGCCATAGGTTTTGTCCTCGATTAAATAATTCTAATCGAGGACTGAATCACATTGACCTTCATCACATCCATCTATGTCATTGAACTGACTGCACCACAATATATCTGCCTATGTTGTTTGTCAAGGACTTTTTTTCGGGCAGTTTAATCCTTGCTGGCTGGAAACAGTTCTTGAAACTGAAGTGCCCCCTCTCAAAGCCATCAAAATGACCCCTTTATAAAAGTGCACCCTTGTCAAACACTATTCACACTGCTCTCGTGACCACTCTATTTAATTGTAGCTGCCATACTGATTGAACAGATGGTTAGAGACTGCAGTGTTTGTGCATTTAATTTCCAAGATCATGGCACCTGAGAAAACAAAAATGAATTGTTTGAGCTATTGACCAAATCTGACATGTTAAATAAAACTATTTTTGAGAGGTAATAGATCCATGATTTTATTTTATTTTTTACTGTTATTGACAATTATTTTGTTACTTATTGTAATTTATTACACAACTATAACACTACTACTGACTAAGGTCTGTTATCTTATCAAAGGACACTTTTTATATATATATTGTGTAAAAATCTGTTGTGTTGTAGTTAGTGTGGTTCATGTCATTGAGGTTCAAGCGGAGGGTAAATGATTTCCACTTTCAGATCTTCTTCATGACGTGCTGTTTAGTGTCCCGAATGCTTGCGAGTGCGTGATGAGATGGGGGTTTCGCACCTTTGTGGTCAAATACACAAACCGGCTCCCAACTTGTAATTGGCTGATGGGTATGATTGACAGACTATACAGCAAACCGAAACTCTGGATAAATTGAAAGATTAGTATCCTTGGTCTTTCACAGAATACGTTCTATATTCATAATGTTATACACTTTGCAAGAACTTGTAATTATTACTATCAGACAAAGCAATTCAAGTTTTATTCCTGAAGTCTTCAAAGCCCTGATGGAGTTTCCATTCTCGTTTTCCATCGACAACGGTAGTAGAAATCGGTGTGAATTTGTTTTACCCTTGCTATTCTCTTTAACACACTTGTGACGATAGACACATTTATCCCGATAGAGGGTTACTTCATGCCAGTGACGTTAGCTACATTCATACAGTAATGTTTTAACAGTCAAATTTCATTAGCGTCCTGCAACTTCCTTGTGTTGCTAACTAAATGGACTGATGCAATGTCATTGAAATATAAACTTTGCAGCATGTGCAACATCTTCAATTGCTTACACTATAGTTACTGGCTGCCTGGGTTTGTTATCAAACTTGTCAATGTACTATTTCACAAAACATTACATTTTCATGTCTTGGCAAACTGCATTGGATGATTTGATACTGTAACACACTTGCTGCCAGCAAATATCACTTTGCATATTATGAAGTGATAGTTTCTTGTGAGACTAACGTTAGTCAGTGTCATTACATGTTTTGTTACATTCGTTAATAAAGTAGATATGTATCATCTCCTTGTTTTCTTAAAAGTTTAGGAATATTTGACTATATGTCCATTTGACTGAACTGCCTTGTGATCACCCATGGTTATATGCTGCACTGTCCGAACTAGAAGCACAAGCATTTCGGTACACCCGCAATAACATATGCTAAACACGTGTATGTGACCAATAACATTTTATTTGATAACAGGAGCTGGGATGAGAAACATGTTGGCCAACTAAGGCGTCACAAGCATGGTAGGCATCCCTTCCACTTCCAGCATTATGCTGTTATTTTTGGCACCGCTGTGCTTAAGGCTGGCACAAATGTGTAGCCTAACAAAGCAGTGACAGGCTAGTCTGTGTAAATCATATGAGAGATTCCCATTACATAGGCCTACTCTTTTAATTGTACATAACTAACCCCTCTGTTAACAGGCCTTGTATATTCAGAATATTGTGTAGGCTGTAGGACACTTGTGCACACAGCGTGCCCTCATTATGCGGAGAGGTATCCTCACTACTTGATGTAGTCCTAGTGTATGTTCACACACTCATCATCATACCCTCATTTTTAATTTAGATCCCAAATCCAGTGCCTTTGCTTTTCTGTCTGACATGTTTTACTGAATTGTGATGGACACAGGCCATAGCCATTCAAATCAAATAAGTTTGACACGTACACATGTTCACTTGCAAGGTCTTCCTCAACAATGCAGTATTCAATATCAAAGAAAATAGAAAATCCAGAATAAAATCTTTCATTCTTTCTCAGTGTATGGTGTTCAAAATGACATTCATTTGCATGCTCCCATGATAGAGTTCATATCAGACTTGCTTACATACCCACAAACAGTCTACACATCAGAGCTCTCACCCCAGACATCAGTGTTTTGTGCCACATGAATTTGGCATGGCATTGGTGATTCACAGTGACCATCTCGTAATCATTTTGCTGTCTGTGTTTACACATAGCTTGTTCTTTCCATAAATCTAGTGGGGGGAAAAAAATCGAACAGCAAGTACCAGTGACACGCTCAATTCAGAAGTGGTCCGATGAAGCAAATTCTAAGCTACAGGACTGTATTGCTAGCACAGACTGGAAAACAGTGCCTTGTATTCATACCCCTTGACTTATTCCACATTTAGTGTTACAGCCTGAATTCAAAATGGATTAAAGAAATAAATGTCTCACCCATCTACACACAATACCCCATAATGACAAAGTGAAAACATGTTTTTAGAAATGTTTGCAAATGTATTGATAATGAAATACAGAACTCTCTCTTACATAAGTAATTACATGTTAGAATCACCTTTGGCAGCATTACAGCTGTGAGTCTCTGGCTAAGTCTCTAAGAGCTTTGCACATCTTGGGCCTCATTTATCAATATTGCGTAGAAACTATTCTAAAATACTACTTACGAGCGGAATTTAGAATGTTTGTACACATAGAAAAAGTGTGATTTAACAAACAATCCTACCACTGTCATACTCACACCAGTAAGAGAACCACGTTGTGCACAACCTTGGCTATTTGCATTTTAAAACGCCCCAATCAGGCCTTTATGGTAGAGTGGGCAGACGAAAGCCACTCCTCAGTAAAAGGCACATGACAACCCGCTTGGAGTTTGCCAAGAGGCACCTAAAGGACTCTCAGACCATGGGAAACAAAATTCTCTGGTCTGATGAAACCAAGATTGAACTCTTTGGCCTGAAAGCCAAGCGTCACATCTGGAGGAAACCAGTCACCGCTCATCACCTGGCCAATGCCATCCCTACGGTGAAGCATGGTGGTGGCAGCATCATGCTGTGGGGATGTTTTTTTAGCGGCAGGGACTGGGAGACTGGTTAGGATCGAGGGAAAGATGATCGGAGCAAAGTACAGAGAGATCCTTGATGAAAACCTGCTCCAGAGCACTCAGGACTTCAGACTGGGGCGAAGGTTCACCTTCCAACAGGACAACGACCCTAAGCACACAGCCAAGACAAGGCAGGAGTGGCTTCGTGACAAGTCTCTGAATGTCCTTGAATGGCCCATCCCGATCAAACATCTCTGGAGAGACCTGAAAATAGCTGTGCAGCAACGCTCCCCATCCAACCTGACAGAGTTTGAGACGATCTGCAGAGAAGAATGGGAGACACTCCCCAAATACAGGTGTGCCAAGCTTGTTGCGTCATACCCAAGAAGACTCGAGGCTATTATCGCTGCCAAAGGTGCTTCAACAAAGTACTAAGTAAAGGGTCTGAATACTTATGTAAGTATGATATTTCAGTTTTTTCTTTCTAAAAACCTGTTTTTGCTTTGTCTTTATGGGTTATTGTGTGTAGATTGATGAGGGGAAAAAAATTATTTTATCCATTTTAGAATAAGGTTGTAATGTAACAAAATGTGGAAAAATATAAATAGATAAAACTGTCCAGTTTGAGGGTTTTTTGCAGCTCGTTCCAGTGGCTAGCTGCAGCGAACTGAAAAGTGGAGTGACCCAGGGATGTGTGTGTTTCGGGTACTTTACCAGAATGTGACTGGATGTTGTATATGAAGGATGAGGGTTTCAGTAGGTATCTCAGATAGGGGGGAGTGAGCCCTAATAGGGTTTTATAAATAAGCATCAACCAGTGGGTCTTGCGTCGGGTATACAGAGATGACCAGTTTACAGAGGAGTATAGATTGCAGTGATGTGTCCTATAAGGAGCATTAGTGGCAGGTCTAATGGCCGAATGGAAAATAACATCTAGCCGCTTGAGAGCACCTTTACCTGCCGATCTATAAATTACGTCACCCTAATCTAGTATGGGTTGGATGGTCATCTGAATCAGGGTTAGTTTGGCAGCTGGGGTGAAAGAGGAGTGATTACGATAGAGGAAACAAAGTCTAGATTTAACCTTAGCCTGCAGCTTGGACGTGCTGAGAGAAGGACAGTGTACCGTCTTGCCATACTCACAAGTACTTGTATGAGGTGACTACCTCAAGCTCTAAACCCTCAGAGGTAGTAATCATACTGGTGGAGAGAGGGGGCATTCTTCTTACCGATCCACATCAAATCAAATAAATTCAAATTGTATTGGTCACATTCACATGGTTAGCAAATGTTAATGCGAGTGTAGCAAAGTGCTTGTGCTTCTTGTTCCGACAGTGCAGTAATATCTAACAAGTAATCTAACAAATTCACAACGACTACCTTATATACACAAATGTAAAGCGATGAATAAGAATATGTACATATAAATATATGGATGAGCGATGGCCGTGCGGCATAGGCAAGATGCAGTAGGTGGTATAGAATACAGTATATACATATGAGATGAGAAATATGTAGACATTATTAAAGTGGCGTTATTTAAAGAGACTAGTGATACCTTTATTAAATCCATTTATTACATTTATTAAAAAGTGGCAAGAGATTTGAGTCTGTATGTTGGTAGCATCCACTCTATGTTAGTGATGGCTGTTTAACAGTCTGATGGCCGTGAGATAGAAGCTGTTTTTCAGTCTTTCGGTCCCAGCTTTGATGCAGCTGTACTGACCTCGTCTTCTGGATGATAACAGGGTGAACAGGCAGTGGCTCAGGTGGTTGTCCTTGATGATCTTTTTGGCCTTCCTGTGACATCGGGTGGTGTAGGTGTGCTGGAGGGCTGATAGTTTGCCCCCAGTGATGCGTTGTGCAAGACCTCACTACCCTCTAGAGAGCCTTGCGGTTGTGGGCGGAGCAGTTGCCGTATCAGGCTGTGATACAGCCCGACAGAATGCTCTCGATTGTGCATCTGTAAAAGTTTGAGTGTTTTAGGTGACAAGCCAAATTTCTTCAGCCTCCTGAGGTTGAAGAGGCGCTGTTGCGCCTTCTTCACCATGCTGTCTGTGTGGGTGGACCATTTCAGTTTGTCCGTGAAGTGTACGCTGAGGAACTTAAAACTTTCCACCTTCTCCACTACTGTCCCGTCAATGTAGTTGGGGGGATGCTCCCTCTGCTGTTTCCTGAAGTCCACGATCATTTCCTTTGTTTTGTTGACGTTGAGTGAGAGGTTATTTTCCTGACACCACACTCTGAGGTTCCTCACCTCCTCCTTGTAGGCCGTCTCGTCGTTGTTGGTAATCAAGCCTACCACTGTAGTGTCGTCTGCAAACGTGATGATTGAGTTGGAGGCGTGCATGGCCATGCAGTCATGGGTCAACAGGGAGCATAGAAGAGGGCTGAGAACGCACCCTTGTGGGGCCCCAGTGTTGAGGATCAGGGGGGTGAAAATGTTGCTTCCTACCCTCACCACCTGGGGGCGGCCCGTCAGAAAGTCCAGGACCCAGTTGCACAGGGCGTGGTCGAGACCCAGGGTCTCAAGCTTAATGGCGAGTTTGGAGGGTACTATGGTGTTAAATGCTGAGCTGTAGTCAATGAACAGCATTCTTACATAGGTATTCCTCTTGTCCAGATGGGATGGGGCAGTCTGATGGCGATTGCGTCGTCTGTGGACCTATTGGAGCGGTAAGCAAATTGGAGTGCATCTAGGTGGAGGTGATATGATCCTTGAATAGTCTCTCAAAGCACTTCATGATGACAGAAGTGAGAGCTACGGGGCGATAGTCATTTAGTTCAGTTACCTTAGCTTTCTTGGGAACAGGAACAATGGTGGCCATCTTGAAGCATGTGGGGACAGCAGACTGGGATAGGGATTGATTGAATACCATGACCTTTGTTTTGGAGGTGTTCATAACAAGGGTAAGGGCAGAGAAAGCTTTTTGGACACTGAAAGCTTTGTAGTAGAGTGTTTAAGACAAAATTCGGGGAGGTGCATAACGGATAGCCTAAGTGGACTTATTTCTAATTTGCCGGAACGACAGCCAGTCAGCCTGAGTATTTGTGTGTTGAGCCTTTTGCCAAATGGTGTTCTTTTTTTAAATTTAAGAGGAACTATCACGTCTTCACTACTGTGTGGGTGTCTGTGTGGACTATTTTTGTCCTTAGTGATTTGAACCCCGAGGATCTTGAAGCTCTTGAACCGCTCCACTACAGCCATGTTGATGTGGATGGGGCGTACCCCCCTCCCCCATCTCCTGTAGTCCACGTTCAGCTCCTTGGTCTTACTGAAGTTGAGGGAAAGGTTGTTGTCACGACACCACACTGCCAGGTCACTGACCCCCTCCCTGTAGGCTGTGTCATCGTCGTCTGTGATCAAGCTTACCACCATCGTGTTGTCAGCAAACTGGGGCTGAGCTCCCTGCCATCCAGGACCTCTATACCAGGCGGTGTCAGAGGAAGCCCCCCCAAAAATTCTGACTCCAGCCACCCAAGCTACAGACTGTTCTCCCTGTTACTGCATGGCAAGCGATACCAATGCACCAAGTCTGGAACCAACAGGACCCTGAACAGCTTCTACCCACAAGCCATAAGACCTCTAAACAAGACTACAAAAGAGCTAATCAAATGGCTACCTGACCCTTTTTTGGACTAATTCTCTTGCACCATGCACACACACTGGACTCTACCCATACCCCAACACACACACACCACATACGCCTACACACATATAACATGCACACACGAATACTGAATCCACACACACACACACACTTTCACACTCAACACATACGATGCTGCTACTGTTTTATCTATCCTGTTGCCTAGTCACTTGACCCCTACCAATATGTACAGTACATAGCTACCTCAATTATCAACTCAGTCCTGGTACTCCCTGTATATAGCCATGTTATTTTCTACTTCCTATACACTGAGTGTGCAAAACATTAAGGACCCCTTCCTAGTATTGAGTTGCACCTGCCAATTTTGCCCTCAGAACAGCCTCAGTTTGTCGGGGCATGGACTCTACAGGTTGTCGAAACCGTTCCACAGTGATGCTGGCCCAAGTTGACTCCAATGCTTCCCACAGTTTTGTCAAGTTGGCTGGATGTCCTTTGGGTGGTGGACCATTCTTGATACACACAGAAACGGTTGAGCGTGAATAACCCAGCAACGCAACTGGCACCTGCACTTAAATATTTTGTATTGCCAATTCAACCTCTGAATGGCACACATACACAATCCATGTCTCAATTGTCTCAAGGCTTAAAAATGATTATTTAATCTGTCTACTCCCCTTCATCCACACTAATTGAAGTGAATTTAACAATTGACATCAATAAGGGATCATAGCTTTCACCTGAATTCACCTGGTCAGTCTATGTGGAATATGGAAATAGCAGGTGTCCTTAATGTTTTGTATGCTTAGTGTTTATAGCCATGTTATTTTTACTTGTTATTTGTTTTCATTATTCATTGTTTAATTTATTACTTGTGTCACTATCTTTATTTTATTTTTCATCTTTAACTCTGCATTGTTGGAAAAGGACCCATAAGCATTTCACTTTTAGTGTACACCTGTTATCTACAAAGCATGTGACAAATAAAATGTGATTTGCATAGCCTTGTTGCTCCCAGCGGTTAAAGCATCTCCACTCCAGTTACTGAATGTCCCAGAGACTGTGCATCTCCGCTTTCAAGTCAACACCAAGACCAGTTGGTGGATGTTAAGATATGTGAGATTAGTTCATTATTACATTCCTCTAAAGAGGGATATGTATACAGACAAATACATGGTCTTTCAGTCTCTTATTTTCCTAACACTAAACAATTGTACATTCATGCCCTTCTTGCTGTGGACAGTAGACTTCCACTAGGGCTACTCTTATGCAGTCTGAATAGATTGATATCCATCTGTTACACAGACAAGAACCAGAGGCATCTGACATCACCCAGTTTGTTAGCAAACAAACCACACTGTGCTGCTCCCACAAAGCTGAACCCTCTGGTCATTTTCCCCTCCGAGGAAATGAATGTAGGAGAGGATTTATATTGCTTTCATACAATTCTGTTGATCTAAAAGGGAAATTATCAGGACCATGTTTCTATGCATTGCTTGTGCCATCATATACTGAACAAAAATATAAATGCAACAATTTCAAAGATTTTACTGAGTTACAGTTCATAAGGAAATCAGTCAATTTAAATAAATTCATTAGGCCCTAATCTATGGATTTCACATGACTGAGAATACAGAAATGCATCTGTTGGTCACAGATAACTTAAAAAAAAAGTAGTGGCATGGTTCAGAAAACCAGTCAGTATCTGGTGTGACCACCATTTGCCACATGCAGCGCGACACATCTCCTTCGCATAGAGTTGATCAGGCTGTTGATTGTGGCCTGTGGAATGTTGTCCCACTCCTCTTCAATGGCTGTGCGAAGTTGCTGGATATTGGTGGAAACTGGATCACTGTCGTACACGTCGATCCACGTCGATCCAGAGCATCCCAAACATATCTGGTGAGCATACAGGCCATGGAAGAACTGGGACATTTTCAGCTTCCAGGAATTGTGTACAGATCCTTGTGACATGGGGCTATGCATTATCATGCTGAAACATGAGGTGATGGCAGCAGAGGAATGGCATGATAATGGGCCTCAGGATCTCGTCACGGTATCTCTGTGCATTAAAATTGCCATCACCAAAATGTAATTATGTTTGTTGTCTGTAGTTTATGCCTGCCCATACAATAACCCCACCGCCACCATGGGGTGACATCAGCAAACCGCTCACACGACATCATACACGTGGTCTGCGGTTGTGTGGCTGGTTGGACATACTGCCAAATTCTTTAAAACGACGTTGGAGTCAGCTTATGGTAGAGAAATGAACATTCTATTCTCTGGGAACTGCTCTGGTGGATATTCCTGCAGACAAAATGCCAATTGCTTGCTCCCGCAACTTGAGACATCCCTGGCATTGTGTGACAAAACTTCAAATTTTAGAGTGGCCTTTTTATTGTCCCCAGCACAAGGTGCACCTGTGTAAGGATCGTGCTGTTTAATCAGCTTCTTGATATGCCACACCTGTCAGGTCAACAGATTTTCTTGACAAAGGAAAAATGCTCACTAATATAGATGTGAACACATTTCTGAACAACATTTTTTTTAAATAAGATTTATGTGTGTATGGAACATTTCTGGAATCTTTTATTTCAGCTCATGAAACATGGGACCAACACTTTACATGTTGCATGTATATTTTAGTTCAGTATAAATTGATCGTAAATGTTGTGACCTGACTAAATAATAGCCATCTTCAAGTACTGTCTGTACGGGTCTATTAGATTTGCATTTGTAGAAGCTTGTCAGTCTATATAACTTTATTTTGAATTTTTTAGGTGCTAGTCTAGATACAAGGTATCTAGATACTGACCTATTTTATGGGCTCATATCACCTGTATTTTAACCTAGATAACTATTTGTGGCTAGTTCCTCCCTCATGTACCCACTTAGATTTTTGTTTACTCTGTAAAATTTCAGATGTACTGTTACTGTACCACTCTGTTGTGTATCTTGTACAGTGAGTGAACAGTTGAGCTGTTGCATATAGAGAGACCTGCTAGAATAACATTGCATTGCATCATATGTTGTGTTGCCATAAAGATTCATATTGTCTGAAGGTCAGACCTAAATCCACTGTACAAACTGTCTTCATACAAAATATGACACTGACCTAAATACATAAGACAGGGGTGAACTAAAACTAGAACTAAACTAATCAGATTTAATTCACCCAGTGAATGAAGCCCTTAATTGGTTCCAGGTATGGCCAACATGGGCTACTAAGTATTGTTGTTACTATTTTTGGAATGACTGATTTGCAGTGGTGGAATGTGTTTAGTACATCATGATGCTGTCTGAACATCCTGCAACAACAAAAAACTGACTGATGTTTGTTGAAGCTCCGTTTGGATGCGCGTGTGCGCGCAGGAATGTGATAATTCTAGCTTATTAACATATCGGAAACCATTATCAATATAACAATTTTATTGATGTGGTGTAAGGTGAGGGGATATGACTCATACGTTATTAACACATTTCCAATCCAACGGTAGAACGGTTGCGCTGGGTGAAAATGCATGATAGGGACGCGCCAGCTGTTTAGTAGAGCGCGAGGCCGTGCTTCCCGGGCTACTGCCGCCCTGCTTTTGCACGTGCCATAACCACGCCCCTCAACAGCTTGTCTCTGCACGTGAAGGAGAGAAAAGAACACACGTGTTTTGTTTGGCCAGGAGTGTGGATACAAATGCAGCAATGTATAATGCATCCTGTCGCCATGTATTGCAGAGGAGAAACTGGATACAATGCATCTTCATATAAAACCTAAGTAAGTATATTTTTTCTTGAGCGAGTGGTCCGGGTCGGACCATTAGGCGGGTGGCCACCTATCATCCCCCTCATTCCTAATTGGCATATGTCACTCCTCACCTGTCCAACTGATAGCTAATGTGTGGTGAGAGTTCTGGCACAAAAATGGTCCCAGTGCATCACTGAGGTGGGTGCTACACATTGATGTTGGGTGAGGTGAGTTTCACCCTACGATGTATAGCGCTTTGAGTACCTCAGTTGGTAGAAAAGTGCTATATAAACCCAATCAATTGTTATTCATTATTATTATATGATCACATATGTCTCTATGAGTGGGAATACTTGGGAACAGATGTACAACATTAAAATCACTTGGAGCTGATTTCCTGGTGTTTTTATCTCCAACAATGAAAACAAAACATTTCTTTAATTATTTTCTCAGAAAACTTGGGGGGCCAAATAAAACCGCCGCCGTTTAGGGAAGCCTGGCCTACGATTTGATATAGCCTGGTAGTTGATATTAATGTCGCGAATCATCCGCCCTCGTCTCCTCCAGTTCCCAGGGTCAGTGAATGGCCATAGTCATACAGTTCTAGATCTATCTGGTTTAGCTAAATGTAGCAACAATAGGAGTCAGGAGACACAATGTTGACATTCTGCACGCAATGTACAGTTATTTCCGTACGAAGGATTGAAACGGAGTGTTCCTTCAGCCAATGAGCTCTCGGTGTGTTCTACTGCTTCTGTTGACTCAAGGCTCACCAGCGAATTTTCTATGTCAGCTACTTAAAAAGTCCATCTATCTACCTACCTCATCCCCATACTGTATTTATTTATTTATCTTGCTCCTTTGCACCCCAGTATCTCTACTTGCACATTCATCTTCTGCAGATCTACCATTCCAGTGTTTAATTGCTATATTATAATTACTTCGCCACCATGCCTATTTATTGCCTTAACTTACCTCATTTGCACTCACTGTATATAGACTTTTTGTTATATTTTTTTCTACTGTATTATTGACTATGTTTTGTTTATTCCATGTGTAACTCTGTTGTTGTATGTGTCGAATTGCTATGCTTTATCTTGGCCAGGTCGCAGTTGCAAATGAGAACTTGTTCTCAACTAGCCTTCCTGGTTAAATAAAGGTGAAATAAAAAAATATTTAAAAAAAATATTAAAAGATACATTTGTGACCAATCCGCACCGAGTATTTTCTGAAGAGGCGTATAGCTCATGAATAAGGAAACAGGGCTGGCAGTAGGCTTCGACCGACAGGATCTGTGGTGTTTGTTATGACAACGTTTTAATTTGTGAAACAGGTTTCAAAGCAACAGACTGAAACACTGATTTGACTTAATTTATCCACGGATATTGCTAACAGTGCCTGGGAAACTACACTCAAGGCGCCTCTGCAGCCTAGGTCGAATCCACAGAAATCGTTTCCTATTGTTTTGAAGAAGATTATGGACATTCCCCCACCTAATATTCTCGAAGGCGACGATGGTAAGACTAGCCTACTGGTTTCGTTTTGGATGAATGGAGAGATCCTTTCCAATGTACACATTTTTTTTATGTGAACTGCATAGATCTGATGTGATCGTTGACTTCGCGGACATGTTGTCTGGTGTATGGAGACGTAGTAGTGCTTCTAATGAACGTTTGTGTAACCTCAAACAACTGGATACATTTGTTTTTTAATCAGCTATGTTTGATAATTATATATAACTAGTACAATAGTTGTTCAAATGTGTCAAGTATAGAGCAGTACTGGGGAAGGAAAACCTTTGTACATTCTGAGTGCTGTGCCAGTTTCCCCTGAGGCAGTGAACTGAGTGAGGGAGGAAAAAAGAACATAAAGTTCTCACACCTCCCTGCTTGTCCTAGAGCACTGCAGTCAAACCATTTTCACATACAATATGAGTACATCATTTTCTTGCATTTCAAGGGCAATTAATATTTTTTTTCATGTTCGTTTTTGTGTTTAGGGGCTGTGTTGACAAGTCCAGATTTCCCTTACCCATTTTTTTATGGGTTGATGCACCCCCCCTTTCTTTTACCTCATTCTGTCATTTCACCACTTTTTTCCCCTACTTCTTTTCATGACATCGGACTTCTATCTTCCTTTATTTACCATCCTGTTTGTGTTCACATGGCCGTGCAACCGTCACCCATTATGTTCTTCACGGTTATCTCCACAGAAATAGAGAAGAAGAAGTTGTGCTCTGCCGATAATGGCGAGGCCGGTGTTGGAGGGGCCAGTGGTGGGACTGGAGGTACAGGCATTGGAGGGGTGTCCGCCTCCCTTACCCCTGCCATCTGGGAGAAGACCATCCCCTATGACGGGGAGACCTTCCACTTGGAGTACATGGACCTGGATGAGTTCCTGCAGGAGAATGGCATCCCAGTCACCCTAGAGGAGGAGCTGCAGAAGAGCCTGGCCCAGGAGGAAACCAAGGGGACAAGACCCCCTTTCACCATCTCTAACACAGAGACCGTCACACTCACCTTAGAGCCAGCTGAACAAGAGAAGGAAGAAGAAGATGGGGCCGATGAAGATTCTGTGTTAGAAGTAGCGGAGGTTGAAGTGTCTAAAAATAAAAAAGGTACATTTTTGGGGCCCATTGTTAAAAGCCCAGACGCGGTACCACTGTAACAAATTCTACCTTTGAACTCAACATGCACATATACTGACACTGTAATAGACGCTTGCAACATGCTGACCCTAGATACTCCCATATTGTATTCAAATGTCAAATAGACTTACCCGACGCACTCGACACCTTGCCTCCAGCACAAATATGGACACACGTACATGTGAAACCTGAGCTCTACAGCATTAGCAAATGGCAGTATTGATATAGGGCTGACCTTAGTATGTCTTAAGGAAAAAATATAGCAAACAGTTGTGAATTTTCAATTAACTATAGTCTTCAAGATTATAAAAACATAACAGACACCAAAATATATAAAAATATACTCCTCATTGAACTCACTTTGTCTCCCTCTAGAGGGGAAGTCTGCAGACCGACTCACACCCACTCCCATCGACCCGGAGGACATTGAGGTGGACATCAACTTCCAGCCGGACCCCACAGACCTGGTGCTGTCCAGCGTGCCTGGGGGTGAGCTGTTCAACCCACGCAAACACAAGTTCTCTGACGAGGACCTCAAACCACAGCCCATGATCAAGAAGGCCAAAAAGGTCTTTGTGCCCACTGAGCAGAAGGTAAGATGACCGGTGAATATTTGTTTCAGGGAGGTGATGAATGATGGAACTGGTTGTTCTGTAGTAGGATAATGAGAATGTAGCCACTGCAATTGGGTACCAAATAATCATTGGTTGATGAAGATTGTAGTATCACTGTTACACCAGCAAAATTAATGAGCGAGTAGTAAGCCATGAAATAAGGGGGCTTGTCTGGGATTAGGGATGTTTCCACAACACTGATTCTATTATTTTGTATTACAATCCTCCGTCTCCCACAGGACGATAAATACTGGTCGAGGAGGAAGAAGAACAACGTTGCAGCCAAACGTTCACGTGACGCCCGGCGGCTGAAGGAGAACCAGATCACAGTGCGCGCTTCGTTTCTGGAGAGGGAAAATGCGGCGTTGCGGCTACAAGTGGCTGAGTTGCGAAAGGACTGTGGTCGCTGCAAGAACATCATGTCCCGATATGAAGCCAAATACGGACCATTGTAAGGGACAAACTTTATCTTTCAAGAAAAGAACCGAAAAAGAAAAACGCCCCCCAAAACGCCGACACAAAGAGAATCTGAATTGCACTGCTTTCATGGTGAACACCGGTCACTGCGTCAAGTTCTAGATCCTTTCCAACACGACAGTGGAGGCATGGATACACACTGTCAGTGAGCCAGGCAGCAACATGGCGAGAGGTGGACACGAAGGGTTGTGGAGAGCGACTGGCTCCTACACATACAGGGACTCAATTACTGCTAGTCAGGTCTTATCACTGAGTCAGAGACAGCTGCTGGAGAAGTTACACACACATTTATACAGCGTATTAACGGGTTGTTTTGTGGACCAAAGCATGAACATCATCAGTGATCAGTAGTCAATAATGAGAGTTGTCCCCCTGCCCTCCTCTTACCACTGTTTGCAGTAACTGACTGTCTCTCTCCTCTGTTTCAAGTACTCATACAGAGGCTCTGAAGAAGGACACGTGAACTCTTTATTTATTCATAATGAGGTAGGGGAGAAAACGATGAATAACAGAAAGGACAGATTGAGGGCTGCACCGCCGTGATCGTACACAGAGGAAATAATTGATATTGGTCAGAGAAAGGGCGAGATGGTGGTGTTGTCCGGTCACAGCTCTTCTATGTCTCTTTGCTTGTACCACACTGAGGTGTGTGTGTGTAGAGAACTATGTAGTCTTCTCCCTGCACCACATAGATTGTGTTACCCCTGTTTTGCACTCAACCCTTCCAAAGCAACACCTTGTGGGTGAAGATTAGATATAGGGGTGGGCGGGAACTTTTTTCCTATTACGACATGACCCACACATGCTTCTAATATCTTTCCCCAAAAAACAGTATTTTTTTGAGGGGGGAAGAGGAGTTTTAAAAAGTAGTATGGCAAGGACTGTCTTTTCTCAGTATGTTTATTGCTCATAGGTCAGGCATTAATAAGGGCCCTCACTGGTGTAGGGGTATTTACTATGTTTGTTGGTTTATTTCATTGCACACTGCAAGTAGAGGGCACTATCTATTTGTGCTTCCTGTAGTTTGTCTGGGATTGAGTCAGTTATTCTGTCAATACCTTTTTTTTTGTTTTTTTTTCATCTTAATTTACTGCCATTCCTTATGTTTGTTGAATAGCTATTATGTACAATGCTGTATTTTAACAATGCATCTATTGATTGATGTGCAACAATCTGTCAGATTTTATATTTCTTTAGAGGAAAGAAAACAATAACCCAGTGACTAAGCAGGGATCTCAATGGACAAACTGTGGTTTTAGAATTATTATTTTTTTAAACAGGTTTTCAACCAGAATTTTACAGAAATATATTTTTTTTCTAAAGACAATCTCCTATTTACCTCATCCAACACTTCCATTGTTTAATACTCCTATCTTATTGGATACCAATAATTTTGAAGGGTTGGGGTGCCTACGACAATGTTGACAGGAATTGTGAGCACAAGAAAGGTGGTTTTGGTTAAGTTTGATTAAAAAATGATAGGTCAAGGCACAGAGTCGATGCAGAGTTCTGTTTGTCAAAGTGACCGTGCCTCAATTGTTGCAAATACTACATAGCAGACTGTTAAGTAAAGGGACTCAATCTCTTAAGTGTCTGATGAATTTGTGTTCCTGTGCCGATCTTCATTATTATGCATATTAGAATCATACATGTGGCAATAATATTAATTTGACTCTGCTTTGTTTCTATAAAATAACTATTATAGACAAAATGTTGAAATGGTGCAAATTCATGTGTGCTTCCAATTACGTTTCCCAGTAATCCTGCTGCACGAAAATGTGTTAATGGTGTAGTGTTTGTATGTTTTACACTAAGTGTATGTACTTATGTCTGTAAATTAAAGGATCAAAACAAATATTTACTGAATTTGCTTCAATGGAAGGCATTGCATTGCGCTGACATTCTTATGTTATATGCTTAGGCATATAGTTGTTTTAACAGTGATTTTAAGCTTGGTGCAGAATCTTGTCAGATTGATAGACCAACATTTAGGTATGATAGTCAGTTTGTATGTAGAAATTAAACTCCAAGTTGTCCCAAACTATGTTCATTTTCTTTGTAGAAATAACTCTTCAATCTACATGACAAAGCAAAAACTGATTTTTAGAAATGTTTGCACATGTATAAAAAAATGTAATAACTATTCAGACCCTTTACTTAGTACTTTGTTGAAGCACCTTTGGCAGTAATCACAGCCTCACGTCTTCTTGGGTGTGACGCTACACACATCTGCATTTGGGGAGTTTCTCCAATTCTTCTCTGCAAATATTCTCAGGTTGGATGGGGGAGCATCACTGCACAGCTATTTTCAGGTCTCTCTAGAGATGTTTGATCAGGTTCAAGTCCAGGCTCTGGCTGGGCCACTCAAGGACATTCTGAGACTTGTCCCTCTGACACTCCTGCGTTGTCTTAAAGGGGGATAACCAGTTGTACAACTGAATGCCTTCAACTGAAATGTGTCTCCCGCATTTAACCCAACCCCTCTGAATCAGAGAGGTGCGGGGGGCTGCCTTAATCCACATCCATGTTTTCGGCGCCTGGGGAACTGCTCAGGGGCAGAACAACATTTTTACATTGTTAGCTCGGGGATTCGATCCAGAAACCTTTCGGTTACTGGCCCAACACTCTAACCACTAGGCTACCTGCCGCCCCATATACAGAGGGTACCGGTACCGAGTCAATGTGCAGGTTAAACGAGGTAATTTGTACATGTAGGTAGGGGTGAAGTGACTATAATAAACAGCGTAGCAGCAGTGTAAAAAACAAATGGAGGGATGGGGTGTGTCAATGTAAATAGTCCGGTGTCCATTTGATTAATTGTTTAGCAGTCTTATGGCTTGGGGGTAGAAGCTGTTAAGGAGCCTGTTGGTCGTAGACTTGGCGCTCAGGTACCGCTTGCTGTGCGGTAGCAGAGAAAACAGTCCATGACTTGGGTGACTGGGGTCTTTGAACATCTTGGCTGTGTGCTTAGGGTCATTGTCCTGTTGGAAGGTGAATCTTCGCCCCACTCTGAGGTCTTGAGTGCTCTGGAGCAGGTTTTCCTCAAGGATCTCTCTGTACTTAGCTCCGTTTATTTTTCCCTCGATCCTGACTAGTCTCTCAGTCCCTGATGCTGAAAAACATCCCCACAGCATGACGCTGCCACCACCATGCTTCACCGTAGGGATGGTGCCAGGTTTCCTCCAGGCGTGATGCTTGGCATTCAGGCCAAAGAGTTCAATCTTGGTTTCATCAGACCAGAGAATCAGATTTCTCATGGTCTGAGAGTCCTTTAGTGCCTTTTGGCAAACTCCAAGCGGGCTGTCATGTGCTTTTTAGTGAGGAGTGGCTTCCATCTGGCCACTCTATGATAAAGGCCTGATTTGTGGAATGCTGCAGAGATGGTTCTCCCATCTCCACAGAGGAACTCTGGAGCTCTGTCAGAGTTCCCATCGGGGACTTGGTCACCTCCCTGATCAACGCCCTTCTTCCCCGATCGCTCAGTTTGGCTGGGCGGCCAGAGTCTTGGTGGTTCCAAATTTCTTCAATTTAAGAATTATGGAGGCCACTGTGTTCTTGGGGACCTGTCTCGGAGCTCTACGGATAATTCCTTCGACCTCATGGCTTGGTTTTTGCTCTGACATGCACTGTCAACTGTGGGACCTTATATAGACACGTGTGTGCCTTTCCAAATCATGTCCAATTCAATTGAATTGATACTGATAATCTATTATTGAGAAGAGAATTGTATTGGATTCACCATTTGTGTACCATGTCTCATAGAGGTCTGAACCAAGAGTTTAATATCAGACCATTTTTTACATGAATATGTCACTTTGATTTGTTTTGCCTTCCAGGTCACCTACTTGGTCATTTTGTAAATATATATTATTTTCTGGAACTAGTACATGTACCCATCTCCTTGTTATTAAATTATTAGAGATAGACAAATTGTTTTTGCACCCACCATGCATCATGTCTGCAATGGTCATGTGAGGTGAAATGTGTATATTTTGGGATATGAGCACTCAGTTTGTTTGTTTGACCTGACGAAGAACCGTTTTGGATGTAAACGTTGTCAGTAAAGCGGTGAATTGGGAGCTTTAACAGTGTGCGGGCCTTCTTGTTCTATACTAGTATTCTTTATTAGCCCAGTACCTATGTTTTTAAGGATGTGCATATGACCACAAACTTTTCAATCAATTGAATTTACCAAAGGTCGACTCCAATCAAGATGTAGAAACATTTCAAGGATGATCAATGGAAACAGGATGCACCTAAGCTCAATTTCGAGACTCATAGCAAAGGGTCAGAACACTTACGTAAATGTGATATTTCAGTTTTTAATTTTAAATACCTTTTCGCTTTGTCATTATTGGGTATCGTGTGTAGACTGATGAGGATTTTTTTTTAAATCAATTTTAGAATAAGGCTGTAACGTAACAAAATGTGGAAAAAGGGAAGGTGTTTGAACACTTTCCGAATGCACTGTATATGCATAAGTATGTGGACACCCCTTAAAATTAGGGGATTCGGCTATTTCAGCCACACCTGTTGCTGACAGGTGTATAAAATCGAGCATGCAGCCATGCAATCTCCATAGAGAAACATTGGCAGTAGAATGGCCTTACCGAAGAGCTCAGTGACTTTCAACGTGGCACCGTAATAGGATGCCACCTTTCCAACAAGTCAGCTCGTCAAATTTCTTCTCTGCTAGAGCTGCCCTGGTCAACTGTAACTGCTGTTATTGTGAAGTGGAAACATCTAGAAGCAACAACGGCTCAGCCGCGAAGTGGTAGGCCGCACAAGCTCACAGAACGGGACCGCAGAGTGCTGAAGCGCGTACAAATCGTCTGTCCTTGGTTGCAACACTCACTACAGAGTTCCAAACTGCCTCTGGAAGCAACGTCAGGAGCTTCATTAAGTAGGTTTCCATGGCCGAGCAGCCACACACAAGACTAAGATCACCATGCGTCGGCTGGAGTGGCGTAAAGCGCCTAGCCATTGGACTCTGGAGCAGGGGAAATGTGTTCTCTGGAGTGATGAATCATGCTTCACCATCTGGCAGTCCGACGGACGTATCTGGATTTGGCGGATGCTAAGAGAACGCTACCTGCCCCAATGCATAGTGCCAATTGTAAAGTTTGGTGGAGGAGGAATAATGGTCTGGGGCTGTTTTTCATGGTTCGGGCTAGGCCCCTTAGTTCCAGTGAAGGGAAATCTTAATGCTACAGCATACAATGACATTCTAGACGATTCTGTGCTTCCAACTTTTCGGCAACAGTTTGGGGAAGGCCCTTTCCTGTTTCAGCATGACAATGTCCCTGCACACAAAGCGAAGTCCATACAGAAATGGTTTGTCGAGATCGGTGTGGAAGAACTTGACTGGCCTGCACAGAGCCCTGACCTCAACTCCATCGAACACCTTTGAGATGAATTGGAACGCAAGCCAGGCCTAATCGCCCAACATCAGTGCCGACCTCACTAATGCTCTTGTGGCTGAATGGAAGCAAGTCCCCGCAGCAATGTTCCAACATCTAGTGGAAAGCCTTTCCAGAAGAGTGGAGGCTGTTATAGCAGCAAAGGGGGGACCAACTCCATATTAATGCCTATGATTTTGGAATGAGATGATTGATGAGCCGGTGTCCACATACTTTTGGTCATGTAGTGTACTTCCTATTTTTAGCGCCACCTTTACTGTTGTAGCGTTTGACCTTGGGCAGTCACAAGGTTACAAATGATTACTTTTATTTTAGTTTGAAACATCTTGTAAAATACTAAATATTTATTTTGAAATTAATTGGACGTTAGCATTTTGTGATGTCAGATGTTTGTTTTTGGTTCCTTATGTTACATTTGTTTCAGGATAATGAAGTATTCTCAATGAGGTGGTGGGGACTGAATTATTCCTTTTTACATGGTTCATGAATACAATTACAGTTACTTCCTACCAGATCTGCATAGAAAACCGTTATAAAATATACCAACTCCAGGCTGAAACAGCCCTTCACAATACAAACAACCAAGGTCATCCTAAAAGAATAGCCTCTTTGTATGTAGAAAACAGTCAGAAAATGATAACTGTCTCTTTTAACAACAATAACACTCCCGATAGGAGCAACATTACTTTGAGGACATTTCAAACTTTGCCTGCCAAGTGCATTTTTTTCCTTCTCTTTGAAATTAAGATGCATTTCCTGTTGTGTTTTTTAATCTGTATGTACCCATGTATGGGATACGTATCAATCATATTTATGAAGTGGAATTCAATGAAAGGTGAGCCTTTGCCTTGACCTTGCCTGAACAATCGACAAACAGCAGTGATTTTGACCAACGCTGACAGGATGCACATTGTGATGCTGGGAGACAAACAGGGAGCAGATCACTCTTCTTGCCTCATGCACACACACACATGCGCTGTCTGTCTATCACACACGCACATAGACACACAAAAACAGATTTGAGGTCCTCTGTTTCTGCTCTGCCTATCCCCCTACCTCATCTACATTAGTATTCCAACGGCGTATGAGATGTTACGTAACGATCACATCCACACAGGGGAGCAGTGTTGCATAAACACAGCCTCAAAGACAAGGGGGAATAGAGGAGAGGGTTGAGGGATGAGTGGGGAAATGCGATGGGATAGAGAGCAGAAAGGTTAAGGGGGAAAAATAGGGATTTGGTGAGAGAACAGAGCGGCGATAAAGGGAAGATGAGAGGGTGATGGAGGACGGGAATGAGATGTGGTGAGTGGGCGGTGAGGAGATAAAGGGAGCCAAGGAGTAGCTGACCAAGCATGTTTATGCCAAACATCAACACGCCATAGGAGAGCAGAGCCCAGTGGAGTCAACAGGGAGTCATGCAAACATCTGACAGATATACTAACACAGTCAAAATAATGCACCGGCCATATTTCGAGGTGATGAAATTAGATAATATTTGTCGGGGGTCTAAGTAGAAGAGTTTGTGAGAGGAGATATGAGATGTTCATATCTGGGTTGAATTATTAAGCAGACTTCAATTTGTTTACATCAATATTAGAATGTATTGCAATGCTATGAAATACATGTTTATTTTCTACAACCTTGCGAGGGCTTTTTATACCGCAGGGGAACATAAATACTAGAGTTCATGATCACAAATAGGCCATCAAACACTATTCTAAATCATTTTGTAATAATTATTTTGCCAGGATTGGTCACATTTGATTAACTGAAACAGACAAAAATGACAAGAATTGTATTATTTCCGTGCTTATTTTTGCAATTGTTTTATTACAAACTTAAAAAAAGAATCTGATACAATAAGAAAGTGCAGTAGTAAGTCCCCATTCCCATGGGGGAGCACAGAAAACAGGTCATTGCATTTCAGTAGTGAAAGGTTCATATACATCTACAGGGTGTACAGATCAGATACAAAATAGGAAAATGATAACAAAATACAGGCAAAAAAGAAAGTACTATATTAATATATCTTACTTTTTCAATGATATCCAGTTATTCTTAAATGTTAAATAGAAAATACTTCTTTATTACAACAAAATAGTCCAAAGTGCTAAATACAATACACACGTAGATAGATAAGCAAAAGACAGAATACAAAACTCTGTTTTCCCTCACTTTGATTCAATCCTGGTGGTAGAAAAGCCTGCTTTTAGTGTGGATTTATAAACCCAGTATTTTTAATTGCATGGAGGATAGTGTAATCTGTTATTTTCAAAAACGCAAGACATATACCAACAGCCAACCACTATACCGCAACAAAACACTGTTCATCCTGTGACCAAAAAGCCAATGTGAAACAATATCTATAGTCTTCCTATAATCATCAGAACTTCAAGTAGAGCAGCTCCCATCCCTCAAACGTCACAGTCCTCTGGCCTTCTCATTGGCAGGCGGTCAGTGACCGCAACATGGCCTCCAAGCCACCAAGCAAACCTCCAGACCCGCTTTGCAGGCACAGGGA
Organism: Salmo salar; assembly: GCF_965601325.2. NCBI lineage: Eukaryota > Metazoa > Chordata > Actinopteri > Salmoniformes > Salmonidae > Salmo > Salmo salar. Next base: position 38,836,422 of record NC_138296.1, on the reverse strand, counting down.
ATTAAATACAGCACACATCCGATTACCAAGAGTAATCTGACCATTATTTAAGCAATGAGGGAAGGCCGCACTTTGGGATGCTTGTAGGGATTTTGGAAACCACTGAATCAACAAGAATGAAGAAAAAAAAAGCTCTATCCATCACTAGGCTGTCCACCACCAGGATTGACCAGTCACTGGTCATAATCACAGCACATTCAATGACTATCCTCCTCCTAAACCTGCTTGAAACACTTGATGAAATGTATTGGAATATTTGTGGTTGAAAAGGGCTAAGACCCCCCCCCCCCCCACAATTGTGGTCTAAAATATGGCGTTAGTTACACATTGCACTGGACCAGGGTCAGTGTGAGTAAAGACAGTCTAAGTTATGGCTATAGTAGCGGGAGCATGGGAATGTTACCACATGGATGCGAGGTGAATACTCATCAAGAATTAGACCGCAGGAACGGGGGTTTTGCTTTCCCTCAGTCTTTGTGCGAGAATGAAATTGGCAGCCAATTCAGTCACAGCAGGACTGTTCAGGCACACAAATAAGGTTAGTGGTATAAAGCAAAGATGAATGGCACTGGACAATATGTAGATGGAATATGAATGAATAAGGGACAAAATTTGTAAGATACAAGCACTACTAAGGGGATTTGGTTTAAATGTGGAGTTTTTGGTTTAAGTGTACAAACTATGAAGGAACAGATATCTTACACAAGTTATCAGACTGCCCTTAGAAACACAGACTGAGAATGATGTTGTCAGACTATCCACCCATTGTAAACATTCATCTCTGAAGCTCTTCAAAAACCCAATTTAACAAATTACATTTACCCGTCTTTTATTGGACAAATTATGTACAAGGTACAATCCACATTCAATACTTTATACATCTTTATTTTTATTCCCAACTTGCATATATATTTAGTTATTTTTGTAAGAATAACTTCAGCACATAACTAAACAAAGGAAACCTGAACATAAGAAATATATACATATTCCTACTGTTATAACATCCCTCTCAACTTTGCAAAAGTACTTCATTACTTTTGAAAAAAACATAGGAAAAATATAGAAAATTTAAAATAAATTACAAATGTAAAAATGACCCCTTCCCTCACTAGCATTACATTTCTAAAGAGATCCGCCCCTCCCAACCCCTGGACGTAAAGAAAAATAAACAGTTTGAATGACACGCATATGACCGACTATCACAGCAATTACCAGTGTGAGCACAAGTTAAGGGTACTTATGTTAGCTTATACACAGATGTTTACGGGCACAATCTAGAAAACATTCAGATGATGGCTAGGGACACTCCCCCTTCCATCCAAATCTCATTGGAACAGAACCAACATTTCTTAGCAGATGCAGCTGTAACATAATGGGGGGGGGGTCACATGGCATCTATAGCCCAATAATATGAAGTGCTGGATGGCTCAAAAGGAAAGATAGGGTTAGGAGGCTGCCTGAACCCTGGTGACAATTACTGCCCCCTCTATTACCTATATGGAGACAGGGTATCATCACCATCAATATGAGAATGATCTGACATGGCATCATAAAGTGACAAAAACACAGGTTTAGTTAACATTCATAGTCCTGGAAATTGAAAAGGAAAACATCTCATTATATGATGCTGGTCTCCCACTGGAGCAGCAACTGGAACAGAGATAATTAAGGGATTAAAGAGCAGGGGACCTAGCGTGAACCTTTGGCTGCAACGCAGAAACGTGCTCCGGGTTTTAAAGTGTCAGTCTAAAACCATTGCACCCAAGATGCCAAAAGGTGTTAAAACGTCATCGATGCCCCTGCCTTGCCATCCATTTTCCCTCTCCTTACTCCCTCCCCATCCGCTTTTCCCTGCAGAGTAAGACCTCTCCTTCATAGTCAAAGTCGCGCTAAGCCATTCATCACAATCCCCATTGCTTAGCAGCATCCTATTCTCCTCCAACAATGCCCGTTCACCTTCACACACTGCTGACAAATTCTATGTGCCTGTGTGAATGTGTGTGTGTGGGAGATTAGTAGTCGTTATATCCAAAGATCAACTTGCCTCACGTTCACCAAAGGTCGCTGACCTCCCTGGCAGTAATTCTTCCTGTCATGACAGATCCATTTCCTCATACCCTGCACATTAAACCCTCCCGATTCCCAAGACACTACACAGGCTCCCTTTCTTAGCATGTCCATGAACACATTTCAGAACTGATGAATGGCAAATACTGATACCTCACGCCAAACCAATTCAGACATGGTATGTGATATGTTTCAAGGCTCTAGTAACAGGCCCACTATATTCACAAGACCATAAGCCACAGAAGAGCACATTTAACACTTGTTAGCATGAATAAGACCTCACCAAACCCACACAAACCACTCTGTGCATTTTTGGTAACTAAGGCCGAGCAGATTGCAAAGCGCTAAGCTTTCCAAAGCCATCTTACAGGACATTGGTCCTTTTTCACAGCGTGACAGTGAAGTGCAAAATATAACTATCATACTGCTGTCAATAGACCGAAGCTGAAGGGCATTTTACTCTGCTGAACATTCAATGAAAATGTCTGTGCAATAGGAGGCTGGTTACTCCTCTGGTTAGAGAAACTGAAATCAAAATCCACAACAACAAAACTGAACATTAATGATATGGAAATAATCATATTGAAATACATAGTGGAGGTTGTAGTAATAAAACTAATTCTACGATGTTGTATCAGTAAGAACAATTTTCCCAAAAAATACTTGAGCATTACTGCCCTACTGCTGCAACAGAAATACTCATAAGAAAGGCTTAGTTGGCCAGCACCACCGGCTGGAAGGCTTGGCTGGGATATTGCAGGTTATACCCACCAATACCCTCTACAAATGAGGGCTTCTCCATGTAAGAAATCCCACCGCTACCACCAATGACACCAACAGCTGGACCAGGTGGGGGGCTGGAGAATGGGTCAAAGGAGGGGTGGGAGTGGGTGGGGTGAGGGTGCTGGAAGGGGCTTGAGTGTGGAAGTATGAGCGGAGCATCGTTGTCAAAGTATAGGGGCCCTGGGGATGCCGGGTAAACAAACTCTTTGGCATTGGGGGAGAGCTGGCTGGGGATCTGAGCCCCCAGGGAGTGCAGGGAGACTGAGAGGGGCTTGTGCTTCAGCAGCCCTGGGGGAGAGATGTTGGTGGGGGAATGAGAAAGGATCCTCTGTGGCGGGGGCACACCTACACCCGAGCCGCCAGCCGATCCAGAACCGCCACACTTCTTCATCTTGGTGGAGCCAAATTTTGTGGCGGCGAAACTGGCCGTGGTGAAGGTGATGGGCTGCAGCGGTGGACGGGTGCTGGGCAGGGCAGCCGTTGGCTGCTGAGAGGGGAGATAAGGGAGTCCCCCACTTGGAGGGGAAGGTGTGGATGTGTTAGAGGAGTGGGCCGTTGGGTTCGTGGGTGTGGTGGAGCTGGGATAGCTGAAAATCACTGGGCAGGATGAGGCCGAGAGGGGTGTGGGTGAGCTGGAGAGGGAAGGAAGCAGAACTGGAGATATCTGAGCTCCAATTGGAACAAACACCTGGGCCTCAGGGTTGAACCCTAAGCTCTTTGCCTCCATGTCCCCTTTACTCACTCCACTTACTACTTCCACCATTTCGCCTTCCCCACCTAAGCCAGATGGATCCTCCAAGTACAGAACCTTAACGGCTCCCTTCTCCCCGATTTGGTAGGACACCTCATAGGGGTCGATCCACACACTCAGCTCAGGGGGGACATTGGCACGCACTTCCTCTGTGTCCAGTCCACTTCTCCTGGCAGCTAGCTCCACCACTGGGTCCCTGGGGGCCCCTAGGTGCAGGCAGCGGAAGGCAGAGCCCCGCAGAGGAGCTTCAGGGTACCAGTGGCCTTCATAGTGCGACAACAGTATCTGCTCCAACTCCTCCCCGAAGAGGTCAGCACGACGACGAGGAAGTTTGTTGTACAGGTAGGACACAATGAAATTCAGAGCTACCTTTACCTCTAGGTGCATGACTGTACCTGGCCAATGCAGTCTGGATAGCCAAGTATTCAAATCAAGCCCAAAATGAGACAATACTGGAACAGTTATCTCTGGCTTGTAGAAGTCTGATGTTTTCTTCACTACATGTACTGCAGGTAAGTTGAAATCTGGAAGAATCTTAAAACCTCTTCCTGGGTGATCAACATGGACAGACTTGGTGGACAGACTTGGTGGCCAGGAGGACAAAAGCGAGTCCAACCAGTTGTTTTCAGTTGACAGGTAACAAGACTTGCCAGGTAACGAGATGAGGAGTCCAACTGGTGGAAAAATAAAGACATGGTGTTAGTTCTAGTAAGGTAAAAGGCAGACCATATAGGTTGAACAGAAGGGATAATGAGAGAGTAAATCGGTTAGCCAGCCAATGTGGAGGGGGTGTAACAGATGCAGTGATTGAGGCAGAAAGCCATGATAATCTGCTTCTGCCAGATGCTTCACTACTCAGGATTACACAATTAGAGAAAATGTGTAGTTGCGTGAGTAGGCTGTGGGTGTACAGTTCACACGTAGGCATGTTTTGCATACTGTAAATGGCACGGTACTGGCTACAGTGCATAAAGGACACCATTTCCCACCATGCAGCACTATTAACGTCATCACAACACGTGCAATACATAGTCCACCTACGCACCATAAACGTTGTCCAGCAGCCAGGATTACACAGCAAGCTAAATTTAACAACTGTATACTTGATCTACAAGAACATGGTTATAATGTATGCATCAAGGACGATGAATGTTATATTGTGAATCAGATTAGGTTGAGCAACAACAACATAATTATTGATATGAGATACAGCTACTCTGTTTGCAGGCAAAACATTGCATCGATGGCTAGAAGATGGGCAAGTACAAGATACAATACACAACCTGACTTCGCTTGTTATTTAAGATAGTGTTTTACTTGTGTTAAATCTATGAAGAAACTCATTTGAAGAGGTGTGAAACCATTCAATAGGAGATGTTTGGCATATAGCAAACAAACTTTCACCTTTGACTACATTTAAACCAATGATAATAAAGTTAACAGTACATCTTCTAAAAGCATTAACCACCATCGTCCTTTCCAATACGATTCAATGTCATCCCTTCTTTCATCCGGACTTCATGTACTGTACACAGTAAAACCTGTCATGTATCAAAATGGATCCTAGTTGTTAATTTTGACAATTGACCTATGATGCATATACTGTATTAGTTAATGCAGCATTACTCAACCATGAACATGTGTGTTTGTCATAGTTGTGTCCTACTACTAAGCAGACTGCACAAGCCAACAGTAGGTTACATGACCTAATCTGATAGTTGACATGTTGCTTACATTTTACATTTTAGTCATTTAGCAGACGCTCTTATCCAGAGCGACTTACAGTAGTGAATGCATAATTTTTTTTCCTTCCGTTTACAGTGCATCATCACCACCATAAAGCACACATCTGTCCACACATTGTAATAATGTAGCAAGCTTATTCAAGTGAATACTATACCTGTATACAGTAACAGAACATATTTCCCTAAATAATTTATGGGCGGGTAGCCTATTAATAAAGAATAGATTAAAGAGAAAAAGTAGCAACCCTGGATGTTGATAAGGGGTGTGAAAACAATGTCTACAATATGTAGGATAACTTCGTTAACTCAAGCAAAACAATAGGCTACATACAGTAAAGCAATAGAGTGATGGTGTGCAAATGACAGAGTAGCCTATATGGCTTTGAGTGCCGTGGTGAAGCCTATCCCAAAGGTCCAATACCTACTTCTCTACATGGCAATTCCACCTTTCACCAATAAGGACACATATGATACTATTATTCTAACAAACTGGAAGACCTTACAAATTGGCACTGTAAATAAATTATAAGGAGACTAATAAAGTGGTGAATGTTGCAGTCTCATGTCATTATGTCGACCGATGAGCAGGACTACAACAGCTCAATAATAAATTGGTCCTGCCCGAATACAGGAAGAAATGATTAGCAGTATATGAGAATAATAAATACAACTCGACTCTCTGATACGGGTTTGAGTGGTTCTGTCTAAAAATAAAAATAAACAGAATCTAAAATGGATGACAGAACCAATTACAGAGTCCGATTCTCAAAAGGCAGGGCATCTTTGGAGAGTCCTAAAGCCTCTTTGATTAAATAATGATGCACTATCTAGCCAAATGTATGGTTATGGCAGCTACATAAAAATGTATGTCAATGCCATACATGTTTATATGCGGACGCGGTGTATACTTACTAATGCAGCTTGTGTTCAGTTCCTGCGCTTTTAATTCCCGTATTTTACATTGCACGTGAAGGTGATGTGGCTTTTCAAAGTAGTTGTTTAGAGGCAGATATAATGTGGTGTGTTAAATGGGTATTGAAATGTACTCTCTTCATACGGTCTCCATTTCCACAACAGACAGACAGGTTGACTAAAACTGCCCGAGAAAACTTTACTGTTCAACAACCTTGCGCATTTATACAGGACCATTTCGCCTACACCCCCTATTTTGTGACGTTGGTCTGAATACGGACTACTTTCTTGATACTATTGTAATGTATACTATCAAATAAACTCATACACACCTTGGAGAGAATAGTCGACCCTCAGTAATAAGCCTATAGTTTCAAAATAAGTAAATCATATGAAATAGGCTACGGGTTATTGAGGATTGTAAATGCTGGTAGATATGATTGAACAACGATGGTAAATTAAAAAAAATGCATTTTCTTTATTTTTCCCCAACTATGAGCCACACAATTACATCCATGGTTCTGCAAAACCGGAAAGCGAAATCCTAGTTTAGTTGGCGAACGGATATTTGTAACTCCAAGTAAGTACTGTGCCATTGCTAAAAATATAAGCGGTGATAGCAACAGACTCCCTATTGGCTTAGAAGGGGGAGGACCCGTATTTTATTGGGCTGCAAGGGTGTCCAGTCAGCAAGTAAGTGATATGACGGTTTGCAGGAGTTGTGGGTAATGTCGTTCCAACCATATAGCGTAAAGAAAGACAAGTTATTTACAATATTTGCTTGAACTTCCCGCTGAGACTTGTTTTGGGAAATCATTCTGCAGGTGAAATTACATAAGTCTGTAAAGTTACCATGTAAGATTGGCATGGTTTCTACTTTTGTCTACTTTCTCCCCCAGAGAGAACCCTACTTTTCAAACATTAAGAATTAAGAATTGTTTTCTAACTGTTGATCTAATTTTTTATGTATTTAAATTTTATTTTGTATGCTATATTTTTGAATATGCAACAACAATCTATTGCCACATTTCACATAAGGAGAGTGATTAAAAAGGAAAATATTTGGACACATCATTGGTCCAGGACCAGGCCAGGTACTGGAAGAAATATACTGAGTAAGGAGTGTTCTTGAAAGTAATTATATATACATTTTTTTTATAGAGTCCAAGTTCTCTGTCAAAATACCTTCTTCAGGACCTTCATTATATTACTGCTGTGCCACATCACAGTCATTGTCTTTAGTAGTTTTGTCAGACTATATATAGGCTACTATGTAAATAATTAACTCATTTGCATCAGTAAAATTCATAGCCGGCAGGTAGCGGCAGGTAGCCTAGTTGTTAGAGCGTTGGGCCAGTAACCGAAAGGTTCGTGGCTCGAATCCCCGAGCTGACAAGGTAAAAATATGTCATTCTACCCCTGAACAAGGCAGTTAACCCACTGTTCCTAGGCCGTCATTATAAATAAGAATTTCTTCTTAATTGACTTGCCTAGTTAAATAAAGGTAAAATAAAATAGCCCCCTTTAAACTGTAAAAGTGCATCAATTGTATGCAAACTATGTGCATAGTTTATTATAGATAGCGCATCAGTTCATTATAGGGAGCTCATGACAACAACCTTACAGATAAGTATTAAACAAAAACATAAACTCAATCATTGCGTATATCTTACATTATTGGAACTACTTTGACAATTGTATGGACATATTGTATTTTGACATTGCGTTATTCACAGAGACTTGTACGCAGTTTTAATACCTGTCAGGACAAAAATAATGGACGCGTTTAAATTAGGGTTCCTGACGTCAACACATCTTTGTCAGTGAACAAAATGGCGTCCTATTGTATGACTGTCACTCGGCTTCGGGTAAGTAGGACTTTATTTTATATTAGTAAATATATTCAACACTATGCATCAAGTACAAAGGTTCAGTTAAAAATGAAGAGATATTGCTGTCCACAACGATATTTTTTTTACATCATCAATATTATAAACAATCCATCTCAGCGGCTATGTCGTTTGGTCGCGGTCTAGACTGTTACTAACTAGCGCTCCATGCAACTGCTACAAGTGAGTCTGGGAAGTGTACAATAACGCTTTATCTATAATGCTGGTTTACAATACAATATGGTGTCGAAATACAATACATTGGTAGCTTCAAATTGCACCAAATGTCCAGTAGTGTGCAACGTGATTCAAGGTTACTGAAGTTAAGTGCGCACTTGTCTGGTTTCTACGCCTGATAACAGATTTAGTGAAATCACGGTGTCGGGACAATGCGGCACCAAATATAGAAATTTAACTGAACATGATAGGATCTTATAAAAATCTAATGAAATTATCTTAATGGTCACTATCCAATACTGTTCTGTTACGTGTGTAAAAATATTTGACCAAGGGCCTGCTAATATGAGGTAGATTTGTATTTGATTCGGCAAATTAACATTACTGATTTTTCTCAGTTCTTTGTGATATAACATTTGCTTACATCTTTCCACTCTTGATAACTCATGTTAGACAGGCTGATTAACATCTTATTGAGGACGATTGGCTGTGTTGATGTAATGTTGAAAATCATAGCTAGGTTAGGCTACTTGAGCTGTCACAAAATTGGCTGTGCTAATGTGTAGGGATTAGGTGTCTCCTTTAGGGCTAAACACTAATTTACACAACACTTAAGCTACTCATTCTAAACTTTAGGTGCAGAGTATTTTGGGAAAATGAGTGACAAGTAGCTGGCTGATACACTAACTAAGTAAATCTAATGCAATGATCTAGTCTTTACTTGAATAGGCTTGCTGTCAGTCTCCATTGTATCTGAGGTGATGGAACATGAAAGTCACATGGAGATCACGCAGATTGTAGATGAGGCTTTGGGATTCTTGGGCTTTGGGATTCTTCAACCAGCATGAAAATCCATAATGTTGTCGGTCTGGGCCTCTGTTGATAATGCCAACATGCTTACTTGACATGACCCCCATAATAACAGAGCCTAACACTGAGTCAAGTGAAACTTTATCTTGTTCTCTGAGAGTATGAATTCTATATGTCTCTGTTTAAACTTTCGGGTCATTAGGCCACAGACTAGGTTGGGGGTATTCAACTCTTACCCTACAAGGTCTGGAACCTGCTGGTTTTCTGATCTACCTGATAATTAATTGCACCCACCTGATACAGTAATGAGAACACAGTGGAACTGGCTTTGAGGTCCAGAGTTGAGTTTGAGGAGACGAGGTCCTATGTTTGCAATGATTAGGAACTGTAAAGCCCCTGTATCCTCTTCCATGATAATGAACATGTTTCCAAGTTTGATGTATCATTACTAAAAATGTACCCCCCCCTTTCCTTTAGCTTGTCCTTGGAGAAGGGGTAAGGCGTCTCCATGTTTCGGCAGCCTTCAACGCCAAAGCCAAGGTGGCCATGAGCCGCTTTGAGCCTGGCACCAGCATCAGCTATGAGAAGCTGCATGAGAACATCGACATTGTGCGCAAGAGGTCAGTAGCTGCCTTTCCAACCTCACACCCAGCGCTCCTCAGTGTTCCTCTGTTAATAACCACTACTACTATGACATGCCCATTACAACTGCTCACTAAATCCTTTGACATGTTAGCGTGTTGACTTCTCATGTTCAACAACACTGGTCACACCAAGCTAACTTTAGATTACAAAGCATTCCACCTAGTGAGTTAACCTTTTTTAAATGTATTTTAGAAGTTGAATCCTAACCACACTGTCCTCCGATCCCCGCCCTCCTCTCACCTCAGGCTCAATCGCCCCCTCACCTTGTCGGAGAAGATCGTGTACGGTCACCTGGATGACCCTGTGGGGCAGGACATCGCAAGGGGCCGCACTTACCTGCGTTTGCGTCCGGACCGTGTGGCCATGCAGGACGCCACGGCCCAGATGGCCATGCTACAGTTCATCAGCAGCGGCCTGCCCAAGGTGGCCGTGCCCTCAACCATCCACTGTGACCACCTGATTGAGGCGCAGATCGGAGGGGTCGAGGATCTAAAGAGGGCCAAGGTCAGTAGGGAGCAGGGGAAACTCAAGGGCCTGTCCAGATGTTTTTGGGCTGTCCAGCTGATTTTCTGTTGGCTGAAATTTAGGGTGTTCTACAGAGGGATCATCTTTTCCATGGTATCACAAGTTCCTAGGGGTAACCAAAAGTTTCTTAAATTTTTTTATTTAACTAGGCAAGTTAGTTAAGAACAAATTCTTATTTACAATGACAGCCTGTCACAAGTATTGCGTTGGGGCCAAGATGACCCAAATGAGAGGGAATGTTGGTTAACTGCTACACACACACACACGGCATCACATTATATTTTTAGACAAAGCGAAGCCCTGAGGAATATTTAGCATGGGTGACACTTACTACATCCAGTTGCACAGAGGTCAAATTGAGGAACAGGGATTAAAGGGGAATTAAGGTCTGCAGCCAAATATGTGCTGTGAAGGTTATATAAAGGGGACTACCAGCTGAAAATATATTCTCCTTAACTGACACCCCAACCTCTTCTCCCTGGTCCTTTTTAATCCAGGAAGTGAATCAGGAGGTTTACAACTTCCTGGCGACAGCTGGAGCCAAATATGGAGTTGGCTTCTGGAAACCAGGCTCTGGAATCATTCATCAGGTACTGGAACTTTACTGGTATAATAAAGGATAACTGGTCAGATTGAGCTGCCATGAGACTCATTTGTATTTGAACAATATCCACTTCTGAAATTAGACTAACAACTAGATTAGAGCTCAGGAATACTGCTGTGAAACGAGTAGCAGAATGCATTGTTCACTCATGATATCAAACCTGTTATACATTCAGATCTTGACGTTATTGAGATCAATACATCAAAGGATTGTTGTGCATTGGCTAACAGATTTCACTTACCCTTGACAGATAATTCTAGAGAACTATGCCTACCCAGGAGTCCTGCTGATTGGCACAGACTCCCACACACCTAATGGGGGCGGCCTGGGCTCCATCTGCATCGGAGTGGGTGGCGCTGACGCTGTGGATGTCATGGCTGGTATCCCATGGGAGCTCAAGTGTCCCAATGTGAGCTGCTATGACAGTGAACCACCTCACTACATTCCCTTCACCCACTCATATATATATCTCCTTCCTACGTGTGTGTGTGTTAATGACTCCCTCCTCCTGATCAGGTGATTGGAGTGAAGCTGACTGGTAGTCTATCGGGCTGGACCTCTCCCAAGGATGTTATCCTGAAGGTGGCTGGGATCCTGACAGTGAAGGGGGGCACTGGAGCCATTGTGGAGTACCATGGCCCAGGCGTCGACTCCATTTCCTGCACCGGTGAGGCCAAAAGATAGTAAGGTTTACCTGAACTAGTGAGTAAACTACTCTACGCTGTTTTGTTTGCCCAGTGGTTTGGTCTTGATTTGGTGCTAGTTTGCATAAACTTGATGTGACTTTTCCCACCTCCTGGTTGCAGGTATGGCAACTATCTGCAACATGGGAGCTGAAATTGGGGCCACCACCTCTGTTTTCCCCTACAACCACCGCATGAAGACTTACCTGAATAAGACCGGGCGTGCAGGTTAGTACTCACAATAAGACATTCTGGAATATTTTTAAAGCCCGTTATTTCACAGTGCGTTCCGTTTCAGTCTCGCAGCCACTGATACACATACAGCATAGTCCCTTAGCATTTTTTATTGTCTTTTGGACTTTTTCCATCTACTTTCAGACATCGCTGCCCTGGCTGATGAGCATAAGGATGACTTAGTCCCTGACAAGGGCTGCAAGTACGACCAGGTCATTGAGATCAACCTGAGTGAGGTGAGTCTACTCTGTTATTAGGCTGACATCCATTACCTGTATTTATAGAATATCTTCTCAAGCAATAACACACATTGTCAATGCTAACTGTGTGTCTGTCTTCTGTCCCTGGCAGCTGAAGCCCCATATCAACGGGCCCTTCACTCCTGACCTGGCCCACCCAGTGTCTGAGATTGGTGCTGTGGCTGAAAAGAACGGCTGGCCCCTGGAGGTCAAAGTGGGTCAGTATCAGCACCAGCAGTCACACGGTATCTTTAACACTCCGTTAAAGTCTACATTTTGCTCTCTGTTAATATTCAAGGAAAGCCCTATAATAGGAAAGTACAGTAACATTTCATTATCATATTTGCAGGCATATTTACATGACTGTTAAAATCACCTGTGTTTCTCCTGTCTTTATTATTAACCTGATTTCTGGTGGTCCCAATAGGTCTGATTGGCAGCTGCACCAACTCCAGCTATGAGGACATGGGCCGCGCTGCTTCCCTGGCCAAGCAGGCCCTAGACAAAGGCCTGAAGTGCAAGGCTGCATTCACCGTCACCCCCGGCTCTGAGCAGATCCGCGCCACCATCGAGAGGGATGGCTTTGTGAGTTCAAACCTTTTGGGGAAAAAAGTCCATTGCCAAACTAGTTGCCCTTTTACTTTATTTGTAGGTACATTCTTATGTTTGTTTTTTCTCCTTCAGTCTAAGATCCTGAGGGATGTGGGTGGAGTGGTCCTTGCTAACGCTTGTGGACCCTGCATTGGCCAGTGGGACAGGAAGGATGTGAAGAAGGGGGAGAAGAACACTATCGTCACCTCCTACAACCGGAACTTCACTTCCAGGAATGATGCTAACCCTGCCACTCATGCGTTCGTCACATCCCCTGAGGTACCAATAATTACAACACACACACTTCATATATTATGACATCCACACTAGGTCCCCCTGTAACTGCCCTAATAACCCTTTCTCTTCCTATACAGATTGTCACAGCCTTGGCCATCGCTGGTACCCTGAAGTTCGATCCTGAGACTGACTACCTCACCGCTGCCAATGGTGAGAAATTCAAGTTGGAGCCACCCAATGGTGATGAGCTGCCTGCCCGTGACTTTGACCCCGGCCAGGACACCTACCAACACCCCCCTGCCGAGAGCGGCTCCGTTATGGTGGACGTCAGCCCCACCAGCACCCGCCTGCAGCTGCTGGAGCCCTTTGACAAGTGGAATGGCAAGGACCTTGAGGACCTGCAAGTGCTGATCAAGGTGAGGGAAGGGGAGAGGTGTATGTCAAGACGGCTATATGATGAGGAAGGCCTCTTCTCATTGTTTGGCTGAGTTCCATCCCCTGCCAAGGACCATGGTTGGAATTGAGAGGCCTTCAACGGTGGCATTATAATTATTAAAGACTAAGAAACCACAGAGTTGGCAGATGTTTGTTCAGGCATGTGGTGCCACATTTGGATTGCCATTTACCCTACGGTCTCTTTTCTTCCTTCCTGTTCCGCAGGTGAAAGGCAAGTGCACCACAGACCACATCAGCGCCGCCGGACCCTGGCTCAAGTTTCGCGGTCACCTCGACAACATCTCCAACAACATGCTCATCGGAGCAATCAACATCGAGAACGACGCGGTCAACAAGATCAAGAACCGGCTGACGGGAGAGTACGGGGGCGTGCCTGACGTGGCTCGCCACTACAAGGTGTGACAGACAGTAACTGTCAGGAGAGGACCTATAGAGGCTGTGTACTGTTGGGCTGTCCCAGAATGACAATATTTAAATTAGAATCTGATTTTAAGAAATATTCCATCTCTGCTCCCGCCAGGCTAACGGTCTGTCGTGGGTGGTTGTGGGGGATGACAACTACGGGGAGGGCTCGAGCAGAGAGCACGCAGCCCTGGAGCCCAGACACCTGGGAGGCAGGGTCATCCTCGTCAAGAGCTTCGCCAGGATCCACGGTACGCTTAGAGGTTATATGTGGAGTCACCAAGAGAGAGGAGAGGGTATAGGGGTGTGGCGGGGCATGTGGGTGGGTAGCATGAGAGGAAAAGCTTTTGGTGGGAACCTACTCAATCTGAGACTATCTGTGCTGAGACGGAGCTCATGTAGCTATCATGAGACCCATTGCACAAGAGGGGAAACATGGTTAGAAACAAGATCACCCACACACTTTGAATGTGCACATTGTTCTCTATGACCTTGACTTGGCATGTAATGGATCTGCCCCGCTGTGGTAGGAGGCCTCTGTTTACACAATGGAGCTCAATACGAGCCAATTCCCCAAGCTCCGTCTTGATCCCAACTTTCTTTTTTTCTGTCTTGTTTTCTTTCTTTTCTCCTCATTGCCATTCTGTCCTCTTCTCAGAGACCAACCTGAAGAAGCAGGGCATGCTGCCCTTGACTTTTGCCGACCCCACTGACTATGACAAAATCCGCCCTGATGACAAGATCTCCATCACAGGCCTCGCAACCTTTGCCCCCGGCAAGGTGAGCGTCATTGACCATTCAGCCACCCAAATTTCCACCCTCCATATAATGGGGATGGGACTTGGTAGTATGTGTATTTGACACGGATGCCTTACAGGCCAGCTGTCTTTCTCCTCTAGCCCCTGAAGGGAGTGGTGAAGCACGGTGACGGCAGCCAGGACATCATCACCCTGAACCACACCTTCAACGAGAACCAGGTCGAGTGGTTCCACGCCGGCAGCGCCCTCAACAGGATGAAGGAGCTTCAGTAACTGAAGGGACCCAGGGGGGTCCGCAGGGGCGGAGGAGCACAGAGGGAGGCGGGCCTGGAGATACTGAGGGGGAGGGGCTGCACAGAGGTGGGGAATGGGCGGTAGCAGCCTGCCTAGCGTAAACACACACCCCATGCCGCTGTACAGATGAAATGCTCGCGCACACATACAGGATTACTGTCAAAGCTCTCCCCACAGACAGTAGGAGCTGTATACACACACACAAGCTCTGACATAACACACACAAGAACCCATGTCTTTGTTTCAGCATAGCATTTAAGTGTTCCCGTTCTAGGCAGCACTGCTCTTGTTGGCAGTACTCCGTTTGTGTAATCACATTTGTCACGCTTCTTGCCATTGACTGTAGTGCTGCAGTATTCAATTCACTCTTACCTCACAAACACACTGCTAGCTCTCCATATCTGGTCTGTAGCTTGAATTCTGCTCACGTTCCTTTCCCTGTCATAGTTGTTGTGTTAAGCTGTGTACCTGGACCTTCACTTGTTTCCTCCAACACAGACAGAGCTGGTTAACCCAGGTGCACATCTTAATTCACTGAATGTATCCCTCTCATTCCCAGGATTTGCAACTCTTGTTAGTTCAATATTGCTGCTGGTAAAGATTAATGTGAATATTTGTTTAGTTAAGTCCACCATAGTTCTAGTGGGCCTCAGGAGCTGCAGGTTTTTGCTGTGACTGACCTGAATTGATCCGTTTTAGTCATTTGATTAGAGAGCAAGTGGCCTAACCTGCTTACCCAGGCCTAATAACTGTTCATATAGTAGATTAAAGGCATCAATGGAACCATTAGATTCTGTGGCCCCAGAACCAGGTTCTAGTGACAAGGTTAGTTCTTCTACAGAGTGTTGTGTAATCATGGACTTTTTTTGTAGGGTTTTCCTTTTCTGGCGTTTCTCTACCCAAAATCAATTTTAACCCACGAAATTTGGTGTACCGTTTGTCACTCCTTTGAATTCCACACGTTAACTCTACCGCTGCTTTCTCCACATGCTCTATTTGTTTCTACTTGAGGGCTATTGCATGAAATGATATTAGATCCTAGCAGCCCTTTTCTGTGTGTCTCTAGGTGGGAGTAAAATGCTACATACTGCTGTGTTGTACTAGTCTTGCCATTACATTCTATGTGCGTGTCCATATATGTTAGCTAGCTAATCAGACCATTGCCTGTCCATATCCCTTTCTGGCTTGGTGCTGCCCCACTGTCCTTGCTAATTCCAGGGCTCCACGCACAGCTTGAGGGACCTCCTCTTACAAAATGAACGCACAATCTAGTGTCCAGACGGCTGTACACTAGCGCTATATGTAGTAGTATTGTAGACACTCAGCCACGCTTTCATTTATACATCGCAAATGCTGCACTCCATAGCGTCTTAAAGCAAGGGTGTGATTTTAATTTGAAATAACAGAATACAATGACAAATGTAATTTGACAAATGTATACCATTATCTTATTCAGGTTATTACAAAATGGCAAGAGTTTTAGCCAAATGTATCTACATTTTGCCACTTAAATGGTACATTGTGTGTTTGAGGATATTGCAGCTAAGTCTTATAAAGTGTGACTGTTTTAAGTTGGCTTTGGGGGGCCATGACCACTTATTCGTTGTCTTCTCGTCACTAATTTACTTTAAAGTAAGTTATAATCAAAGTATTCATGGGAATACTTTGGAGGTTGGATTGGCTACTTCCATTAAATCCATTGGTCATGGTGCCAAGATGATTAATGTTGCTATCAAATCAACGTTTATTTTCATGTCAGTTTATTTCGCCTGTCAGTGATGAACTGAAGAGCTAATGGTCTCAGTTTTTGTAGTTGCAGTAGGGTGTAATGAAAGTAGAAATGCAATGCTTATTTTTGTCCACTAGCATATGGTCTTCATTGACAATCTATTCAGATGAATGGCAATGGCTCTGTCAAACCGAAATGTATTTAAAGGAACTTGGTTTGGGCCTATGTGTAAATCATGTAATATAGAGGTGTACATATGCACTATATAAAATGGAGAGAGGGTGGGCAGTAGCTGCCTGGTTGAATGCAGAGCCTTTCGTTCTCTGATAAACCCACTGTAACAAACTAATCATTTCATCTCTTATCAGTTATCTTTTATTAAACTGAAGCCTAAAATAGTTTATCCATTCCCCCCTCCCCAATCTAAGGGTTTCACAACTAGTCAAACCAATAAACAGGTGGTTGGAGGTTTTAAATGAAATAAATTCTTGTTGAAGCATTAAAGTAGGGTTGTACTGTATGTCTCAATGTTTTGGTGCTCTTGGACCTGTGCTGTACAGTGGTCCATCTTTGTATGTTGCACACTGGTGAATGTTGGAGTTGTCAATGTAAAGGGAGAGACTGGTCAGGTGAGACATGTCTAGGCTTTGTTTTAAAATGATTTGATGCCGATGAAGGAACCCCTGACTTGAAACAGGATTGGCTCCAGATCGTTGCAACTTTAACCCATGTTGTATTCGGTTTAGAGAACATTAACCAACTTGTTATACACTGTCATAATCAATACTAATTGGTCATTTTCTCAACCTAAACTTTGCTAACATGTTGCTGATGAATTCTCTCTGATCTGTCTACTGCAGTTAATCGCCAAAGATGCCTCATGAAAATGCTCCATTTACATACTAAAACAAAAGTGTTGTTACAAAGGTTTGCCATTCTGTTTAATTTCTTCATGTCAATGAACCCCATGTTTGAGTATGAAGATGACCAGTGTAATGCCAGCAGCATTTAAGTTTGTCAATTGTGTGGCTTTTAATAAAGAAATTCATACATTCTTAAATTCACAAGTATTTAATGCAGTCTCTAAATGGAACCGTTCCTTTGTACATTGTAATTCATAAGGATAACAGCCACCCGTGAAGCAGGCTGCTTATACTGTGATGTAATATACAATATGTTGATCCCTGGTTCAAATCTGTGAGTTTCTGAAATGTTACTGTAATGTGACAAAGCAAATGTTTAGCTCATTTTAAGTTGTCCTCAGCAAATCCAAAACCTGAACTGCTTTGTTTTATTGGCCTAGCTATTTCTTTTCCATTTTGAAACACTGTCAATGACTGACTTCATACGAATGCTAATTTTGTTCAGACACTGCAAACAATTAAATGTAGAAACCCATTGATGGGCATTATTTAATGTAATCTCCAGTGGTGAATTCCGCTTCACTGATTTCCATATTTGTTTTGATTTTAAAGTTTGTTTTGTATTAGGAGATTTCAATGGTTGCAGTTTTATAGCGTACAAGATTAAAAAGAGATTTTAGGATATTTCCTGTGGTAAATGAATAATAAAGATAAATAAAATCTGTTTTTTTCCCCCCCAAGTTTATTAATTAGATTTAATTTGAGCACTTTTATACTTACTGTACCAGTAATACAGTTAAAATACTACACAATTCAGCACTATGAATATAGTATCCCTTAGCTATAATAGAGGTGGTTTCCCGGACACAGATTGAGCCTAGTCCTGGACTAAGAAGTACTTTCAATGGCTATTTTCAGTCCATGACTAGGCTTAACCTGTGTCTGGGTTTTTCCATACAGCACCAGTGTGTTGCCAGTGAATATGTTAATGTAGGCTCTAGTGTTATTTTTTTGGAGCAGGGCTGTGGAATTGGAAACACACAAATCTGAGCCTTTTTGGTAAAACTAGTGGAAATGTGCAATTATGGTGCTTTTCGAATGAGACTTACCCCCACACTAGAGATCTTCACGGGTCCTAAAAGTTGGACCCAAGGCCAATTACCCCTTTTTCTCCCCAATTTTGTGAAATCTAATTGGTAGTTAGTCTTGTCCCATCGCTGCAACTCCCCTACGGACTCAGGAGAGGCGAAGGTCGAGAGCCATGCATCCTCTGAAACATGACCTTGCCAAACCTCACTGCTTCTTGACACACTGCTCGCTTAACTCTGAAGCCAGCCGCACAAATGTGTCAGAGGAAACACCGTCCAGCTGGGGACCGAATCAGCTTGCAGGCACCTGGCCCGCCTCAAGGAGTCGCTAGAGTGCGATGGGACAAGGAAATCCCGGCCGGTCAAACCCTCCTCTAACCCGGACCACGCTGGGCCAATTGTGATACAGCCGGGCGATGCAGTGCCTTAGACCGCTGCACCACTCGGGAGGCCCAAACACATTTTTTTAAAGGGTGACCCGCACCCGAATGGACACGAGAACAATCACCCGAACCGGAAATACGCCCGATGACAACCAGACCTAGAGCCAAATTTCGGGTTCAGTCGAACCCATGAAGACCTCTACCCTCACACCAGTGGGTCGCCAGTGTTTTATGTTAAATATAAGCGCTAGTGTAATTGTGTTTCCTTCAGGAGTGTGACACTAAAGACGGGGTGAGCAGAATCAACAACCTCTGCGTCATTCAAGACCGTTGATTTGTGAGAAGGTGCTGAAGTTCACAGTTAGCCAGTGTTATGTAAATGCCAGCTGAAAAGTATACAGGGCTTGGCACCAAATCAGGCCAGGTCAACCAGAGCCATGGCTCAATGAGACCCGGTGCAGGTCTGCGTAGATGGAAACAGACAAGTCTGAGTCTTTTGGGTATACAACCAGGGTAAATCCTCAAGGGGAACTCACTATTCATGTGTTTGTATTCTGTTAAATTTTTTTTTTTTTAATGTATTTCCCAGGTACATCATACAGAGGAAACTGCAAGAAAGCATGACTGAGTGCAAGGACAAATACTGTGTATCTCAACAGTATTAAGTGGCTTCCTTTCTGTGTGTCCTTTTCTACACTATGTTGAAGAACTGGGCAGGTGGGAACAAATGTATGAGTTCTCAGCTCAGTAGACTCACTGTTGCTGCTTGTTATAGACCACCCTCTGCCCCCAGCTGTGCCCTCGACACCATATGTGAATTGATTGCCCCCCATCTATCTTCTGAGCTCGTGCTACTAGGTGACCTAAACTGGAACATGCTTAACACCGCGGCCATCCTACAATCTAAGCTTGATGCCCTCAATCTCACACAAATTATCAATGAACCTACCAGGTACAACCCCAAATCCGTATACACGGGAACCTTATAGATATCATACTAACTAACTCGCCCTCCAAATACACCTCTGCTGTTTTCAATCAAGATCTCAGCGATCACTGCCTAGTTACCTGCATCCGTAATGGGTCTGCGACCAAACGACCACCCCTCATCACTGTCAAACGCTCCCTAAAATACTTCTGCGAGCAGGCCTTTCTAATCGACCTGGCCGGGGTATCCTGGAATGACATTGACCTCATCCCGTCAGTAGATGATGCCTGCTTATTCTTTAAAAGTGCCTTCCTCACCATCTTAAATAAGCATGCCCCATTCAAAAAATGTAGAACCAGGAATAGATATAGTCCTTGGTTCACTCCAGACCTGTCTGCCCTTGACCAGCACAAAAACATCCTGTGGCGTTCTGCATTAGCATCAAATAACCCCTGTGATATGCAACTTTTCAGGGAAGTTAGGAACCAATATACACAGGCAGTTAGGAAAGCTAAGGCTAGCTTTTTCAAACAGAAATTTGCATCCTGTAGTACAAACTCCAAAAAGTTCTGGGACACTGTAAAGTCCATGGAGAATAACAGCACCTCCTCCCAGCTGCCCACTGCTCTGAGGATAGGAAACACTGTTACAACCGATAAATCCACTATAATTGAGAATTTCAATAAGCATTTCTCTACGGCTGGCCATGATTTCCACCTTGCTACCCCTACCCCAGTCAACTGCCTGGCACCCTCCACAACCTGCCAAAGCCCCCACCATTTCTCCTTCACCCAAATACAGATAGCTGATGTTCTGAAAGAGCTGCAAAATCTGGACCCCAACAAATCAGCCAGGCTAAACAATCTGGACCCTCTCTTTCTAAAATGATCTGCCGAAATTGTTGCAACCCCTATTACTAGCCTGTTCAACCTCTCTTTCGTATCGTCTGAGATTCCCAAAGATTGGAAAGCTGCCGCAGTCATCCCTCTCTTCAAAGGGGTTGACACTCTAGACCCAAACTGCTACAGACATATATCTATCCTACCCTGTCTTTCTAAGGTCCTCAGCCACGCTCAAGGTCCTAAAAAACATCATAACCGCCATCGATAAGAGACATTACTGTGCAGCCGTATTCATCAACCTGGCCAAGGCTTTCGACTCTGTCAATCACCACATTCTTATTGGCAGACTCGACAGCCTTGGTTTCTCAAATGATTGCCTCGCCTGGTTTACCAACTACTTCTCTGATAGAGTTCAGTGTGTCAAATCGGAGGGCCTGTTGTCCGGACCTCTGGCAGTCTCTATGGGGGTGCCACAGGGTTCAATTCTCGGGCCGACTTTCTTCTCTGTAAACATCAATGATGTCGCTCTTGCTGCTGGTGATTCTCTGATCCACCTCTACGCAGACGACACCATTCTGTATACTTCTGGCCCCTCTTTGGACACTGTGTTAACTAACCTCCAGACGAGCTTCAATGCCATACAACTCTCCTTCCGTGGCTTCCAACTGCTCTTAAATGCAAGTAAAACTAAATGCATGCTATTCAATTTTTCACTGCCCGCACATGCCCGCCCGTCCAGCATCACTACTCTGGACAGCTCTGACTTAGAATACGTGGACAACTACAATTACCTAGGTGTCTGGTTAGACTGTAAACTCTCCTTCCAGACTCACATTAAGCATCTCCAATCCAAAATTAAGTCTGGAATCGGCTTCCTATATCGCAACAAAGCATCCTTCACTCATGCTGCCAAACATATCCTCGTGAAACTGACCATCCTACCAATCCTCGACTTCGGCGATGTCATCTATAAAATAGCCTCCAACACTCTACTCAACAAATTGGATGCAGTCTATCACAGTGCCATCCGTTTTGTCACCAAAGCCCCATACACTACCCACCACTGCGACCTGTACGCTCTCGTTGGTTGGCCCTCGCTTCATACTCATCGCCAAACCCACTGGCTACAGGTTATCTACAAGTCTCTGCTAGGTAAAGCCCCGCCTTATCTCAGCTCACTGGTCACCATAGCAGCACCCACTCGTAGCACACGCTCCAGCAGGTATATCTCACTGGTCACCAGCAAAGCCAATTCCTCCTTTGGTCGCCTTTCCTTCCAGTTCTCTGCTGCCAATGACTGGAATGAACTGCAGAAATCACTGAAGCTGGAGACTCATATCTCCCTCACTAGCTTTAAGCACCAGCTGTCAGAGAAGCTCACAGATCACTGCACCTGTACATAGCCCATCTGTAAACAGCCCATCTAGCTACCTCATCCCCATACGGTATTTATTTATTTATTTATCTTGCTCCTTTGCACCCCAGTATCTCTACTTGCACATTCATCTTCTGCACATCTACCATCCCAGTGTTTAATTGCTATATTGTAATTACTTTCGCCACCATGGCCTATTTATTGCCTTAACTCCCTTATCTTACCTCATTTGCACTCACTGTATATAGACTTTTTGTTTTCTTTTTTTCTACTGTATTATTGACTGTATGTTTTGTTCATTCCATGTGTAACTCTGTGTTGTTGTATGTGTCGAATTGCTATGCTTTATCTTGGCCAGGTCGTAGTTGCAAATGAGAACTTGTTCTCAACTATCCTACGTGATTAAATAAAGGTGAAAAAAATAAAATTAAAATAAAAGACCATATAAGGAAAGGAGACCAGAGGAGGAAGCCAAGAACTTTGACGAACGAAATACTAAAATAAAATTGCTGGGGAAAAAAAGCGTTCTGTGCCTTTAAGATTGCGACCTGCCGTAAACGGTCACGATAATGTTGTAAATCAATAACACGTGTAAAAAAAAAGAAGATTTTAGGAAGCTAGCGACACGAAGATAGAGATTTTGGTGTCAATTTATCTATGATACCAGTATTTATTTAAACTATTAAGATGTTGATCCTTGCAGTTGAAGATACATTGTCAGAATTTAAATAATTTGAGTAGTTTGAAGGATTGAAAGGTAGGTAACGTTAACAGTTTCAGGACAGTGATGCTGTGTTAGCTAGTTAGGGAGATAACATGTTTCTTGATGAAATTGTTATACATTACTAGCTACATTGTTTCATTACACTGTAACAATGGAATTGAATATGATAAGGTAGCTGGTAAATGTACCTGTGCTATAGCACTTTAACATATGGCAGACTTACTGTCATACCACCCTGTCTGAAAGGTATTTTTCTGTGATTTCATAGCTACTCTATATTGTTTCTTTTTCCTCGGACCAGAATCATGTTCGTGGCAGTGGAGATGGTTGACACTGTCAGAATCCCCCCATGGAATTTCCAGCGGCAGTTCAATGAAGCCATAGCCGAAGAGCTCAACAAGAAATTGGCCAATAAGGTGAGAGGATGCAGTACCAAAGATACTGTAACCTACTCCCCTATTCATCAGTGGACAGGGGTTCTGTATATTGTCAGCTGAGTTAATCTTTTATTGTTTGCTTTGTTTAGCCTAACACGATTGTGACATTGTAGTCTTGTTAACTTATCTGCTTTATTTATGTTTGGCTGTTCTTCACCTGCATCTCCACAGGTGGTTTACCAGGTTGGCCTCTGTATCTGTTTGTATGACATCACAAAACTGGAGGATTCCTACATATTCCCAGGTGATGGAGCTTCCCACACCAAAGGTAAGGAAATTAAAAATTGCTACAGATTTTCATGGAAATATTTATAAATCAGCATAAGAATATTATGCACATTTTCCCACCACAGGTGGGTTTCCATCAAACGGACTTGTTACAGATAAAAAGCTGTCTGATGACAGTGCACATAAAAAGCCCTTTTGTGCTTACATTTCTTTGTACCGAATAAAAAATGGAAGTTCAATATTTCCATTGAATTTTAAACTCGACCGATGGTTTTGTCACAAACTGTTACAATAAATAGCAAACGTGCTCAATCGGGTTTTTGCATATGCTCTCTAGACAACAGTTCACTTATAAAGTTGACAGAGTAGGTTATATGATGAGATGTGGATAAGCGCAAGATACTTTTTATTTGATAAAGCCAAACACCGATCATGTCACTAGCAATCCTCAATATTTATTGGACATTTGCAAGCTTACAGTGTACTTAAAGGCCCAATACAGCCATTTGTATCTTAATATCAAATCACTTCACCAGGCAGGCCAAAACTCCATCCCTCCAAAACAGGCTGAAATTTTAGGGGTCTTATCAAACAGCGCTTACAATAAAAGGGCATTATCATTCTTTTCAATTTCATGGTGTTATTCCAACCTCATAGTGTGTAAATACAGTTGAAGTTGGAAATGTACATACACCTTAGCCAAATACATTTAAACTCAGTTTTTCACAATTCCTGACATTTAATCCTAGTAAATATTCTGTGTCTTAGGTCAGTTAGGATCACCACTTTTATTTTAAGAATGTGAAATGTCAGAATAATAGTAGAGAGAATGATTTATTTCAGCTTTTATTTCTTTAATCACATTCCCAGTGGGTCAGAAGTTTACATACACTCAGTTAGTATTTGGTAGCATTGCCTTTAAATTGTTTAACTTGGGTCAAACGTTTCGGGTAGCCTTCCACAAGCTTCCCACAATAAGTTGGGTGAATTTTGGCCTATTCCTTCTGACAGAGCTGGTGTAACTGAGTCAGGTTTGTAGGCCTCCTGGCTCGCACACGCTTTTTCAGTTCTGCCCACACATTTTCTATAGGATTGAGGTCAGGGCTTTGTGATGGCCAGTCCAATACCTTGACTTTGTTGACCTTAAGCCATTTTGCCACAACTTTGGAAGTATGCTTGGGGTCATTGTCCATTTGGAAGACCCATTTACGACCAAGCTTTAACTTCCTGACTGATGTCTTGAGATGTTGCTTCAATATATCCAAAACAGTTCTATTTTTGTTTCATCAGACCAGAGGACATTTCTCTAAAAAGTACGGTCTTTGTCCCCATGTGCAGTTGCAAACCGTAGTCTGGCTTTTTTATGGGGGTTTTGGAGCAGTGGCTTCTTCTTTGCTGAGCGTCCTTTCAGGTTATGTCGATATAGGACTTGTTTTTACTGTGGATATAGATACTTTTGTACCTGTTTCCTCCAGCATCTTCACAAGGTCCTTTGCTTTTGTTCTGGGATTTGTACTTTTTGCACCAAAGTACGTTAATCTCTAGGTGACAGAACGCGTCTCCTTCCTGAGCAGTATGACGGCTGCGTGGTCCCATGGTGTTTATACTTGCCTACTATTGTTTGTACAGATGAACGTGGTACCTTCAGGTGTTTTGAAATTGCTCCCAAGGATCAACCAGACTTGTGGATGTCTACAATTTTTGGTCTTGGCTGATTTCTTTTGATTTTCCCATGATGTCAAGCAAAGAGGCACTGAGTTTGAAGGTAGGCCTTGAAATACATCCACAGGTAAACCTCCAATTGACTCAAATGATGTCAGTTAGCCTATCAGAAGCTTCTAAAGCCATGACATAACTTTCTGGAATTTTCCAAGCTGTTTAAAGGCACAGTCAACTTAGTGTATGTAAACTTCTGACCCAATGGATGATACAGTGAATTAATTACAAGTTAAAAAAATCTGTCTATAAACAATTGTTGGAAATATTACTTCTGTCATGCACAAGGTAGATGTCCTAACCGACTTGCCGAAACTACAGTTTAACAAGATTAACAAGAAATTTGTGGAGTGGCTGAAAAATGTGTTTTAATGACTCCAACCTAAGTGTATGTAAACTTCTGATTTCAACTGTGTATATATAAAACACAGGAAAATCACAGGTTTGACCACCATCATCGTTTATTTAATCTTCCTTTAAACTCTTCATGCTTTCCCATGGCATGGTGGTAGTAGGCTGCAACGTAACATATCATTGCGTGACTCCAAGTTAACCTCGACATGATGGTTATTATATCAATAGTTGCGGCGTTTCGACCACGATTATTGCATAATCTTTCACAGGCAAAAGATTTGTCCACCCTTGTCTAGTGTATTTTGTGTTGTTGACATTTTGCCCTCAAATGTGCTGTTTCCATCAGGCCTGCTGTGAGTAAAACATTTTTATGTGTAATTCATCTGCATGAAATGGTTGGATGGAAACCTGCTTAATGTCACTGATAGGCCTACATGTTTCATATGAATATTGATTTGCAGGTAACAAGTGAATACATTGTTTTAGGATTCAGCCCAAAAATGTATTCACTTGTTACCTGTAAATCAATATTAATGCAATAAACGTGGTCAAAAGGCCGCAAAATAATAACATTTTAAAAACGGCACTGGTCCAATGAACGTGTTTATTTTCGAACGCTCTGCATGGAATTATTACTTTGTCTTAACCTGTATTTTTTTCTACCTTAGATAAGACAAAGTAATAATTCCATGCAGAGCGTTCGAAAATAAACACGTTCATTGGACCAGTGACTTTTTTTATTCCACCTTTTATTTAACTAGGCAAGTCAGTTAAGAGCAAGTTCTTATTTACAATGACGGCCTAGGAACAGTGGGTTAACTGCGTTGTTCAAGGGCAGAACAACAGATTTTTACCTTGTCAGCTCAGGGATTCGATCTAGCAACCTTTCGGTTACTAGCTAGGTGTCAGAAGCAGCAGGATCACCATCCTTTTTCCCCTGCCTCTGGAATCGTTACATTCTGGGAGAATGTTGGACAACCTAGCTAACATTTTTGATCCTGCTCGTTTGATCCTGATCTTATTTCAAATGCTAACACTGACGTTTTCCAATTCAGTCAAACAAAAATAGGCTTATTACCAAAGTGGTATTGTAAATACATTGTGGCCAATGTGTGTGATTGTTTGCAGACTTTTTTCCCCCAGCTTTGACCGTGCTACTGACTGTAGTGGTGGGGCTCTGCTTGCGCATGCAAATTTAGTTCACAGGACATTCTATAATATAATTTTATTTGGCACGTCAAATTAAAAGCTTAATTGACGCGTATCTTTTTTGAAATGCAAAGACCCACACGGCATTCCATATGTTATAGAAGTAGCTCCACCTTGCCCTCTGATAGGTTAGGTGGAACTTTCACCCTATTGCACCATATTACTATCAGATCTACACAAGTGCCTGGAGGTCACAGCCTAGGAGTTGTTTCTGGGCAGGGACTTTCTCTTAGGATTGACTGTCCATTTTGATGTGACCTTATCTTTTCCCTACTCTGTTTGTTAGTACACTTCAGGTATGTTGTGTTCCACCCTTTTTTGGATGAGATTCTTGTTGGCAAGATCAAATACTGCAGCCAAGAAGGAGTACATGGTGAGAGAAACTCCTCATCTTTTCCCCCCCACCTTCCAGTTTTCTCCCCACCCATCTGAATGTTAAGTCCTAATAGCCTATATGACTCAGTGCAACAGCATTGTCCATAACACATGTCTATTCTGGACTAGTAGGCCTCATTGTGTGAAAATAAGAACACTTGAACATGCTGTGATTTGCTGATACACTAATTTGGGTCAGATGCTTTTTATACACCACCGTCACAGCCCCAGAGGAGTCTGTACACACTGCAGTGGTTTTCCTACCGACCCGGTCTCTCTCTCAATGTATAAAGTGGATCAACAGGGAGAATGTCTCGGTATGAAGTATAACATTGATGTGGCAGTCTGTCTGTATAGATTTGTTCACACTGCCATATTTTGTTTCACAGTCAGCCTAGGATTCTTTGATGACATCGTCATTCCCCCAGAGTCCCTACAGCAGCCTGCGAAATTGTATCCTGCCCAGTGATGTGTGTTTGTGTATTTCTTACCAATGTGTACATTTGACAATTTGTTGCTTAAAGCTGAGTTGCAGTAGATGGCTCTGGAATACAATTGTGTAAATGTTAATTAAACTCCTCATGTTGATAGCTATCTGATAGACATTTTAGTTTACCTGTAAAAGCTACTGAAAATAAAGCAATCTAGCAAGCGCTACTTGACTGCTGCCTCAGCGATGAAGCGGAGCAGGTGTGGGTGTGGGAGTATGAGACGGACGAAGGGGCCCATGACCTCTACATGGACCAAGGTGAGGACATCCGCTTCCGGGTCACAGATGAAGTCTTCTTGGACACGTCGCCCACAGGCCCTTCTGCCGCAGCAACCGACACCCCTGCAGCTCCAGGAGCAGAGGAGGGTGGCCAGAAGAAAGAGGCCCCTTACACACTGCTAGTAAGAAGGCGCTCACTGATAGAACACAGACTTATTTCACACTACAAAAGATTGAATTACTATTGTTGTGAATTTAATAATTTCAAGTGTCTATATACAGCATATGTGACTGAGTTAAATTGTACCGGTAAGCTCACCCAAAATGTCCAGTGAGCAAGTATGGAATGTTTGCTCAGGAGTATAATTCATTGGCTGAATTCTCCTGATGACCTGGGTGGAATTATGTGATCTTTCCTTAACCCATAGGAAGTCCCACCCAGTTGACTACTTAAACATTTTGAAAGTCCTCAATGGTGCTGCCCATGCTAAAACAAGCTTTGAGGCACTGGAGTTGTCTATCTAAGTCTATGGTGATGGTGCTGCTGAATTGGTACCTTTTGGGTAGTGGAACTGGTTAGTACTTTGTCAAGCAGGGCAGTCACTTGTGCTTGCGACGCAAAGGACCACTCATTCGGGAAGGCAAAACTGTTAGCAGCATAGTGATGTCCGTCACATAGGTGTACTTTAGGTTTTACATCATACATCCTCATTACAAATTACTATTTTTAAGGTCTTTTTCAATATTATAAGTCAGTTTTCTCTAATGGCCATAATTAATTCCACTCCTTCCCTCCCTGCCTTTCTTGTGTATCAGGGTACCATTAGCGAGCCAGGCTTGGGCCTCCTGTCCTGGTGGAACAGCTAGTGAAAGGAGAGACCATTACAGTAGAGAACAGGGGAGACAGCTGTCAAGTATTCATCCCAGCTGCTGGACATGCACCTTCTTTTTGGACTCTTCTCAGTCACTCCTCCTAGTTTGTGACTTTAAGACTGGAGAAACATGCCTCCTGTGAAGTGTCCACAATGCTAATAGACACAGAACTGCGGGCTCAAGTAGAGGAGCCAGGATTCCCATAATAGGAACTGCCCTATCTGTCTTCATAATGGCAGACCCAAGGACAAGGGACCAGTAGCAAGGATTTCTAATAGAGCACACAGGCCGGGGACAGGGAGAACTGTCTCACTTGCAAAGGTGTAGATCCACTTCCCCCTGTATATTGTAAATACTACCATCATAACTGTTATGCACCAGCATTTACACCCTGTGCGTAAGAAAGACTGACTACAGGGCCCCAATTGGCCTATTTATTGTCTAAGTCTGTGAGTGTACCTAAATATACAATTGTGTGTTGTCTTTTTGACCAGTATAGTGTTTCATCAGTGATCATTTTTGTTTGCATGATTTTGAGTTGGGTTATTTAAGCAATAAGGCCCGAGGAGGTGATGGTAAATGGCCAACATACCACGGCTAAGGGCTGATCTCAGGCATGACGCATCGCGGAGTATTGGCCATATTTCACGAAGCCCTGAGGTTTCTTATTGCTATTATAAACTGGTTACCAACATAATTAGAGCAGTAAAAATAAATGTTTTGTCATATCTGTGGTATATGGCTGATACCACGGCTGTCAGCCAATTAGTATTCAGGGCTCGAACCACCCAGTTTCTAATTGTGTATAGGACATGTATCCCAAAAATATCATTAAGAAATTACTGTCCTTGGGAAGGGTTGTCATGAACCCACAAGCACTACACCGCACTGCAATTTGTGTATTTTAGTGGGTGTGAAGTTGGTCCTTTTGAAGCAGTTTTTGATAAAGCATCGAAGCCATATTCTTCCAGACCAAATGAATGTATCATATGCTGATCTTGATTTTGGTTAGTTTTTACCTACACCATTACATGAAGGAATACATCAGTATGGTTTACAATACGAATACATAATTGTTTAATGTAATAACTGCTTTGACGCGTATGAGCATAGCAGTCTTGTTATGCCAACAAATTTGTCGGCAAACACACATCATAAACATCACGCCCATTCTCTCGACTTCGGTGTAATCTCAGCCAGCGGCTGCGACAACACACCGCAGATCAGGGTATTCCGCGCGGCTACGCGTATTTACTGTTATTTATTTAATTCATGTTATATAATAGTAACTGACAAGGCACACACCCGTCCTCTACCGACAAACGGACTCTAGCAATGCAGTAAGTAGACCGATGTTTTATTTTTATAATTGTACAAATATTCAAGTATGGGTATGCCAGGTATTGTTTGGATTGTATAAAATCTGTATCGCCTATTCATTAACGTGTGACAGCCTTTTTGACCAAAGTATAGGCTAAAGGAAATGTCTGATAATGAGAACTGTTGGCTATAGAATACCTTTGACGAGGCTACTCATCCTCTCATCCCTAT
Source organism: Salmo salar (assembly GCF_965601325.2). NCBI lineage: Eukaryota > Metazoa > Chordata > Actinopteri > Salmoniformes > Salmonidae > Salmo > Salmo salar. The sequence goes on along the minus strand of NC_138296.1, from coordinate 38,806,236 downwards.
ACAGTCTCTGTTTGCGCGCGCCGACTTTTCGAATGTTCTGGAAATTAGAAAAAGTCGGATGATATGCTTGTTTATTACATAATAATTTGGCAATGCAAACTGGTCATTCACTTAACCCGAAATGCACGCCTCCGCAACATGACGAATCATACAATGTTATGAATGTCTCACGTAGAGGGATTTTTCTTGCGATATTTAGACACGTTGAGCCGAGTCAATTGACTATTTCAGATATTTAATTCTGATGTAGCCCAGAGAAAGTATCCAGAGAGATAGACTTCACTGTTTCTCTCTTTTTTCATTTTTACTTTATAAAAACGGATTCATATCGTTCTTTAAACAGTCAATTTGCATTCTCGTGAAAGGATCATCTACTTTTCTAATTTGACAATTTTGGTGTTACAATGTAGCAGCCCTAATGTTTTTGGTTTGCAGTCATTATCCAACGCTTTCCCGTATTGCATGCTGACGTCAGAAACACGGCTAGCGTTTTGCCAGCAGCTCTGTCGACGGCGTTCTCAACATGCAAGCTGTCAGAGTTGTCTGTTTTACTGTAACCTTGATGATGCAGGCAGAGCGAAAGAATGTAACAATCTTAAACCATGCAAAGCCATCTTGGCCGTGGAGTGTGTGCTGTGTCCTATCTTATTGCGTGCACATGCCACCAATATGCACCACCATGGCTGCTTTATTTAAAAATATATATATTTAACTGCGTTTGTTGCAGCTATTCCTAAAGCTGTGCTCTTCTTGAGTTTGAAGGACTTGATACATAATGTAAACAACAGTCATATATCTAAGTTGAGCCTGTTATTGTTTGTGGGCAGACTTAGGAATGGTTGGCAGTTGAAATGCATGGGATTTGAAAGTAAAAATGGTCTGCAATTAATTGAAAGGCTGTCAGTGTCATTTTTGGCAAAACATTGCCACTAGGCTGATACTCTTAACCAGGGTAGTCCGACTAAATGGCTCCATAAGTGTCCAGTAATGTAAATCCAAACATCCATCTTAATATGAAGCTGTTATGAATGATGCATAATGTTCTCTGCAGTAGGGATGAACTTAATGAAATCTGTCTTTGTTTCAGTTGTTCCTTCTGTTTCAACTTTTGCTTTTTACTTTTGTTTGTTTTCTTCTCTTTCTTTCTTCATTAAGAAACTTGCTGAAACAAACTGACATGTGTACTCAATAGCAAGATACATTAAAGCAGCGATAGTGAGCAGACAAATACATAACTGGAGTGTCAGCATCAGGCCAGGTGGTGAAGAACCAGAAGAGTGGTAGGAAGAGCGACCTGGCCCGTGCCTCAGCCATGGCAGACCCCAGCCTGACGTCCCCCTCAGAGGCCCCTCTGCGCTCCCCCCGGGCTGCACCCCTTTCCCTCTCCTTCCCCTTCTTGAGGGAGGACAGCCGTGTGTGGGAAAGGGGAGTGCCACCCCAGCCCCGGTCACTGCCCAGCCCACTGCCCACCAAACGCAACCGCACCTATTCAGCGTAAGCAACTAGATATGCTGCTCATGAATGCGTTTCTGTATTAGAATTGGTTTGATAGTGCATGTTTATTATTGTTCACTTATATGACGTTTATATATACATTCCTTAACTTCTTAGAGAATAATTTATTTCCACAAGCAGTAGCAGAAGGGATATGGTGTGTTGATGTAATGTTTTGTTGAGAGTGGACATGATGCTCTCTCCCCTGTCTCTATTCAGCACGGTGCGGGCCACCTCAGGGCCAGCGTTTAAGGGCGTGTGCAAGAGCTTCTGCAGGTCACAAGGTCATGGCTTCATCCGCCCCACCAATGGCGGAGATGACATCTTTGTTCACATCTCTGAGTGAGTGGCCTTCATCACTACAGCAGCCTTCTTTAGCTTGGCAAATTGCTAAAATGAACAGAATGCCCTGTTTTTTAATATTGTGTTCACAGCTTTCTATCTCAGAGCAGCAATGTAACATCAGTGTTCAGTGTCAGATAAACTGTGTCAAGGTTCAGAGCAGGAACTGACTGCATATTCATATTGTACAGTAAATGAACATCTAAATCATGAATCAATCTATTTCAGTATCGAGGGCGAGTATGTCCCAGTAGAAGGAGATGAGGTCACATACAAAGTCTCCCGGATCCCACCCAAAAACCTGAAGATCCAGGCCGTGGAGGTGAAGATAGTTCATCTGAACCCAGGGACGAAGCATGAGACCTGGTCTGGCCAGATCATCAGCCAGCTAGACGAGAACTAGGCTTCAGCGCTGGCCTGTTTATCTACACTTGGCTACAGGGAGGGCTAGGGTGGGAAGTTGAGGGGTCTGGCTAGGGCAGGCAGGGACGGCCAACTGGTGCTGGAGAGTCTGTCTAAATCAGGTGTGCTAGAGTTGGGCTGGAACAAAACCCTAGATACACTGACTGGCTCCTCAGGACACAAGTTGGCCATCTGTGAACTAGGACGTGGTTAGTACAGACTGGATTGATAAGTCATAAAAGCAAGGGAGGAGAATATGTTCAACCTGAAGGTACTGGAAGTGAGTGAGGGGACTGAGCGGAGTGGTGGAGGAAATAGAATGAGAAATCTAACACCATTTTGAGGAGAAGCATTACTATTGGTGTGAAATCAAAATGAGGTTGGAGAGAAAATAACTGATGAAGGTTTAGAGGTACAGAATCGGAAACGTCTGATTGAGAGAGCAATCGAGAAGAAGGGAGGGAGAGATGGGCGTAAGACAAAAAAAAAAAGCTTGGAAGAATGATTTATATTTTACTGTGAATGGAAAAGCCACTATTAATATGTTCTCGAGGTACACAACCATCTTTGTATTTTTGCCTTTTATTTATATATATTTATTTGATCATATTGTTTCGATTTTTTTGTATCCGTTAGTTTTGAGGTTACTGGATTTAAGTTTTGGGTATTGTAGTCAAACGAATGCACTTAAAAACTTGAACTTCTATTCCGAAATACTGCCAAACCAACTACAACTCCTGTTAGGCTTTATCATGTGGCAATTTGTAGTCCTGTTTGCAAATTGTAACTCACCATGATGGTATGAGAAAATTACTGTAAGGTTTTTGAAACTATTTGAAACTTTTCTATTGTCTGAGAGACACTGTAACACACTGTCAATGGAATTGAAATACATTTTAATGTATTTGTTTAAGTTCTGAAATGATAATTTGTTTGTTACTAAGCAGTTATTCGTATTTGTTTCATGTCTGCCCATTATGTTTAGCATTTCTCCATATTTAGGCTATTTCTATTCATTTTTCTGTCCTTCATTCTTACTGTTTTGGGTTGTTTTATTTCATATTTTAGTTTTTGTTAAAATGCTAGGTTTTCCATTGGTCACAGTTCAGAGCATTTTCTGTTAGACAAGCCACTGTGGCTATAGTTTACCCTCATTTCTATATGAGCCTTGAAAGAGCACTAAAAACATTTTATGATTCACAATTATGGTGGCTGTTATCTTTCTTTAGTATTTATCTTTGGAGATAAGGGTGTATACATAGTAGGTGACATTAGAATGACATGCCTATGCCTTAGTTATACTTTCCATCTGTTGTACAAAAAAATAACAAGTCACACTTGGCACAATGATATAAAATAATTTATTACAATTAACATAGTTCAAATGAATACAGTACTCAACAATCACATGATGATTTTACAATTAGTGTATGTCGATCAAACTGTACAAGTGAGTCCACTGGACCTTTGTCATTCAGGAAGGTCTAATGGCCTTTGGTAGAAGGGTGAAGACATACAGATTATTATATTTGTAGCAGACGGCATTAACCTTTTAATACAATTTGATTTGATTTGATACAACTAAAGGATGTGTACCTGTGAATATACTGGGTCGGTAATGTAAAGGGTGTATAAGCCATTGGTGAGATCCATTTCTTATAGTGGTGCAGACTGAAGTAGCAGGAATAATTTATATGTAATTGCATAGATGAGGTAAGACTTCTCCCTACAGTGTCTAAACACTTAGAAAAAAAGGTGATATCTAGATTCTAAAAGGTTTTTTCGGCTGTCCCCATAGGAGAACCCTTTGAAGAAACCTTTTTGGTTCCAGATTGAACCCTTTCCACAAAGGGTTCTACATGGAACCCAAAAGAGTTCTACCTGGAATAAAAAAGGGTTCTACTTGGAACCGAAACGGGTTCTCCTATGGGGACAGCTGAAGAACCCTTTTGTGTAGAAAGTCTACACCCTCCTTGGATTTCTTCACATTTTATTGTGTTACAAAGTTGAATTAAAATTGATTTGTAATTTTTTTGTCAACAATCTACACAAACTACTCTGTCAAAGAGAAAGAAAAAATTTGAACATTTCTTTTTATATACCTTGATTAGATAAGTATTCACCCCCCTGAGTCAATACATGTTAGAAACACATTTGACAGCGATTACAGCTTTGAGTCATCTTGGGTAAGTCTCATAAGAGCTTTGCACACCTGTATTATGCAACATTTTCCCATTATTCAAGCTCTGTCAAGGTGTTGGAGATCATGGCTAGATAGCAATTTTCAAGTCTTGCCATAGATTTTCAAGCAGATTTAAGTCAGAACTGTAACTTGGCCATTCAGGAACATTCACTGTCTCCTTGGTAAGCTACTCCAGTGTATATTCAGCTTTGTGTTGTAGGTTATTGTCCTGCTGAAAGGTGAATTCCTCTCCCGGTGTCTGGTGTAAAGCAGACTGAAGCAGGTTTTCCTATAGGTTTTTGCCTGTGCTTAGCTCCATCCCATTTGTTTTCATCCTGAAAAACTCCCCAGTCTTTGCCGCCGTCAAGCATACCCATACCATGAAGGCAATTACTCAGTATTGTGTTGTGTTGGATTTGCCCCAAACATAAGACTTTGCCGTGTTTTTTTGCAGTATTACTTTAGTGCCTTGTTGCATGTTTTGTAATATTTTTATTCTGTATATTTGTATTATTTGTATCACTCTGTCACTTAGGTCATTATTGTGGAGACTCTACAATGTTGCTGATCCATCCTCAGTTCTCTCCCATTACAGCCATTGAACTCTGTAGCTGTTTTAAAATCCCCAATGGCCTCATGGTGACGTCCCTGATCAGTTTCCTTCCTGTCCTGCAGCTCAGTTCAGAAGGACGACTGATGTGTCTGGGTGGTTTAATGCTTCACCCACAACTTAATTCTTAGCTTGACCATGCTTAAAGATATATTCAATGTCTGATATGTTATTGTTACCCATCTACCAATCACTGCCCTTTATTTTTGAAGCTTTCGAAAAAGCCCTGGGAGGACAGAGGAAGACGTGGTCATAAAAAAATATAATGTCAACCCTTATTATTTCACACAGAGTACAGGGAGTCCATATAAATTATTATGTGATTTGTTAAGCCACATTTGACTTCTGAACTAATTTAGGCTTGCCTAAACAAAGGGGGTGAATACTTAAGGAATTATTATATTTTAGTATACATTTTTTTCTTCTCCATTTGTAAAAAACTTGATAAACAATTACAATAAATCTATTTCAATCCCATTTTGTAACACAACAAAATGTGAAACGAATTCAAGGGGGTGCAGACTTTCTATAGGCACTTAATCTGAAAGTGGACTGGCACAGAGGGAAAAAACGATTTTTCTCTCTTCTGTCTCGCTCCATTTTGTTCAAAGACAACACTAGTCACTTTCTACATCCACAAAGAAAACAAATGATCCAAAACCCAGTTTGTCAGATAACTGTATCAATATTAGTGCAAAAGACAAGTGAATTATTACATTATATACTCAAAATGTACATAAATCTTCACATGATATTCACAAAAGAGGATTGTCTTACAGGAGGTCCTATAAGACATTTTGGTTAATTTTATGTTACATACAAATACAGGGACACACTACAAATAACATTGGGTTGATAGATGTTAAACAGTCAGATATTACATTAAAACCTTAGAGAAACACTTAGTCATGATAAAAAAACTGAAAACATAAGTACACTTCCTCACATTGTTTGAGCTACCATCCCTGTAAAAAAGCAGATCTGTCCACATCTCATAGTAATTTCAATGGGAGTCCATCTAATGTGAATTACTGATGATCCCTTTATGTGTCCAGTGCTAGTTAGAATAATATTATACAACAACAATGCATTGATTACTTAACAAATCTGTAGTGGTTTACGTCCCATTTCCACCTCTTCTCCTTCAGGTGCTCTTAGTACCTGCCCTGAACAACAGGGGGAGCCCAGGGGAAGCTGACTGTGAGAGTGCCTGCTGCACGATTTATCACGACTCATTGGCGGGAGCTTTGAAGAAAATCTCTCGACAGTGCCTGGCTGTGTCCTCTGGTGAGTATACTGTGAAACCAATGGTGCGCGGGTCGTTGAAGATCTCATAGTCGTTTCCCCCCTGAACAGAGAGGAATGTAGATACGGCTTTAGAATCCGCTTGTTCACAAATATGTTTGCACCAACTATCCTTTTCACCCTTCTCGACCTCTTTCCTTGTTTCCTCACTCACTCTTTATCTCTCTCTATGTCTCAGTAAAAGAGGTTAAATAAACACACAACCATCACAAAGCTCATGTAACATTCTTTCAGGCAGGGGTCAACTCTACTTAGATCGACAACAACAATGATCTCTGAACTTTAACCTTTAACATTCAAGCCACAGCACAATCCTACTCTCATTGCTTTCTTTAGCCTCAGAGCATTCCCCACCACTGACACGTCCACAAGGTCCTCCCCTTCACTTACAGACGACGTCTCGTTGCCAAAGAAGTAGATAGTGTCCAGGCCCTCCCCCTCCAGCACGTCCAGACAGAGCCTCTTGTCCCAGCCTTCAGGGAATACGTCAAAACTGATGAGACCGCCTGAATAGAGGCACACGAGGGGGAATAATTCTGTCAATTTCAATTGAAACATTACAATTTAACATCATGTTACTGAACAGAATATTAGTCCTTCCCATAAAATAATGATGATTTTAGTGATGATTATTAACGCATTAAAACCAGCTCTCTCATGCCATGTCAGGGATATTTGTTTTGGTTGGTCAATGCACTGATGAGTGAGGATGCCCAATGTATGTAAAATAGGTGTGATATTTCCCCCATTATAGGAACAGCAGCTTTGAGATATTTTTTAAGACTGCAACTTCAACCGGTTAATGCTGCACATTTCTCTGCAACAGACTTGGAGCCCAACACCTTCTCCCCTCGAAAAGCATGAAAGGTTATTAAAAGCTCCAATCACTGTGCTCAGTTCAGCAGAACAGACTTATTTATGCCCTGTGCATCGACTGTGTGGTGATGGCTTTGACATACAGTCTGTGTCCAGGAAGACAGTCTTATTATTGGTGATTATTCACTACTTGGCTGACCTCCATGAGGTCACTAACAGTATGTGACAGACATCAGGCTGCCCCATGACGTGGATTCAGTTCCACAAACACAGCCTGTGGCTGACTCCTTTCTTTTAAATCGCTCTTTCCTTTTCATTCTACAACCAGAGCAGTTAGTCTTTAAGTTCTGCCACATATTCAGGTCAATGAGCGGTGAATGTGCACGAAAAGCCCTCAGAAAAGTATGTTTAAATTCTGCTTCTCGCCCATCCCCCCTGCCTTCAGATTCTACTTCATTACCTCCCAGTGTTTAAAGCGGCAATCAGCAGTTGAAGCAATAACAAAGCGCCCTCCTCACCACCACTTCAGTAAAAGGTGTGGCGATGGGACTGGAGAAATGTAAGCACTCTCAAATGCAAGGACTGACCATCCATGATATCAAAATTATAACTTTGACCATGTTTTTAGGCTATACAGTGTTTGTTTACATTAACTTTGTTTACAAACAATGGAGTAAAACTAGCTTATATTTTGTGTTCTGATGGGGCACGACAGTTCAAGATCATATGGCATTTCTAAGTTATATTCTTCAAGAATCAATGGATACATATCATTAATGTATTAGTCCAAACATGGATGTAGCAACTGCTGCTTGACCCGAAGGGAAAGCTCACAAACGCAACAGCTAGGGAGGTTTCAGCCAATCAGAGGGTGTATTGGCCACAAACACCCACATCCTCAGCCCATCCCCCACACAGTTCCTTCCCCACCCCTGGCCATGCACCATAAAGGTAAAAGAAAACATAGCCAGGACAAAGGTGCCTGTACTTGAAGTGACACTGCAATGTCGCCTTTTGAGCTGAGTGACATGAGCAAAAATGTATAGCGTAAGAACAGACAGTGCCGCATTGACATAAACAGCATTGCATATGTGAAATGTGAACAAACCAAGGCAGGGTAGACTTGCAGATACAGATTGCAATGAGCAAACACATAAATCTTATCCACTAGCCTTCTCATTGGCTCGTTTTAGCAGGCTCTGTGGCTGCAGTGCAAACAGCCCTCCAACTGGCTCTGCTGCCAGTGGTATGAGCATCAGCTTCCACATCAGCAACCAATCAGAGGGATTCCCAGGGCAGTCACTCAGTTAGGGTGAAGTAAGGCCGTTAGGATGAAGTAAGGATGAATGTGTGTGTTTGTAACTACTGCTGCTACTGGCCCAAGGCTTTAACAGAGTGCCTTATGAAGACAACAGCCTTATCTCCAGCTGTTTGTGCAGCTGCCTGAATTGTGTACAGTTTCACAGGCCATTAAGTAAGTCCCACACCTCTTTACAGTCACCAAAACACCTAGTCTGATTAACCAGAGAAAAACATCTCTGAACCTCAGAGAGTGGAGCAGGGGAGAGTAATGTTTAATGAAGTTGGGCACAATGTGTCCAGGAGATTGACTACGCATGGCAGATCGTCTTTGTGAACTGGCAGATAGGAAACAACAGCAAAGGAGCTAGTACATTCAAGTCATAACAGGGTTCTATCTGAGAGATAAATGTAGATATCACACCATGCACAGATGGCATACAAAAGAATACTGAAATACAAGACCAGAGGTGCTAATAGTTACACTGATATTAATTCCCAGCTCGCATCCTGTGGCAGTTGGCTTACCTCTAGTAAATCGTAGACCCTTCCCAGCAAACTCCTCCTGCAGGGCCGCAACAAACTTCTCCCGGATTTTCTCTCTCTTTGAAGAGGTTAAGCAAAAGGGTCAGGCTTCAGGCCACTAAGGGTTAAGCCTCTCCACATCTCCCATCAGACCACTAGACCCTCCATAATGTGTGGCTGTGAAACATCAATGGGCTGTCTGTTCAACCATCTTGAAAGCTCAGCATTGTTTCGACTTGTTTACTCTCTTCCCCTTTTAATAGGAGCCAACGTAACAGAATATAAGAGAAAATCATGCCTGCTTGCACTGTGCAGTGATTTGAGGTTATTAGAGGTTGAAAACATGACTCAATCAATAACACATGCTTTGTTTGTTTACTATTAGTTTTAAAAGTTTATATGTTTAGGCGTTTTCCTTAGAAGATAATGACTGTTGTTTGGATCATTATTTAGGCACTCTTATACTGTGTAATACCTTGTCAATTTCAGAGAATTCGATTCGCTCCTCAAGTGTGCAGCTCCGGCCAATGGGGGAGATGTTCAGCATTCCGTTGCGGAATTCGATAAAGGTGCCCCTGAGGGCAGAATAAGGCATTAATCTGTAAGAAGAGACTTTAGTGTGGCTTTGTTACCAACCATCATCCAAAAATCTCTAGAGATTCTAGTGTTATATTCAGAATTGCTTTGTTTCTCAAGGAAATAAGTATTTCCACCCAGATACAGATCAATCCTTCTGTCTTAGTCTCTCCCTTAGGAATGCTGACCGAGCCACCATTCCTTTCTCCAATGCCTACAGCTGTGATGGACAGGTTGCTGTGGCCATGGGGCCTCTGAATGACTAGACACATAGAAAAGGAGCTGAAAGTAGGTCAGAGGGAGGGAGTCTCACCTTTTCTTGGGCAGCTTGATCAGCCCCATGTAGCTGAGACAGAAGTTAATGAGGTCCTGTAGTAGTTCCTCTCCTATCTGGTTCTGGATGGCCTGTTGGACAGAGGACATAGTTCAAATATTTGAACTGTCTTTTCTTATTAACACAGTGCAGTTCTCTTAAAGACATGATCATAACTTTCCCTTCCAGTCTTCTTAGCTGAGAGCAGTGTATAAGAAAAAAGGTTGTCCCTGCATGTTGTTTACGTGGAATCAGGTTTAAATAGCTTGTTAGTGAGCCAAAATATATGTTATTCCTTCCCTCACCTCACTACACACCCACCTGTTTGGAAAGGAGCTTCCCATCTTTGTACTGCACCGTGCCATTCTCAGCAAACACATAGTCAAACTTCTGTATCACTGTAAGAGAAAAAGGGGGCAAATTAGGTAAAAGTGTGTTAGTGTGAAAACATTCATAGTAAATAGACAACACAAGCTACCAGCACATAGCCTTAAAAAAACTCCCCCAACTGGAACACAGGCATGTTGTACCTGGTGCAGCGGGATTATTGGTCTTTGCAGATTACCACCTATGTAACACTACCTGGAACAGTCCAATTTAATCTCTGTTCTGTCCATTCACTGTACACATATCTCACATAGCTAGAGTATCAAAGTACTGAGCATCTCAATCAGTCTTGCATAATGATCAGGATAGAGAACTGTTGATGCAAAAATGCACTGAAAACAAAACCTTGAATGCACTAGTAGCACTCCCACTTATATTTACTCTATCGTTCGTTGCTTTACTTTTGTTGCTGCTCTGAGTGATAACTGTCAGCTGTCAGTGTGTTGGTGGCCAGTCTCCACTGCTGTGTGTAAACTCCACCACAGGGTCAGTGTGTCAAGGTAACACAGGTACATGAGCAAACGTGTAACTCCATCTGGGTCCATGTGCGACCCGGAGCGGAGACTTCAGTTATGACGTAGCTGCTTTCGTCTATGTCTGTTATTTATGGACTGATGTCAAATGAGAGTGGGCTGCCAACATGAAAGCCCCTAAACTGTCTCTCTGGTGAATTTCCTTTAAATCATTTCATGACCATGAAAGCGACAGCCTTTTGGGGTTTGCAAAGCCCTGTGAGAGAAAGGCAATAATGTGGGTTTGAGGGTGAATATGTGAGACAGAAATGAGACCAAAGTGAGAATGAGGAGCGCTCACCTTCATCTCCCTCCCCCAGCTGTTCTGCGATCTTTGAGTAGTCTGATCCGCCCACTATGCCGATCTTCACTTTCCTGCGCAGAGATTGGAAAAACTCATCCAGCTTAGGGTCAATTTTCTGCAGGGTGTAAGCACACACGCATGACACGTAAACACAATGAGTGTACACACACAGACACACACACACACACAACCACACACACACAGTCTGTTCCTGTTTGTGTTGTCTATCATTGAAAACACGGTTTTAGGGACTCATAATATAAACTGTGACAAGACAGGCATTTACAGTCCTGAAAACAGCTTTTGTTGTCTGACCACAAAGCAGGAGAATGCGTTTGTTTGTGAGGTTAGGTAGCATAGACAGAGTGAGATTGGCATCTGTCTCTGAAGGCGGAGCAACTTTGATAGTAGTCTATTGATCCTCTGCAGAAATAATCCTATTAAACCAGCTTTCCATCTTGCCAGAGAGACTTGGGCAGACGGATCAGGCAGGGACCGCTTCATCCTCACATGAGGAAACTGCATTACATTACATAACATAAGGGCAGTGGGTTTATTCAGCATACTTATGTCACTGTGACCGACCAACGGCTGCTGAATCGGACACTGCCTACACGACGATCACTGACCGTTTCTTTACATCACCGGTCCAGACAATGAGACAATAATGCAGATAAACAAAATATGATATTTTTATGTCTATATTACAACAAAGACATCATCTTGTCATGATGGGCAGAGATAAGAGGGATAATCAACATTTTTATCCTCCTGTTTAATTGAATTATTTGAAGACATGGAGAACTGCCTGTTTTCACATGACAATTGCAAAGACATCCATTGATGCAGCGTTGTGTAACAGAGAGTTAACCATTTATCATCATATGAATGAGTAATTTTTTGTTAAACTACTGAAATCATTATGAAAAACACTAGAGAGCCGTTTCACTGATTATTCATTGATTATCTTGCATTTCAAATCTGGGGGGAAAAAAGAGGCTGAGGACATAACTAATAGGATACCCCATTATGAATGTCAACATCCTTGATCAAAGTAGTCCGTTTTTAGGGTAGGAACTCCATGTGACTCTTCTTCCCATGTAAGTTGTTTACTATTAGTTATCTGTCCGTTAAAGTTCCAATGCAGCTGTTCTTATCTCAAAATCAAATAATTTCTGGGTAACAATGAAGTACCTTAATTGTCAAAAAGAAACAAAAAATAGCTTCAGAGCAAAGAGCAATTTCTCAAGCAAGAACTTTGCTAGGACTGTCTGAGAGTGGTCTGAGTGGGGAGGGGGAAACAAAAAATGAGCTGTTATTGGCAGAGAGGTTTGGAACTCTCTTTCTCATTGGTTTATTAACTAACGATATCACCAGGCATTACAAAACTCCATCCCACTAAAACTGGCTGAAATTCAACAGCTTTCTTTTCAAACAGCTCTTACACTAAAAGGGCATTATTACAATTTTCATACTTTCACAGTATCCAACCTAATAGTGTGGCAATATATATAAAACACTGGCCTTTAAGGATTGGCGCGAACAGTTGCAAGGTAATTGATACTTCACATGGACGGACATGAAACTTTCAGGATACAGCAGTTATAGGGTATTTTGAATGGGCGTAAGCAGTGTCCCAGTGGTCTAGGGTTGACCAGCACCAGGATGCTTTAGGAAACTTGACTTCATAAGTGTTGTGCAAGTAGGCAACAGTAGCCTACTGTCGTGTTCTCGTACGGACATAACGTTCTTCCAAATGAATTATATCTCTGCTCCATGGGGCGCGCGCTACTTTTAGTAAAATACAAACTTCAGATGCAAACGTAGACATTTCAGTTTTCATTCAAAAGAGTTGACGGACGACAGCATTTGTAGGCTACAACCACGGGATTAAATAATATATGAAAACAAGAACTTGGAAGGACAGAAAATGATGGTGTTTGCCAACATTATCAGGAAGTATATCGACAGAAAATAGTAAATCATTACATAACATGCAGGAACATTCCAGACCTGGCTGTAGATAAGACATTGACATTATTGCAACAGTTTTGTGCTATCAAGATGGCATGGCAATTGGCAAAACGCCCTATAATTCCTTAAAAAAATAGAAAGGTTTGACAAGTTGGACAGCAACATCAGAAGAAAGAAAATGACAAACAAAACACAATTAATACAACGGGATAATAAAACATGTTATTTAGCCTACCTCTCTCGGTGGGGTTAGAGTGCCGTCCACGTCAAATAAACACAGAATAGTCCTTTTTGAAGAACCATTTGATTCATCCATTTCTTATTTTGCAATGATAGTGTTACTAATGTGTAAGTAATGATAGTGTTACTATTGTGTAAGTAATGATAATGTTACTAATGTGTAAGAAATATTCTGGGAAAGAGTGACAATTTTCTGATCTTGCCTCTAATGCAAAACAAAGACTACTGTCTAGGCTACAATACGGTACACTGTAAAATGTATTGCCTACCACTAGTTGGATGAATCATTTATGCCATGCGGTCTAGTAGATAACGACAAACCATATCCAGTAGTTGTTGAACTGTAGCTTATCCTCAGACATAAGAATAGTTCTGCCACCGTTTTCGATCGAATTCAGTTAATCATCACAGGCAGCTCGACACGTCTCAGGTTTATTTTGCAACAATGTCTCGACTCTCGTAGGCTACATGCAAACAGCCAATCGCAGCTTTTATGTTTGATGACGCGAAGTGGGTGTTGGCAAGATATGTTAAAAAAAATATATTTTTTTTATTTCACCTTTATTTAACCAGGTATGCTAGTTGAGAACAAGTTCTCATTTGCAACTGCGACCTGGCCAAGATAAAGCATAGCAGTTAGACACATACAACACAAAGTTACACATGGAATGAACAAAACATACAGTCAATAATACAGTAGAAAAAAAAGAAAACAAAAAGTCTATATACAGTGAGTGCAAATTTGGTAAAATAAGGGAATTAAGGCAATAAATAGGCCATGGTGGCAAAGTAATTACAATATGGCAATTAAACACTGGAATGGTAGATGTGCAAAAGATGAATGTGCAAGTAGAGATACTGGGGTGCAAAGGAGCAAGATAAATAAATAAATACAGTATGGGGATGAGGTAGATAGATAGGCTGTTTACAGATGGGCTATGGACAGGTGCAGTGATCTGTGAGCTGCTCTGACAGCTGGTGCTTAAAGCTAGTGAGGGAGATGGGAATCTCCAGCTTCAGAGATTTTTGCAGTTCGTTCCAGTCATTGGCAGCAGAGAACTGTAAGGAAAGGCAACCAAAGGAGGAATTGGCTTTGGGGGTGACCAGTGAGATATACCTGCTGGAGCGCGTGCTACGAGTGGGTGCTGCTATGGTGACCAGCGAGCTGAGATAAGGCGGGGCTTTACCTAGCAGAGACTTGTAGATAACCTGTAGCCAGTGGGTTTGGCGGCGAGTATGAAGTGAGGGCCAGCCAACGAGAGCGTATAGGTCGCAATGGTGGGTAGTGTATGGGGCTTTGGTGACAAAACGGATGGCACTGTGATATACTGCATCCAGTTTGTTGAGTAGAGTGTTGGAGGCTATTTTATAGATGACATCGCCGAAGTCGAGGATCGGTAGGATGGTCAGTTTCACGAGGATATGTTTGGCAGCATGAGTGAAGGATGCTTTGTTGCGAAATAGGAAGCCGATTCTAGATTTAATTTTGGATTGGAGATGCTTAATATGAGTCTGGAAGGAGAGTTTACAGTCTAGCCAGACACCCAGGTATTTGTAGTTATCCACGTATTCTAAGTCAGAGCCGTCCAGAGTAGTGATGCTGGATGGGCGGGCAGGTGCGGGCAATGATCGGTTGAATAGCATTTAGTTTTATTTGCGTTTAAGAGCAGTTGGAGGCCACGGAAGGAGAGTTGTATGGCATTGAAGCTCGTCTGGAGGTTAGTTAACACAGTGTCCAAAGAAGGGCCAGAAGTATACAGAATGGTGTTGTCTGCGTAGAGGTGGATCAGAGAATCACCAGCAGCAAGAGCGACATCATTGATGTATACAGAGAAGAGAGTCGGCCCAAGAATTGAACCCTGTGGCACCCCCATAGAGACTGCCAGAGGTCCGGACAACAGGGCCTCCGATTTGACACACTGAACTCTATCAGAGAAGTAGTTGGTGAACCAGGCGAGGCAATCTTTTGAGAAACCAAGGCTGTTGAGTCTGCCAATAAGAATGTGGTGATTGACAGAGTCGAAAGCCTTGGCCAGGTCGATGAATACAGCTGCACAGTAATGTCTCTTATCGATGGCGTTATGATATTGTTAAGGACCTTGAGTGTGGCTGAGGTGCACCCATGACCGGCTCTGAAACCAGATTGCATAGCGGAGAAGGTACGGTGTGATTCAAAATGGTTGGTAATCTGTTTGTTAACTTGGCTTTCAAAGACCTAAGAGATGCAGGGTAGGATAGATATAGGTCTGTAGCAGTTTGGGTCTGGAGTGTCTCCCCCTTTGAAGAGGGGGATGACCGCGGCAGCTTTCCAATCTTTGGGAATCTCAGACGATACGAAAGAGAGGTTGAACAGGCTAGTAATAGGGGTTACAACAATTTCGGCAGATAATTTTAGAAAGAGAGGGTCCAGATTGTCTAGCCCGGCTGATTCGTAGGGGTCCAGATTTTGCAGCTCTTTCAGAACATCAGCTATCTGGATATGGGTGAAGGCGAAATGGTGGGGGCTTGGGCGGGTTGCTGTGGACGGTGCCGGGCAGTTGACCGGGGTAGGGGTAGCCAGGTGGAAAGCATGGCCAGCCGTAGAGAAATGCTTATTGAAATTCTTAATTATAGTGGATTTATCGGTTGTAACAGTGTTTCCTAGCCTCAGAGCAGTGGGTAGCTGGGAGGAGGTGCTCTTATTCTCCATGGACTTTACAGTGTCCCAGAACTTTTTTGAGTTTGTACTGCAGGATGCAAATTTCTGTTTAAAAAAGCTAGCCTTAGCTTTCCTAACTGCCTGTGTATATTTGTTCCTAACTTTCCTGAAAAGTTGCATATCATGGGGGCTATTCGATGCTAATGCAGAATGCCACAGGATGTTTTTGTGCTGGTCAAGGGCAGACAGGTCTGGAGTGAACCAAGGGCTATATCTATTCCTGGTTCTACATTGTTTGAATGGAGCATTCTTATTTAAGATGGTGAGGAAGGCACTTTTAAAGAACAACCAGGCATCCTCTACTGTCGGGATGAGGTTGATGTCATTCCAGGATACCCCGGCCAGGTCGATTAGAAAGGCCTGCTCGCAGAAGTGTTTTAGGGAGCGTTTGACAGTGATGAGGGGTGGTCGTTTGATCGCAGACCCATTACGGATGCAGGCATAGAAGTCCAATGCCCTCTCCCATGTCAAATCAAGACTGATTAAGACCCATCTCAACAGTCATTCGAACGTTCACCTAGAGGGGAGGACAGTGCTCAGGCTGTGCCTAGATCTGTACAATGTAGGCTATCATATAATAAGTTCACAGCCCAAGCAATGGAATGATTCCTTACTGCATGTCAGGCCAGCCAGGGCATTAATCAGGCCAGCCAGGGCAATGAGAAATGTATGATGAATAACGTTTAGTTGATAGCTCCATCAAGTGTTGCTTTAATTACCTATATAAAATGGTGATAGATCCAACTTCCAAGATACACACTCACACTTGGCTCTGTCTGGATAGAGTTGTTGTGCAGGATTACCAGGACGTTTGTGTTATCGCTTTTATTATCAGTAAGTTAGTTGTCCACTAGAGGGCAGGCTAAAACAATATGCATGCTTGTGCCCTATGGAAGCCAAATGGCAGAACAGCTGTATTCCGGAGGTTCTGAGGGCTGTTAGATGGATTTGTCTGTTAAGGGTATCTGCAATCCTAACATGTCTTGTGGGTGGTGAGAAACTCAAATAAAGATGAAAGGTCTATCAGCATCAAAGGAAAAATCATGTTTACATAAAGACATGATTATAGTCCTGGTCCCTATTGGCACAGATGGCCATTTGTTCTGTGTCACTCCTTAATAAACAGTCCATATTTTGAAATTGTAAATGATATTCTGAATGGACATGAAAACTACGCATTTCAAATAGATTTCAAAAATATTTCTTATTGTTGCATTGTTGAGAAGGAACCTGGAAGTAAGCATTTAGTTGGACCATGTGTATCCTGTACATACGACTAATACAACTTGAAACTAAATGAATTAAAACTCCTGTTGTGTGTCTTTTATCCTGTTAGCAGTTATCTACCAGTTATCTACCAGTTATCTACCAGTTATCTACCAGTTATCTACCAGTTATCTACCAGTTATCTACCAGTTATCTACCAGTTATCTACCAGTTATCTACCAGTTATCTTGGTATACCCTTGCTCTATATTTAGCTGATATGCACCTTCATCTAGGAATAGATATCAGCACATGTTATTGAATTCAATGGTTTTATATAACCTCATTCACCACTTTCAGGAGAATGGCTACATAGTCATGAACACAATAAGACTAACAGCATCTGTTGGGATTGTTTTTTATCAATACGCCTATCACTAGACTATGCTAAGGAGATACCAGGTAAAAGGGTCATCTGATCAATTCACAAAGGGTTGTCCATTGAGCAACATTTAAGACTAGGTTAGGTAGACTTTGAACTTCTGTTGTTTTTTATTGTCAATAAGATTGTTGTAATATGAATAATGGGCAATAAACTGAGGGCAGAAATGGAGATCATACAAGGCCGAATTGCAGCAGGTGATTAATGGCTTTGAATAGGCACCATTAATGACCAATATACACTTCCTTTCAAAAGTTTGGGGTCACTTAGAAATGTCCTTGTTTTTGAAA
Organism: Salmo salar; assembly: GCF_965601325.2. NCBI lineage: Eukaryota > Metazoa > Chordata > Actinopteri > Salmoniformes > Salmonidae > Salmo > Salmo salar. The sequence goes on along the minus strand of NC_138296.1, from coordinate 38,788,320 downwards.
GAAAAGCTTTTCTTTTGTCCATTAAAATAACATCAACTTCATCAGAAATACAGTGTAGACATTAATGTTGTCTCACAAGTCCTCAACTGGCAGCTTCATGAAATAGTACCCACAAAACACCAGTCTCAACATCAACAGTGAAGAGGCGACTCCGGGATGCTGGCCTTCTAGGCAGAGTTGCAAAGAAAAAGCCATATCTCAGACTGGCCAATAAAAAGAAAAGTTTAAGATGGGCAAAAGAACACAGACACTGAACAGAGGAACTCTGCCTAGAAGGCCAGCATCCCAGAGTCGCCTCTTCACTGTTGACGTTGAGACTGGTGTTTTGCGGGTACTATTTCATGAAACTGCCAGTTGAGGACTTGTGAGGCGTCTGTTTCTCAAACTAGACACTCTAATGTACTTGTCCTCTTGCTCAGTTGTGCACCGTGGCCTCCCACTCCTCCTTCTATTCTGGTTAGGGCCAGTTTGTCCTGTTCTGTGGAGAGAGTAGTACACAGCGTTGTACGAGATCTTCAGTTTCTTGGCAATTTCTCGCATGGAACAGCCTTCAATTCTCAGAACAAGAATAGACTGACGAGTTTCAGAAGAAAGGTCTTTGTTTCTGGCCATTTTGAGCCTGTAATTGAACCCACAAATACTGATGCTCCAGATACTCAACTAGTCTAAAGAAAGCCAGTTCTATTGCTTCTTTAATCAGGACAACAGTTTTCAGCTGTGCTAACATAATTGCAAAAGGGTTTTCTAATGATCAATTAGCCTTTTAAAATGATAAACTTGGATTAGCTAACACAACGTGCCACTGGAACACAGGAGTGATGGTTGTTGATAATGGGCCTCTGTAAGCCTATGCAGATATTCCATAAAAAAACTGCCGTTTCCAGCTACAATAGTCATTTACAACATTAACAATGTCTACAATGTAGTTCTGATCAATGTGGTGTTATTTTAATGGACAAAAAATGTGCTTCTCTTTCAAAAACAAGGACATTTCTAAGTGACCCCAAACTTTTGAACGGTAGTGTACCTCTCACATTTCACAACAGCAACAAATCACGTCGTTGAGTTGGCCTGGAATCTATTTGTATCTTTAATTTGTAACAAGATATCAATTCTGTGCATATGTATATGTATAGGGAATATAAGAATGATGTTAAAGAAAAAGCCATCTATGTTTGACTTTAAAGACATGCTTCATTTGGCCTTAGTAACATATCATCAATGACGTGATGAATATTGAGGCCAGTCACTAAGTCTGTATTTTAAAAGGCCCCATTAATTCCAACACCATGAATAGATAAGAGGCAGCCCTATCAGGAACGGGAATAGCAGAGGAGATACTGTGAAACAGAGATAGGATTACTCACAGTCACAAGTCACAACATACAACTTACAACATGCCTTAGTGAGTTTACCATTACTCAACTCTCACTTTCCCCTTCATTAAAAATGTGTCAGGGTCCTAGTCGGGGTGACAGCCTGCTTCTGCAGTATCCAGAGCTTTGTATTATCTGTGTTTTTGCTCAATATTTTATTTACAGGACGGACAGAGATAAATAGGGTTGGCTAAAGGAGACAGATGGTCGCTCAGGCCATAGGTATCTCATTATGAGCCTCAGTCACTGAGAAAAACACTGAGAGACCCTTCAGCGAACAGGAAATACTCTGCTTGGACGTGTGGGCGTTTATTGCTCATAAACACTTTGTGATGCAAAACAAATCACTCTATGCAGTAGGCAAGATTTAACTTATTACACAATTGTCTTTATGATTTATATTTGAAAATGTGTTCATGTTTTAAGTAGTAGTACTTATATTCAAAATGACTTATTTCTTATTTATGGTATGCCTACAGGTTTTGTTCGTGTGTGTGTATGTGAGGAAGCATTTACATAGACAGCCTTCCTATCTTTTTAGAGATTCACTGAAGTGTTCAGCAAAGTCCATATTTCTGAGGGAAACAAAAACATTCATAACAGGCACGCGTCATGCCACTCAGTCCAGTGGCAATCAGAGAGCTTTACAGTCACTATAAAAACAATCTCTTGTTCCTTTAACACATTATTACTCCATTTGCTAATCAACTGGGGTGTTTGAAGATGGAAGCATTCTCAGCTCTCTCTCTCTCTCTGTGTGTGTTCATGTGGCAGAATGACTGGGTTTCCCAAACCAACCCAGTCATTACACTCAGACACATTCAATGTAATGTTTACATCCGTTTTTACAGCACCGGTGCCCAGTTCTCCTTCCTGAACACATCGGTGTACATGTAAGAGTGTGTGCAGAGTACATGACTTGAGTAAACAGAACTAACAGCCCATTGCCTCAGAACAAGATGGAGTTACTGTCAGAGATCAAGGTATTGGGGGTGAAGATGTTTTTATGCCAGAAAGAGATGCACACTCAGAGTAAATACACGAAGGCAACCCAAACAATAAACACACACTGCAAGAGCTTCAGTCATGATTTCCTGTTCAGTGAGGAGCAAAACAACAGTAATGTGAAAACGTGAGCAATAATGAGCGTGATAATGAATGATACACATAGAGATTGGGCACAGTCTTAGGAGGAGGGAAGAGAGGAATATAGCAACTCAAACACACAAGCAAGCCTGGAAAATGTTTTATAGCCTAGACTTCACACAGGTTCTGTCACAGAGAAGGACTATGTATTTCTGCAACCCGTTCTCATGATTTTATGTGAACTATACATGTTTTGGATAACTGAAAATAAAACTGTAATAGTCTATGAATATATGAAAATGTTTAGTCGATATGTATCTACAAAATGTGTATATTTCACAAAATGTTGTGGTGTGTATGCTTTAAAGGGGCAATCCGCAGTTGTCAATTTTTGGACATATATTAGTGATATGTACCCATTGATTCTTGAGGAAAATAAGTCATAAATATCTCATGAGCTTAGTTCAACTGTCAGAACCATCAAATATATGCTTGTTTTACTCAAATGTTTGAAAACAGTGTAAATGTAAACAAAAATTGCATAGCTTCAAAACATGGTTAAAGCGATCGTTTGATATCATGTATGGTCAGACCTTGTATCCATAGCTGTATCTATGAATTTGAGAGTGGTTACATTTCTCCAGCCCCATTACTCAGCTTTTTACCTAAACTGTGGCGGGGAGTACACTTTGTTATTGTTTCAACTGCGGATTGCCCATTTAAAGGGCTAGCGAACCGTTTTATAGGCTTGCAATCTACTTGCTTTATAACCAACACATTTATCTGCAACACACAAGGCATCCATTTTATGGCCTTTTGTGACCTTCGCCCCTCTCCCAGGAAGAACTCTCCCTTCTACTGAACATGGAGTTTCTGGGACATTCTAGACTGTGTTGCTATATATAATTCATAATTATGTAATTTCCATTGTCCTCAATACGATTTCACATCTACCTGTTTGATTTTCACATGCCTCCTTGTCAACATTCCTTTGTCTTTGTTTTCATCTCTTGTATTTTTGTTCCTCCTAATTCTCATTAGGAGGAACACATTGTTTCCTCCAATTCCTTCTACTAGTCAGTTGAACATTGGATTTAGGCCTACTCACCTGTATCCTATACAAGGAAACAATAGAGACTCAATAAAGGCCATGTTTAAAGAGATACCCTCTCAGAGGCAAGTAGATTATTGCAGGGCCTACAATAAGTTAATTAGGGCAATTACAATGTTTCTATAGGGTGTTCTGCATACTACAGGATTCTTCCAATAAGTTGACGGGGTCAACAAATAGCATGTTTATAAACATGATTAAATCATTCAATTTCATATTGAGATATATAGATAAATTAACTGTAGGTGTCAGGCATAGCTGCCCTCCCTCGTCTGTGTGCACAATCTGTCACCTGTTGGTTGTTCATTAACGCGTGGGACAGAGTGGCTGACAGGTGCTATCTCAGGTGGGTCTATTGCCTTCGCTACTCCTTCAAACCTTTTTACTTTTAACATCAAAGGGCTGTCTACTTTTTGTTAATTTACCATTACTTTATCCAGAGAGTTGGTTGAGCTGACATAAACAACTTCACCTCTCGTTCTTTCTATCCCATTTTTTCTTGTTTTACCTTAGCTCTGGTAGGTGTGTCTCCTGTGGTTGCAAATAACTTAGAGTGTTAATTTGTTAAAGTTCTAACCATTGTTTTTCATTTAATTGTATATTTATATCTAAGAATTGAAGTAGGTTACTCAAATGGACAACCTTTTTACTTTTTACTAGTTCTAACTTTTATACCTTTTTGGTTTGGAGTGGCCTTCAGCCCTTAAGGGGGTGTCTACATCTGGATTTAGATAGTGGAGTCTTTTTTACAGTCTTTTAAAAAATTAAGTCCTGTTCTGTACAGCATCAAAATGCCGAATTCACATTTTTTTCTGTGCATTGGAGTCTTATTTGTGGCACTTGTTGAGAGCCGAATGCTGGACAAATGCATGAAATCAAAACCCAAATACACCATGAACATTGTACTTTTGGAGGATCAAACTTCAGACTGGAGCCTTAGGTTTGTAAAGGTTGCAGTATTGCAAGCAATTGAAGCGGACTGGCAACTGAACATTGCAGCAGGTACGGAAACATGTATTTATTTTTAATTTGAATTTACTTTAATGTCAACATTAAATTAATATGTCAGTGATAAACAAAATTCAGCTGTAACCTATCACACAAACCTATTGGACATTTCATTATGCTTGATAACCGTTATTATCTCATCCTCCTACAACACTCTCTCCCTTGCCAAGGTTTGAACACCAAATTAACGGCTAATTTCAATGGGTTCAACACCACGCTGTACAAACGAAGAGGCTGTGGGAGCAGCACCTGTGAGGGAGTGGAGATCCTCAAGTCCCTGCATGTGAGCCAGTCTTTTTTAGACAGTAATGTCCATTCTCATCTTGATACCATCTCTTCCAGGAGACCATTGCGACTTGAAGATATTATATGTTGACTGACAGACTGATTTAGATGAGAAGATGAATTGCCATTGAAGTGTAATTTCAACCATTCACTGTAGGCATATCATTTGGATCCGCTTGGCTACTGAAACTGTTCTAAGACATCAGGTGGCGAAGTTCTACCGCAATGACTATACTGAACCTAAACAGCAATTTCAGTCAGATTAAATTTGGGCTGATGAAGAGGGCCTATAAGATTAGTAAAGATGACATTATTTCAGAAAGAGTAAGAGACAGGGACAAGCCCTTCCCCATTACTCAACAATATGAGTGCCTATGTTTACGTAGGCATTTGTTTGTGCTCCAGACTAAAGGTGAGGTGGGATGTGCCATGCTGGGACCCTCCTGTACATTTGCCACTTTCTTTATGGTGGAGTAAGTACTCTCTCTGTCTTGCATGCACACACGCATGTTAATGATCCCTGTCTCTGTCATCCCCATTGAACAAGCATTTGTTTTGCCTGATTATTAGTAGTTGATGATGTGTACGTGTGGTAAATGACCCACTAGGTGATTATGATAATAGCGTTTATTGTTATGCTGGTTTATAATATGCTGTCCTGTAAGATAAGGACAGATTGTGACCCCCGGTCTGTGTGTCTCAGCGTGGAGATAGGCCTGACCCTGACTATCCCCATCATCTCCGCCGGGAGCTTCGGTCTGTCCTGTGACTACAAGGCCAACCTGACCCGCCTGCTGCCCCCGGCACGCAAGATCTCCAACTTCTTTGTCCACTTCTGGAACTTCACCAGACATGGTCTGAAGATGCACTGGGGGAGGGCTTATGTCTACAAAAAGGCAGACCAAACTGAAGACTGTTTTTGGTGAGATGGAACACCTGTGCATTTGAAAGGGGATTTCCGCCATGTACACACATACAGACAGTACAGAGATGGTCATAGCATGTGTGTGGTAGACTGTAACACTAGAACATACATATGTAAGTTTGATGCCAGGGAGAGAAGCGTTTATTGTTGGGTGCTCCATGGTGCACTGTTACATCAAATCAAATCAAATTTCAAATTTCCCTTTTTTTCCCTTCCCTTTTGCCATCGTCATAGGTACATCAATGCTCTGGAGGCACCTTCAGTCCAGTTTGCTATGTCAATCTCAAGAGAGATGCTACGCAGCAACAAAGAGCTAAAGAAAGCTATTCAGTCTGAAGACAGACACAGTAACGGTGTGTGCCTCCCTCTGTCTTCTACAATACATTCTCAAGTCTTATCCATGCCTTACACACCAGCCACTTTTTCCACCCCGAATAGGAAGTAAATCAATGGTTACTAAAAACAAAACTTTTGTAATCTAGCTACATGCTTTAAGGTGTTATTTCATCACACAGTTTTATCACCCCTGCACAATGTTTTTCAGTATTCATTCTCTGTGGAACCCCAGATGACATCACCACTATAAAGAACGAAACAACGATTCCCCCAGAAATTGTCTTCATCCTCATCGATATCTATAAGTGAGACTGGTTTTGGCAGTTTGTTATGCTGCATTACACATTTTTTGGGGGGACACTGATTGAAAGTTGAAACCATGTAACTTTTCTATCTTCTAGCCATGGGTATCACACTAACATGACTGCCAACCCAAGCATGGACAATGTTCTGGTACTCACCTTGCCTGAGAGACAATACAACAACACAGTATTTTACAACAACACGGTTAGTCTCTGCTCCACTCATCTATCTTCATTCCTCAATTCTTCTGACCTCCTAATGTCTGAACAGAGATACCATCTCTCTCTCTCTCTCTCTCTCTCTCTCTCTCTCTCTCTCTCTCTCTCTCTCTCTCTCTCTCTCTCTCTCTCTGTCTCTCTGTGTCTCTGTCTCTCTGTCTTCCTGACTGCTTCTCCTCTCCTGTTGCAGGAGTTAAATGACTATGTGGCGGGGTACCATGACGGCGTGTTGCTCTTTGGCCATGTGCTGAGGCAGAGGTTGATCCGTGAGCTGAGAGGCAGAGCAACACAGCCAACCGCCACGGAGCTCTCTGATGTAAACCCCTTCAGGAATGTCTCTTTTCAAGGTATAGGAGGGCCTAATGGCCAGAGCCATGGTCCATACTGTCCTCAGTCCTCCATTTAAACACCATAACATTTTAAGTCAGGCAATGGTGAGAACCTATACTTGTTGGACTTGGCAAAGCTGCTCGGGGGCAACCTTTAGCATCTGATCTTTGACTCTCGTCCAACGGGAACTTGTGCAAACCAGAAGAGTAAATGTTTCATTTTTGTCACACCACCGTCATTCTCCACACAGGAACGTAAGGCCACACATTATGCAGAATCCCATTCACTTAGATTTTTTTTACAGTGCAGTACATGGCTAATTAGAGTGTTCTCTCTTGGCTGACTTTTATGGGCAATGTTTCACATTTTGTCCATTTATAGCTGAGGACCATAGTAGTTCAGCTGGTTATATGTCTTCCGCAACCTCTTGTATTAGACAACATTTCCCAACCCGAACCTTGATAATGGCACTAGGTCGTAGCCTCAATTTCTTTGGAATTGTTGCTCACAGTGGTGTGATTATTGGTGCTATAATAAGGGAGCAACTGGTTGTTAAGGGCAGGTGTTTCGGTCAACCGTTTTCTGCTCAGGAGGATAAATGATGATACTCTTAAATGGTTAGACATAATAGTATCTGTGTGCAGGTATGGGGGGACACTACGTGCTAGATGAGAATGGGGACAGGGACGTGAACTTCTCTGTGATTTACACATCCACCATCGATAAACAGGTAGGCTTCATCCAATGTAACTGTTGGAATGGTCACCATCTCCGTCCCCTGTTAAACAGCAGCAGGACATAATTTAATGATCACTTAATAACGCTGTCATTGCACCTCCCCTACAGTACAAAACCCTGTTTGTGTTTGATACGTCCATAAATGAGACCAGAGTGGAGGACAGCACCCCCTCACTGCCCTGGCCCGGGTCGCAACTGCCAGATGACAAGCCAATCAATCCTAACGGTAATGACATACAGTGCATTTGGAAATTATTCAGACCCCTTGACTTTTTCCACATTTTGTTACGTTACAGCCTTATTCTAAAATGAATTAAAAAAAAAAAAATCCTAATCAATCTACACACAATACCCCATAGTGACAAAGCAAAGTTTTTCTAAATTTTAGCAAATTTATAAAACTAAATAAAAACAGAAATACCTTATTTACATAAGTATTCAGACCCTTTGCTATGAGATTCGAAATTGAGCTCAGGTGCATCCTATTTCCCATGATCATCCTTGAGATGTTCCTACAACTTGATTGGAGTCCACCTGTGGTATATTCAATTGATTGGACATGATTTGGAAAGGCACACACCTGTCTATATAGGGTCCCACAGTTGACAGTGCATGTCAGAGAAAAACCAAGCCATGAGGTCGACGGAATTGTCCGTAGAGCTCCGAGACAGGATTGTGTCGATGCACAGATCTGGGGAAGGGTACCAAAAAATGTCTGCAGCATTGAAGGTCCCCAAGAACACAGTGGCCTTCATTGTTCTTAAATTAAAGAAGTTTGGATCGACCGAGACTCTTCCTAGAGCTGGCCGCCTGGCTAAACTGAGCAATTGGGGGAGAAGGGCCTTGGTCAGGGAGGTTACCAGGAACCTGATGATCACTCTGACAGAGCTCCAGAGTTCCTCTGTGGAGATGGGAGAACCTTCCAGAAGGACAACCATCTCTGCAGCACTCCACCAATCAGGCCTTTATGGTGGAGTGGCCAGACGGAAGCCACTCCTCAGTAAAAGGCACAAGATAGCAGCCCACTTGGAGTTTGCCAAAAGGCACCTAAAGACTCTCAGACCATGAGAAAAAGATTCTCTGGTCTGATGAAACCAAGATTGAACTCTTTGGCCTGAATGCCAAGCATCATGTCTGGAGGAAACCTGGCACCATCCCTACGGTGAAGCATGGTGGTGGCAGCATCATGCTGTGGGGATGTTTTTCAGCAGCCGGGACTGGGAGACTAGTCAGGATCGAGGGAAAGAGGAACAGAGCAAAGCACAGAGAGATCCTTGATGAAAACCTGCTTCAGAGCGCCCATGACCTCAGACTGGGGTGAAGGTTCACCTTCCAACAGGACAACGACCCTAAGCACACAGCCAAGACAATGCAGGAGTGGCTTCGGGAGTGCAGGAGTGGCTTTTTAATACATTTCCAAATATTTCTTAAAACCTGTTTTTGCTTTGTCATTATGGGGTATTGTATGTAGATTGATGAGGAAAATGAAAACAATTTAATACATTTTAGAATAAGGCTGTGGAATGTGTAAAAAGTCAAGGGGTCTGAATACTTTCCCGAATGCACTGTATACGCTCTAGTAACAGGTCAGTAGCAGTTTCTACCCCATAGTGATAAGACTGCTGAACAGTTCATCAAATGGCTACCCGGACTATTTGCATTGACCCCATTATTTTATTTCAATTATTGGCATTTAGCAGACACTCTTATCCAAAGCGACTTACAGTAGTGAGTGCATACATTTATTTCAATGTACACTCACTGGACTCTAACCACACACTCACACATACTACACTGACACTCCAACACACCCACACACACATGCATATTGACGACACACACACACACACACACACACACACACACACACACACACACACACACACACACACACACACACACACACAAACACACACACACACACACACACACACACACACACACACACACACACACACACACACACACACACACACACACACACACACACACACACACACACATTCACATTCATTCACACTCTTCACATACACTGCTGCTACTCTCTGTTTATTATCTATGCATAGTCACTTTAGCCTTATCTACATATTACCTCTATTACCCCTTCACATTTATTCGGTACCGTTACCCCTTGTACATAGCCTCGTTATAGTTTTTTTGTTGTGTTACTATTTTCTCCTTAGTTTATTTACTTTTTTTAAACTCTGCATTGTTGGTTAAGGGCTTGTAAGTAAGCGTTTCATGGCAAGGTCTGCATCTGCTGTATTCGGCACATGTCACAAATACAATTTTATTTGATTTTATATATAAACACTAGTGCTACTAGTAACAGTACAAAGTTTATTCTAGTACACAAGCTCTTTTGAGGTTTCTGTTACGTCTTGGTACGAAGATAAGGTATTAGTGGGGGGAATACTTATTCTATGTTTGTGATTTCAGATCTGAAGACAGAGGATATCATTGTGATCGTCCTGAGTGCCAGTGTTATGGTGGTGACTGCCATCGCTCTGATCTTCTACAGGTCAAATATGCACCACAACAACCTCTGTGTTCTCACTTCTGTCCAATCACATTGTTACTTGATGAAATGTCTCACTCACCTCTGTGTTTGTCTATTTATTATTATTAACATTATTATTATATTTACCCTTCTTCTCAGTCACTTTAAACCTGATTACACAACTGTCACCAGAATCCGTTTCATTGATTGGTACTGATATTGACCTTGTATATAGTATATATTCCTGTGTGTATTTCTCTTTTATATTACTTAGTATTACTGCATTGTTGAGGAAGAGCTTGCAAGCAAGTATTTCCCTGCACTGTTTACACTTGCTGTATCCTGTGCACGTCACAAATAAACTCTGATTTGATTTGATTTATGGCCAATAGGCAGAACATGAAGGAACGTCAAAACCAAAAGAGGTGGTCCCACATCAGCCAAGACCTGATTGGTCCGCTGGATGGGAAAGAGTTAAGCCTGGTCTCACTGAAGGTGAGCTCCCTCACCTCCTCCTTGTCATGATGTTTTTGCCTGTCTGTTTCTATTTATAGTATGTCATCTCTCAAACTCCCATAATGCATGGCCAACACAAGCTGGTGTTACACTGATGTTGGTTTAAATTCTTTCATTTACATGCTGATACTCCCTGTGTTCTCTAATACCCAGGGATTTATTCCGAATTATTTATCCCTTTTTCTTTCTATATATCAGATCGATGAAGACAACAGGAAGGACAGCTGTTACCAGATTCACAGGGCTCGCTATGACAAAAAGGTGCCATTACACTCTTTGGTCCATAAACTGACTTAAACACGTGGTGTGAGTTGTCATACCAGGGTCTTTCCGTGAAAGAAAATCATTTTGCGTCCATTTTATATTTTAAGGACAAATTGTGCACCAATATAACATTTTAAAAGCCTGTTATATTAAATGATGTGCCATTTAATGTAGACCACATGGAGAATTCAATAAATGAATAAAGACTTGCTAAAGTGCAAAAATTCAGCATTTTGACATGTCCCTCTGTGCACCCTCTCTGACTTCTAGGAAGATTTTAACCGACTTAACCCACACATTTCACCATCATTGTAAAGCCCTAGTTATTTTGTTGCTTTGACGAAGTCATTTCTGAAGGTTATTATTTATTTAATGTGATTAGTGATTCATTTACGTTTGTTCCTCATTTTAAGGTCAACCCTGTTACTTGAACTGAACTCTCGTTAAGATGGTATAACTATTCATTTTTAAATAGGTTTTTAAAAATGAACATCTTTGATTCAGAGGGGTTGGGTTAAATGCGGAAGACAATTTTCAGTTGAATCCATTCAGTTGTGCAACTGACTAGATATTCCCTTTCCCTTAATAGTCAAAGCATAGTGTAAAAGCAGGTGAGCTGGTTCTAGTCTTTGTCAACCCTGTTACCCATAGATAGACAGGCTAGAAATGTTTGAACAATTAAAAAAAAATGGTGAAGCTTGAATTTAATTGCAACCCCCTGTTGCACACAACAAGCTTCCATTTCCCCTGTCACAAGGGGATTATGGCTGATTTAAGATGAAATCGTCAACCCTGTTACTTTGTTTGACACTTAATAGGCACTTACTATAGTAATATTTTTATTTAACCTCTTGAGATGGGGGAAAAGTGGTTTTCATGAAGTTGAATATGTGCTCTTTGTGACAGTTACACTTCTTGAAAGGTACTGAATTGGTGGAACGACCCACCAGTAACTACTCTCAAAGGCTGAAATGGGCATAACTTCTAGTCTATTATTATGGATCTATTATTTTCAGCCCGTGATCCTGAAGGAGCTGCAACACACAGACGGCAACTTCAGTGAGATCCAGAGGATTGAGCTCAACACTGTAAGGTTCTTGCTAATGATGTCATTTCCTCTCCGCCTCTATCGTGGTTCTCCTAACCTGCTGATTCAAACAGTAGTCCAGTCAGCTATCTAATGATCTAGTGTCCATTTTGAATGTCTATGTTCTCCGAGCTCAAGGTCAACCACATATTTGCTTATCTTGATGTGGTGTGAACAACAGAGGTTTGCGGATTTGTGTGTGTGTGTTTTGTGGCTTTGTGGCCCTATGGAGGAATCTTTTATCTCCTTGTCAATCAGAGGAGATAGCCAATGTGACCTTATGTGAGCAACTAGGTGATAAAAGTAGAGTGTGTAAATGAGTGTGAGGAAGTCAAGACCAGCCATGAGAGGATGTCTTTCACACTGACTCTCTCTCTCTCTCTCTCTCTCTCTCTCTCTCTCTCTCTCTCTCTCTCTCTCTCTCTCTCTCTCTCTCTCTCTCTCTCTCTCTCCTGCTTCCTCTCTCTCTTTCTGCCTCTCCCAGCTCCTGCGTATTGACTACTACAACCTGACCAAGTTCTATGGGACGGTGAAGTTTGAGTATGGCCTGTTTGGAGTGTTTGAATTCTGTGAGAGGGGATCCCTGAGGGTAAGAGGATTGGCAGAGAACATGACTTTATGGTGGGAATCAGTGGCCTACTTTCCACCCATATATCTTCATTGTGCAATGATAAGCAAATGACATTTACACACATGTTGATTACAGGACTCCTTTACCGACAGCGCCTGGGTCACAATCACAGTTACATTCACTCAGTTTTCAAATACCCTACCAGGCAGAAACAAAAACACTCAAGCATAAACTGAACTGCAGTAAACTCTGTAATTCACTGTCTTTACAGTATGTCCTTAATGACACAATCTCCTATCCTGAAAAGACCTTCATGGACTTGGAATTCAAGATATCAGTCATGTATGACATAGCTAAGGTATGCTTATGTAGTTTGGTTGTACTATGTGTTTACTGTGGGTAAATGCACAGACATTTTAATATGGTGTAATCCAGTGCCCCCAACCTTTTTTGCTTACTGTACCACCAACTGAATTTTGATCTGGCCGCAGTACCCCTTTAAGTATGTGCATTTTACCAGTAACCCTATGGTCTCATGAGTCTTCTCAAGTACCCCCAGTTGTCCTAGTACCCCTGGTTGGGAACCACTGGTGTTGCGTGCTGTAGCTGTGTGGGGCTCACCCTGGTGACGGTTTCAGGGCATGTCCTACCTCCACTCCAGCAACATTGAGGTCCATGGCCGACTGAAGTCCTCAAACTGTGTGGTGGACAACCGCATGGTGGTCAAAATCACAGACTTTGGCTGCAACACCATCCTCAACCCCTGCAAAGGTGAAGCCCTCTGCCCACTTTTTCCCTTACAAGTAAATGATTCAACCTGAAAGTATTATGCCATGAAGTTAGTAAAAAACTCAAGCAGGAGAGTGATTTGATATCCCATTCTGGTCCCTCTCCTTTCTGTCAGACTTGTGGACGGCTCCAGAACACCTCCGGAAGCAGGGGATCTCCCAGAAGGGGGACGTCTACAGCTTTGCCATCATCGCTCAGGAGATCATACTGAGGAAGAAGCCCTTCTTCACCCAGGCCTGCTCCGACATCGCAGGTAACAACGGTCTGGCGGCTAGAGTCAGAGATTCATGCAGAACAGTTTTCAGCAATAGCAAAAGTTATCAAGTTTTTTATGTCTATGCACCTCACACTGGTAATTTAACAGTGGCTCCTGTTGGCCATTACATGTAAATACAACTTTTTCTCACTAGGGATCACTGTTATCAATTACTATTCTAGGGATTCGTATTATTTTACTGTAAATGAGGGCATGGCTGTCAACTGAATTCCCCTTTCCTTCCTCCCCCAGAGAAGCTGTACATGGTGCAGTACCCAAGTCAAACTGGCTTCTTCAGGCCAGATCTAAACTTTGAGACAGCAGCAGAAAACGAGGCGGAGGTACAAGGTCCCTCATAGCATTCCTCACGTACGCATGCATATCCGTGTTAGTTTGTATGTATGGTTGTCATTGTACTTGTCTCCTGCAGCTTTACATGCTGATAAAGAACTGCTGGGAAGAGGACCCGGAGAGGAGGCCAGACTTCAAGAAGATAGAGGGATCTCTGGGTAAGATATTCAGGTAAGCCCAGTGCTTTATGAGAGTGAGAGTGTGAGTGTGTGTGCATGATGTGTGAGTTTGTGTGTGTGTGTGTACGTACATAATGCCTGATAATCCATATCTACACTGAGTGTACAAAACACAATCCTAATATTGAGTTGCACCCCACATGGACTCTACAAGGTGTCGAAAGCGTTCCACAGGGACGCTGGCCCATGTTGACTCCAATGCTTCCCACAGTTGTGTCAAGTTGGCTGGATGTCCTTTGGGTGGTGGACCATTCTTGATACAGACAGGAAACTGTTGACTGTGAAAAACCCAGCAGTGTTGCAGTTCTTGACACAAACCAGTGGGTATTACCATACCCCATTCAAAACACTTGTCACCCTCTGAATGGAACACATACACAATCCATGTCTCAGTTGTCTCAAGGCTTAAAAATCATTTTTTAACGTGTCTCTGCCCCTTCATCTACACTGACTGAAGTCGATTTAACAAGTGACATCAATAAGGGAACATAGCTCTCACCTGGATTCACCTGGTCAGGCTATGTCATGGAAAAGGCAGGTGTTATTAATGTTTTGTACACTCAGTACATTTAGTCAATCAAAACCCTTTTTACAAACCAAAAGCCATTGCATATCGACAGCTGCTTTGTGTTTAACATACAGACGTCTTAGAAATTTAGAGTTCTATCAATCCGTTATTCATGCAAAAGTTGGAGTGATTGTCAATCTCCAATTTGGATTTTTCTCTTGTTAAAGATTTTCTGAGCTATTGGGCTTTTATCATTATAGAGATTTGGTCATTTTTTTCCATGTTCCACAATCATTCAGCAACCTGCACAACCAGGCTAATGAGAGCTACATGGACAACCTGATCCGTCGGCTGCAGATGTACTCCAGGAACCTGGAGCACCTGGTGGAGGAGAGAACCTCTCTGTACAAGGCTGAGAGGGACAGGGCTGACAAGCTCAACTTCCTGCTCCTGCCAGCGTATGTCATGCATCCCAGCTCAACCTTAACCCTTACCCCTAACTCTAACACTAGCTTCATGTCCACATCTTGGCTCAACCCTAACCCTAGCTATCACCCTAACCTTAACCCTAACCTGAGCTTTATGTCTACATCCTGGTTCAACCCTAACCCTAGCTATCATCCTAACCTTAACCCTAACCTGAGCTTTATGTCTACATCCTGGTTCAACCCTAACCCTAGCTATCATCCTAACCTTAACCCTAACCTGAGCTTTATGTCTACATCCTGGTTCAACCCTAACCCTAGCTATCACCCTAACCTTAACCCTAACCTGAGCTTTATGTCTACATCCTGGTTCAACCCTAACCCTAGCTATCATCCTAACCTTAACCCTAACCTGAGCTTTATGTCCACATCGTGGTTCAAGCCTAACCCTAGCTATCATCCTAACCTTAACCCTAACCTGAGCTTTATGTCTACATCCTGGTTCAACCCTAACCCTAGCTATCACCCTAACCTTAACCCTAACCTGAGCTTTATGTCTACATCCTGGTTCAACCCTAACCCTAGCTATCATCCTAACCTTAACCCTAACCTGAGCTTTATGTCTACATCCTGGTTCAACCCTAACCCTAGCTATCACCCTAACCTTAACCCTAACCTGAGCTTTATGTCTACATCCTGGTTCAACCCTAACCCTAGCTATCACCCTAACATTAACCCTAACCTGAGCTTTATGTCTACATCCTGGTTCAACCCTAACCCTAGCTATCATCCTAACCTTAACCCTAACCTGAGCTTTATGTCTACATCCTGGTTCAACCCTAACCCTAGCTATCATCCTAACCTTAACCCTAACCTGAGCTTTATGTCCACATCGTGGTTCAAGCCTAACCCTAGCTATCATCCTAACCTTAACCCTAACCTGAGCTTTATGTCTACATCCTGGCTCAACCCTAACCCTAGCTATCATCCTAACCTTAACCCTAACCTGAGCTTTATGTCTACATCCTGGTTCAACCCTCACCCTTGCTATCATCCTAACCTTAACCCTAACCTGAGCTTTATGTCCACATCGTGGTTCAAGCCTAACAACCCTAATCCTCTTAACGCTTAACCCGTCCCCCTGCTTCCCTCCTCAGCCCAGTGGTGCGTTCCCTGAAGGAGACGGGCAGTGTGGAGCCAGAGCTGTTTGATGAGGTGACGGTCTACTTCAGCGACATCGTGGGCTTCACCACCCTGTGCCAGTACAGCACGCCCATGGAGGTGGTGGACATGCTCAATGACATCTACAAGAACTTTGACAGGATCCTGGACCACCATGATGTATACAAGGTAGTTGGGACTGAGGCTTGACATGTTCACATACAGTGCCTTGTAAAAGTACTCAACCCCTTGGCGTTTTTCCTATTTTGTTGCATTACAACCTGTAATTTAAATTGATTTTTATTTGGATTTCATGTAATGGACATACACAAATTAGTCCAAATTGGTGAAAAGAAATGAAAAAAATAAAAAATGTCAAAAAATGTGCAAGCCATTGTACTAAAGAAGAATCTACAGTACTGTTGTTACTGTAGTATTATGGAATTGAAAGCATTCATACCATTTCAGATGGAATAGTTGAGTGGGGACAACAGTTTTCATATGAAATATGAATGCTATTATTGTATTCAGATGACATTTCAGAGGGTTATCGTCTCTTCCTCTCTCTCTGCCAGGTGGAGACGATCGGTGATGCGTACATGGTGGCGTCAGGGTTGCCGCGGCGCAATGGCAACCGGCACGCAGTGGACATCGCCCACATGGCCCTGGACATCCTAGCTTTCGTAGGGACCTTCCAGCTCCAACACCTACCGGGCATACCCCTGTGGATCCGCATCGGGGTGCACTCAGGTACCCCGTCTCAGCACAATATAACTGGCCCATACAGTAGTTTGTATAGATCTTAACTTTTCTCACAATTTAGTTTTATTTTAAGTTCATAACATTGGGCCAATACAGTCCTGTTAGCAACACTTTCACTGCCTGCTGTGTGTTTAGCTTTCACTGTGTCTGGTGTATTTATAGGGCCGTGTGCGGCTGGTGTGGTGGGGAACAAGATGCCACGTTACTGTCTGTTTGGAGACACGGTCAACACTGCCTCACGCATGGAGTCCACAGGCCTGCGTAAGAGACAGCACACACAGACAACGACACATCAAACATAACCACTGGGATGAACACTTACATACATTCTCCTCAGCTATCACAAGCACAGCTCCATTCTAGCAGCGTATATTCACCATAGTTCACCATAGGATGACACCTCTCATGCTTCCTCTCCAGCACTAAGAATCCATGTCAGCCAGCCCACCATAAACATCCTCCAACGGACAGACTGCAAGTTTGAGTATGAGCAGAGAGGAGAGACCTTTCTGAAGGTAAGCTGGGTTCATAAAGCTATGAGATGGTTTTGTGAGTATAGAGTTCAGATTATGCCATGATTATGTTTGTGTATGTATTATAGGGTAAAGGCAATGAGATGACATACTGGTTAACAGGGGTGACAGGGACAGAATACAACCTGCCAACGCCCCCGACAGCGTGAGTAGAAACCATCCATCCTGAACTTACACTGTATCTATCACCCATATCTATATGGAGCATTATGTATGTCAAATAATCCAAACATCTTGTCCCTGGTTGTCTTCTCAGGGAGAACTTCCAGAGGCTAAAGCAGGATCTGTCTGAGATGATCGTGTCCAGCCTGGAGAACAGAGGGCCGGGGACCAACGGCATGGAGAAGAGGAAGACCCTCTCCACCAGAGTCAGGAGGAGGGAAACCAACGGGAGCCAGGAGGACGGCCTGCCAGAGTACCTGCACCTGGCCATCACAGACATTCCCAGCACCTACCTGTAGCCACCCAGGACCAGACTGCCTCCTGTGGAGATACAGGGCTACTACACTCTGTCAAAAGGTGACAGTGGAGTCAAGTAGTCTTATATTCACCTGATACAATAGCTACAGTAATGCCTTACACATAGGAAACCTGACTATTTTCTAATGAATTTCTGGGTAAAAGACATGGTTTTCTGGTTAGAGATAAAGGTTATTTTGGGTCACATAGGCAAAATGTGTGGGGACTTTCCATAAATAGTCTGTAATGGAGATGCTGTAGGAAAAACCTGAACCAGTAAACCAAGGAACAGGGTGGTACTCGTCTATTTTAAGAAGCCCCTGAAGAAAAGACAAATATGAGTATTTCTGCATTTTCTCAGCGATCAACAATGAACAATTGTTCAAAACAATATCACTGATTATCACCGAAGCATAATAATAATACTAAAGCTTAATATTGTCATCAATAACATGATGATTACATCTTATAAATGATGTATACACACAGTGTTGGTTCATAGTTTCTCATTGCAATCTCAGTGCATTTTTTTGGTTCATAGATTCTCATTGTAATCTCAGTGCATTTTATTGGTTCATAGATTCTCATTGTAATCTCAGTGCATTTTATTGGTTCATAGTTTCTCAGTGCATTTTATTGGTTCATAGTTTCTCATTGTAATCTCAGTGCATTTTATTGGTTCATAGTTTCTCATTATAATCTCAGGGCATTTTATTGGGTCATAGTACAAAATGTGTTTTTATCCTCAAATTTGATAGAGTAGTCTGAAATGCTAATACATGCTGTCCTTTTAAAGGCCCGCCATTTTTTAATAGGGTTTCCAACCTTTATTAGTAAAGTGTGTCCACTGAATTGAAACAAAATAACTTTCTGTAAAAAGATCAGTATACTTTTGTTTAACCAAAAACCTTGCCTCTACATCTCTGAGGTTAGAGAACCTCTTTCTTATCAAAATGTACTGTATTGTATATGAGTCGGGGTAAAATTTCGACATAATAAGTTTGTGTTTTGTTGATTGGGATGTGTCAAATATATCCAAGTTAATAGCAGTTGTCACCTTTACTTCTACATGATCTAAAAGTGAATTATAAAGTCCATGTAAATGTTATTCCAAATTTTTGCTCATTTTAAAGTAATATTTACAACTGGTTTTACATTGACATATATCGCCAAATTGCATCATTTCACTGCATTTGATTAATTCCATGTTATTGTTTTTCCACATCATACACAAATATACAGCACGACATATAGCCATATAATTGGCCAGATAATACCTTCATTCTAAAACTACAGAATAAGAGTTAAAATAGAAATATCCTATAACAGACGTGTTATTATTGGAGTTAACCCAATCTACTCAGATTTGTCTTATTGTCTTGACAATATTTAAGTATAGAAACACAAGTTCATAGATGTTTCCCATAGTATTCTCTTACAGGTTTGTCTTTACTCCTACACCATCACAAATGTAAAAACGTACATCTAAATGATTATACTGTACCAACAATACTGCAAAGAACAAGTCCGTTTGCTTAACAATGGCCATGTGGTTTTATATGTCAAAATGATGTCCTCTCAGTCGGAGCATTGCACAGTCTTGGTGGTCACCAAAGCAGCATCCCCCAGCTCAGTGGCAGGAAGTGGGATCCAATGCTCCCTCAGACCATTGCACATGAACATGCTGCCTACCTCCCCAAGAGAGCCACACACCGAGGCCCCGCTGTAGGTGGATACCTCCTGCCTGAAGCATGTTTGGGGCCCACCATTCAGCTGAGGACAGGCTGGAGGGGCCTCCTCCTCTCTCTGTACCACAGCTGCTGTACAGTCTCCCTCGACAGGTGGCAAGGCTTTAGCTGGAGGGTTAAGTCCTGCCTCTGGTTCACCTGGAGCAGAAACAAGCATTACCCAGCATTATTCTTCCTAAAGAGAAATCTACATCAACATGATAAAGAAGACCTATACTTCTAATCTGAATCATTGAATAATTGGCAGCAATTGGATAGAGTTAAGAATGTTCTCTCGGAAAAGCAAAATTAAGAAATATATACAACAATGCCAGCCCTCTACCAGTCACTCAATTCCAAACATTGTTAAGTTAAATGGTTGTTCTATGTCTTCTATCCAGCTCAACACAGAGCGAACTGTGAGCAGGAGGGATGTAAATGAGGGCTGGTATTCAGGGCATGTATCCCTGTATGTAATGGAGCTAACCTAGTAATCTCATTACCATTCAGTGGTGTACTCACATGTAGTAGCAACTGTTGCCATTTGGGTGTTTATTTGTGTGTGTGTGTGTGTGTGTGTGTGTAAGGTCATTGGGTGTGAAGAATACTTTTTTGGTCCTCAAAAACCAACGGATGCGTGTTAAGAGTAAAATAGACAGTAGGGCAGTCCCCAGAGAGCCTAGCAGAGGGGAACAGAAACTAGAGGAGCTTCATGCTTCATCTGTCTTCAACCCCACTTCACTCAAATGAAAGCACTGAACAAGACACTTGCTGTGAAAGATAGAAATACACATTGTCCATTAACCTCAATGTCATTCCTTACCTGCAGTGTGATTGCGCCTTGCCTGCATTTTGTATATGATGAACCATAGAAACATTGCCAGGATGGAGCCGTTCACTACGACTACCACTGATATCCACACAGCCGGACTCACTGCTGGGTTGTACTGGGGAGGAACATCGCTACTCCATTTTACAGGTGGGGATTCTGGTGGAAAAGGATGACAAAGTCCCCATAATACTGTATCAATGACGATGCTGTATCCATCGCTAAGCCAATGGGGAGGATATATAGCTCCGTATCAATGCCATACTATAGAGAAGCCAGTGAAATAAATATTTTTCCTTAAAATAAGAACTTGCAGACAATAAGTAAGGACCATCTGTATCGCTGTAGAAATGTAAAGGTCATTTCCTACTGCGCCGACATCTGCAGCGTTTACCGTGAATGCAGTCTCTGCTAACGTGGGAACATTGTCTTTAAATTCCAGTCACGCTGTAATGTTGAATTTCAGCGATATGGATTGAATAGAGCCCTTAGACAAACCAGAGCAGTGAAACTCACCTGTGGTTGTCTTTGGCTGAGGCCTTCTCAAGGGGACACAGGTGATGAGCAGTTTGTCCCACGTTGTGCCCGGATTACAGGTCTTCTTTGCCATGTCGATGTCTGGTCATATAATTAATGCACTAGAGAAACCTGCTGCCTCACTCTGTCCTCATGGAGCTGTGTGTGTGAGCCAGAGAATAACATACAGTGAAACCATTTGAGAGACGAGGGGAAAGAAAGGCCAACGGAGGTGAGGAGTCTCTCAACAGACGTTTCAGTTCTTCCTTTTGTAGGAAAGGATGAATCACCAATGTGTCCCAAGAGAGAGAGAGATCAAACTTAAACCAGAAAAAGTCATATTTGACTGGATAAGATGTGTTCAGCTGAGGGTGCACATAAAAGTGAATAAACATATGAAAGTTATGGGAATTGTTGAAATTTATTAACAATGATCATAGAAAATACATTTCTGAAGTGCAGCTTTCCAAGACATCAAACAAGTACAAAGTTCAAAGATATTCTTCCATGTATAAAAATAGAAACACACACCGTAGCAGCAGGCCATGCAACAAACATGAGATTAAGAGCCCTGAGAATTGCATTGATATTATCATATAGTGAATTCAACATATGACAACATGATTGTAATTAGTTTCAAGGTCAGGATTTGATTATAACAGAAAGGGTACTGAATTTTAATCTAGGTTTAGGTCATTGACCTGAATTTAAAAAAAATTGTATTTGGCACCGAACAAGCCAGGCTTCAATCATTTTCTACATTGATTCAGCATCTTTCAAAATATGTCTAAATGACAGCAGTACAGCAGCAACTCTTAGTCAATGTCCAAGACATAGGTCAACTGAGTGCATGAATAGAAAAGTTGGTAGGCTATTGACAAAACACAGATAAAATAAGAATTCCTTGAAGCTTGATCATTATTGCAGCATTTGTCCCCGAGGCTGATTTACTATATTGGACTGTAAATAAAGGTGATAGTATTAAAGTCTATCTGCATTAACCTCCCTCCTCCATTACCCTAACCCCATAGGCAACTCTTCCAACCTTTTCCCTCCTCCCCCATGGCACCTCTCTCAGGGCATGAAGAGTGCAGGCTGCATGCTGATGAAGGGGAAGTCGTAGTGGTCTGGCAGACCCTGGTGAGCCGTGCTATTGAAGTCCTCCCAGGAGAAGGGAGGGAGGTCACCCTGCGTCGTGGGACCGTTCACCGCCTCCGCTCTGAACTCTTGCGCCATGTGGAAATCAGTCACCTACAGAGAGAGATGTTTATTACATGATCTTAAAAGATTTAGAGATCGAACTGAATGAACGCTAGTAAAAGTTCTGCCTTGGTGTCATAGCATCCTCCTGGGCTGGGGTCTTTCTCCCTCAGGTCATTACGGCAACAGATGGACTTGCATGGGTCACCCTTGGAGTAGGGGTCATTTTTGTAGTCTGAAAGAGAAAGGAACACGGTTAACAGCTACTCAAAGCGAGAGCTGAGAGAATGTCGGGAGGAAATGAACTAAAGGAAGTAACAAAAAGCTAACCAGAGTAAAAAGAAATGGCCAAGGTAAAGGCAAGGAACGTAGGCGCACCGTTGTATCTCATGATGTGTTTGAGGGAGTCTAGGTCCTTAACCTCAGCCTGGTCCCGACGAAATATCTTGGCCCGGGGGCAGAGGTCATAGGAGAAGTCCTCCCCGTACTCCTCCCACATCTTCCCATAGCCACTCAGGGTGTAGATCTTTGGGTGGAAAGGCACGTTATAGGAGGGCCAGTAACCTGGGAAAGGAAGATCTTGCTCAATTACTATCTCCTCCAGGGATTTTATCTCCGCTAAGTTTATGATTAAGATGTGTATCTATTGGCAGTACTATATCCATATCCGTGTTCCTCACCCCTGCGCAGGGCCCGAGTTTGGTCAGAGAACTCTACCAGGCCAGGAATCTGCTCCACCACGGTCAGAGCCCCATCCTCTATACTATGGCCCAGGGTCACTTTTCCCATGTCCACTATCATGTACTGGTTGTTATAGGTCCCTAGAGAGGGAGGGAGAGTGAAGAAATGTGTGAAAAAAATGCATTCTGTACTGTAGACCATTATCAGAGGGATAAACCAGGACAAGCTTTCATGTGTCATCCACCTCCCTCCTTCCCTCACCAGAGTTGTATCTGGAGAAGGTATTGGCCCACTGCTCCCCAGTGTGTGACAGGGTGTGGGCCAGACGCACCCTCTGCCAGGCCAGCAGGCTGTGGGGCGTGACCTGGGAGAAGAGGGACGTGTTGAAGACATTGTTGGTGGTCTGGGTCATCATCAGGCCACTGCCCAGGAGGTAGAAGTCATCCAGAGACACCAGGAAGCCTGTGTAGAGGGTGGTCTCACAGTATCTGTTTCTGTACTGATGAATTCTGAACATTGACCGTTTTCATTAATCAAAAATATACACATTTATATGAAAATGTAGAGGGGCTACACCTAGCGCTTCCAAAATATTGAAGTATCTCTTCAGCCACGAGTAGTGTTTATACTGTCACAGCGGCCATTATACAGTGCTGTACCTACCTGGGAAGCTGCTGTACCTACCTGGGTAGCTGCTGAAGGACAGCTTGCCCGTGGCAGTGTGGGGCTCACTGAGGTGGAAGTCCCAGTGCTTGTATATGCGCATGGTGGCAGCGTATGTATACCAGCTAGAGTGGGAAAACAGCAGGTTCTCAAACCCAGGGAGCATCTAGAAGGGGAGAGAGAGACTGGTTTTGAGTGCTATAGAAACATTGATTGTACTGGATAGAGGGAAAACCATATTGAGTTCTACACAAGACTGATGTAAGTCAAGAACAGATCCACACTACTTGATATCACTAATGATCTGTCCAGAATAAATCTCTCAACAGCAAGAGCAGAATGACCTCTAACCTTAATGAGGGCAGAGCAGTGGCCCATTCCGGGTAATTTGAAATGTCCGAGAGGTGGCTCAGTGCCAGGGACCAGGGCTGGTATCAGGTCCAGCAGATCTCCCACCGCATTCAGGAACTGGACAGCAAACAGGGACAGAGGCTAAAGTGGGGGAGACACCAGTCAGAAAGAGGTTAGAGATCACATTGTGCCACTGAATAAAGATCCATGAATCTATTGATCCATTTCTAGATTTCAGCGCACCTCTTTCCCTTGTTTCTTGGCCCAGTGTGCGACCCCCGCCTGAAGTCCGTCCATCTGGGCAACTATGAAGCCGGTGTGGTGCCATAGAGGATCAGTGCTCCTGTTCAGTTTCACCTGCTCCCTGGTCCACGAGTCCTGCTTCCTGATAGAGCCACAGAGCAGAGCACATCTCAAAATTCTCAAAGGACAGGATGTGGATCTGACCTGGCTTTTCACTATGGTTATTGGATTTCATCCCTGAGGATAAAAATGTTTAAAAAAACACTCACACCATGAAGCGCTCCACTGGACCTAAAACTTTGGGGTCCTTGATCAGCTGGGGATACATGTTGGCGTAGTGACTAATCATTTGCCTGATGAAAAACAAAATAAGATTAAACATGACAATGTCGATCAGAAATTGAATTGACATGCAACAATGCCCAAGGCACTTACGGTGCAGTGAGGAAGCCCTCTAGGTATCCCGCAAGGAAATAGGTGACCTCATCATGCTCAAGGGTCTCCCCATACCCTGCACGGATCTCCAGTACACTCCATCCCGTTTGAGAGAGGGTGTCATTGAGGTATCCATATGCATCCCCCTCTTTTTCTATCACTCCTTCTTTCAGTTGTACAGTCTTATGTGTAGCATCCCAGTACACTGTGGCTGCTTTCATCTCTGTAAAGCAGGCAATTACACATGTCAACTTTCAACAGAAACATTACAGAGTATTTTTTTCTATTGACATTATCAAATAAAAATGTATTGGTCATGTACACAGATTTACAGATGTTATCGCAAGTGCAGCAAAATGCTTATGTTTCTAGCTCCATTTGTGCAGTATAGCCAAAAAGTTACAAAAAAATATGAAATTAATCAGAACAAAAACACGATGTGAGCTTTGGAATGTCCTGGGTTTATCGTTGATTTAAATGGATTCATTTCTGCATTTAATGGAACAATTGTCTCGACCTCAGTACAACCCTGTACGTTTCACTGTTAGTTTCACTATCTGAGATGTCAGCCTATTTCGTCTAGCCCACATGTAATCTCTTTCTTCTATGTCGGTAAACAAATTGTGACCCATCACATTAATTTGCTGTTTTGATTAGCGAATTCGCTGTGTGTATCCAAATACAGTTCACAAAATAACTTCAGCTACAATGAATGTATCACCTACCATCAGCACTGGCGAAAGACGCTGCAACATAGAAAAAAAACAAAAGACACAGCCTCTTCATTTCTGTTCGAAGTAAATACAGATCTTAAATGCGTGATTTACAGATATGAATGTTACCTGAACAAATCACACTATTCACAAAATAAAAACAGTAGGGAACTGAAAGTCTGGTTCAAGTTTATAGTTTCCTTATTGGTGGAGCCAGTGGGGAATTTATCACAAACGTGTTTTGAGCAACATTAGCATGAGCAACAATAGTGGAATCAGTTATTTGCCTTCAAAATAAAAGATGCAAACGGATCAAAATAGTGGAATCATACCACAATTGGATTAGATAGTGCTAAACAAGTTTGGAATGTTGTTATATAAATTCAACAAAAGACAATTATTCGTTCATTTGACAAAAAAGTTAGTTGAAATTGCACTGCATATGTATTTGAATTCAGAATTGCATTGGGGCATACTTATATGCACTGTACAGCAGTGGTGTAAAGTACTTAAGGAGAAATACTTTAAAGTACTACTTTAAGTAGTTTTTGGGGTATCTGTACTTTACTTCACTATTCATATTTTTTACAACTTTTACTTCACTACATTCCTAAAGAAAATAATGTACTTTTTACTCCATACATTTTCCCTGACACCCAAAAGTACTAGTTACATTTTGAATGCTTAGCAGGACAGAACATTTTCTAATTCACACACTTATGAAGACAACACATGGCCATCTGTACTTTCTCTGATCTGGCAGACTCACTAAACACAAATGCATAATTTATAAATTATGTCTGAGTGTTGGAGGTGCCCCTGGCTATCCGAACATTCTTTAAACAAGAGAATGGTGCTGTCTGCTTTGCATAATATAAGGAATTTCAAATTAATTCTACTTTTACTTTTGATACTTAAGTATATTTAGAACCAAATACTTTTAGACTTTTACTCAAGTAGTATTTTACTGGGTGACTTTCACTTGAGTAATTTTCTATTAAGGTATCTGTACTTTTACTCAAATATGACAATTGGGTACTTTTTCCACCACTGCTGTACAGCCTAACCTATGGATTGTGCACCCATGAAATGGGGTATCAGCCTACTCAGTGACACTCACAGAACACAACTATAGTTAAATAAAGGTTAAATAAAAGCAACAAATATATATATATATATTATTATTATTATTATTTGTTTGTTTTGAGTTTACACAAATATTAGCGTCTTAGCTCTTATTGCAAGACTTTGACTGTGGGAATTCACCACGCTATTCAGCCTACTGTATATTTTTGGTGTGTAAACTCTTCACAGTTGTGTTCTGTGAGTTTCACTGAGTAGGCTGCTACCCCATGTCTGGGTGCACAATCCATAGGTTAGGCTGTACAGTGGATAAACTGTATTTATGCCTTCAATGCAATTCTAAATTCAAATATATCCACTATTTATTGTTTTTCTTCTTCAAATGAACAAATAATTGTTTTGTTGAATTTATATAACAACATTCCAACTGTGTGTAGCATTATCTAGTCCAATTGTGGCATGTTTTCAGTATTTTTATCCGTTTGCATCCGTTACAATGACGGACTTTTATTTCAAAGACGAACCTGCCGATTCCACTATTGTTGCTCTCGGGAATGTTGTTCATGACACACAAGTGAATTTATCTCGATTGGTTACCCTCCGTCTTGGATTTCTCACCAGATGCAAGATCCCATTGTATCAGCCTACAAAGTGAAACAAGTATACTCTACGAAGTCATTACAATATATGTACATACGTTACCAAATACATCATCCAGAATACGATTAATGATCGAATCATAACTTTATTATTGTGTTATTGACTGTACGTTTGTTTATGTGTAGCTCTGTTGTTGTTTTTGTCGCACTGCTTTGCTTTATCTTGGCCAGGTCGCAGTTGTAAATCTTGGCCAGGTCGCAGTTGTTCTCAACTGGCCTACCTGGTTAAATAAAGGTGAAATAAATAAAAAAAACATAACTCCAATGAATCAAAAGGAAATTTGACGCAAAAACAGACCACCCCAGATGGGACTCGAACCCACAATCCCTGGCTTAGGAGGCCAGTGCCTTATCCATTAGGCCACTGGGGCGCACGCGAACCAACAGGCGGGGAGGTATCATTTTAAATTTGCACAACATAGAATCAAATCAAAATGTTTTGTTCACATACACGTGATAAGCAGATGTTATTGCGGGTGCAGCGACATGTTTGCGCTTCTAGCTCCAACAGTGCAGTAATATCTAACAAGTAATATCTAACAAATTACATAACATATATCCAATACACCCAAATCTAAGTAGGAATGAATTTAGACTATATACATAGATGGCCGAGCGATGTCAGAGCAGAATGGACTAAGATACAGTAGAACAGTATAGAATATAGTACATACATATAACATGAGTAATGCAAGATATGTAAACATTATTAAGTGACTATGATACCGTAGAAGGATAGAAAACAGTATATACATATGAGATGAGTAATGCCAGACATTATTAAGTGACTAAGATACTGTAGAATAGTATAGAATACAGTAATTATGAGATGAGTAATACCAGACATGTAAACATTATTAAAGTGACTAGTGTTCCATTCCTTAGTGGCCAGTGATTTCTAGTCTATGCCTATAGGCATCAGCCTCTAGTGTGCTAGTGGATGGCTGTTTAACAGTCGGCTGGCCTTCAAATAGGAGCTGTTTTTCAGTCTCTCGGTCCCAGCTTTGATGCACCTGTACTGACCTCGCCTTCTGGATGATAGCAGGGTGAACAGGCAGTGGCTTGGGTAGTTGTTGTCCTTGATGATCTTTTTGGCCTTCCTGTGACATCGGGTGCTGTAGGTGTCCTGGAGGGCGTGTAGATTACCCCCGGTAATGCGTTGGGCAGACCGCACCACCCCCTGGAGAGCCTTGCGGTTGCGGGCGGTGCAGTTGCTGTACCAGGCGGTGATACAGCCCAACAGGATGCTTTCAATTGTGCATCTGTAAAAGTTTGTGAGGGTTTTAGGTGACAAGCCAGATTTCTTTAGCCTCCTGGGGTTGAAGAGGCTCTGTTGTGCCACCTTTACCACACTGTCTGTGTGGGCGGTCCATTTCAGTTCGTCAGTGATGTGTACACCAAGGAAATTGAAGCTTTCCACCTTCTCCACTACGGTCCCATCGATGTAGACAGGGGGTGCACCCTCTGCTGTTTCCTGAAGTCCACGATCATCTCCTTTGTTTTGTTGACGTTGAGTGAGAGGTTGTTTTCTAGGCACCACACTCCCAGAGCCCTCACCTCCTCCCTGTAGGCTGTCTCGTCATCGTTGGTAATCAAGCCTACTACTGTTGTGTTGTCTGCAAACTTGATGATTGAGTTCGAGGGGTGCTTGGCCACGCAGTCATGGGTGAACAGAGGGGGCTGAGCACACACTCTTTGGGGCCCCAGTGTTGAGGATCAGCGGAGTGGAGGTGATGTTTCCTACCTTCACCACCTGGGGGCGGCCCGTCAGGAAGTCCAGACCCAGGGCCTCGAGCTTAATGATGAGCTTGGAGGGTACTATGGTGTTGAATGCTGAGCTGTAGTCAATAAACAGCATTCTTACATAGGTATTCCCCTTGTCCAGATGGGATAGGGCAGTGTACAGAGTGATGGTGATTGCATCAACTGTGGATCTATTGGGGCGGTAAGCAAATTGAAGTGGGTCTAGGGTGGCAGGTAAGGTAGAGGTGATATGATCAGTGACTAGTCTCAAAGCAGTTCATGATGACAGAGGTGAATGCTACGGGGCTATAGTCATTTAGTTCAGTTACCTTTGCCTTCTTGGGTATAGGGACAATGGTGGCCATCTTGAAGCATTTGGGGACAACAGACTGGGATAGGGAGATTGAATATGCCCTTAAACACACCAGCCAGCTGGTCTGCACATGCTCTGAGGATGCGGTTAGGGATGCCGTCTGGGCCGGCAGCCTTGCGAGGGTTAACACGTTTACAGTGCCTTTCAAAAGTATTCATCCCCCTTGGCCTTTTCCCTATTTTGTTGCATTACAACCTGTAATTTAAATAGATTTTTATTTGGATTTCATGTAATCGACATACACAAAATAGTCCAAATTGGTGAAGTGAAATGAAAAAAATTACTTGTTTAAAAAAAATAAAAATAAAAAATAAACAGAAAATTGGTGCGTGCATATGTATTCACCCCCTTGCTATGAAGCCCCTAAATAAGATCTGGTGCAACCAATTACCTTCAGAAGTCACAGAATTAGTTAAATAAAGTACACCTGTGTGCAATCTAAGTGTCACATGATCTGTCACATGATCTAAGTATATATACATCTGTTCTGAAAGGCCCCAGAGTCTGCAACACCACTAAGCAAGGGGCACCACCAAGCAAGTGGCACCATGAAGACCAAGGAGCTCTCCAAACAGGTCAGGGACAACGTTGTGGAGAAGTACAGATCAGGGTTGAACATTCCACGGAGCAACATTAAATCCATCCATTAAATCCATTATTAAAAAATGTAAAGAATATGACATCACAACAGCCAAGAGAGGGCTGCTCACCAAAACTCATGGACCAGGCAAGGAGGGCATTAATCAGAGGCAACAAAGAGACCTAAGATAACCCTGAAGGAGCTGCAAAGCTCCACAGTGGAGATTGGAGTATCTGTCCATAGGACCACTTTAAGCCGCACACTCCACAGAGCTGGGCTTTGTGGAAGAGTGGCCAGAAAAAAGCCATTGCTTAAATAAAAAAATATACAACAATGTTTGGTGTTTGCCAAAAGGCATGTAGGAGACTCTCCAAACATATGGAAGAAGGTACTCTGGTCAGATTTGACAAAAATTGAGCTTTTTGGCCATCAAGGAAAACACTATGTCTGGCGCAAACCCAACACCTCTCATCACCCCGAGAACAACATCCCCACAGTGAAGCGTGTTGGCAGCATCGTGCTGTGGGGATGTTTTTCATCGGCAGGGACTGGGAAACTGGTCAGAATTGAAGGAATGATGGATGGCGCTAAATACAGGAAACTCTTGTGGGAGACCTGTTTCAGTCTTCCAGAGATTTGAGACTGGGACAGAGGTTCACCTTCCAGCAGGGAAATGACCCTAAGCATACTGCTAAAGCAACATTTGAGTGGTTTAAGGGCAAACATTTACATGTCTTGAATGGCCTAGTCAAAGCCCAGAACTCAATCCAATTGAGAATCTGTAGTATGACTTAAAGATTGCTGTACACCAGCGGAATCCATCCAACTTGAAGGAGCTGGAGCAGTTTTGCCTTGAAGAATGGGCAAAAATCCCAGTGGCTAGATGTGCCAAGCTTATAAAGACATACCCCAAGAAACTTGCAGCTGTAAATGCTGCAAAAGGTGGCTCTACAAAGTATTGACTTTGGGGGGGTGAATAGTTATACATGCTCAAATTCTGTTTTTTTGTGTTGTTTGTTTCACAGTAAAAAATATTTAGCATCTTCAAAGTGGCAGGCATGTAGCGTAAGTCAAATGATACAACTCCCCCCCAAAAAATCTATTTTAATTCCAGGTTGAAAGACAACGAAATAGGAAAAATGCCAAGGGGGTGAATACTTTCACAAGTCACTGTAAATGTTTTACTCACGTCGGCCACGGAGAAGGAGAGCCCACAGTCCTTGGTAGCGGGCTGTGTCGGTGGCACTGTGTTATCCTCAAAGCGTGCAAAGAATGTCACATGTAAACATGTGATCCAAAAAATCCAGTTATATTTTCTATCTTAATAACACAAAGAATGGTTACCAAATCTTTTTTTGCAGAAACTTTAATTAAATCTGAATAATTAATGAATCTTTCTTTTACCTACACAACATGTAACATAAAGACAAACACAGAAGAGCTCAACACAAGATTAAAACACACAGGAAATAAAAATATTCAATATCTTCATAAAATAAGACATTCTGGAAGCTCCAGCAATGTTCCTTATATTGTAAATCCCTTATGAGCCCATGGTTTTCACAATGGATACATACTGTATTTTAATAATACATGAAGCATAGAGCAAAATAAAAACACAATTTGCACATATCAAATTGGTATAAATGTTCAGGGTTCACTTTGTTTGTGGAACTGAGCAAGAGTAGCAATGTAACCAGATTAAAGCTTCAGCACAAAATCAATACAGTTCAGTAGTTGACAAATCAAAACATAAGACAAAGGTCCCTTTGATTAAATACATTCCAATTTGAGAGAACACAGCCCTCTACTGCACTTGTTTTATGATTATTATACTGTAGTGGGGCTGAGAATCTAGCATCAGGTGCAGCAGCGAGACAGAAAAAGACAAGTAACAAAAAAAAACAGTGGAATTATAAAATGTAATTTGACCGAGGTTCCTTCATACAGTTTAAAATGCTGTTAGGGCCAAACCTTGCCATTACACACTCATCCTTTACAAGTGATTTGTACCTCACTACTATGTTCAGCTACCCCATTCAAATGTCATGTGGTTTAGTGCAGATAGAATTCAAAATATTGAGTGGGACTGTTAAACTTGTAACATCAGGGCTTGTGTCAATGGAAAATGAGTCCTATTTTGGTCTGTGGCCAGCCCTGGTTAATGATCTCTCTTAACCACGTGCTCTCCCCAAATTGTTCCATCATTTTATCGGGAACAGCATTTAACCGCTGTCATCTCATCAAGACCCAGGACTGGCCACTTGTTGAGAATAGACTCGTCTGTCCACATATGAATCAAATGAGACTGAAGGACCCCCAAACATATATACACTTCTCTAAACTGAATCATCAGCACCTCCTACAACCTGTAGATAAAAATACACTTTGTCCATTCATTCTGTAACATACTATGCTGCACTCATTTAGCAACAATATAGATTTTCTTTAGGGAAATATCATCCACCAATCTGATATGTGTTTGGTAGGGACTTGAAATAAACTTGCAGAATAAACTGATCCAGAAAAAACCCGTTGAGAAATCGATTCAAGCTCCACAAAGTTGGTTACAGTGATGGCTGTCAGTTGTGGAAATGGTATTGGTTACAGTAGGTTGCAATAGTTAGTTCCAGTACAGTGGAATAGCAGCAATTCACAGTAGTATTTCCAGTGTGATGACTTTGCTGACCATTTCCACATATTTAACTAATCATTGCTAAATAAATGCAGAGTGAGTGGCAGTTGATAGACGTAGGTGGAATTTTGCTCCAGAAAACAATCATATAAACTCTCAATAATCATCAATCAGTTTTTCAGCACCGTTCGCAGCCTGCTTGCCAGCACCCCCATCCTGTTCTTCACTTCCTCCTCCCTCCTCCTCCTCCTCCTCTTCCTCTGTGAAGGAGCGTGACTGGCTGCCGTAGTTGATCATTGTGCGGGAGAGGTCCACCTCGATGGGGAAGACGTCAGCCTCCTTCAGCACGGCGTAGCACTCGTCGTAGTAGCGCGACATGCCTGACACAAAACGCTGCAGCTGGAACACGATGTCCTGGACTGAATGGAAGCAGGAAGG
Organism: Salmo salar; assembly: GCF_965601325.2. Classification (NCBI taxonomy): domain Eukaryota; kingdom Metazoa; phylum Chordata; class Actinopteri; order Salmoniformes; family Salmonidae; genus Salmo; species Salmo salar. Next base: position 38,755,374 of record NC_138296.1, on the reverse strand, counting down.
GAGAAGGATGTAAACACACACCCTACCTTAATACCACACTTTAGACATATCTGGTATTTCCTAGCAGTGCAGAGGTCAAAGAAAGAGTTGTTTACAATTAGTAGGCCATCTGTGCCGAGAAACGCTCAGTCTGATACATTAGTATATCGTGAAGCAGGGAGAGAGGGACTGATCATACATTGGATAAATTTACCCGCTGAGCACAGATGTCAGTTCAACGTCTAGTTTTAATTTACATTTGATTGAGGTTTAAACTAACTTGAATTCAACATAAAATCTAAAATAATTATTATAAAAAGTTGGGTGAAAAATAATACAAAATTCCCTTGCGTTGATGATTTTGCAAATCCAAATCAGTTTTCCACGTGGAAACAATGTTGACATACCCAGTTTTTGCCCAGTGGGAAGGCTTTTATATCCATTAGTAATGGGCAAACAGAGAGAGACTGTTTGGACAGATACTCTGTCCACTTATTACAGGTAGCTGGACAGAGCGTTAATGGAGAGGATGATTCTCCTAGGTAGACAGACACAGAGAGAGAACAAACCATGTTTCTGGTCCAGTAGCTCAATCTTCTCCAGCACATCCTTTCTCATCTTGGCGAACCGAGCACGGGCCTCCTGTCGACACCGCAGCACAAGCCGGTACTCGTAGTTCCCTGTGCCTACGCGATACATAGGCTCTCCTATCGCCTAAGGAAACACACAGGTATATAAGAAAAACTAAATCACAAACACGTTACAGAGATCCACTTTGTTACTCAATGATATCAGTGTTTCTGTATGGACTACAGGCATAGGAAGTAAGGTAAGGTACTGACAATGCAGCTGTACTCTTCATCGTCCATCTCCTTCACTTTCAGACAGTAAGACTGGAACACAAAATGGATTAACTTTTACGCCAATGACTAACACATTAGAAATAAACGCTTTGGTACAGTTTAGACCCTGTTTTTAGTTGATCAATGTTGACATTTTGAATAAGGGGTCTGCTCTCACCAAGTACTCAAATTTGACATCCAGGTATTTGCGGATGGTGAGCTTGGTGTCTGGTATTGCCTTATGAAGGTAGGTGTTCAGGTCATGGAGCATCTACAAAACAGGAGACAGAGAGAGGAACATGATTAATTGATTCCCAATATATATAGATGTGTGGGGATGTACGTTACCTAATCTAGGTACATGCAGGAGTGAATGCAAGCTTGTTGTGGTGTTGGTATATGAATCCTGTTAATGGTTTGTGTATTGATTTGACTGTTTGTTAATGTCTTCTACTACTCACTGGCTTGATAGTCTTTAGCAGCTGGATACCGTACTTCTCCATGTTGCGATGAGCCTCAGCAAACTTCACAAAGGCCTCACTGGCTGCAGCCTGAGGCTCCCGTACCCCGATCACAGAGAACACATCTCCAAACGCTGAGGGTCGTCCAGGCAGAGGGAGAGAGTGGAACAATCAGACATCATCCAGTCTCATGGCATGCAACACATTACTGTAAATACAAACCTGTTCACTTCCAGTGTGAGGGAGCTTGAGTATGACCATAGTACATGGTTATCTTGTGTCTAGATTTGTAGTTTAACATAACGTTTGTGTAGTTTCAGGGCGTGGTAACTCACCTCTGTGTGTCTGAGAGAGTTCAAAGAAGGCTCTGAGCAGTCTTTTCGTGTGCTCCATCAGGCCTGTAAAGAGACAAACAAGGACAGTGGTGCATGAAGAGGGGAGAACGTATAGAGAATGTCATACATAATAACATTACAATAATTAAAAAAAATACCTTTGTACAGCTCAGCTGTTTTCTCCAACTCCTCCAGTCTCTTCACCAGACCATCTGAAAAAGAAAAGGGCCTAGTATGAGGACACTTACAGTAGTAGCATAGTGCCCCTCTCCAGTCCAGATGATATCAGCCATCATGAGATGGCACAGAGCTTATGCAGTGGCCGTGTCCGAATACCCATACTAGCATACTAGATAGTATCTGAAAAAAAGTTAAGTGACATTTTTGAAATAGTACTCCGAATGAGTCATCTAATGCGTGATTGCGTTGACTCCCACCATTCGTTCATTTTGGTACTGCGCGTCAATTTATCTGATTATCAGCTTTTGTCAAACACGTGAGTCAGAAAACAAGTGAATTCTACGAGATCAAATGCCAAAATGAGTATGCAGTTTAAGTATGTAGTACGCTAGTATGGTTATTCGGACAGGGCCAGTCTCATAGGTATGATACTAAATAAATTGGCTTCAATTGACTGTAATTGGCTTCAAGTGTATGCAATGAGGAAAGTAAAGTAAGAAATAATAGAAATCTATAACATGGCCAGACGGATGGACAGCGTGTTTTGTCCCAGTCTCACCATTGCAGAGTATGGCTCTGCTGAGCCCCAGAGCGTCGGCTGTACCGGAGCTCATGTTCTCCACCAGGCGGTGCTTCACCTTCTTCAGCACTAAAACACACCAGATAACACAACATAAAAACATACTATGATGGTAGCATCTGTCTGTCTGGTGAGTAAAAATGGTACTCTACCAAAATATAGGAAACTGCCAACATAAAGGAAACACTTGAGTAAATGAGGGATACAATGTACTGTATATTGAAAGCAGGTGCTTCCACACAGTTGTGGAATAAACATCCCATCATGCTTAATAATGTATAAAAATGCTGGGCAGGCCCAGTTGCCCAATATTTTGGCTACCATGGCTAGAAGAAGAGATCTTAGTGACTTTGCAAGAGGGATGATTGTTGGGGCAAGTTTGACAAGAGCTTCAGTGACAAAGACTGCACAATTTGCTGATATTTCACAATATGCTACGGCCGTGCCAGTCACCCGATCTCAACCCCATTGAACACTTATGGGAGATTCTAGAGTGGCGCCTGAGACAGCCTTTTCCACCACCATCAACAAAACACCAAATTATGGAATTTCTTGTGGAAGAATGGTGTCGCATCCCTCCAATAGTGTTCCAGACACTTGTAGAATCTATGCCAAGGAGAATTGAATCTGTTTTTGCGGCTCGTGATGGACCAACGCCCTGTTAAGACACTATGTTGGTGTTTCCTTTATTTTGTCCATTACCTGTATATTTTACAGATGTATTCTGCGTCTGTTACCTATGTCCAGTGACTTCCCCTGTTTGGGGTCAGCCTGCAGCTTGTTGTAGTGGATCGTTGCTTCTCCCTGCAAAGACAAGAGGAATGCATGGAAGAGATAAGGAAGACAGTAACTCAAACACCACCACAGTATAATAAAAACCATGATGCAAATCCACATCGACACTTCCCCCAGGGGTCATATTACTCAAACTAAAATACACTGCTCAAAAAAATAAAGGGAACACTATAACAACACAATGTAACTCCAAGTCAATCACACTTTTGTGAAATCAAACTGTCCACTTAGAGCATGGAGGCGCTACCAGGAGACAGGCCAGTACGTCAGGAGACGTGGAGGAGGCTGTAGGAGGGCAACAACCCAGCAGCAGGACCGCTACCTCCGCCTTTGTGCAAGGAGGAGCAGGAGGAGCACTGCCAGAGCCCTGCAAAATGACCTCCAGCAGGCCACAAATGTGCATGTGTCTGCTCAAAAGGTTAGAAACAGACTCCATGAGGGTGGTATGAGGGCCCGACGTCCACAGGTGTGGGTTGTGCTTACAGCCCAACACTGTGCAGGACGTTTGGCATTTGCCAGAGAACACCAAGATTGGCAAATTCGCCACTGGCGCCCTGTGCTCTTCACAGATGAAAGCAGGTTCACACTGAGCACATGTGACAGACGTGACAGAGTCTGGAGACGCCGTGGAGAACGTTCTGCTGCCTGCAACATCCCCCAGCATGACCGGTTTGGCGGTGGGTCAGTTATGGTGTGAGGTGGCATTTCTTTGGGGGGCCGCCCAGCCCTCCATGTGCTCGCCAGATGTAGCCTGACTGCCATTAGGTACCGAGATGAGATCCTCAGACCCCTTGTGAGACCATATGCTGGTGCGGTTGGCCCTGGGTTCCTCCTAATGCAAGACAATGCTAGACCTCATGTGGCTGGAGTGTGTCAGCAGTTCCTGCAAGAGGAAGGCATTGATGCTATGGACTGGCCCGCCCGTTCCCCAGACCTGAATCCAATTGAGCACATCTGGGACATCATGTCTCGCTCCATCCACCAACGCCACGTTGCACCACAGACTGTCCAGGAGTTGGCGGATGCTTTAGTCCAGGTCTGGGAGGAGATCCCTCAGGAGACATTCATTCCGGAACTCCAATTTGAGCAGCAGCAGCTGAAAAATGAGCTCCTACAAATATTGAAATTTACATGTTTTTTAGAGTGAAGTACATCGGAAAAAAGCAAAAGAAAACTGCAAGACTGAATAGGAGAAAAAACAAGCAACAAACAAAGAAGATAGGCTTTTGAAAAATAACTATTTTTCATAAAATTGTAGTTATCTTAGCTAACTGAATTGTTTACCAGTTGCTAAGCAGTTGCTAGGGACTCTTTTGGAAGAAGCTAGCTAGCTAACGAAGAACAACAAAGAATATCTAGTTAACAGAAGAAAAGAAAGAGAAAATCAGGACAGAAGAAAAAGGATATCAAAGAGAAACAGTTCTCTAAAGACACGAGACAATAATACAAGAAACAACACTTCTGTAGCTTGTCAACTATGTATCTGTCTATCCCTGTTCTCTCCTCTCTGCACAGGCCATACAAACGCTTCACACCGCGTGGCCGCTGCCACTCTAACCTGGTGGTCTCAGCGCGCACGACCCACGTGGAGTTCCAGGTCTCCGGCAGCCTCTGGAACTGCCGGTCTGCAGCCAACAAGGCTGAGTTCATCTCAGCCTATGCTACCCTCCAGTCCCTAGACTTCCTGGCGCTGACGGAAACATGGATTACCACAGATAACACTGCTACTCCTACTGCTCTCTCTTCGTCTGCCCACGTGTTCTCGCATACCCCTAGAGCATCGAGCCAACGGGGTGGTGGCACTGGAATCCTCATCTCTCCCAAGTGGACATTCTCTCTTTCTCCCCTGACCCATCTGTCTATCTCCTCATTTGAATTCCATGCTGTCACAGTTACCAGCCCTTTCAAGCTTAACATCCTTATCATTTATCGCCCTCCAGGTTCCCTTGGAGAATTCATCAATGAGCTTGACGCCTTGATAAGTTCCTTTCCTGAGGATGGTTCACCTCTCACAGTTCTGGGTGACTTTAACCTCCCCACGTCTACCTTCGACTCATTCCTCTCTGCCTCCTTCTTTCCACTCCTCTCCTCTTTTGACCTCACCCTCTCACCTTCCCCCCCTACTCACAAGGCAGGCAATACGCTTGACCTCATTTTTACTAGATGCTGTTCTTCCACTAATCTCATTGCAACTCCCCTCCAAATCTCCGACCACTACCTTGTATCCTTTTCCCTCTCGCTCTCATCCAACACTTCTCACTCTGCCCCTACTCGGATGGTATTGCGCCGTCCCAACCTTCGCTCTCTCTCTCCCGCTACTCTCTCCTCTTCCATCCTATCATCTCTTCCCTCTGCTCAAACCTTCTCCAACCTATCTCCTGATTCTGCCTCCTCAACCCTCCTCTCCTCCCTTTCTGCATCCTTTGATTTTCTCTGTCCCCTATCCTCCAGGCCGGCTCGGTCCTCCCCTCCTGCTCCGTGGCTCGACGACTCACTACGAGCTCACAGAACAGGGCTCCGGGCAGCCGAGCGGAAATGGAGGAAAACTCGCCTCCCTGCGGACCTGGCGTCCTTTCACTCCCTCCTCTCTACATTCTCCTCTTCTGTCTCTGCTGCTAAAGCCACTTTCTACCACTCTAAATTCCAAGCATCTGCCTCTAACCCTAGGAAGCTCTTTGCTACCTTCTCCTCCCTCCTGAATCCTCCCCCCCCCCCCCCCCCCCTCCTCCCTCTCTGCAGATGACTTCGTCAACCATTTTGAAAAGAAGGTTGACGATATCCGATCCTCGTTTGCTAAGTCAAACGACATCGCTGGTCCTGCTCACACTGCCCTACCCTGTGCTTTGACCTCTTTCTCCCCTCTCTCTCCAGATGAAATCTCGCATCTTGTGACGGCCGGCCGCCCAACAACCTGCCCACTTGACCCTATCCCCTCCTCTCTTCTCCAGACCATTTCCGGAGACCTTCTCCCCTTCCTCACCTCGCTCATCAACTCATCCTTGACCGCTGGCTACGTCCCTTCCGTCTTCAAGAGAGCGAGAGTTGCACCCCTTCTGAAAAAACCTACACTCGATCCCTCCGATGTCAACAACTACAGACCAGTATCCCTTCTTTCTTTTCTCTCCAAAACTCTTGAACGTGCCGTCCTTGGCCAGCTCTCCTGCTATCTCTCTCAGAATGACCTTCTTGATCCTAATCAGTCAGGTTTCAAGACTGGGCATTCAACTGAGACTGCTCTTCTCTGTGTCACGGAGGCTCTCCGCACTGCTAAAGCTAACTCTCTCTCCTCTGCTCTCATCCTTCTAGACCTTTCTGCTGCCTTTGATACTGTGAACCATCAGATCCTCCTCTCCGAGTTGGGCATCTCCGGCGCGGCCCACGCTTGGATTGCGTCCTACCTGACAGGTCGCTCCTACCAGGTGGCGTGGCGAGAATCTGTCTCCGCACCATGCGCTCTCACCACTGGTGTCCCCCAGGGCTCTGTTCTAGGCCCTCTCCTATTCTCGCTATACACCAAGTCACTTGGCTCTGTCATATCCTCACATGGTCTCTCCTATCATTGCTATGCAGACGACACACAATTAATCTTCTCCTTTCCCCCTTCTGATAACCAGGCGGCGAATCGCATCTCTGCATGTCTGTCAGACATATCAGTGTGGATGACGGATCACCAGCTCAAGCTGAACCTCGGCAAGACGGAGCTGCTCTTCCTCCCGGGGAAGGACTGCCCGTTCCATGATCTCGCCATCACGGTTGACAACTCCCTTGTCCCCTCCTCCCAGAGTGCTAAGAACCTTGGCGTGATCCTGGACAACACCCTGTCGTTCTCCACTAACATCAAGGCGGTGACCCGATCCTGTAGGTTCATGCTCTACAACATTCGCAGAGTACGACCCTGCCTCACACAGGAAGCGGCGCAGGTCCTAATCCAGGCACTTGTCATCTCCCGTCTGGATTACTGCAACTCGCTGTTGGCTGGGCTCCCTGCCTGTGCCATTAAACCCCTACAACTCATCCAGAACGCCGCAGCCCGTCTGGTGTTCAACCTTCCCAAGTTCTCTCACATCACCCCGCTCCTCCGCTCTCTCTCCACTGGCTTCCAGTTGAAGCTCGCATCCGCTACAAGACCATGGTGATTGCCTACGGAGCTGTGAAGGGAACGGCACCTCCATACCTTCAGGCTCTGATCAGGCCCTACACCCAAACAAGGGCACTGCGTTCATCCACCTCTGGCCTGCTGGCCCCCCTACCTCTGAGGAAGCACAGTTCCCGCTCAGCCCAGTCAAAACTGCTAAAGGACTTAAATGTAAATGTAATGTAAATGAGACCATCCGCCACCTCATCAGGAGCATGCCCAGGCGTTGTAGGGAGGTCATACAGGCACGTGGAGGCCACACACACTACTGAGCCTCATTTTGACTTGTTTTAAGGACATTACATCAAAGTTGGATCAGCCTGTAGTGTGGTTTTCCACTTTAATTTTGAGTGTGACTCCAAATCCAGACCTCCATGGGTTGATACATTGGATTTCCATTGATTATTTTTGTGTGATTTTGTTGTCAGCACATTCAACTATGTAAAGAAAAAAGTATTTAATAAGATTATTTCATTCATTCAGATCTAGGATGTGTTATTTTAGTGTTCCCTTTATTTTTTTGAGCAGTATATATAGCCTATGGGCTTCCCCCAGGCAATACAGTATTGATAGATCTACCTAACCTGACATTGGCTTTCTCCCCTGGTTAGTCTGAGGATTAGCGTTACAGGCAGGTCATAGTGAACCAGGTATTGCCAAACATTGTACAAAGTGTGTCTGTAACTAATTTAAACAGAAAATCATGAAGGACAATATAGCAGTATTTAAGCCAAACAAAGGTGCTTCTGCAAGTGTAGAAACATACGAACTACAGATCCTCTGATCCTCTGCACAAAGTTTGCAAGTAATATCAATAAATACCACTGTGACAATTCCAACTCAGTGGGCATAGCATGCAAAAAAATGAAAGAGTCAGCGAAGCCTAAGGGCAACAATGGCACATTATAATCCTTTATACAGACAGTGGAGCATCTCTCCCCATCTCTCTAATCCTGAGCACAGACCATGGTGGGGTAGTCATTGAACTCGCATAGCTTCCTGTGTCGTCACAATAGATTTAAAAACAACATTGCCACTCCACACTGGTGATGTGAGGGCCCAAACTCCTGGCTATTGTCCTGTTCTCACTAGCTCCGCTGAGCGATCTGAGGTGACCCTATTATTTAACGTCTAATAGTGACCGCAGCCCTTTTCAGACTGACTGGTAATTTACTGCCAAAAAACACAGAATCCAGAATTAAATACTGTGGCTTTGGACTTTCTATTTTTATCTACTGGTAAGTCTTGTTAGTCTTTTCAGTGTTGATACATGGTTTGGGTTGTGTGGCTATCAAAAAATAACTATAGGAAATACACTAACTGGTTTGTAGCCTTTTGTAGTATCAAACCAAAATTGATTGAAAAGCTAATTCCAAGCCCTCTTATTGTACCTGGACAGCCTGAATCATCTTTGCCACCTCCACCTTTGTCTTGCCCTTCACAGGTTTGCCGTTCACTCCTGTGATCTCGTCGCCAGCCGCCAGAGTCCCCTCCAGAGCAGCAGGGGTGTTGTCAAAGACCTGACAGAGATCCCAGTTACAGGTAAAGAATATATCCAACACTGACAAAAACAAAGCCATAAGAGCTCAGAGCCTTAAAACAAACTGCTTTAAGAAAGTTCAAGAAAATGGTTTATACAATGCATCTATAATCTAATTTTTCTGATTTTGTTAACACTCTGGATACATAGCTTCTGAACCAAACACAACCGCTCTAATGGACTGAGGTACAGTATAGAGGTACATAATACCTGTACAATGTAAAGACAGGGACAGTACTGCGCCCCTCCCCCGATGCTGATCCCTATCAGGTTCTGAGCATCCTTCTTCAGGGATATAGTCCCAGGGACTGTAGGGATCCCCCTGTTGAAGGATAATTGGAGATTCTTTCAATACATTGTCTGTCTAGTGTCTACAATATGATTTGGGAAAGCAAGCGCTGTCAAAGCCAATTAGATGAGATGTACAGTGCAATTTTCACTTTTTCCACATTTTGTTACTTTACAGCCTTATTCTAAAATTGATTAAATAGTTTTTTACCTTCATCAATCTGCACACAATACCCCCATAATGGCAAAGCAAAAACAGGTTATTAGAAATTTTGGCAAATGTATAATAAACCCCCCCCTGAAAATATTACATTTACATAAGTATTCAGACCTTTTACTCAGTACTTTGATGAAGCACCTTTAGCAGTGATTACAGCCTCAAGTCTTCTTGGGCATGATGCTACTAGCTTGGCACACCTGTATTTGTGGAGTTTCTCCCATTCTAGTCTGTAGATCCCCTCAAGCTCTATCAGGTTGGATGGGGAGTGTCGCTGCACAGCTATTTTCAGGTCTCTCCAGAGATGTTTGATCAGGTTCAAGTCCGGGCTCTGGCTGGGCCACTCAAGGACATTCAGAGACTTGTCCCGCAGCCACTCAAGCGTTGTCTTGGCTGTGTGCTTTGGGTCATTGTTGTCAATGTGAACCTTTGCTCGAGTCGGTGGTCCTGAGCGCTCTAGATCAGGTTTTCATCAAGGATCTCTCTGTACTTTGCTCCGTTCATCTTTCCCTTGATCCTGACGAGTCTCCCAGTCCCTGCTACTGAACAACATCCCCAAAGCATGATGCTGACACCACCATGCTTCACCGTAGGGATGGTATTGGCCAGGTGATGAGCGGTCCCTGGTTCCCCCCAGATGTGATGCTTGGCATTCAGGCCAAAGAGTTCAATATTGGTTTCATCAGACTAGAGAATCTTGTTTCTCATGGTGAGAGTCCTTTAGGTGCCTTTTGGCAAACTCCAAGTGGACTGTCATGTGCCTTTTACTGGAGGAATGGCTTCAGTCAAGCCACTCTAGCATAAAAGCCTGATTGGTGAAGTGCTGCAGAGATGGTTGTCCTTCTGGAAGGTTCTCCCATCTCCACAGAGGAACTCTGGAGCTCTGTCAGAGTGACCGTCGGGTTCTTGGTCAGTTTGGCCAGGCAGCCAGCTCTAGGGAGAGTCTTGGTGGTTCCAAACTTCTTCCATATAAGCATGATGGAGGCTACTGTTCTTGGGGACCTTCAATGCTGCAGAATATTTATGGTACCCTTCTCCAGATCTCTGTCTTGACACAATCCTGTCTCGAAGCTCTACGGACAATTCCTTCAACCTCATGGCTTGGTTTTTGCTCAGCCATGCACTGTCAACTGTGGGACCTTATATAGACAAGTGTGTGCCTTTCCAAATTATGTCCAATCAATTGGATTTACCACAGGTGGACTCCAATCAAGTTGTAGAAACATCTCAAGGATGATCACTGGAAACAAGATGTATCTGATCTCAATTTCGAGTCTCATGGCAAAGGGTCTGAATACTTATGTAAATAAGGTATTTTTTTTTTTTTTTTTTATATAAATACATTTGCAAACATTTCTAAAAACCTGTTTTCACTTTTTTTTTACATGTAGAACATGAAAAGGATGCAAATCATATTTACTTACAGTTTGTCCTCATCCAACTCATAGTCCATGTCTGTGAACATTCCAGGACTGTTTATCCTGTATAATCTGGCTAAGAGGAAAACAAGAATGGCATTGATTAATCTTAGTCAAGCAGTAGCTATGTCTATAAAGACATTAAAAAAAATAAGTTAACTAGTTACCTCACACAAAATTCCATCACTGGTTAAGGTTGCCAATGCTGACACAGTAACTGAACATGTGGGCAACAAATAACTTGAAAGCTTTCCTTTATTTGCTGGAAAGAAATGGGAATTCACTGGCTGCTGTCAGCCAACACAGCTGGTAGATAGCTGAGCCTAGCTTGAACCAGTACCTGGGCTTTAGTTGACGATGAATATGACGAGATCCTCGTCTCCTCAAGCACAGCTAGTCAGTCCTGGTTCAAGCCTAGCTAGGCTTTTATTTAACCAGGCAAGTCAGTTAAGAACAAGTTCTTATTTACAATGACGGCCTACCCCGTCCAAACCCTAACCCGGACAACGCTGGGACAATTGTACGCCGCCCTATGGGACTCCCAATCACGGCCGGTTGTGATACAGACTGGAATCGAACCAGGGTCTGTAGTGACGCCTCTAGCACTGCGATGCAGTGCCTTGGTCCGCTGCGCCACTCGGGAGGTTATGTTGTCGCAAAAGTCAAACATGTACTTTTGTAATGAAAGCAACAACAACAAAAACTGGCAACTTTAGTAGCAAGCTACCTCCCTAAATAATGTTTAGCTTACTTGCTAGCTAGGCTACCTAATGTTGGCAGCTGTCAGCAGTATGTGTATGGCAAATGAGCATGATAAAAAAAGAAAGGTGGCCACTGGCCAGCTATTTACCTCCGACACAGTTGATGACACGCGCGTTGTTATCTTAACACAAACGTTTATCTCATGCCCCTGGGGAATGTTTCTTTAAATGTACATTGTATTTTAGGTTATTTTGTATTTCTTCGGACCACTTCACGGGTTATTCATCTGTCAAAAAGAAGATTCTGTTTACATGTCTCGTCACTTCCGGGAATTTGGCGGAAACCGTCATTGATTATTTTTCCCTTCTCCCCATTGAGATGGTCAGCGCTATCCTGGACCTTGGGACGTCCCACCCTTACCCTAACCCCTACCCTAACCATAATCCTTACATAACCTTAACCCTTACCTTAACCATTTAACATTTCTACTTCAATGGGGTAGGGAGGTCCCGAGGATTCCAGATCGCAAGGACCATACTGTTTTGGACTGGATTTCAATATTATATAATACAATTCATGAAAACGCTGTCATTTAAGATATGTATAAAATTGTATTTGTGGATTCATCTACTTATTCTACCTGATGCCTTTTATAGAATATTTTCAATAGCGTTTTTGTATGCTTTGCACTTGGAAGACCATTGAAAGACTAAAAAGGTTGATAGGCTAGGGAAGTCGTCACACTTTCCCAGCTTTCCCACACTTTCCCATATCTGAATATACTGTTGATTCATAAAATCTATTCATTGTTGTATTTGTTAAGGGCAGATCATGCACTTTAACTGTCCAGTGCTTCCAGATTTCTATTAAATATGACCTATAATTAATTACAATATTAGTTAAATAGTTATTTCCTTCAATTTAAAAATATATGTTAAAAAGCAGCTTTTCTGTGTTTGAATGGTGTGAGGGTACCCCAACAACAGAATGCTGTGGGCGTATACCAGTAATTAAAAATATTAATGACAAGGAAACGACTTAATGGCCAGCTCAGCCAATGAGCCAATGAGACGTCTCGGCCAAAAACGTGACATCATGTTATATGAGGAAATAGCAAGCATTTTTGAAACCGTCTGTTTGAGATACAACTTTAAGGTGGGGTTTGAAGTGTGGTTTTTTTCTGAAATGTATGCTTTGACCACAAAATATGAGTAAAAGATGAGTTGATAACATTATTTGGGTATGAGTTAACACAAGATGAGCTTTTAAAAGTAAGATTTTTCACTGGACAGTCATTTACTTTAAACAATGTAATTACAGCACCACTAGCGGCTGTCAGCCAATCAGCATTCAGGGCTCAAACCACCCAGTTTATAATATACAGTGCAGCACTACACAGTTGATTATTGATCAGAGTGACTTTCATCAAATATCAGGCTTTTCCATGTGAGTAAAAGCATCAGTTTAGTAGGCAACTATCTTCCCTGCCAGTCTGCCACCAAGCTTCTTGTCATAACCTAGTATCAGGGTGTGAGTAAGAGAATAATTTTATTGTTTTTATTGAGTCATCATTAAGCATGCCTCATTATCATGTTAATCAGTGAGTGACCTGTGTGAGGAGGGTTGCGCACATAAAAGGATAGTACAAACTTGCAACTAACATTTTACTCTCTGTATCTCAGGAAATAAGGTTATCTTGTCCGATCCCAGTCCGTCTTGCATCTCAAACCACACTCAGGGCCGCTTTGACCACCAGTGACAACATGGCAATGCCAATGGTAAGTCTCATTAACTTTCATGCTTTCATGTGGTGATACTTTTATTCCACACAGTTACTTACTGAAGAGGCCATGTTTATACAGGCAGCCCAAATCTTATCTTTTGTGGAAAAATATCAGAATTGGGCTGCCTGTGTAAACGCAGCCATAGTGGCCTACATGCTTACTGCACTCAGATATGTGTTGCTGAGTGAATTCATTTAAACAGTCAGGCCCTTGAGTCTTGATTATGTTTTGACAACATGGTAATTGTTGAAAAAGTAATCTATGCATGTGTTGGGGTTCGTTCCTTGTTCCTTGTCAATCATTGGCTCATTGGTGAAATTAGCATTAGACAATATCTTTAATTAAATCAATCAAAAACCTTTATTATTTGCAAGTTGACAACAGGAACATAGCACACATGTTTCTGAGTAAGTTCTGCAAAATAGAAAAGGGTTCGAGTTGTTTTATTATGCCTGCAGTCATATATCTTAGTGATGTCACTGCCTACGTCATTACCTTCTACTCATGAGACCAAACCCATGCCTACACAGCTACATAAACAAAGAGTTTCAGTGTTATCTAAAGGCTCAGCAGTAAATGTCCACTCCCCAAGTTGATTTATAGTGGAATGTCTGACTAGTCTCTTATCTCTTTCACTCCCCTGCAGAGTTCTGTCTCACAGTCACAAATCTCTCAGACCGTTTCTTTATAAGAGGCAGAGACTTAGAAAAGACTGTAGAACAATATTAAACATTATAATTAATATATATATATTGTTAATCTATAGTATAGGACCCTATAAATGCAAGGAGGGAGGGGTCTTATAACCCCCCCTTCTATAAATACAACATACGCATAATCAATTATTATAATACATCAAACATTTGGTACAGCCCCTATCATGACCCCAAGGTGAACCCGACACATGCACTGTACATAGTGATTCCAATGATTATTAAAAGTCAGTCATTAAATATTTTATAACCCAACATGACATATTAAAATACAAAATCCCTTTTACCTTATGTTCAAAAGCACTCAATTTAATTATATGGTTCTTCATAGGAACTTGAGCTGAAGCATGTGGAGCTGAGAGCTGGAGACCAGTTCAAAGTACAGGGGAGGATTATGGATGCGGCTGAGAGGTACATTTAAAAAAATTAAAAAATACGCAAGTCAGTAAGAACAAATTCTTATTTACAATGACGGCCTACCCCAGCCAAACCCGGCCCAATTGTGCGCCGCCCTATGGGACTCCCAATCACAGCCGGATGTGATGCAGTGACGCCTCTTGCACTGAGATGCAGTGTCTTAGACCACTGTGCCACTCGGGAGCTGCATTTAATTGTTTTTGTGTTTATATCACACAGAGGGACCCATAAGATTAATTTATGCATAAAAAAAATAATAAACTACCAGTTTCACAAATTATTGTTCAAAAGAGGAGGACAGACCAGGGAATGGTTTTGTTTTGGTATTCTGTATGTGTGAAATCAATTCATGTTAGACAGACATGTATTATATGTATTATATATCCAGGTTCCAGATCGACCTGGGCTGTGATGAAGACGACCTGGCACTGCACTTTAACCCACGCTTCAATGATGACACTGATGGTACTGTGCTCGTGTGCAACTCAAAGATTGCCGGCTGCTGGGGTGATGAGAAGAGAGAGCTCCACAATCCACTCCAAAGGGGTTCTACATTCAAGGTGTGAAAATGGAGGTTGAAAATATGGAGGGAGGGGGGTTTGGTCCTGACCAAACAAATGGAGAATCTTGGGCATAGTGTTTCAGGTGTTCAATATAACAGAAACAATTAGGGCCTATGTCCATGTAATCTCCTGCTAGTATCGTTTGAAGGAAACTAGCGCTAATACACTGCACAGTGCTTAGTCCACCTTGTTCGTTGCAATTGGCCATGTGGGTGTAAGGGTGAATGTGCTACAACACTAATGATGTAAACAAATGGGGTTTCTCCCTCTCAAGATTGTGCTGAAGCTGATGGGCGACATGTTTGAAGTGGAGATGCCTGATGGACAGGAGATCCAGTTCCCCAATCGTGAAGGCCTAGACGTCATTACCTACATTCGTATCAAAGGAGACCTCAAACTTACTTCTTTCAAAATCTACTAGACCCCAATATATGAGGGGTGATTTAGTTAGGTCAATGGGTTAGGACAGGAGCAATGACATTTATCAAATCATTGTTCTAATATATGTATTAGTGAACTGTTGGACATATTAAATATGTATCTGGGTTGACCACAGTCTATCATTGTTTATCTTTTTTTCCCCATTTACATTTACATTTACATTTAAGTCATTTAGCAGACGCTCTTATCCAGAGCGACTTACAAAATGGTGCATTCACCTTATGATATCCAGTGGAACAACCACTTTACAATAGTGCATCTAAATATTTTAAGGGGGGTGGGGGGTTAGAAGGATTACTTTATCCTATCCTAGGTATTCCTTAAAGAGGTGGTGTTTCAGGTGTCTCCGGAAGGTGGTGATTGACTCCGCTGTCCTGGCGTCGTGAGGGAGCTTGTTCCACCATTGGGGTGCCAGAGCAGCGAACAGTATAGTATTCCCCATAGTACAGTATATTTGTTGCAATAATATTCACAATCGCACGTACACTAAACACAAGGGTAATATGAGGATGAGGTTATGGTACTATTTGTCAATCATTTTGATTCCTTTACTACTACTACTACAAAAAGTGTCGCACCCACATCTTGGCCAGGTGAAATGTTGGAGTCAATATTGAATTATATTGGTGAGAAAGAGCAAACAATATGTCATAATTTCGTAGCGTTTATTGAGTATTTGCTTACGGTAATACAATACAATAGTACAAGGATTTATCACTTGACAGGAAATGTGATAAATTGTTCACACTCAAAACATCTGCATATACATTTTTGATCCCAAAATGAGGCCAAAAACTAGGCTTTTTCCTGTTAGTCTATCAGATTGAGTTAAATGATTGAATCAAAATAAGACGTGTAATAGGCCTAGCTGATTAGAATAATAAAAGCGGTGATTTATTGTACATTGCTCAAGGGCACATTGCCAAGAGGTTTTTCAGGTTCTGACTATGTTCATGTTTACAATGTCAACATGTTTACAATATCATGCTTGTGCCATCATGTCTGTATGTTTTTACTATTTGAGCTCCCCTTAGATTTTCTTTAAGCTTTCAATAGCTTGCTGTTTTGTGAACTTCCTCCATTCAATTGGAATTTCACCTCTGCCCTGGAATTTTTTGTCATAATACCTTTCCAGATCTTCTTGAAATCGACAAACAAACCACTTCCAGTACGGAAGTTCAGAGAGGTCTGGTGTGATGCTCCAATCAGCAAATCTTGGGCCAGCTTTTCTGTATTCTTTCAAAAGATATATATCCTCTGATTCATGGGAGGGGTAAAACTGGCCATTACTTGCTACTGAAGTTGTACAAAAATCTATCCAAAATTCTACTGTGTTTTTGAAGTGGCATCCATTGATTCCTTTAGGGCGATGAAAAGGGACATTGTGATCCTTCGGTTTGTGCCCCTCCATGGAGTTTGTACAGATGGCTTTACAGAAGGGACACTGTACCCAGCAGCAATCACAAAAATGTTTGATCAGAATCTCATCTGGCCTCTCCCTGAACTGCTTCATGTCCAGGAGTGACACGTTGCTGAGGCTTCTGTTGATCTCCATGATTCTGTTGGCAAGACCTTCCCTTACCTCTTCTTCGAGGAAGTCAAAGTTGGTTATGTCACAGAAATCACTGAAATGCTTTTCAGCAAATTTAAGCTCATCTTTTAGAGCACTGGAAAGCTCTCTAAGCCACATGTTGGTGTCTCCATTCTTGTTTTTGACTGTATTTGTTGCTGTATGCACTGCATGGCTCACACGCTGCTCTTTACCTTTTATGTTCCCTTCAATCATGGTGAGGATTTTGGACCTATTTTCTATGAGGATATATTTCTCTACATTCTCTCTAATAAATCTCTCAAAGTGTTTCCTTGGGTTGTGAATGTAGGTCATGCACTTGTCAAAGTTTTCCTCCTCTGCCAGTGATGTCAGGATGTGTATCTCCATGTTAGACCTGTTTCCACTGAATGGTGGGTGACTTAATCGCATTTCTCCAGCCAAGTCAATGGCCGTCTGGTCATAGACCGCCTGTACAATTGATTCTTTCAGTGTGTTGCAAATTAACTCACCAAGCACAGCTGCAGATGTGGATCCTTTGCAGTAGCTCTTGAAAATCTTGTTGTACTGTGGTCTCTTCTGCTCCAGGTAAGTGTGGGCATCATTGTTGCATCTGAATTTGCTATGGGAATCTGCAAACTTACTTCCTGCTAGCTCACACACATGAAGTGAAAGATCCACCGTAAACTCCCTTTTAAATGCATATTTTCTTTTCTTCGATTCAAATTCCTTCACGCTTTCTTTGACATGCGTTACTATTTCTTGCAAGTAACTGTCACTGTATCCCATCTTTTCTATGGGCTCTGTCTCAATTATCTTCTGGCTTTGTTCGACAACATCATTGATGAATGATCTTATCAATTCCTGATCTGTGTATGTTAGAATGTTGCTTGGAACAATGGCCCCCAAAAATCTATTAAAAGCACCACTCACAATATTTTTCTGCAATTGGACTTTGCTTGGCTTCCTTTTACCAGCTTTTGATTGTTGATCTTGGTGCTTGGATCGAATTACATAGTCAGAATAATTCCCCATGGTACAAATCTGTGGGTACATTCCACAACTTTTCCGGTCATGTATAAGAGACAATTCATTACCGCTCTCTTTAAGGATACAAGTCACATCATCTGATATGTTTATGTCCTTTATGGGAGGTGTATCTTCCGTCAACTCAGTAACCCATGCTCCCCAAAGAGTATTGAATTCATTCTCAAGTTGTTTATCATCCTTTGCCTTGTCCTTCAGTTTTGAGGCAAGTTCTTTGCTCTTTTGGAAGAGCTTGTTTTCATACTGTGTCTTCTTGTCATCCAGCTTTTTGCGCGCATCCCTTTGATGAATAACCTCCTCTAACTTTCTTTTTGCTCCCTTCACAAGTTCATCATGAAGCTCACACATTTTCGTTTGAAATCTCCCTCGCCACTGAATCAACATTTCTTTATCTCTGTGTTCATCAAAGTACTTTTCCATTGATTTGTCCACTTCTTCACGAGTCTTTCTCATTTCTTCAACAAGGTAATGTCTCTCAACCCTGTGAAGTTTTCCATTTTCGATTCGATTGTGCAGTTGATTTTCAATGCATAGCATGGCACTCCTGAGAGCCCAGATCCATTTTCCATACTGAATCTCAAGTTTTCTGTAAACTGCAATTTCTAGTGTGTTTTTGAAGCTGAACACAAACTTTTCGTTCAGCAGTGCATTCCAAAGGTCTTGGATCCTGCTTTTGAGCTGTGATAATGTCATGCCAAAAGACTTTGATGTTTTAGAGAGGATTGTTTTCCTTAGCTCCTGGACATCCTCACTGTAGCATGGGTTTGGTGGGGCCATGGGTGGGCTGCCCTCCCACAGCTGGGAAAAGTATTTCACATCTCTTTGTATGTCAAATGCAATAACATCACTGAAACATTCTGCATTACTGTCCTCTTCTTTGGCAGCTAACTGGGTTATCTCGTCTAGTTTGTCCTGTAAGCGCCTCTTTCCCTCCATGTTTTTCTCTCCAGCCATGATGTCTCCAACATTCTGGTGCACAAACACACAACTTGGAGACAGACTAACTTTCTTCATTCTCATGAAGGCCTGAACAGCTATCTGAATGATGTCTTGCATCTCAGCAGGATTCTCTCCAAATATGTTGATCAAGGTCATGTTTCCAAGACCAATGACAAAAGTTGCAAGTTCATTGTCATGGTGCACTGTTTCCTTTCCTGCCAACTCTAAAGCTCGAAGTCCCTCAGTGTCAACAACAAGAACATAATCAAACCTAAAGTCATCTTTCATCTCCTCGGTCACTTTCAACAGCTGCATGAAAGCACCTCTGGTACACCTTCCAGCACTTACTGCGAATTGCAGTCCAAACATTGCATTCAGCATTGTAGATTTCCCAGTGCTCTGGATTCCCAAAATGGACAAAACAAAGACTCTCTGATCTCCTAGTTTCTTGATAACTTCATCTAAAACCCCATGAATCCACGTCAGTGGCACATGAGCTGCGTCACCATCCATTAGTTCTATTGGGTGTCCCGATATCATAAGTTCTGCCGCGAGCTCTGGAAGGTAAGACACGGTCACCTCACTTTCTCCTTTCCTTTCCCTGGCCACAGATGCATGGGCTTCATAGATCTGTCCCATTTCCCTCAGAATGTGCTCAAATCCAAAGGTTGCTGCTTGCAGCTTTCCTGATATTTTTTCCAGCTCCGTTTGTCTCATTTTCAGTTGCTCTGATTTATCATGCTTCTTTTTCAAAGCCAGGACCTCGGACCACTTTTCATCATACTTGTGATGAAGGTCTGAGAGCTCATCCGAGGACAGGTCATCCAGTAGTATCCCTACCCACTTGAGGAAATATGATTTTTCTTTTTCTCCCAGAGATCGTAGACTTGTGATAAACATCTGCATGAGTTCAGTAAAGGCAACTTTATGTTGATGGTGTCGAATTTGCATCATTTCATGTTGTATTTTACTTCTTTCCATCTCTAGATTCCCTTGGAGACGATAAAGGTCTTTATTTCTTTGACACCAATCATGCCACAGCCTTCCTTGACATGGAAGAAATGTTTCTTTGATCTTGGACAGTTCCATTTCCTTAAGCAGATGCGTTATCTGCAGAGCATTAGTCTTCCCTACTTGGCAATCTTCATCATCCTCATCTACTCTAACCCCTGAGTACTTTGCCATGTCCTCAAGTTTGAAGTAGCAACATGGTGTTGACAAATTATTTCTAATGATCCCTTTTAGTTCCTCGGAAACATCTGACTGATTTCTGTCTCTCAAACCCATTTTGTACTTTCCCTTTCTAATTTCAGTCGCAACAGAATCCTCTTCAGTGAGCAGACATATCAGAGGTTTAGAAGACTTGAACAGCTCCTGCACGATTGCCATACTTTTGTCTCCTTTTCCAAGACTTGGTAAAAGGACAACATTGACAGAGGCTTTTTCAATCAGTATGTCACGTTGAATTGCATTCTCTATGGCGTCACCATGGAGATTACAGAATGCAACACAGTCAGTGAAAATATCATTGGGCTTCCCAGCAGGACAATACCATGCAATCTCTACCACCCCATCCATTAGGAGGCAGGTTTTATTGCTTCCTGGACAGTGTCTGTGGAAGAATGTGCTGTGACGTTGGTTGATCAAGTTGTTCATCAGCTGGGATTTTGATGAGGACACAGAACCAAACCTAAAGAATGACACCATTGGTGTTTCTGCCTTGTAAATAGGCATACTTTGGCTGGTGACTATATTAGAGCCATTAGTGGACTTCCAGGTTTTTCTGATTTGTCGAAATGTCCACAAAGGGAATTCAATCTCTTCGGTGAAGAGGTTTGGCACAAGCAAAGGCAAGGCATACTGACACATGGACAGCTTTGTGACCATGAACTGCTGAAGGAAACTGTCTGAACAGTGAAACACTGCCATTTGGACATCCATTGGGTGAACTTGCGTGTTCTTCTTTATATCACCAGAGACTGTGTTCTTGTTGAAAAGGGCATCAAAGGCACTTTCTTCTGTTTCTGCGTTATCATTTCTGTTGTCAGTTGTGTCATGCATCTCACTATTCTCATCTCTTACAGGAATGTACCTGGCTCTGTAGTCCAGCATCAACAACCTTTGTAGGAAAGTATGAGCCAGTTTGTTCTCTGTTTGGGGTCCGTGTTGATGTTGAGCGGAAGAGCCAATGTTCAGAAAGTCTGCAGTTTTCATCTTATTTTGATATTTGCCTTGAAGGTGAAGTCTGCACATGAGCTCTTCTACCTCTGATTGTTGTTTTTCCACAATGATCTTTTCATTTAAACTCCCCTCCAGTTTAATTTCTTCTCCCTATTTAGTCAACCAAACACATTTTATTTGCTTAACATTCCCCAAACACTATGTACATAATAAACTGTGCATCACTTTTTACACATACACTTCCCTCTGTATTTCTTTGGACAGTGAAGCTAAAATATTCAATTAAAAGTTGTAGCTTCACTTTCCAAATAAATATGGAGGGGAGTGTATAAGTAATATGAGTGGGCTACTAAAGCAATTGTGACTTTACTTCAGTTATTTACCTCATCCTTGTTTCCAACAGCATTGTTGCCTGTGTTTCCAGATAGATGGCATTGTAGGTAAGAGGGAGAGAATAAAAAAAGTTAATATGAGAATGATCAGAGTATTCTCCTATAGTCTAAATTTCGGTGGAATTAATAACCTTTTACAGGGAATGAAAATAACTGTACAGTACTTGAGGCTGCTGCTGCATCACGCATAGGGAACATACCTGGTACAGTAGTTGTCTTCTTCCTTTGTGATCTGTCGCCCAAATCTTTCAGTTGCTGTTTCTGCCTCATCTCTTCACCATACATTTCTCCAGTGTAACAACATGGCTGGTTTTCAGAGACCATAAGATCTATCTTTTCAAGTAATGTTATAATCTCTTCTGGATCATCCATACTCTTTTTGCAGGTGTGATACCTATCTCCACACTTTTCAGTGACATGCTTCAGATCACTGTTGTCGTTCAGATCACCCAACGCAGTGTCTGGCTCATTCTCATGGGTAAAGACGGTCATTGCAAAGGCAAGGGATCTTTCCCCAAGCATTGTTTGGAGCCAATCCTCAACCATGTTGTGCTCATAAACATTACCTAATGCTGAAATTAAGAGGAACGCATGTATTCCTGTTTTACACACTAGCTGACTTATGTGATTTTCCAATGATATCTGTGTAGGCTCAGCACTCTGCAAGCCCAGCATGTTGGTGACAGAGACGGAACGTCCACATAAATCATAAATTCTTGGTGCAATGTGAGAGGCTTCATCTGCTTCTGAGTAGAGGTCCTTGTCAAGAAGGAGATTTCCAGGTTCAATCGTCACAGCATTGGGGTCACCAATCAATGCTACATGTATAGCCAGATCAGCTGTAACTGAAACATAATAAAGTAATGTAAAGAACATAGAATTAATTAATGTACTGTAAGTTAACAACACTCCATTTTCACAGCATTTATAGATAAGTTGATGATTGCAGAAGTTCTCTCACCTTTTTTACACAGTGGGAAACCCCTGTCCGTTTTAGATGATGTATTCTCTTTTTTGTCGCTTTGTTTGCTGTCATTTCCTTTGATTTCAAAGACTTCAGGTTCATTCTGTGGAATTATCTAGATGTATTACTATGTTTCAAAATTAAGTATGACATTTTATCATATTAGATATTATGTAACAATCAAATAATCAAATAATAACCATTTGTACATGGGCAATTCCACGATAACGGAATTACACTTAGACTCAGATTTTTTACTTTAAAATGTATGCCAAACAAAAACCATTGATTTCAAACTTTAACAAACCATACAACTATATGCACAAGGACTACGTTGAACAATTTACACGGAAAATTTCACAAAAACACCTTTACTGGAAGAGCTGTGCAGATGCAAAATTTGGTAACAGCATTACAGTAAAATCTCCATCAGTTTGTGACCACGTTTTCCAAAAACAAAATATCTGCTCAAAATTAAGGTAGCGACTCCTGTGGCGGGCCAGGCGCATGCGCGCTAATACGGTCACCAGGTGTACGGTGTTTCCTCCAACATTACATTTTTTGCGGTGGATGGGTATAATTTGTATGCATGAAATTTATAATAGTAATATTAAAAATTACTACATTGGGTAATTTTGTATACATTTATTTTCATTTGCATTGGGCTACTTCTGGGGGGATTCTGGTAAGATGCCGGCAAAGTCGGCTGAATTCCGGTAGACTGAAACGGCCTGATGTACTTGGGCCGATTCTGGACAGTTATTCATTTTAATTCCGGGCCGAGTCCGACACCCGATTCCGGGCCGATTCAATCAGTTCTGGTTCTTGGAAGAGGGACGCTTCTTGGCCGATTCCTCAATGCTAGCTGGGTAGTAGCCTCAACAGCACTCTGTAGGGTAGCACCATCGTGTAGCAGCTGGAGGACAGCTAGTTTCCGTCCTCCTCTGGGTACATTGACTTCAATACAAAACCTAGGAGGCTCATGGTTCTCACCCCTTTCCATAGACTTATACAATAATTATGACAACTTCCGGAGGACGTCCTCCATCCTATCTGAGCTCTTGCAGACATGTTGTCCACCCAATCAAAGGATCAGAGAATTTATCTAGGACTGAAAGCATAAGCTACAGCTATCTAGCACTGCAGTGCATAAAATGTGGTGATTACTTGACTCAAAGAGAGAGAAAGACAAAAGTTTAACAGTTTTGAACAAATAATTTTTTCCACAATGAAGAAGAAGCAAGAGAGAAATATATATATATAGAGAGATTGCCTTTTTTTTTTTACTTACCTAGCAAATGCAGCTAGCTAGTTTATCCTTTTGAAACACCCTGCTCTAACTACGGGATGCTATGTTAGCTGACGATGACTATCCAACACAACACTGTATTTCCTCCAAGTCAAGGTAAGCTTTTGATTTTACAAATGTATTGCCATCGTGGCCCGGCCGATGTAACTTCTTACTGACTGTACACTGTAACATTACTGCATGATTGTAGCGGATTTAGTAACGCGTTAGTTCTATTAGCTATGCTCACTCTGACGTTACTTTAGCTATTATGGTGACAATGATGTAGGCTGTGTGTAGTGGTTTGGCTTGGAAAGGTTTTTGCCTGGTCACATACAGCTGATGTGTTGTGCATTGAAGTCCACAAGTGAAGGGAAAAGGAGAGAGGAGAGCGCATAGATGCGAGAATGAATCCATCGGGGCTGTGTGATTACGCATGATCAGGGGTATATTTATTCCGCCTATTCTGTTGAAAAACTTCGTAAACAGAAAAAAACGGGGAAAAACATGAATTTGTCCAATAGAAACTCTCGATTACATCCTATATCAGCAAGGTGCAGGAAAGAGTTTGCAAGGCGGTATTGAATGTCACTGTCCATGTGTCAAATTTGTCTCTTGACCTGTGTGCACCTACGTTGTAAACTTCATTCATATGCTAGGTTGTAGCAACATCATAATGGGTATAGGGAAAAAATGTATAATGCATGATATGACATTTTTGGCCGATACCGATATCCAATATTTTCCTTGCCAAAAAAAACAATACCGATACCGATAACCGATATTAAACATTTAAGCGGCCTGTAAAAGAGTTCTAGTACAGTTAAATAGTTAACACACACACATGGACACAGCGGTGTAAGGCACTGCATCTCAGTGCAAGATGGTGTAGCAGTCAGACGTCTTTTGTCCTCATCCTGTCGTGTCCCATGTATATGTCTTTTTATATCTTTTTTCTTCGCATATATTTTTTAAATATTTTTCTTAACCTCAACTTCAACATACTCTCCTGCAATCCGCCTCACCCAATGTGGTTTGGATCTGCTATTTTCTTTTCTTTTGAGCCGGAACCCCAACAGCAGCTAGCCAGCTAACTAGCTACTAGCTAGTAGTCAGCTAGCAACTGCTAGCGGTCATCAGCTACCTTTAGCCCGGACAACTCTCGCCAGTCTGCATAGTGCGACTCAAACTCAGACATATTTTTCTCCATATCTCCGGATTCCAACCGCAAGCTCCGAACCTTTAAACCTGGATCATCGCAGCTAGCTAGCTGCTATCCGAGTGGCAACTCTTGGCTAACGCCTCTGTCCCGATGCAAGAACCAATTAGCCTGGAGCTAGCCTTGCTAGGCCCATCTCCCGGCTAGCCGAAGAGGTCCATCAGCCACTCCTTGGGCTACAATACCTATTTTGCCAATTGGCCTGGACCCCCGCCGACCCATCACGGCTGGACTACCAACGTAATTCGCCCGAGGGTTTTTTTCAACTGGCTCCTCCATCGCCACATCCCCTGAATGCCCATCTGCTAACCTGCTAGCCGCGGCCCGCTAGCTGTCTAGAGCATATCGGACTGTTAGCTTAAGAGGCCCATCGGACAAATTCTTTGGCCACTATACATATTTTGCCAATTGGCCTGGCCCCCTTTTACCACACGGAGCCCTGCTGATCCATGACGACTGGTCTGACGATGTAACAGCACGAGGGGGCTACAACAGACTTCTTCCGTCACGACATCCCTCTAAGGCCCTTCTGCTAGCTTACTAGTCCCGGCCCGCTAGCTGCCTGAATCGTCGTGTCTCCAGCCTGCCGAACCACTCACTGGACCCCTATGATCACTCGGCTACGCATGCCTCTCCCATATGTCAATATGCCTTGTTCATTGCTGTTTTAGTTAGTAATTATTGCCTTATTTCACTGTAGAGCCTCTAGCCCTGCTCAATACGCCTTAGTTAACCCTTTAGTTCCACCTCCCACACATGCGGTCACCTCACGTGGTTTAAATGATATTTCTAGAGACAATATCTCTCATCGTCACTCGATGCATAGGTTTACCTCCACTGTATTCACATCCTACCATACCTTTGTCTGTACATTATGCCTCTATTCTACAGTGCCCAGAAACCTGCTCCTTTTACTCTCTGTTCCGAACGTACCAGACAACCAGTTCTTATAGCCTTTACCCGTACCCTTATCCTACTCCTCCTCTGTTCCTCTGGTGATGTAGAGGTTAATCCAGGCCCTGCAGTGCCTAGCTCCACTCCCATTCCCCAGGCGCTCTCATTTGTTGACTTCTGTAACCGCAAAAGCCTTGGTTTCATGCATGTTAACATTAGAAGCCTACTCCCTAATTTTGGTTTATTCACTGCCTTAGCACACTCTGCAAACCCGAATGTCCTAATCGTGTCGAAATCCTGGTTTAGGAAGACCACCAAAAACCCTGAAATGTCCATCCCTAGCTATAACATTTTCCGACAAGATAGAACTGCGGAGTTGCAATCTACTGCAGAGAGAGCCTGCAGAGTTCTGTCTTACTATCCAGGTCTGTGCCCAAACAATTTGAGCTTCTACTTTTAAAAATCCACCTTTCCAGAAACAAGTCTCTCACCGTTGCCGCTTGCTATAGACCACCTTCTGCCCCCAGCTGTGCCCTGGACACCATATGTGAATTGATTGCCCCCCATCTATCTTCAGAGCTCGTGCTGTTAGGTGACCTAAACTAGGACATGCTTAACACCCCGGCCATCCTACAATCTAAGCTTGATGCCCTCAATCTCACACAAATTATCAATGAACCTACCAGGTACAACCCCAAATCCGTAAACACAGGCACCCTCATAGATATCATCCTAACCAACCTGCCCTCCAAATACACCTCTGCTGTCTTCAACCAGGATCTCAGCGATCACTGCCTCATTGCCTGAGTTCGTAATGGGTCTGCGGTCAAACGACCACCCCTCATCACTGTCAAACGCTCCCTAAAACACTTCAGCAAGCAGGCCTTTCTAATCGACCTGGCCCGGGTATCCTGGAAGGATATTGACCTCATTCCGTCAGTAGAGGATGCCTGTTTATTCTTTAAAAGTGCTTTCCTCACCATCTTAAATAAGCATGCCCCATTCAAAAAATGTAGAACCAGGAACAGATATAGCCCATGGTTCACTCCAGACCTGACTGCCCTTGACCAGCACAAAAATATCCTGTGGCGTACTGCATTAGCATCGAATAGCTCCAGCGTTATGCAACTTTTCAGAGAAGTTAAGAACCAATATACACAGGCAGTTAGGAAAGCAAAGGCTACCTGTAGCCCAAACTCCAAAAGTTCTGTAAAGTACATGGAGAATAAGAGCACCTCCTACCAGCTGCCCACTGCACTGACACTAGGAAACACTGTCACCACCAATAAATCCGCGATAATTGAGAATTTCAATAAGCATTTTTCCACCTGGCTAGCACCTACCCCAGTCAACAGCCATGCACCCCCCACAGCAACTTGCCCAAGCCTCCCCCATTTCTCCTTCACCCAAATCAAGATAGCTGATGTTCTGAAAGAGCTGCAAAAAATTACTAGCCTGTTCAACCTCTCTTTCGTATCGTCTGAGATCCCAAAAGATTGGAAAGCTGCCGCGGTCATCCCCCTCTTCAAAGGGGGAGACACTCTAGACCCAAACTGCTACAGACCTATATCTATCCTACCCTGCCTTTCTAAGGTCTTCGAAAGCCAAGTTAACAAACTATGCAATCGAGTTTCCGAGCTGGTCGTGGGTGCACCTCAGCCACGCTCAAGGTCCTAAATGATATCATAACCTTCTTTGGACACTGTGTTAACTAACCTCCAGACGAACTTCAATGCCATACAACTCTCCTTCCGTGGCCTCCAACTGCTCTTAAATGCAAGTCAAACTAAATGCATGCTCTTCAACCCATCACTGCCCACACCTGCCCGCCCGTCCAGCATCACTACTCTGGACGGTTCTGACTTAGGATATGTGGACAACTACAAATACATAGGTGTCTGGTTAGACTGTAAACTCTCCTTCCAGACTCACATTAAGCATCTCCAATACAAAATTAAATCTAGAATCGGCTTCCTATTTCGCAACAAAGCATCCTTCACTCATGCTGCCAAACATACCCTCGTAAAACTGACTATCCTACGATTCTTGACTTCGGCGATGTAATTTACAATATAGCCTCCAACACTCTACTCAGCAAATTGGATGCAGTCTATCACAGTGCCATCTGTTTTGTCACCAAAGCCCCATATACTACCTACCACTGCAACCTGTATGCTCTTGTTGGCTGGCCCTCGCTTCATATTCGTCGCCAAACCCACTGGCTCCAGGTCATCTATAAGTCTTTGCTATGTAAAGCCCCGCCTTATCTCAGCTCACTGGTCAGCATAGCAACACCTACCCGTAGCATGCGCTCCAGCAGGTATATTTCACTGGTCACCCCCAAAGCCAATTCCTCCTTCGGCCGCCTTTCCTTCCAGTTGTCTGCTGCCAATGACTGGAACGAACTGCAAAAATCCCTGAACCTGGAGACTCATATCTCCCTCACTAGCTTTAAGCACCAGCTGTCAGAGCAGCTCACAGATCACTGCACCTGTATATAGCTCATCTGTAAATAGCCCAACCAACTACCTCATCCCCATACTGTTAATTATTTTATTTATTTTGCTCCTTTGCACCCCACTATATCTACTTGCACACTCATCTTCTGCACATCTATCTCTCCAATGTTTAATTGCTATATTGTAATTATTCGCCTCTATGGCCTATTTATTGCCTTACCTCCCTAATCCTACTTTATAGACTTTTTCTATTGAATTATTGACTGTATGTTTATTTATTCCATGTGTAACTCTGTGTTGTTGTTTGTTTCGCACTGCTTTGCTTTATTTTGGCCAGGTCGCAGTTGTAATTGAGAACTTGTTCTCAACTAGCCTACCTGGTTTAATAAAAAATACATTTAAAAAAGAGGCGACACTACAGTCCCTGGTTCGAATATAGGCTGTATCACATCTGGCCGTGATTGCGAGTCCCATAGGGCAGCGCACTATTGGCCCAGCGTCGTCTGGGCCGTCATTGTAAATAAGAATTTGTTCTTAACTGACTTGCCTAGATAAATAAAGGTTACACACACACACACACACACACACACAAACACCACACTGACCAAAAAGGTATTTTGTTGGCATTTACAGTGAGGGAAAAAAGTATTTGATCCCCTGCTGGTTTTGTACATTTGCCCACTGACAAAGAAATGATCAGTCTATCATTTTAATGGTAGGTTTATTTGAACAGTGAGAGACAGAATAACAACAAAAATATCCAGAAAAACGCATGTCAAAAATGTTATAAATTGATTTCCATTTTAATAAGGGAAATAAGTATTTGACCCCCTCTCAATCAGAAAGATTTCTGGCTCCCAGGTGTCTTTTATACAGGTAATGAGCTGAGATTAGGAGCACACTCTTAAAGGGAGTGCTCCTAATCTCAGCTTGTTACCTGTATAAAAGACACCTGTCCACAGAAGCAATCAATCAGATTCCAAACTCTCCACCATGGCCAAGACCAAAGAGCTCTCCAAGGATGTCAGGGACAAGATTGTAGACCTACACAAGGCTGGAATGGGCTACAAGATCATCGCCAAGCAGTTTGGTGAGAAGGTGACAACAGTTAAGAAACACAAAAGAACTGTCAATCTCCCTCGGCCTGGGGCTCCATGCAAGATCTCACCTCGTGGAGTTGCAATGATCATGAGAACGGAGAGGAATCAGCCCAGAACTACACGGGAGGATCTTGTCAATGATCTCAAGGCAGCTGGGACCATAGTCACCAAGAAAACAATTGGTAACACACTACGCCGTGAAGGACTGAAATCCTGCAGCGCCCGCAAGGTCCCCCTGTTCAAAAAAGCACATATACATGCCCGTCTGAAGTTTGCCCATGAACATCTGAATGATTCAGAGGACAACTGGGTGAAAGTGTTGTGGTCAGATGAGACCAAAATGGAGCTCTTTGGCATCAACTCAACTCACCGTATTTGGAGGAGGAGGAATGCTGCCTATGACCCCAAGAACACCATCCCCACCGTCAAACATGGAGGTGGAAACATTATGCTTTGGGGGTTTTTTTCTGCTAAGGGCACAGGACAACTTCACCGCATCAAAGGGACGATGGACGGGGCCATTTACCGTCAAATCTTGGGTGAGAACCTCCTTCCCTCAGCCAGGGCATTGAAAATGGGTCGTGGATGGATATTCCAGCATGACAATGACCCAAAACACACGGCCAAGGCAACAAAGGAGTGGCTCAAGAAGAAGCACATTAAGGTCCTGGAGTGGCCTAGCCAGTCTCCAGACCATAATCCCATAGAAAATCTGTGGAGGGAGCTGAAGGTTAGAGTTGCCAAACGTCAGCCTCGAAACCTTAATGACTTGGAGAAGATCTGCAAAGAGGAGTGGGACAAAATCCCTCCTGAGATGTGTGCAAACCTGGTGACCAACTACAAGAAACGTCTGACCTCTGTGATTGCCAACAAGGGTTTTGTCACCAAGTACTAAGACATGTTTTGCAGAGGGGTCAAATACTTATTTCCCTCATTAAAATGCAAATCAATTTCTAAAATTTTTGACATGTGATTTTCCGTTATTTTTTGTTGTTGTTATTCTGTCTCTCACTGTTCAAATAAACCTACCATTAAAATTATAGACTGATCATTTCTTTGTCAGTGGGCAAACGTGCAAAATCAGCAAAATACTTTTTTCCCTCACTGTACATATGTCCCCATTACCAGTAAAACATAATCAAAACCTATTTCTTTCACTTACTTGCTGTGCGATTTTGTTGTTCATTTGATGTTCAGTCATTTCATTCTCAATCAGGATTTCTTTGCGTGTCAAAAAAGATACACGTCAAATAACACTATTTGACGTGTCAAATAACACAACATAATCTGTTTCAGTAGCTATAGTTAGCTAGCTAACTATATAGCTAGGTGTCATCATCTAAAATAACCCTAATTTATAAGACAGTTCTTATTTGATTAATGGTGGTTGGACCCATCTATGTGAAGCTAGCCACAATAAGGATTAGCCACAATAGTGGACTTAAAAGTAAAAGTATGGCATAATTCTACTATTTGTATTCATTTGCATCACTGTCAATGACACTTTTTTTTAAGGCAAACCGCAAATTCCACTATTGTGCCTAATCCTTATTGTGGCTAGCTTCACAACACATAACCAGGTCAGGTCGAGCCTCACTAGCCAGATGAAGCTAGCTGGCTGCTTATAACGTTAGCTTTGGGCAACAGGGTTAAGTAGCTGGCTAGCTATTTATTTTCATGAACTGAAGTTCAATTTCAATAGGCGAACAACAAGTGGCAACCTAGTTAATACTTACTCACAAGGATTCCTAAATCATTGCTAAGAGTAATGAAAATGACTGCAGTTTTCAGGCTAGTTGTTACGGTGCTAGCTAGGAACCAAGCTAAAGCTAGCTATCCCAGAAGTTGTGGTCGAACAAATTATGCTTTATTACCAACGCGGTATTGTAAACATATCGTTCGTGGCCGCTTGTTTGTAGACGTTTTTGTACAGCTTTGACAGTGCTACTGTATCTTTTTTGACACGCAAAGACCCAAACGGCATTCCATAGTAATGTATGTCGGGAAGCTAATAGCAGTGACGCTATTACAGTGTGACTCCGGTAGGGCAACATCTGAAAAATAGCACACTTGTTAGTGTGTACTGGTGCTCGACCAGTCGGTGAAAGCCAACATCACCCACGACAGAGAACGGTTGATTGTCAAGGGCAATGAATTCCATTATCTTGGCTTTGATGGGTTTCTCCTTTGAATTGTCTTGCTGAAATGTTCTTACTCTTTCAATTGACTTGTTGACTGCTCCATCCACACAGCAGAGATTGTGGGCTAGTTTAGAAATTCTGTGTTGCACGTATAGTGCAACATTATACGTGGCGTCATTATGTCATGGACCTTCATTATATAGGTATACACGTCAGCTTTGACATCGGTTTCGTACATCGGGCATTAAACTTGACATCGGCCGATACCTATGTTGGCATTTTTAGCTAATATCGGCCGATTATGATATGTTCAAAGGATATATTGTGAATCCCTAGAAAATTTGAGTATCATGTAGTAGCCTAAACCTATTGCTGTTACATTGAATGTCCTCCCTCATCTTAAATGGCACTGACCGCCAATGACATCAACAACATGCATGATAGTCTTTCATGTTTGTGGCATGAGGAGAAATTGACTCCTTATCTTCTAGTCTTTTTAAGAAACATTTGTGTATTGAAAATGCTTAAACCACTTGTATAATCTATTTGCAAACTCTTCAAACAGACATACATACATACCCCACCAGACATGCCACTATGGGTTTCTTCATGGTACCCAAACCAAAAACAGATTTAATGCGTTGCTCAGTTATGTATAGAGCCATGTCATCT
The DNA here is from genome assembly GCF_965601325.2 of Salmo salar. NCBI lineage: Eukaryota > Metazoa > Chordata > Actinopteri > Salmoniformes > Salmonidae > Salmo > Salmo salar. The sequence continues at coordinate 38,723,139 of NC_138296.1, read as the reverse complement.
TGGAATGCTCTACCACCAGAGGTTACTCAGGCAAAAGCAAGTTTAACTTTAAAAAACAGATAACAAAACATATTGTATCACAGCGCTTCTCCTCTTTCTAAAGGTGTAATTGAACTGTACTGTATTTAAGAATATTAATATGTATATATGAATAGTGTGCAAATATGATCTGTCTTGTCTCTTCGTGTCTTTCCAATATATACGTACTCTTATTTTATTTTAATTTAATGTAATATCTTATGTTGTTCTTGTCTATTACTGATCTGCATTTGTCATGTATTTGCATATTTTATGTGGACCCCAGGAAGAGTAGCTGTTGCATGTGCAGTAGCTAATGGGGATCCTAATAAACTAAACTACCCGTAAACTGTACTCTACTGTTTCTGTACTGCACAGTACTGTTCTGTACTTTTCTTTACTGTACTGCATTGTTCTCTACTGTGTTCTACTGTACTGTGACATTAACTGGATAGAGAGAGAAAAGAAAGAGAAAAATAGATCAACAGAGAGGGAGAGGCTGTCCAGCCTGTTTTCAGTTTTGCTCTGACTACCACACAACAGAAAGAGAAAAATAAACAGTAATGAGCTGAACATAACAGTATGCCAGTGGAAGGGAGGACAGCAGCAGATGACCCAACTGTGGTTTGTGACTACTATGATTGCAGTATGATTCCAATTTAATTGCAGTAATTCTGTTACTCGTTTTTTAACACTAAATTCAGAAAATAAACTTATATCAGTAAAAACACTATAAATTATTGGTAGGTGTCACGTCCTGACCAGCAGATGGAGCTGGTGTAGTAGTTTGGGGGTCAGGACGTGGCAGTCTGGTGTGTGTCTTGTGACTCCTGATCAGGAACAGCTGGGAATCGTTGTTCCTGATTGGGAGTCACATATGTAGGAGTTGTTTGTCACTGGGGTTTGTGGGTAATTGTTTCTTGTTTAGTGTGGTTGCACCTGACAGGACTATTGGCTGTCAGTTTCCTTGTTTTTGTTTTGTATAGTGTTCTTTCTAATTAAATTGAAAGATGAATACTAACTCCGCTGCATTTTGGTGCATTCCTGAAGACAGCCCTTACAGTAGGTCTACCTTTACTTGTTACTTCTGGGAACTATTATTATCTTCCCTCATGAGGGAGAGAAATTAGAAAATATCTTAAAGATACAGTATGTGGATTTTTGGTAACAGAAATACAAGGCATTGTTTCTTAAACGTACAGGAGGGAAATCATTTCTCAAACTAAATATGAGTGTTAATGTTAGCAAGGTATTTTACTTCAATATTGTGTTTTGATGTACAGTATTATTAATACTTTTGAAGAGTTTTTCTGGAAGATGTTCTCTAAGACACCTTTTCCATCAGTTTGACCAGAAATCAAAGCCTTTGCTTATTCCCAATTTTTAGGATGGAAAAGGGTTGAAGAATGTATACATGCTTCATTTGAAACCCAATTTGACATCCTATGAACTTTACATGTTGGTGCTCATGGGTCTTTTTAATGGAAATGCCTACATACAGTACTCGGCAACTGATGTTCTATTGTGTTTTGCTTTTCATAGATTAATATAGTTACAAACTGTATTTATATTTTCCCTACTGAGGTGAAAAAATGTATCTGGCAATGTATTTTCTCTCGTCAGTAACTGTAAACTAGGTATGCAGTTATGAAGTGACTGTTAAAAAACATGTAGGCTAAACTATGAGTATCAACACCCTTTTTATGACTACATTCTTTGAACAGTAAACACCAAATCAGGGCTACAGTTAATATTCCTCACTGATTCTCCCCTCTGTGTTCTTTGTTTGAAATGCAATGTTCAAACTCTTCATTACATGAGAATCTTGATGAATTGAGGTGTAGGTACAAGTTGGTATTCTCACCAGGCTTCTGTCAGTTGGATCTTCCAGGTCACCATCTTTGTTGTCTGATTCCACTCGACTTTGAGGGACATGAGGCTGCATTTCTGAATCAAGTGTTTCTGTGTTATTGCTTGTATTTTCTTGAGCATCTGATCTGTGTTTAGTGCAAACCGGTTTATCTCTCTCAAATTCTCCTTTTGACAGTGGGTTAGAAACTTCTGGTATATTGCCTGCATCTTTGGCTTCCTCACCCTCCATGCTGGGTCCAGATTCCATTCTCCTCTGCAAATTGTTCAAGCCACTGGAGAAAAACAAAGAAACATTATCTTCTCAGCATGACAAGGCAAAAGTATGCTTATAAACACCCCAGCAAACATGCCCACATTGGCACGATGGGGCCCAATCCCAGGTAAAATCTAAACGGTGGGCTTATTTCAGGCAAAGTGAGGGCTGACCTCACCATATCTGGTGAGCTGCCCACATGGGGTCGATGCGACTTTGCTTATCAGCTCCACATTGGGCCCAAGGCATTGGCACAGTGTGGGCAGCCCATATCTGGTGAGGTCAGCCCTCACTTTACCTGAAATAAGCCCACCGTTTAGATCGGCTGCCATTATTGGGCCCCAATATTAGCTCATGGAATTGGCCTTATGTGTATTGCCCACCCTATGCCAAATTAATCAATTTGAATGATTAACTATAGGTATTTATTGATTTATAATACATTTTCTACAAGTCTAATCAAGTACTGCCATAGTAATGCATAAATAGTATCATCTATGATAATTTATGAGCTATTTAGCAAATATGTTACATTGTATCAGATAGACAACTGAGTTGTTTCTATCATACATATTTTTAATTAGAGAAAGTTTCTAATAAGTGTTGGGCTGGTATGGGCTTGGTGTGGGCTAGCCCGTGCCCACTGAATTCCCACATGGGGACAATGCAGTCATGTTTTCTGTGACTCTATCCTGATATTCAGAATAGTTGACAGAATACAATTACATAAGTTTTTTGTCAGCTAAACAGTGCTGAACAAAATGACCAACCTGTGTTACCAAAGCACATATTTGATATTCAAATATTTACAGCAGGATTTCAGGATTATTTCAACCCTCTCACAAACGTATGTAACTTATTAAGTCCTGCAACAGGCTTCTCCTCAGTGGTGCCGAATTGGCTGCAGCCATAAACTTTTTGTATCTTGATAAGATCTGTTTCTTCTACATTAGATACTGCATACAGTAATTCATTTGTCTTTTAATACCCCATGAAATGATATTGCATTATATTGTTGCACTCCCAAGTGGTGTGGGTGGGGAGTGCCCCAGTTCCAGGCCAAAGCCACAGCCAGCAGTGCTGGCACACAACCATTGGTTGATGCATGTAACATCTGAGCAGGGGAACACCACCGTTAACTGGTTAAAAGAACTTTACCTAATCAATTACTTTACCAACTAAAATATTGTAATCAGATTACAGATACTTTGAAAAACTAGATGATTACTTCTTAGATTACTTTTAAATTCAGTAAGGATGTTTGCGAAAAAAAAATACATTGACACCTGTTTTCTGAATTACTTTCAACGCAGCATTGAAAAAAGGCGCAAGTTTAAGTTTGTTCCACCTGAGTGAGTCTGACAACAAGTCAGAGACCACTACGATGATGCACCAAATGCATTTGATGGATCAGTTTTACCTTCTGTCTCTTTAGGGGAAAGTAATCTAAAAGTAACAAACTAATCAGATTACCGAGTTTGGGTAATCCAAAAGGGATGTTACTGATTTCAGGTAACTAGAAACTGTAACGGATTAGAAAGTAACCTACCCAACCCTGGCCGTCGGGCACCAAATTGCTATAACATATGTATTCGGCGCATGTGACAAATACAATTTGATTTGAAGTTTGCAGCTGTGCCCATAGTGGAAGTATTTTAGTTGCAGTTTTATTACTTTATGTTAAACCTTCAGAACATTAATAAACACACCAGCACTGCATGGTTTTAACCTTTGCTACTATGTATTGAACCCCTGAATTGTCTGTCTTTTCTGCCATCCTAATGTCAAACCCTGCGTTCTGCTAAAATATGAAGAACCTAACAGTGCACAGAATAAGCTAAAATATATTCTAAATTAAGATAATCTCGTCATCTAAACTGGGATGAACAAACAGTACTGACACGAGTCACATTCCTTGGAACTCAAATATAAACATTTACAAAAACTCTCAGATCCATCTAGCAGGCAGATGTAAATGTAACGATCTTAAGAAAAATACACACAACTATGGGAACATTTCCAAACAATCTCTGACTATAAAGTAACAAAATAATCACTCACTTAAGATATGTCACCCACTCTTAAAGAAGTGTTGTTCATTCGCCGTCCTTGCAATTTGACACAGGCAAACTGATGTCCCATAGGTACTTATTGAAAATATTCAGGCATGATTTCCTTGAAATCACGTCAACCAGTAAAACGAAACTGAAAGTAGACCTATAGCTAGTATGATGTCACATTTCCCTCAAAACAGTAACTGCAGGGTTTCCTTGAAATCACATGACAGCTTGTATACTGTGACCTGATTTGCAATAGTGAGTAAATAACTAACTAAACTAAATCAGTGAACATGAATCTCAGTTAAGAGCTTAAAAACACGTTTAATTTGGATGTCAAACAGAATAATTTAAACAAGAATTTCAGACATACTGTATTGTGTTAGGGCTGCGTCAATTCAATCTGGTATCAGAACAGAATTTAACACTAGGCTACTGAATATATTTTCAGCTGTTTATTAATAGAATTAGTCAAGCAGAATAAATGGTAAAAAAACATTCCACAAATAAGAAATTTCAGAGAAATTTAGGATTACCCCTTTTGACACCCACTAGGGTGTCACTCACTAAAATACAATACAAACACTTTTATTAATAGGCAATAACGATAACAAAAAACCTTCAGTCCTCCAGCTACACCTAACTTGTACTAGGTTGACTACCAGCCACCCAGGAACTTCAAACCTTCACATAAGGAAAGACAAATAGTACACAGGATAAATTCAGAACATTATTATTCAAAAAACGTATAAAAAGAAGACCTTCTTGCGGCAGTGGCTACACCTAACATGTGTGGGACAGACACTTTGTCCCAGTACTTTAAACCTTCACATCCACCTGCCACTACATTCAATACATATGAGAACATTTTGGATAAGCTTTATTCAACCACTTCCTCAACAGCAAACCAAGGATCATCCTCAGACAGACCCTTCTTTTGCCCAGAGCTGGATTCAGTGTCCTCCAGGGTCACTTCCATCAAAAGCATCATTCCGGTTGCCCTGACAACATCTGTAAGAGACTTTCTTAAGCAATGGATTATACAGGCAGCACAACACATCAATAATGGGAACACAAGCACTAGGGTCAGAAATCCAGTAACCACCATAGATGTGTACTTGCCAAAAAAGGTATTCAGCCAATTCCACTCGTCTACCCCCACTACACCCTTCATTTCAGCAGATAGCTTGTCAAGTCCCAATAGGGCTTTGGTAATGCTGCCATCAGGGCTGGTGTTATTAGGGATAAAAGTACAGCATTGTTCACCAAACATTTTATACACCCCCTATTATTAGCCAATATCATATCCAACTCCAATCTATTTCGTCTAGCGGTTCTAGTGGTAGCCTCTAGTTGCTCAGCCATACCTGTCAGTGCAGTACAAGTATAGTTAACAAATCTCTGTTGGTTATAATATATCCTTCTATATTAACACACACACACACATCAGTAGAGAACTCAACCCAGCTTTAGGCGGCTGTATTCTTCCACAGTACACATACATTCCTTATCAACCTTGCCACCTGTCTTCTAATCTCCTGCCCACTAAGCCGTTCCCAGGCCGTAGTTTCGCTCCCTAACTTAAGGAGGCTTCTTCTCCTGTTCCTTTCCCAAGGTCGTCTTATCAACTCTGCCCTGCTCATTCTGGTAACAGTGTCTTACTCACACAGTATTGGAATAGTTTTTAACCCATTATTATAGCCTTATTTTGAATACATTTCAACAGGTGATAAGGTTTCTGAGTGAAATCATTTAGTCAAACCTTTCATTACATCCACCCGATTGGCTAAATATTTCACATACATTATAACACCTATTTTTATTGGATTCAGAAATTTCACACAAAATCTAACTAATTCAGGAACTCTTAAGATGGTCTCATCTAACATGGGCTCCTCATAATTGAATGAATCCTCCACCAGGCTCGGCGGTAGGTATTTGTCGTCCCACTGGTCTGAACTTGGACTCGGTCCGTATCTCACCATCTGCTCCGTTATCGATCTCTCCAGAACCCTGAGACCTCTCGCACAAAAATGAGACCTCTCGCACAAGGGACCTAACAACAACCACACAACACAAACACACTCATACAGGTGAAAGCAGCCCACACCACAATGATTACAACATTTTTCCATTTTCCAAAGGTACTATTGAACCACCCCGTGAGTGCAGTGTCCACCCCGGAGTTTTCTGCTAACTCTTGAGCTAAATTGTTTAGACCGGCCTTGGTCACTGATCCACCTGGAGCTGTGTTATCAGGAATGTATGTACAGCAATGAACCCAATCATTCTACCTACACCGCCCTCTTCTGCCAATAACATATCGAGAGTCAATCTATTTTACCAGGTCATGAGGGAGTTGGCAGATAATTGGTCAGAGAACCTCTTTACTGCATCCCCGGTTTCATTCATGAATCTCTGTTGATTATAAAATATGTCATTAATCCAAGCCACATTTTTATTTATTGTCAACTACCAAAATAATCTAGTGTTAAAGCCTTCACATATTTCATTCATAGCTTTGTATTCATCTGGAACTTCCCTGAGGATGCCAATAGCATCCATCTAGACAAAGCTACTCCCATCCTGGTCAAAACTCCTTGTTCGGATTTTTCGTTATTTAGCCCTCCGAAAAGGCTCACCAGGAAGCACACAATGTCATGACTCGTGTTTTGTCCTTAACCTGTTAGGGCTAGGGGGCAGTATTGACACGCCCGGATAAAAAACGTACCCGATTTAATCTGGTTACTACTCCTGCCCAGTAACTAGAATATGCATATAATTATTAGCTTTGGATAGAAAACACTCCAAAGGTTCTAAAACTGTTTGAATGGTGTCTGTGAGTATAACAGAACTCATTTGGCAGGCCAAAACCTGAGAAGATTCCATGCAGGAAGTGGCCTGTCTGACAATTTCTTGCCCTTCTTGATTATCTCTATCCATTACAGAGGATCTCTGCTGTTACGTGACACTTCCTACGGCTCCCATGGGCTCTCAGAATCGTGGCTTTGCAGGCTCTGGTTGAAAAAAAGTAGCGCGTTTGGGTAGTGGCTGGTTACAGTACTGTGAGACTCAGGCTCGTGCCCGCGTCGACAGAATGCTTTGTTTTCTTTCGTCTGTTTACCTAAACGCAGATTCCCGGTCGGAATATTATCGCTTTTTTATGAGAAAAATGGCATAAAAATTGATTTTAAACAGCGGTTGACATGCTTTGAAGTACGGTAATGGAATATTTAGATAACTTTTGTCACGAATTGCGCCATGCTCGTGACCCTTATTTACACTTCGGATAGTGTCTTGAACGCACGACCAAAACGCCGCTATTTGGATATAACGATGGATTATTTTGGACCAAACCAACATTTGTTAATGAAGTAGCAGTCCTGGGAGTGCATTCTGACAAAGACAACAAAGTGAATCAAACTTTTGTAATAGTAAATCGGAGTTTGGTCAGGGCTAAACTTGGTCGGTGTCTAAATGGCTAGCCGTGATGGCTGGGCTATCTACTGAGAATATTGCAAAATGTGCTTTCACCGAAAAGCTATTAAAATCGGACATATCGAGTGCATAGAGGAGTTCTGTATCTATAATTCTTAAAATAATTGTTATGTTTTTGTGAACGTTTATCGTGAGTAATTTAGTAAATTCACCGGATGTTTGCGGGGGGTATGCTAGTTCTGAACGTCACATGCTAATGTAAAAAAGCTGGTTTTTGATATAAATATGAACTTGATTGAACAAAACATGCATGCATTGTATAACATAATGTCCTAGGGTTGTCATCTGATGAAGATCATCAAAGGTTAGTGCTGCATTTAGCTGTGGTTTTGTTTTTTTGTGACATTATATGCTAGCTTGAAAAATGGGTGTCTGATTATTTCTGGCTGGGTACTCTGCTGACATAATCTAATGTTTTGCTTTCGCTGTAAAGCCTTTTTGAAATCAGACAGTGTGGTTAGATTAACGAGAGTCTTTAAAATGCTGTAAAATAGTCATATGTTTGAAAAATTGAAGTTTTCGGATTTTAGAGGAGTTTGTATTTCGCGCCACGCCCATCATTGGATATCGGAGCAGGTGTTCCGCTAGCGGAACGTCTAGATGTAAGAGGTTGAGCTCTTTTAAGGAGCTTGACAGCTGCCTCTGCTGCTCCATTCCAGTGTGGCGAGTCTGCAGGATGAAAGTCCCATTGCCACTCTGTGCTATTTCTGGCAGCCTTGTCTTCAACGGATGCCTTCTGCAAACAGGCCAGGTGACTGTGTAGCTCTCTCAGAGCAGGCCTGGCTCCCAAGAAGTTTGTGCCTCCGTCTGACCATAGCTTTATTGGATGCCCCCTCAGAGCAGTGAACCGGGAGTAGGCCTGAAGAAAGTTCTCAGAAGACTGGTCGTCGATGAGATCAGCATGGACGGCTCTGGAAGTCATGCAGCAATACACGACTCCCCAGAACTTTTTCTTGGTTCTTTTCTTAACAGCGTCCCTCACTTCAAAGGGTCCAAAGAGGTCTAGTGTAGTATACTCGAATGGGTTCGCTCTACTGGTACGTTCCTGTGGAAGAGCGCTCATCACTTGCTGGCACAGCCGGGCTCTTTGCTTCTTGCAAGTGATGCACCTGTTGACCACCTTCTTCACTGTCCTCCGACCTTGCACGACCCAGGCCTTTCTTTTAGTGTGCAGCAGTGTGGCAGCCACCCCTTCATGATTCGCTTCGTGAGCTTCCCTCGCAAGCAAGGCCCCCAGCCACGACCGGAACGGGATTAAAGGTACAGCGGTTCCGTCTTCATTCCAAGACTGGACTCTACCACCACAAAGTAAGAGTCCATTGTTGTTATCTTTCATCACAACAAGGCTGTTTAAGGTCGTATCCTGAAAGTTCACGCCGTCTTGGGCTGCAAGGGCTAGGTCTTGGAAAGTTGCTGTTCTCTCTCCCACAGACAGCCTGGGCCCCCTCACCTCGAAGTTTGCTGAGCTCGAGGCTTGGTAGCTTGTCCTCAGCCAGGATTCTGCCGCTCTTCGAACCCAGGCGATTGTTCCACACAATTTAGACAAGCTACTGAATCGTTCGGGCCCGACAAGGCGCACTAGAGCTACACCCCAGGGCTTCCTCCTTGGCCTCTCTACTGCTGGAGTTGGACCTTGGTCTTTCATCTGCGGTCGCGGTGCGGAGTCTTGCAAGTCTGCCCCAACATCAGTATTGCTGCGGCCTGAGAATGTTTCTGCCTGGTGACTACAGCTGAGAACGCTCTTCTCTGCAACCTTTTAACGTCATCAGCCACGCTGGTCACTATCGCACTCGCCGTCTTCACAGGCCACTCAGCCTCAGGCCAACTCAGGAACTCTGGGCCTTGTTGCCACTCTGACCCTTCATCGAGTTCCTCAGGAGTTGCTCCCCTTGTGACAATGTCTGCTATGTTCAGGTTGCCCTCAATCCACCTCCACTGGTCCAGCCTTCTGGATCTCTCCGATGCGGTTAGCAAAGAAAGTTTGGTAGCCATAGCTATCCTTGTGAATTGCTCCCAGGATTGTTTGGCTATCCACGAAGTGGACCCAGCGTGCGACCTTGATGTGACAGTGCTTTACAAGGTATTTTCTCAGGCGGATCGAAAAGACAGCACCACATACCTCTGCCTTAATCACGTCTCCTTTCTGGTTGAGAGGGGTAAGCTTTGCTTTTGACTCAACCAGCCTCACTACGACCCCATTCTGCATCTCCCAACGGAGATAGAGCACCACGCCGTAGGAAGCCTCACTCCCATCTGAAAACGTGACTCCCATTGGATGGCCTATGGCTCCAGTTGGTGTGAGGCTTCTTTCGAACGTGATCTGGGCAAGTCTCACATTCTTCGAGGAGTCTTATGGAAGCCTCCCGTAGTTTTGGTGAGTGGGTCATCCCAAGTGTCCTTAACTGGACTGCTTATACTCGCTTCTTGGTAAGCTTCTCTCACAAGCATAACCCCTTTCTGCTTTGCGGGTGTGGCAAGACCAATGGGGTCATAGAATCCAGTGATCTGGCTTAGCAGCATCCGACGGGTCAATGGGTTTGGAGTTTTACCTCTGACTTCCTCTTCGCGCAAATTGACTCCTGTTCTCATCTTTCCTCTCTTCTTTGAGAAATTTACAGAGGTCATCACACAAAGTTTGTCGGTCTCTGGTTCATAGCCGACTCCAAGTGCTTTGCTCTCTTCGTCCCGCATCTGGTTGGGTAACACCAGCGTTTTGGGCACACTCACAGTTGTCTTACTGATACTGGCATCATTTGTGGTTGCGGACCTCCCACTTTGGCCTGATAAGACCCATGGCTTAAGGGAGAAGCCTCCAGCCTTTAAGATCTTTTCCACTCCTTTGGTGATTTTCTCCAGTATCTGCAAGTCATTGTGGGACGTCAAGATGTCATCCACATAACTATCTTCTACCACAACTCTGCGCTCCTCAACCATGGCTGCAAACTGGGGCAGGTTGGCTGTTTCTCTCATTGCCACCTGGGCAATACAACCAGCAGGTTTATCGCCAATGTTGACCCTGACGACAGCAAAGACTTCGATCACCTCCTCAGGATTGTCTCTCCAGAGGAAACCATGGAGGTGTACTTCTTTGTTTTCTAGCCAGACAGAGTTGTACATTTTTTTTCACATCGCCCAGGGCGGCGTACAACCCAGTCCTGAATCTCAGAAGCACGCCCCTTATCTGATTTAGGACATGAGGACCCTTGTACAGTAGGTCATTTAAACTTATTCCCATGAATTCTTGGCTACTGTTCCAGACAATTCTTACAGGGGTAGTGGTTGAGTGAGGATTAGGAGCAACTAAATGACTGATATACCACTTAGGTCCCTTCCCGCTATCGATTTCCTCCTGGGTGCCTTTAACGGCAGCCCCTCTTGAGACCATATCATGGATTTGCTCTCTGTACGCAGCCTTCCATTCCGGCTCCCTCTCCAGTCGTTTCTCAGTGTTTAAAAAGGTCGCTTCTACTGCACGTCGATAGTCAGGCAGCGTTGTGGGGTCTCCTTTCCACGGGTAAGCTGCGTTCCAGTGAGGGGATTCGCTGTGCTTGTCAGCTTGCACGTAGGTGAGACATTCCTTTATGTTCTCAATCTTTTTCCTCTCCTAGGGTCATTTCCTTGCCTCCAGGGGGGCACCTACCGCATCTGCAGCCACCACACTGAGGATCACAGGCGGTGCTAATACTGTCCCACTTGAACCATTCAAAAACTTCTTTGTTGGTAGTTGCAGTGTTTCGGAGGATTGCGTCTTCTTCCACCGAAACTCCACTGGGTCCTCCCGTCTTCACGAGAATCTCTTTGTACGCCCTTGAAGCTGTTCTCATTGACCTAGCGAAATGTGTTTCAGACCTGTGCACTGCTAGGTCTATCACTTCAAAGAGGTCACCAACAGTCTTCCCAAGGGGACCATCCCAGAGGACGAGGTCTCAACTACTCTGACTGGCTGTGGGACCAGGCGACCCTCCCTGTGGCTAATCAACAGGTCGATCTTTTCGGGCCGGACCAAGTCCTTGAGTTGAACATTTGGAAAGAACTTCTGCAGTTGCTGTGGCGTGACAGCTTGGTTCACCTTTGCAACATCTTCCAAGCCGTAACAGAGGAGTTTGTGCTCTGCTATTGTACCTCTGGGAGTTTTTACTCTCAGCCTCAGGGTATACTTCATGGTAGTAATGGTTTTCTCCATCCCTCCAACACCTTGGACAATCAACTTAATGTTCTCACCATTTAGCTTGAGACGCTCTGCTGCTTTATTTGAGATATAATTAGTATCTGAAGCGAGATCAATCAACGTACCGACTAGCTGGCCAGAGTTTGTCATCACATCCAACAGCATCATTATGACAGGGCACTCTTTTGGCTCACAACCAATGCTAGCACACACTTCTGTCGTGATCTTATTTGAAAAGGCTTCTTTGAACTCTGCTTGCAGCTCTGGAGAAAGTTTGGCAAGGAGCTCCTCCTGTTTGTTGGTTAGTCCAAGCCCCCTTTCCCCCAATTTTGCATCGCTCTGCTCTCCGCTCTTTTCCTCTTTCTTCTTGATCTGTGACTTTGGACAGAGCAAGTAATTGTGGTCTGAAGAGCCCTCTTTCTGACAGTCATCCTTTGAGCATAGATACTTTTGTGTGCAGCCGCCATCGTCACCATGAAGGCGCAAGCACTTAACCTCTCTAGGGCCGGCAGGACGAAATCGTCCCACCTACGTAACAGCCAGTGGAATCCTGTGGCGCGTTATTCAAATACCTTAGAAATGCTATTACTTCAATTTCTCAAACATATGACTATTTTACACCATTTTAAAGACAAGACTCTCGTTAATCTAACCACACTGTCCGATTTCAAAAAGGCTTTACAACGAAAGCAAAACATTAGATTATGTCAGCAGAGTACCCAGCCAGAAATAATCAGACACCCATTTTTCAAGCTAGCATATGTCACAAAAACCCAGAAGACAGCTAAATGCAGCACTAACCTTTGATCTTCATCAGATGACACACCTAGGACATTATGTTATACAATACATGCATGTTTTGTTCAATCAAGTTCATATTTATATCAAAAACCAGCTTTTTACATTAGCATGTGACGTTCAGAACTAGCAAACTTCCGGTGAATTTACTAAATTACTCACAATAAACGTTCACAAAAAGCATAATTATTTTAAGAATTATAGATACAGAACTCCTCTATGCACTCGATATGTCCGATTTTAAAATAGCTTTTCGGTGAAAGCACATTTTGCAATATTCTGAGTAGATAGCCCGCCATCACAGAGCTAGCTATTTAGACACCCAGCAAGTTTAGCACTCACTAAAGTCAGATTTACTATAAGAAAAATGTTATTACCTTTGGTGTTCTTCGTCAGAATGCACTCCCAGGACTTCTACTTCAATAACGAATGTTGGTTTGGTTCAAAATAATCCATAGTTATATCCAAATAGCGGCGTTTTGTTCGTGCGTTCAAGACACTATCCGAAAGGGTAAATAAGGGTTACGAGCATGGCGCACTTCGTGACAAAAAAATTCGAAATATTCCATTACCGTACTTCGAAGCATGTCAACCGCTGTGTAAAATCCATTTTTATGCCATTATTCTCGTAAAAAAGCGATAATATTCCGACCGGGAATCTGCGTTTTAGGTAAACAGACGAAAGAAAATAAAGCACGGGGTCGTCTCGTGCACGCGCCTAAGCCCATAGTACTCTGATCGGCCACTTGCCAAAAGCGATAATGTGTTTCAGCCAGAGGCTGCCTCGATATTGTTCAGCTTTTTCCCGGGCTCTGGGAGCCTATGGGAGCCGTAGGAAGTGTCACGTTAGAGCAAAGATCCTCAGTCTTCAATAAAAAGAGCCCAGATGAACAACAACTTGTCAGACAGGCCACTTCCCATATAGAATCCTCTCAGGTTTTTGCCTGCCATATGAGTTCTGTTATACTCACAGACACCATTCAAACAGTTTTAGAAACTTTAGGGTGTTTTCTATCCAAAGCCAATAATTATATGCATATTCTAGTTACTGGGCAGGAGTAGTAACCAGATTAAATCGGGTACGTTTTTTATCCGGGCGTGTCAATACTGCCCCCTAGCCCTAACAGGTTAAAGCATGCTCCTGCTCGCCTAAGCTGAGCCTTCTTGCCTGTCAGATTGAGCTTCTTGAAGACCTTGCAGGCGAACAGCCTACCTCCGTGCTCGTTGTCTCCACATGTGCGTCGTTGGCGGATCCACAGCTGGACAATACGAGGTCCCTCTTGACTTTTTCATCTAGGCTTCACAAGAGATGGAATTTTCTCACATTTTCCAATCCATGAGGGTTTCCCAGACGTTGCAAGTCCTCCCATTCAGCTTTCCGGCAGTAGTAATCCCTCATATTACCAGCAAGCGTGCACGTTCTAGGCTGATCTGGGGCCTGTAGTAAGTCCCAACTGGCTCCTCCTGCTCCACAATTTTCACTTTTCCCAGTTTCTCTTCGTCGGATTGAGAACCGCCTTTCCATGCCCACTCATCCCACAGTTTTTCACACCTTTTCTTCAACTTCCGGATCTGGTCCTTTGACTCTGCCTTGGACCGAGGGATCAAATCTTTCCACTCATCCAATCCTCGTTCAAAGTTGTTGACCTCCCGTTCCAGGTTCCTATGAATCAATTCACATTCCCTCCTGGTCATATGGTGGTGATCGGTGTCCTCGGCCTGGTCCATGGCTGATCCAGCCTCTTCAGTGAGGGTGGTAATTTCCGCCTCAGCGAACCTTGTCCAGAAGCTGATCAGGATGATTTGTTCAGTTTCATCAAACTTACAGTCACATTCTGCTGTTTTTCCGTCAATGTTCTCCGCCTTATTTTTGGCTTCATCATCGTCCACTTCTCTCAGGACCGTGGCATACTCAAACCCTGCATCTCTGACTCTGGAGTGATCCACTTTAAAGTTCCTCCACTCACTTCTCATTTCACTTTCCCCCAGTGCACTAGCTCTGGAGGTGAGGTAATTTGCTCTTCTAGTGAACGCAGTCTGGGCTGCTGACCGCTTATGTTTTAGCCTCTCCAGCTCCTCCTCTGATGCTGCCATCTTGCAAAGTTTTCTAGCGTCTAACTCAAGCTCAAGTGTTTTCTTCCAACTGGGTTTTAAGTAGTCCTTTAACTGTAGACTATATCCTCTTCTTGGCTTTCACTCATTAATGATTTGCCTAGTAAGTCAACAGATGAGCAGACAGCGTTATGGGTGGACTGTTTGCTTATCAGAAGTTAGTCTCGTGACGAATGTTCTAGCCCTTGCATTATCCATGTAAAGGAGAACCGTGGTTTATGACTGTTCGGATTTTTCGTTATTTAGCCCTTCGAAAAGGCTCACCAGGAAGCACACAATGTCATGACTCGTGTTTTGTCCTTCATTTTATTTTAAATCAAATGACCACAGGTCATAAACCTGAAATACAACAAATAAATAATGACAATATATTATTAAGATATAGTATATTATTCAAGTAATATAATAATGTAAATAATGAAAATCAAATAAGCCTGCAACACCATCAAAGATGTGGCAAATCTGGCTTAAAACAGCACCGACTACATCACTCAGAATGCCCAGCGCCAGAGGAGCATGCGCACAGTGACTCTGCCGTCACAGGTTGTTATGGACGCTGTCACAGGACACAGAACCCATGCCACCACATGCCTCGTCCAAAGGATTTACACATGCACAAACGCAACATAATGCGGCACTCCACCATGGATCACCGAACCAAACCACCCCTATCACCACCGCCACCAGAAACCAGCAGAGTGCTCTGAACAATCAGCACAATGCAAATGGCTGATAATAATAGCCTAATGCTATATAGCATCTGGGTCGCTGAGCTACCGCACCCAGCGAGCTACAAGTTACTCCCGGCCAACTAACACCAACACAGTGAGGTAAACGTTCAGTGCACAAACATATGTGACTTAAACATTAATGCTAGACTGAGTAGTTTGCAGTTACATACCAACGGGCTGTGTGCTCCTGATGATTGTCTGCGGTCAAGTGATTACCAGGTGCTGTAATTTAAGTCTCTAGTGAAGCTGCGCATGCGCACATAACGTAACATATCTGAGCATCTAAGAAACTTAAAGAAATCACTCGTTCCCCATTTAATTGAACACATCAGACCCATTTGCTTCTCTTATATATATATATATTGTTTTTTCCTGAGTGAGCTAGAAGTCTCAACACTCCTCCTGTGCCTACTTTAGCCTCCTATAACTGGCCTCTGATGACTAATTCGAACTAGTTGGACCTATAACCCCAGGGCGCAAGTTCCTAACCACCCTTTGTGGTAATTTCTGTCGTATGCGTCCTTTGCTGGTACTAGCCCACCCTTCATCAGTTATAGGTGCTGTGAGGTTAAAACATTTCTATTCATCTTTCAAACCTAAGTCAGTCACATTAACGATTACTTGCAGCCATTAAAATCATCTAAGTTCTCGGTGCCATTCTTGTATCTATAACACTGGTACTCATCAGGAGTTAAGGTGAACCGAGGTGGGTTGGCTGAGTACTTCAATCTGGCCAACCCCAATTCCTGTACAGTTGTCTGCTTCCCCAGGAAATTGTTTAATGTTTACCTTAAACCTACATCCTGATCTTTTTTGATTCCTCATTCTGTACGTCACTCATCAGTGTATTATATACTTTTCATTCTTATAAATGACAATGGTGTCGTATGATTAGAACCGGAAGGTGGTGGATCTGAATGTATCAGAAAGATTAGACTATGATGCAGCTCAGAGTCTCTACTCTTCCAAAAAACCGCCAACCCTCTCCTGCCCTTAGTCGATCTGCTAGGTACCACCCCATACTCACACCTCTAGGAGCACACACAGTGATGAACGGTCAGGATAGGGAATCTTCGTTAACCTGTTAGGGCTAGGGGGCAGCATTTGCAATTCTGGACAAAAAAAATGTACCC
The DNA here is from genome assembly GCF_965601325.2 of Salmo salar. Classification (NCBI taxonomy): domain Eukaryota; kingdom Metazoa; phylum Chordata; class Actinopteri; order Salmoniformes; family Salmonidae; genus Salmo; species Salmo salar. The sequence goes on along the minus strand of NC_138296.1, from coordinate 38,706,499 downwards.
GATTTAATCTGGTTACTAATCCTACCCAGTAACTAGAATATGCATATACTTATTATATATGGATAGAAAACACTCTAAAGTTTCTAAAACTGTTTGAATGGTGTCTGTGTATAACAGAACTCATTTGGCAGGCAAAACCCTGAGACATTTTCTGACAGGAAGTGGATACCTGATGTGTTGTATTACCTTTAAACCTATCCCATTGAAAAACACAGGGGCTGAGGAATATTTTGGCACTTCCTATTGCTTCCACTAGATGTCACCAGCCTTTACAAAGTGTTTTGAGTCTTCTGGAGGGAGATCTGACCGAACAAGAGCCATGGAACGATGATGTCCCATTAGACACCTGGCGCGCGAGTTCATGTTGGGTACCCTCGTTCCAATACGTTATAAAAGAGTATGCATTCGTCCACCTTGAATATTATTCATGTTCTGGTTAAAAAAGGCCCTAATGATTTATGCTATACAACGTTTGACATGTTTGAACGAACGTAAATATATTTTTTCCCCTCGTTCATGACGAGAAGTCCGGCTGGCTTAGATCATGTGCTAACAAGACGGAGATTTTTGGACATAAATGATGAGCTTTTTTGAACAAAACTACATTCGTTATGGACCTGTGATACCTGGAAGTGACATCTGATGAAGAGAATCAAAGGTAATGGATTATTTACATAGTATTTTAGATCTCCCCAACATGACGTCTAGTCTGTATCGCAACGCGTATTTTTCTGGGCGCAGTGCTCAGATTATTGCAAAGTGTGATTTCCCAGTAAGGTTATTTTTAAATCTGGCAAGTTGATTGCGTTCAAGAGATGTAAATCTATAATTCTTTAAATGACAATATAATATTTTACCAATGTTTTCTAATTTTAATTATTTAATTTGTGACGCTGACTTGACTGCCGGTTATTGGAGGGAAACGATTTCCTCAACATCAATGCCATAGTAAAACGCTGTTTTAGGATATAAATATGAACTTGATAGACAATGCATGCATTTTTAGTTCTAACATAATGTCCTAGGAGTGTCATCTGATGGAGATTGTAAAAGGTTAGTGCATCATTTTAGCTGGTTTTATGGTTTTGGTGACCCTGTCTTTGACTTGACAAAACATTACACACAACTCTTGTAAATGTACTGTCCTAACATACTCTAAATTTATGCTTTCGCCGTAAAACCTTTTTGAAATCGTAAAACGTGGTTAGATTAAGGAGATGTTTATCTTTCAAAGGGTGTAAAATAGTTGTATGTTTGAAAAATTTGAATTTTGACATTTATTTGGATTCAAATTTGCCGCTCTTGAAATGCACCTGCTGTTGATGGAGTGCACCACGGGTGGCACGCTAGCGTCCCACCTAGCCCATAGAGGTTAAGGAGGTAACCCCCGGACCCTGTTGGTACTCGGTTCTTCTCCTAACTCTGTGTGATCAGCAGTGCTCATATGTGTACATACCTTCTTGCAGTGGATAACGTGGACCCAAGTGACTCTCTCAGCTTTTCTTATGGCAAAGGCAATGGTTTAACAGAACCTGGTATGGGCCTTCCCAACGGGGCTGCTTCCCGTCTTTTCTCCTCAGGGACTGGATCCACACCCAGTCTCCTGGTTGGATTGAGTGAATCACCTTCTCCTGTAATTCACCTGTTGGACACATTCTTGGACATACGGGTTTGGTTAACAGTCTTCTCATGTGTTCTGTTAGTATTACTTCAACTTCTATGTCTACCTGTTCTGGTATCTCTAACTCTGGCATTCTATAGGCTCTACCTGATTAGCTAAAATGTCATCCATCCTTTAAAGAGATAGATCCTAGTAAACCAACTCTAGGGATAATATCTTGACCTAATATTCTAGCTACCATAATCATGTCCACCAAGTATGTTGGGAACGCTTCTACCCATTTGCTATACTTATTGTTAAACACCCCTTCTTCCCCTCAATTCGGAATAGTTCACTAAGTCCATTTCCAAATGTTGGAATGGATATTGTACGATTTTTTTTGTTTTGTTTAAGTAATTATCCTAACCTGTTCTATCGCCTGCTCTACCATACTCCCCCTATTTATACATGGCTCAAGCCATGTATCAATATTGCTGCATATCTAAACAAATTATCCTTATGTCAGCTCTTCTCTTGTAGGATTGCCCCCTTTCATTTTCCACATGTCCAATTCTCCCTGGGGCATTCATCCTTAGTTACCCTGTAACAATTCTCTGTCAAGTGTCTTATTTAAGATTTTATGGTTTTAAATGCCTATGTGCTTGTCTGTGTAAATAGTCATATCTCTTCTTAGCGAATTTACCAAACAAACTTAAAATCAAAACTAAAATACATGCCAAATGGAGCCCGAGCCCAGGTGTGTCCCATTTCGCTGACGACCCCTCCCGGCTCCGCCCACCGACATCCTATTAAGGAAAACAAGAGCAAAGAGAGAGAATTCGGCAGACAGAGTGGGAGGGTCGTCACTCCTTCCCCCTCCCCCATAAATCCGGGGACCAACAAAGACCCCGGAACACCATATCAGTCACACAACAAATTGATCCAGCCTTGGCGTCCACTTGCCCCAACCAACCTCGTCCTCCCCAGACCTCAGCAACCTTTGCGAACAGGAAGCAACCTTTAAGAGGAAAGAAAACGAGACCAGAAGGGAACAGACAGGAGCGACAGGACAATACCAGACAAAATAACAGTGGTCAGTCACGTGGACATTCAGGAACAGGGCGCACGAGAGTGCGGGTCAACAATGACATTATCAGTCCCCCGGATGTGCCGCACATCGAGATGGAATGCTTGTAAAAATAATCACCATCTCATTATCCTCTGATTAGGACACATCATGGACCTCAAAGGTGAGAGGGTTATCTACTCCCGACCCGACATAGACCTCAAAGTGTTGTAGCGCCCATATGAGTGCTAGCGCTTCTTTTTACATGACTGAGTAGTTCAACTGATAATGGTTAAACTTTCTGGAAAATAAACTAACAGGCCTCTCAACCCCAGACATCTGCTTGCAGCAAAACTGCACCTGCCCCCACATGACTAGCATCCACCTGCAAGGTAAATGACAAATCCACGCGAGGAGCAACGGGTAAGACAACAGCTTATCAGCTAAGTCAACAACAGGTAAAATGGCGATGAATGGGCAGAGAGGGTCGGTTAACTACACACAGAGCCTGAGTTCAGGGCTAGGGCCGACAGATAAACAAAGGTAAACAAAGTGGAGTACCGTGATAAATGAACAGTCCAGCAGGCATCAGCTATGTAGCCAAGTGATCATAGGGTCCAGTGTACAGCAATAGATGAAACAGGGAAGCAGCTAGATAGTCGTTACTACTCTAGCATGCGGGAGACACGGCCAAAAATGATGCAGAAAGATTAATCCATGTTTTTGTTACTTCTATGTTGGACTACTGCAATGCTCTACTTTCTGGCTACCCGGATAAAGCACTAAATAAACTTCAGTTAGTGCTAAATACGGCTGCTAGAATCCTGACTAGAACCAAAAAAATGTATCATATTACTCCAGTGCTAGCCTCCCTACATTAGCTTCCTGTTAAGGCAAGGGCTGATTTCAAGGTTTTACTGCTAAACTACAAAGCATTACATGGGCTTGCTCCTACCCATCTTTCTGATTTGGTCCTGCCGTACATACCTACACGTACGCTACGGTCACAAGACGCAGGCCTCCTAATTGTCCCTAGAATTCCTAAGCAAACAGCTGGAGGCAGGGCCTTCTCCTATAGAGCTCCATTTTTATGGAATGGTCTGCCTACCCATGTGAGAGACGCCGACTCGGTCTCAACCTTTAAGTCTTTACTGAAGACTCATCTCTTCAGTAGGTCCTATGATTGAGTGTAGTCTGGCCCAGGAGTGAAGGTGAACGGAAAGGCTCTGGAGCAACAAACCGCCCTTGCTGTCTCTGCCTGGCCGGTTCCCCTCTCTCCACTGGGATTCTCTGCCTCTAACCCTATTACAGGGGCTGAGTCACTCGCTTATTGGTGTTCTTCCATGCCGTCCCTAGGAGGGGTGCTTCATTTGAGTGGGTTGAGTCACTAACCTGGTCTTCCTGTCTGGGTTGGCGCCCCCCCCTTGGGTTGTGCCGTGGCGGAGATCTTTGTGGGCTATACTCGGCCTTGTCTCAGGATGGTAAGTTGGTGGTTGAAGATATCCCTCTAGTGGTGTGGAGGCTGTGCTTTGGCAAAGTGGGTGGGGTTATATCCTGCCTGTTTGGCCCTGTCCGGGGGCATCATCGGATGGGGCCACAGTGTCTCCTGACCCCTCCTGTCTCAGCCTCCAGTATTTATGCTGCAGTAGTTTATGTGTCGGGGGGCTAGGGTCAGTTTGTTGTATCTGGAGTATTTCTCCAGTCTTATCCGGTGTCCTGTGTGAATTTAAGTATGCTCTCTCTAATTCTCTCTCGGAGGACCTGAGCCCTAGGACCATGCCTCAGGACTACCTGGCATGATGACTCCTTGCTGTCCCCAGACCACCTGGCAACGCTGCTGCTCCAGTTTCAACTGTTCTGCCTGCGGCTATGGAACAATGACCTGTTCACCAGACGTGCTACCTGTCCCAGACCTACTGGTTTCAACTCTCTAGAGACAGCAGGAGCGGTAGAGATACTCTCAATGATCGGCTATGAAAAGCCAACTGACATTTACTCTTGAGGTGCTGACTTGTTGCACCCTCGACAACTACTGTGATTATTATTATTTGACCATGCTGGTCATTTATGAACATTTGAACATCTTGCCCATGTTCTGTTATAATCTCCACCCGGCACAGCCAGAAGAGGACTGGCCACCCCTCGTAGCCTGGTTCCTCTCTAGGTTTCTTCCTAGGTTTTGGCCTTTCTAGGGAGTTTTTCATAGCCACCGTGCTTCTACACCTGCATTGCTTGCTGTTTGGGGGTTTAGACTGGGTTTCTGTACAGCACTTTGAGATATCAGCTGATGTAAGAAGGGCTCTATAAATACAGTTGATTTGGTTTGATTTGAAGGCACAGCTGATGGAATTAGGTCTACGGACCAGTCGTGGTGGTACGGCGGGGCGCCATATCGACGAATTGACCGGGCCAGATGGCGAAAGAGGTATTGTAGTTGTGGGAATTTTGTTTGCTAGCCGGGAGATGCGCCTGGCTCAGTGCTAGCTTCAGGGCTGGGTCACTCAGTTGAAGATAGCTAGCTAGCTGTGATGGTCAATAGTCAGCAGGAATCTGGCGTTGTAGTGGAGAAAAAAAGTCAGAGGCTGGCAGGTATTATCCAGGCTAAAAAAAACTAGCAGTGGCTAACAATGACTAAATGGCTAGTAACTTAGCTAATTAGCTGGCCACCTTCTGATGAAAGTTTTGGCTATAGGGTCTAAAAGAATAGTGGATCCGTGTCACATTGAGTGAGGCGGGTTACCGGAAGGTATATTTAATTTAAAAATGGAAAAAGATTGAAAAATAAATTGGAATATATACAAAAAATATGAAAAATACAAAAAGTAAACGAGAAGACAACAAACCACGTCTGCACTGCTACGCCATCTTGGATTATTAACTGGTAAAACAACCTGACTAATCGCCTCGCTCAGAAAACAACTACCATGAGACACCCACTTTCTCATCAGGACATCCTCTTGGAGAAAATAGCCATGGGTGACATCTCCCAACTGTTCCACAGGCACAATTTGGTCACGCAACTCTTCTAATGTGGGGTCAGTCCGTTGCGCAATGATTAGATCGGAGCGGGATACAGATAATGGGATAACAGGGAAAGTAGTGACAGACGACTTTGTGGTATTCTCGTTAGCCGCCGCAGTGACCAGGTCGCCATGGCTCATAGAACGCGTCACTGCACACGCAGAGAACACCTCAGGGGAACTCTGCGCACTCATCAGGAATCCCTACAAATGACGGCTTAGTGGAAACCACTAGAGATGGAAACACGACAGGCCATACACGCTCACCAGCCAAGTTATTCCCAAGGATAACATCGATACCCTCAATAGGCAACGAAGGACGCACCCCCACAACAACCTCACCTTTCACCAGTCCACAATCCAACATCAATTTATGCAATGGAACTGACAGTGTTCAAACCTGTTCCCCTAATTAGAACACTATTCCCCAAATCAGTCTCAGCAGAGAAGGGTAACAGACTCCAACACAAACGATTCAGAGGCACCTGTGTCTCAGGATCTTCACTGGCACTAGGTTCTTACTTCCTAACAGACACAAAACCCTCCGTAATGAAAGGTAAATAGTCTGGGTCAATATGGACTTTCACATGCCCCTGGGCATGAGAAAATGTGTCTGGAGTGAACTGATGTGGAACAGGCACAGCTAACACCGTAGGCTTAGATTCAACGTAAGCACACGTACTGAATTTACCCCTAGCCCTGAGAACCGGACATTCGTTTTTCCAATGACCTGAACCTTGACAGTAGTGACACTTTTGACCAAAGTCAGCTTTACCACGGGAGTCAGGCTCAACCCTAGTTGAATAAAACTCTTCCCGTGAACCAAAGTAACTCGGTGAACGAGGCCCAAATCTCCCCGAACGCCCCCACTCACTCCGAATACGGGGCTCTGCAAAGACACTTGTGAGTCAAAACATACTCGTCCGCCAAAACCGCAGCTTCAGCGACAGTCTTTACTTCTCGTTCGTTAATGTACATGGCTATACGATCTGGGATTGTGTCCTTAAATTGCCCTAACATAATCAGATGACACAGCCATTGGAAAGTCATAACTGCAGAGGCGAAACACCAGCGATTAAACTGTGAAGATAATTCTCGTGCAAACTCAACATGAGTCTGCTTATCATCCCTTTTTAAAGTTCTAAATCGTTGGCGGTAAGCCTCAGGAACCAATTCGTAAATCTGTAACAGCCGTTTTAACCTTATCATAACTGACACTGTCGGCTACACTAAGAGCTGAATATGCTTCCTGCGCTTTACCAGTCAGCGCACACTGCAACATTAAAGTGCGGTCAGAATCAGGCCAACTCCTAGCGTCAGCAACACGCTCAAACAACGAAAATAATGTCTCAGGGTCCTTTTCCTTAAACTGAGGCAACAACCGTAAGTTCCCAACAATATCAAATGTGTCCGGGGCACGACATTCAACAGCTGTTTTTTAGTACATAATTCTAACAGTTCCTCCGATGGAAAGCGAATGAACTTGTCTAAGATGCCATATTCACAAGAAAATACAAAAACAAAATCTCGCTCTTCCCCTCTGCTGAGCACACCAGACCACAACCAGAGAAATGACAACCACACTGGGCACCACAGAAGAGAAATTAGATATATGGAGCTTCCCCAAAATCTACAGTAACTCAACCCTAGTCTTCATGCGGATTTGCAGTGGGTAATCACGCACTGTAGCCCGCTGGCAAGGAAATAAACCACCCAGCACGCTGGCAGATTCCCCCAAGCCACAGATGTGCCCCGGAGACAACTGCTCAGTCCACAGACACCACACAAAAATAACAAAATAACCATGCCCAACGTATTCCTATGTGAAACACGTCGCTAAGCCTAACAGAGTAAAAAAGACTATAGCTCCAGGTAGCTAGTGTCACTACCCTACCCAAATCTCCCACTGAGGAACACAGCCAATTGTACTCACCTCCTCAGACCGATGTCCCAACAGCAAGTAGAGCAAGAGTCTCCAGACTGGGCAGGGGCCTGGAAACTAACCAACGTACTTTCTCCAACGCAGCACACAACGAACTATCCACCGCAGTGGCAAGTTTACCAACCAAAACAAACAAAGGCAACCAGTACTGGGCACCAAACATTACAACTCAAACAAGTTATAACAAAAGATGCAAACAAAGCACCTACAGAGTTTAACGTTAACTCCATGTTTTCTCCCAAACACAACACACATACTAGTAAGCCAAATGACACTAGTATTAGTCCTTCAAAATGAAACAAAGTGCTAGTGTAACCGATGTGAGATGGCTAGTTAGTTAGCGGTGGTGCGCGCTAATAGCGTTTCAATCAGTGACGTCACTCGCTCTGAGACTTGAAGTAGGGTTTCCCCTTGCGTTGCAAGGGCCGTGGCTTTTGTGGCGCGATGGGTAACGATGCTTCGTGGGGTGTCAGTTGTTGTGTGCAAGGGTCCCTGGTTCGAGCCCAGGTTGGGGCGAAGAAAGGGACGGAACCTACACTGTTACACTATACGCCAAAATGTCTAGGAACCAACCTTATGATCCTGGACTAGCCCCCACTTAATACGAACTGGCTCAAAGCCCGTAACAAAAAGGGAGACGACGTGGAGATAAGGAATAACAAAATACATTTATTAACTAAAGTAAAGTAAACTAAATACAATTAGCAATGGTGTGTGTGTGTGTGTGTGTGTAGTCAGTAATCAGTAGTGTAACTGAGTGGTTGCGTGCATACATGTGATAATGAGGGGTGTTGAAAGGTGCCAACGCAAACAAACAAAAACAGCCACAAAAATGCCACAACCAAAATCTATCAGTCTGCATTGAGAGTATCCTCAATGAACGGGGAAGAGGTGCATTTATCCTGGGACACACCCGAGCCCAGGCGTGTCCCATTTCGCTGGTGACCCTCCCGGCTCCGCCCACCGACATCCTATTAAGGAAAACAAGAGCAAAGAGAACATTTGGCAGACAGAGTGGGAGGGTCATCACATTTCCTTGTTTAAAAATGTATGTATACTCACATGTATACAATGACTATCCTGCCGATCCTTGACTTCGGCGATGTAATTTACAAAATAGCCTCCAACACTCCTCAGCAAACTGGATGTAGTCTATCACAGTGCCATCCGTTTTGTCACAAAAGCCCCATATACTACCCACCACTGCGACCTGCATGCTCTCGTTGGCTGGCCCTCGTTACTTATTCGTCGCCAAACTCACTGGCTCCAGGTCATCTATAAGTCTTTGCTAGGTAAAGCCCCGTCTTATCTCAGCTCACTGGTCACCATAGCAACACCCACCCCATAGCACGCGCTCCAGCAGGTATATTTCACTGGTCATCCCCAAAGCCAACACTTCCTTTGGCCGACTTTCCTTCCAGTTCTCTGCTGCCAATGACTGGAACGAATTGCAAAAATCACTGAAGCTGGAGACTTATATCTCCCTCTAACTTTAAGCATCTGCTGTCAGAGAAGCTTACTGTACCTGTACAGATCACTGTACCTGTACACAGTGTCACGTCCTGACCAGCAGAGGGTGTAGTTGTGTAGTATTTTGGTCAGGAAGTGGCAGAAGATGTCTGTATGTTTGTTCTGGGTTGTATGTTTCTATGTTGGTCTGTGTGGCTCCCGATCAGGGACAGCTGGTTATTGTTGTTTCTGATTGGGAGTCATATATTAGGTGTGTGTTTTTCACTTGGGTTTGTGGGTTGTTGTGCTATCACTGCTATTATTTTGTATGTATAGCCTGTCGTGAGTCGTTCTTGTTTATTGTTTTCTGTGTTTGCGTTATTCTTGATCATTAAAGATGAGTATCCACATCCCGCTTGCATTTTGGTCTCATGTTGACGACAAACGTTACAGAACAACCCACCAAAACAAGACCAAGCAGCGGAAGAAGGAGAAGAGGAACGCTGAGTATATGGACTATGCTGAGAAAATGGATTTTGACATGGACAATCGCGAGAAGTGGACTTGGGAACAGATTCTGGCCAGAGAGGGCCCGTGGAAGAAGGCTGGGGAGGACCGAGAACGCTACCGGGGTACACGACTGGCGAGGAAGCCGGAGAGGCACCCCCAAGAATGTTTTTTTGGGGGGCACACGGGTAGTTTGGCTAGGCCAAGGAAGAGCCATAAGCCAGCTACCCGTGAGTATATGGAGGAGCGTATGGAGTGGAGGGCGCCGTGTTTTGCTGAGGTGCGCACTATCTCGCCCATACGCACGCACAGTCTGCTGCGCGCTATTCCAGCCCCTCGCAGATGCTGTGCTAGAGTGGGCATCCAGCCTGGTAGGAGGATGCCTGCGCAGCGCGTCTGGTCGCCGGTACGCCTCCTAGGACCAGGCTACCCTACTCCCGCTCTACGTACGGCAACCATCAGGCCCCTGCACAGCCCAGTTCGCCCTGTACCAGCATCCCGCTCGTACAGGGCTGCTAGTTCCATCCAGCCAGGACGGGTTGTGCAGGCGGTGCGGTCAAGGCCACCTGTGCGCCTCCATGGCCCAGTCTTTCCGGTTCCCGCCTTGAGTGCTAACCCGGAAGTGAGTACCTCCAGTCTGGCACGACCAGTACCAGCAACCGGGACCAAGCTTCCCATTAGTCAGCCTAGTCCTATTCAGCCTGTTCCCACTCCTCGCACTAGTCCTGGGGTGCGTGTATCCAGCCTGGTACCTCCTCTACCAGCCCCATGCATCCAGTGTGCAGTCCAGAGTATCCGGCACCAGTGTCTAGTCCAGAGTATCCGGCACCAGTGTCTAGTCCGGAACCGAGGGAGTCTGCCTGCGACCCGGAACCGAGGGAGTCTGCCTGCGACCCGGAACCGAGGGAGTCTGCCTGCGACCCGGAACCGAGGGAGTCTGCCTGCGACCCGGAACCGAGGGAGTCTGCCTGCGACCCGGAACCGAGGGAGTCTGCCCATGATCCACAACGGAGTAAGACTGTTTACGATCCAGAATTGAATATAATTAACTATGAACTAAATGAGTCTGCCTACAGCATTGACTGGAAGTAGTATGCCTACGACCTGGAACTGAAAGAGTCTGCCCACGATCCAAAACGGAGTGAGTCTGTCTACGACCTGGAACCCAATGAGTCTGCCTACAGTCTGGAGGGCAGTAGGCCGGAACCGTTATTCTTGATCATTAAAGATGAGTATCCACATCCCGCTTGCATTTTGGTCTCATGTTGACGACAAACGTTACACACAGCCAATCTGTAAATAGCACACCCAACTACCTCATCCCCATATTGTTATTTATGTTTTTGCTCTTTTGCACCCCAGTATATCTAGTTGCACATCATCATCTGCACATCTATCACTCCAGTGTAAATGCTACATTGTAATTATTTCGCCTCTATGGCCTATTTATTGCCTTACCTCCCTAATCTTCTACATTTGTACACACTGTACATAGATTTTTCTATTGTATTATTGACTGTACGTGTGTTTGTAACTCTGTTGTTTTTGTCGCACTGCTTTGCTTTATCTTGGCCAGGTCGCAGTTGTAAATGAGAACTTGTTCTCAACTGGCCTACCTGGTTAAATAAAGGTGAAATAAATACAAATAAATAAATGTATGAACATAATACTTATAAAAAACATATTTGAACACAATAACCATCACTGTAAACTATAGTTCTAAAGGATTATTGAGCCATGTATCCAACATGAGTTTTAATCATATCACAAAGGCCCTTCATTTCACCCTCAGTATGCAGTGCAAACTCTTAAATCATTCCAGATTGAGTGAGAATAACTTCAACCATGCTCACGATGAGATCCACAATAACTTGATGAAAAACCGACAACAGAATATACATTAATTGATGTCAGTTAATTGATGAGACTAAAGCCATCTGGAAACTGATGAACATGGCTTTGTGTTATCCGATAATAAATGCTGTGAACATAGAACTCCATAGAAAATCCACGTTGTTCCTAAATATGTATGGGAATAGGTCAAGTGGAAAGAAGTTAAATCAAACAAAATGTATTGTCCCTTTAGTAACAACATACTGTACTGATACAAATTATTTAGCAGATATTCATGTTTTATTTCCTTTTTCACAGAAGTAGTGTGCCATTATGATGGAAATCCTACCTGTGTCTTCTAAAAAAATAAAATATATTATGTTCCTTACATCCACGTAGCATGTCTGTGAAGGACCACTATGAGTGGTTTTTACAGACACAGCCTTGGCTCATCACTGTGTCCTTCCTTCTGGTTGTTGTAGAGTGGCCAGTGCTGTGTATTCATGGATGCCAAAGGAAAACCAGGCTTCCCCAAATATCTGACCAATAAAAAAATAGCAATTATAAAATATTTTATCTTTCGTCTCTCTGTGTTTTCATACATTTCCGTCAATTCACAAGTGTCTGAATCTCACCGGAAAAAGCATCCAAGCGAGGGAAACAGCGCCCCTGTCTCAGTATGTGTAGCCCATGTATCTGATGCTGTCTGCACCAAAAGAGTATAACGTGTTGCCGCCATAGCATTTGATTGATTGATGCCAGCAACATTTGGCCTCCCTTGATAAAAGAATAAATAATAATTAGCCAATCAGCTTGAGCTGAGCTCAACTGTGGGTTGTCCTGGTGCAGCAATTGTGTAATGTATGACAAAGCCATAGAGCGTTTTTGCCAACATGAAAGTGATAAGAGAATTATCTAATAAAGGTAAATGAATCAATAAAGCATGATCTATTATTAGTCATACAGCATTGTTAATGAATAATCAATGTAATGATCAATGTAGTGATCGATTGGTCTGATTAGTTCCAGAAAGTCCAGGAACCACTGGAGAGGGAAAGAAATGTGTGTTTGCAATTAGTATAGAGAGCAGGGGACAGATGGTAAAGGGAGTAAAACTTCAAAGGGTTCCTAACCTTGAGGGAAAGGAACAGGCTGAGCTAGGTAGTGATAAAGTGTGGGAATGGGGGATGCAGGTCACCAACAGTTTGTGTGTAAATGCATGTGCGTAAGTAAGCAAGAACTATATAATGACTGTTTTGTTATCCTGACCTCAGAACGTTCTCATGAATAAAGCTACAGAAACCTTTTGCAGAAAGCTGAGTCCTTGCCTAATTATTTAACCCATTGTCTTACAAACCTTGGGCATTAGTCAAGGCGAATTGATTATTGATTATTATTATCAAGAAATAAAATTCCTTTAACAGAAAGAGAGGAGGATGGTATTGGCATTCAACTAGTCAACATTTTTTGTTTTACTTTGCCGTGCGCACACTCACAGAGACAGAAATCAGTACCATGGACAGCCACATGATATTTTGCAATATTGATTGGACTAAATTGTTTTTGGTATCGCTAAGTTTGTTTTGGGCCTCCCGAGTGGCGCAGTGGTCTAAGGCGTCACTACAGACACGGGTTCAATCCCAGGCTGTGTTGCAGCTGGGCCGCGACCAGGAGACCCATGAGGCGGTGCACAAATGGCCAGTATCGTCCAGGTTAGGGGAGGGTTTGGCCGGCCGGGATGTCCTTTTTCCATTGCGTTCTAGTGACTCCTTGTGGCAGGCTGGACACATGCACGCTGACTTCGGTTGCCAACTGTACGGTGTTTCCTCCGACACATTGGTGTGGCTGGCTTCCGGGTTAAGCGAGCAGTGTGTCAAGAAGCAGCGCGGCTTTCAGGAAAGTACCTGTGTAATTGCGCACCCAGCTCACTCAGGTGCTTCGCTATATCACATTTGACATTGTCCGTAAGCTTGAGTTCATTTGCACACAAATAAATCATACAATGATTGAAAGACCTGTGTGTTGTCCTTGTTAATGCAGACAGAGAAGAGCTCCAACTTATTAATCATAGCCTCAATTTTGTCCCGCACATTGAATATAGTTGCGGAGAGTCTCTGTAATCCTAGATTCAGATCATTTAGGTGAGAAAAAACATCACCCAGATAGGCCAGTCGTGTGAGAAACTCGTCATCATGCAAGCGGTCCGACAAGTGAAAATGATGGTCAGTAAAGAACACTTTAAGCTCGTCTCTCAATTAAAAAAAAAAAACGTGTCAATTCTTTGCTCCTTGATAACCAGCGCACTTCTGTATGTTGTAAAAGCGTTACATGGTCGCTGCCCATATCATTGCATAATGCAGAAAATACACGGGAGTTCAGAGGCCTTGCTTTAACAAAGTGAACGATTTTCACTGTAGTGTCCAAAACGTCTTTCAAGCTGTCAGGCATTCCCTTGGCAGCAAGAGCCTCTCGGTGGATGCTGCAGTGTACCCAAGTGGCGTCAGGAGCAACAGCTTGCATGCGCGTTACCACACCACTATGTATCCCTGTCATGGCTTTTGTGCCATCAGTACAGATACCAACACATCTTGACCACCAAAGTCCATTTGCTGTCACAAAGCTGTCCAGTACTTTAAAAATATCCTCTCCTGTTGTCCTGGTTTCCAGTGGTTTGCAGAAGAGGATGTCTTCCTTAATTGACCCACCATAAACGTAATGGACATATACCAGGAGCTGTGCCAGGCCCGCCACGACTGTTGACTCATCCAGCTGTAACACAAAGAATTCACTAGCTTGTATGCGAAGCAGTAATTGTTTCAAAACATCTGTTCTTCCTTCAGCCATATACACGGCAGAAGGAAGAATTAAGTCGTCCACAATAGTATGGGGTTTGCCTGTCCTAGCACTCGGTAGCTCACCATATAAGACGCTTCTAGCCCCTTATTTTTAATGGTATCTGTTGCTTTTATACATGTCTTACTACTCGAAAGTCATCTTAATTCTTGCTCAAAAAACTCCCGTAGCTTATTTTTCAAATTGGCATGTTTCACTTGTAAATGTCTGTGCAAAAGTGAAGGTTTCATCGAGTTGTGAGAAAGTACATTTGAACATATAACACACTGTGGCTGAGGAAAGGCACTACTCCCAGTATAAGCGAACCCCAAATCAATGTAGTTCTCATCATATTTGCGCCTCTTCGATGGTCCAACGTCCCTGTCTGTTGCTTTCCCGGGTAAGGGGGCAGTAGCTCTTCGGCTGCATTAGATTCACAACTGTCAGTGTTCATGCTAGCTGGGCTAGCAACAAATGTAGAATTACTGCTGCTAGCATTGGATTTGCTCGTAGAAGCAGAACAACTTGTGTCGTGTGCAGGTGTAGTACTGCTGTTACGATGCGGGATGCGGGCCTTACTTTTTTTAGCCATTCATCAATTTTCGATCAAATGGAATGAGCAGCAGCTACCTTTGGCTACAAGTGGACCGTTAGTGGAATTCCCACGAGAGAGTAACGGTTCATGTAATTGGATGTTAATTATTTGACTAGGCTACCTGTATTTGACATTGTGTTATTTCGCTGAACACTAGATGGTTTCATTTTATTTTTGGCAGTGAAACGAGGCTACTCATGTGAGAAAAAAACATCACCCAAATGTATAGCCCCGTTGGAAAATCTAAATAGACTGTTTGAAAATGTGAATCACGGCATTGCGCCCCAGTTTGGGAATAGCCGTTGTAGTGGATCGTTGCTTCTCCCTGCAAAGACGAGAGAAATGCATGGAAGAGATAAGACAGACAGTAACTCAAAGACCACCTAAATATAATGAAAAACCATGATGCAAATCCACATCGACACTTCCTCCAGGGGTCATATTACTCAAACTTAAATATATAGCCTATGGGGTTTCTCCAGGCAATACAGTATTGATAGATCTACCTAACCTGACATTGGCTCCCTTCCCTGGTTCGTCCGGGGACTCGAGTGACAGGCAGGTCATAGTCAACCAGGTATTGCCAAACAATCCATGAGTACAAAGTGTGTCTGCAATTAATTTCAACGGAAAATCATGAAGGACAAGACTGCACAATATAGCAGTATTTAAGCCAAACAAAGGTGCTTCGGCAAGTGTAGAAACATAAGAATTACAGATCCTCTGATAAAACTGCACAAAGTTTGCAAGTAATATCAATAAATACCACTGTGACAATTTCAACTCAGTGGACATAGCATGCAAATAAATGAGAGTCAGCGAAGCCTAAGGGCAACAATGGCACATTATAATCCTTTAATATAGACAGTGGAGCATGTCTCTAATCCTAAACACAGAGCATGGTGGCGTAGTCATTGAACTCACATAGCTTTCTGTGTCGTCACAATGGATTCTAAAAACAACATTGCCACTCCACACTGGTGACGTGAGGGCCCAAACTCCTGGCTATTGTCCTGTTCTCACTAGCTCTGAGGTGTCCTTCTTGTTCAACATCTAATTGTGACAGCAGCCCTTTTCAGACTGACTGGTCATTTACTGCCAAAAAATACAGAATCCAGGATAAAATACTGTGGCTTTGGACTTTCTATTTTTATCTACTGGTAAGTGTTAATCTTGTCAGTGTTGGTATATGGTTTGGGTTGTGTGGCTATCAAAAAAATATCTAGAGAAAATACACTAACTGGTTTGTAGCATTTTGTAGTATCAAACCAAAATGTATTGACAAGTTGATTCCAAGCCCTGTTAATGTACCTGGCCAGCCTGAATCATCTTTGCCACCTCCACCTTTGTCTTGCCCTTCACAGATTTGCCGTTCACTCCTGTGATCTCGTCGCCAGCCGCCAGAGTCCCCTCCAGAGCAGCAGGGGTGTTGTCAAAGACCTGACAGAGATCCCAGTTACAGGTAAAGAATATATCCAATAATGACAAAAAACTAAGCCAAAAGAGCTCAGAGCCTTAAAACAAACTGCTTTAAGAAAGTTCAAGAAAAAGTTGTATACAATGCATCTATAATCTAATGTTTCTGATTTTGTTAACACTCTGGATACATAGCTTCTGAACCAAACACAACCGCTCTAATGGACTGAGGTACAGGTACATAATACCTGTACAATGTAAAGACAGGGACAGTACTGCGCCCCTCCCCTGATGCATCCTTCTTCAGGGATATAGTCCCAGGGACTGTAGGGATCCCCCTGTTGAAGAATAATTGGAGATTCTTTCAATACATTCTGTCTAGTGTCTACAATATGATTTGGGAAAGCAAGCGCTGTCAAAGCCAATTAGATGAGATGTACAGTGCAATTGGAAAGTAGTCAGACCCCTTCACTTTTTTACCTTCATCAATCTGCACACAATACCCCCATAATGGCAAAGCTGAAACAGGTTATTAGAAATTTTGGCAAATGTATAATAACCCCCCCCCCCCCACCTGAAAATATTACATTTACATAAGTATTCAGACCTTTTACTCAGTACTTTGATGAAGCACCTTTAGCAGTGATTACAGCCTCAAGTCTTCTTGGGTATGACGCTACTAGCTTGGCACACCTGTATTTGGGGAGTTTCTCCCATTCTAGTCTGTAGATCCCCTCAAGCTCTATCAGGTTGGATGGGGAGTGTCGCTGCACAGCTATTTTTAGGTCTCTCCAGAGATGTTTGATCAGGTTCAAGTCCGGGCTCTGGCTGGGCCCCTCAAGGACATTCAGAGACTTGTCCCGCAGCCACTCCTGCGTTGTCTTGGCTGTGTGCTTTGGGTCATTTTTGTCAATGTGAACCTTTGCTCGAGTCGGTGGTCCTGAGCGCTCTAGAGCAGGTTTTCATCAAGGACCTCTCTGTACTTTGCTCCGTTCATCTTTCCCTTGATCCTGACTAGTCTCCCAGTCCCTGCTACTGAACAACATCCCCAAAGCATGATGCTGACACCACCATGCTTCACCGTAGGGATGGTATTGGCCAGGTGATGAGCGGTGCCTGGTTCCCCCCAGATGTGATGCTTGGCATTCAGGCCAAGGTGTTCAATATTGGTTTCATCAGACTAGAGAATCTTGTTTCTCATGGTCAGAGTCCTTTAGGTGCCTTTTGGCAAACTCCAAGTGGACTGTCATGTGCCTTTTACTGGAGGAATGGCTTCAGTCAAGCCACTCTAGCATAAAAGCCTGATTGGTGAAGTGCTGCAGAGATGGTTGTCCTTCTGGAAGGTTCTCCCATCTCCACAGAGGAACTCTGGAGCTCTGTCAGAGTGACCGTCGGGTTCTTGGTCAGTTTGGCCAGGCAGCCAGCTCTAGGAAGAGTCTTGGTGGTTCCAAACTTCTTCCATATAAGCATGATGGAGGCTACTGTTCTTGGGGACCTTCAATGCTGCAGAATATTTATGGTACCCTTCCCCAGATCTCTGTCTTGACACAATCCTGTCTCGAAGCTCTACGGACAATTCCTTCAACCTCATGGCTTGGTTTTTGCTCAGCCATGCACTGTCAACTGTGGGACCTTATATAGACAAGTGTGTGCCTTTCCAAATTATGTCAATTGGATTTACCACAGGTAGACAATCAAGTTGTAGAAACATCTCAAGGATGATCACTGGAAACAAGATGTATCTGATCTCAATTTCGAGTCTCATGGCAAAGGGTCTGAATACTTGTAAATAAGGTATTTCTGTTTTGTTTTTTTATAAATACATTTGCAAACATTTCTAAAAACCTGTTTTCACTTTTTTTTACATGTAGAACATGAAAAGGATGCAAATCATATTTACTTACAGTTTGTCCTCATCCAACTCATAGTCCATGTCTGTGAACATTCCAGGACTGTTTATCCTATATAATCTGGCTAAGAGGAAAACAAGAATGGAATTGATTAATCTTAGTCAAGCAGTAGCTATGTCTATAAAGACATAAAAAGAATAAGTTAACTAGTTACCTCACACAAAATTCCATCACTGGTTAAGGTTGCCAATGCTGACACAGTAACTGAACATGTGGGCAACAAATAACTTGA
This sequence comes from Salmo salar, assembly GCF_965601325.2. Lineage (NCBI taxonomy): Eukaryota > Metazoa > Chordata > Actinopteri > Salmoniformes > Salmonidae > Salmo > Salmo salar. Next base: position 38,688,097 of record NC_138296.1, on the reverse strand, counting down.
AAGCTTTCCTTTATTTGCTGGAAATAAATGGGAATTCACTAGCTGCTGTCAGTTAATGATGAAGCCAACACAGCTGGTAGATAGCTGAGCCTAGCTTGAACCAGTACCTGGGCTTTAGTTGACGATGAATATGACGAGATCCTCGTCTCCTCAAGCACAGCTAGTCGGTCCTGGTTCAAGTCTAGCTAGGCTTTTATTTAACCAGGCAAGTCAGTTAAGAACAAGTTCTTATTTACAATGACGGCCTACCCTGTCCAAACCCTAACCCGGACAACGCTGGGACAATTGTACGCCGCCCTATGGGACTCCCAATCACAGCCAGTTGTGATACAGCCTGGAATCGAACCAGGGTCTGTAGTGACGCCTCTAGCACTGCGATGCAGTGCCTTGGTCCACTGCGCCACTCGGGAGGTTATGTTGTCGCAAAAGTCAAACGTACTTTTGTAAAGAAAGCAACAACAAAAAAACTGGCAAGCTACCTCCCTAAATAATGGTTAGCTTACTTGCTACCTAGGCTACCTAATGTTGGCAGCTGTCAGCAGTAGGTGTATTGCAAATGAGCATGATAAAAAAAGAAAGGTGGCCACTGGCCAGCTATTTACCTCCGACACAGTTGATGACACGCGCGTTGTTATCATAACACAAACGTTTATCTCATGCCCCTGGGGAATGTTTCTTTAAATGTACATTTTATTTTAGATTATTTTGTATTTCTTCGGACCACTTCACGGGTTATTTATCTGTCAAAAAGAAGATTCTGTTTACATGTCTCGTCACTTCCGGGAATTTGGCGGAAACTGTCATTGATTCTTTTTCCCTTCTCCCCATAGAGATGGTCAGCGCTATCCTGGACCTTGGGACGTCCCACCCTTACCTTAACCCCTATATATGCCTGCAGTCATATATCTTAGTGATGTCACTGCCAACGTCATTACCTTCTACTCATGAGACCAAACCCATGCCTACACAGCTACATAAACAAGAGTTTCAGAGGTACATTTAAAAAATAAATAAATACACAAGTCAGAAAGAACAAATTCTTATTTACAATGACGGCCTACCCCAGCCAAACCCGGCCCAATTGTGCGCCGCCCTATGGGACTCCCAATCACAGCCGGATGTGATGCAGTGACGCCTCTTGCACTGAGATGCAGTGTCTTAGACCACTGTGCCACCCGGGAGCTGCATTTAATTGTTTTTGTGTTTATATCACACAGAGGGACCCATAATATTAATTTATGCATAAAAAAATAAATAAACTACCAGTTTCACAAATTATTGTTCAAAAGAGGAGGACAGACCAGAGAATGGTTTTGTTTTGGTATACTGTATGTGTGAAATCAATTCATGTTAGACAGACATGTATTATATGTATTATATATCCAGGTTCCAGATCGACCTGGGCTGTGATGAAGATGACCTGGCACTGCACTTTAACCCACGCTTCAATGATGACACTGATGGTACTGTGCTCGTGTGCAACTCAAAGATTGCCGGCTGCTGGGGTGATGAGAAGAGAGTGATCCACAATCTCCTCCAAAGGAGTTCTACATTCAAGGTGTGAAAATGGAGGTTGAAAATATGGAGGGAGGGGGGTTTGGTCCTGACTAGACAAATGGAGAATCTTGGGCATAGTGTTTCAGGTGTTCAATATAACAGAAACAATTAGGGCCTATATCCATGTAATCTACCACTAGTATTGTTTTAAGGAAACTAACGCTAATACACTGCACAGTGCTTAGTCCAGCTTGTTCGTTGCAATTGGCCATGTGGGTGTAAGGGTGAATGTGCTGCAACACTAATGATGTAAACAAACGGGGTTTCTCCCTCTCAAGATTGTGCTGAAGCTGATGGGCGACATGTTTGAAGTGGAGATGCCTGATGGACAGGAGATCTAGTTCCCCAATCGTGAAGGCCTAGACGTCATTACCTACATTCGTATCAAAGGAGACCTCAAACTTACTTCTTTCAAAATCTACTAGTCCCCAATATATGAGGGGTGATTTAGTTAGATCAATGGGTTAGGACAGGAGCAATGACATTTATCAAATCATTGTTGTAATATATGTATTAGTGAACTGTTGGACATATTAAATATGTATCTGGGTTGACCACAGTCTATCATTGTTTATCTTTTTTTCCCCATAGTACGGTATATTTCTTGCAATAATATTCACAATCGCATGTACACTAAACACAAGGGTAATATGAGGATGAGGTAATGGTACTATTTGTCAATCATTTTGATTCCTTTACTACTACTACTACAAAAAGTGTTGCACCCACATCTTGGCCAGGTGAAATATTGGAGTCAATATTGAATTATACTGGTGAGAAAGAGCAAACAATATGTCATAATTTCGGAGCGTTTATTGAGTATTTGCTTACGGTAATACAATACAATAGTACAAGGATTTATCACTTGACAGGAAATGTGATAAATTGTTCACACTCAAAACATCTGCATATACATTTTTGATCCCAAAATGAGGCCAAAAACTAGGCTTTTTCCTGTTAGTCTATCAGATTGAGTTAAATGATTGAATCAAAATAAGACGTGTAATAGGCCTAGCTGATTAGAATAATAAAAGCGGTGATTTATTGTACATTGCTCAAGGGCACATTGCCAAGAGGTTTTTCAGTTTCTGACTATGTTCATGTTTACAATGTCAACATGTTTACAATATCATGCTTGTGCCATCATGTCTGTATGTTTTTACTATTTGAGCTCCCCTTAGATTTTCTTTAAGCTTTCAATAGCTTGCTGTTTTGTGAACTTCCTCCAGTCATCTGGAATTTCACCTCTGCCCTGGAATTTTTTGTCATAATACCTTTCCAGATCTTCTTGAAATCGACAAACAAACCACTTCCAGTACGGAAGTTCAGAGAGGTCTGGTGTGATGCTCCAAACAGCAAATCTTGGGCCAGCTTTTCTGTATTCTTTGAAAAGATATATATCCTCTGATTCATGGGAGGGGTAAAACCGGCCATTACTTGTTACTGAAGTTGTACAAAAATCTATACAAAATTCTACTGTGTTTCTGAAGTGGTATCCATTGATTCCTTTAGGGCGATGAAAAGGGACATAGTGATCATTTGGTTTGTGCCCCTCCATGGTGTTTGTACAGATGGCTTTACAGAAGGGACACTGTACCCAGCAGCAATCACAAAAATGTTTGATCAGAATCTCATCTGGCCTCTCCCTGAACTGCTTCATGTCCAGGAGTGACACGTTGCTGAGGCTTCTGTTGATCTCCATGATTCTGTTGGCAAGACCTTCCCTTACCTCTTCTTCGAGGAAGTCAAAGTCGGTTATGTCACAGAAATCACTGAAATGCTTTTCAGCAAATTTCAGCTCATCTTTTAGAGCACTGGAAAGCTCTCTAAGCCACATGTTGGTGTCTCCATTCTTGTTTTTGACTGTATTTGTTGCTGTATGCACTGCATGGCTCACACGCTGCTCTTTAACTGTTATGTTCCCTTCAATCAAGGCAAGGACTTTGGACCTTTCTGTGAGCATATATTTCTCTACATCCTCTCTAATACATTTCTCAAAGTGTTCCCTTGGGTTGTGAATGTAGGTCATGAACTTGTCAAAGTTCTCCTTCTCCGCCAGTGATATCAGGATGTGTTTCTCCATGTTAGACCTGTTTCCACTGAATGGTGGGTGACTTAATTGCATTTCTCCAGCCAAGTCAATGGCCGTCTGGTCATAGACCGCCTGTACAATCGATTCTTTCAGTGTGTTGCAAATTAACTCACCAAGCACAGCTGCAGATGAGGAACCTTTGCAGTATCTCTTGAAAATCTTGTCGTACTGTGGCCTCTTCTGCTCCAGGTAAGTAAGGGCATCATTGTTGCTTCTGAATTTGCTATGGGAATCTGCTAACTTACTTCCTGCAAGCTCACACACATGAAGTGAAAGATCAATCGTAAACTCCTTTTTGAATGCATATTTTCTTGTCTTCGATTCAAATTCCTTCACGCTTTCTTTGACATGAGTTGCTATTTCTTGCATGTAACTGTCATTGTATCCCATCTTTTCTATGGGCTCTGTCTCAATTATCTTCTGGCTTTGTTTGACAACATCATTGGTGAATGCTCTTATCAATTCCTGATCTGTGTATGTTAGAATGTTGCTTGGACCAATGTGGTCAATTGTCTTGTTCTCTGGAGACTTAAACCCCCAAAAACTCTTAAAAGCACCCCACACATTATTTTTCTGCAATTGGTCATTGTTTGGCTTCCTTTGAGCATTTTTTGAGTGCTGATCGTCGTTAAAAAGATCTTGGTGCTTGGATACAATTGCATAGTTCGAATAACTCCCCAAGGTACAAATCTTATGGTACATTCCGCAACTTTTCCGATCATGAACAAGAGACGATTCATTACCGATCTCTCCAAGGATACAAGTCACATCATCCAATATGTTTATGTCCATAATGGAAGGTGTATCATTGGTCAACTCAGCAACCCACACTCCCCAAAGAGTATTGAATTCATTCTCAAGTTGTTTTTCATCCTTTGCCTTGTCCTTCAGTTTTGAGGCAAGTTCTTTGCTCTTTTGGAAGAGCTTGTTTTCATACTGTGTCTTCTTGTCATCCAGCTTTATGCGCGCATCCCTTTGATGAATAACCTCCTCTAACTTTCTTTTTGCTCCCTTCACAAGTTCATCATGAAGCTCACACATTTTCGTTTGAAATCTCCCTCGCCACTGAATCAGCATTTCTTTATCTCTGTGTTCATCAAAGTACTTTTCCATTGATTTGTCCACTTCTTCACGAGTCTTTCTCATTTCTTCAACAAGGTAATGTCTCTCAACCCTGTGAAGTTTTCCATTTTCGATTCGATTGTGCAGTTGATTTTCAATGCTTAGCATGGCACTCCTGAGAGCCCAGATCCATTTTCCATACTGAATCTCAAGTTTTCTGTAAACTGCAATTTCTAGTGTGTTTTTGAAGCTGAACACAAAGTTTTCATTCAGCAGTGCATTCCAAAGGTCTTGGATACTGCTTTTGAACTGTGATAATGTCATGCCAAAAGACTTTGATGTTTTAGAGAGGATTGTTTTCCTTAGCTCCTGGACATTCTCACTGTAGCATGGGTTTGGTGGGGCCATGGGTGGGCTGCCCTCCCACAGCTGGGAAAAGTATTTCACATCTCTTTGTATGTCAAATGCAATGACATCGCTGAAACACTCTGCATTACTGTCCTCTTCTTTGGCAGCTAACTGGGTCATCTCGTCTAGTTTGTCCTGTAAGCGCCTCTTTCCCTCCATGTTTTTCTCTCCAGCCATGATGTCTCCAACATTCTGGTGCACAAACACACAACTTGGAGACAAATTAACTTTCTTCATCCTCATGAAGGCCTGAACAGCTATCTGAATGATGTCTTGCATCTCAGCAGGATTCTCTCCAAATATGTTGATCATGGTCATGTTTCCAAGGCCAATGACAAATGTTGCAAGTTCATTGTCATGGTGCACTGTTTCCTTTCCTGCCAACTCTAAAGCTCGAAGTCCCTCAGTGTCAACAACAAGAACATAATCAAACCTAAAGTCATCTTTCATCTCCTCGGTCACTTTCACCAGCTGCATGAAAGCACCTCTGGTACACCTTCCAGCACTTACTGCGAATTGCAGTCCAAACATTGCATTCAGCATTGTAGATTTCCCAGTGCTCTGGATTCCCAAAATGGACAAAACAAAGACTTTCTGATGTCCTAGTTTCTTGATAACTTCATCTAAAACCCCATTAATCCACATCAGTGGCACATGAGCTGCGTCACCATCCATTAGTTCCACTGGGTGTCCCGATATCATAAGTTCTGCCGCAAGCTCTGGAAGGTAAGACACGGTCACCTCACTTTCTCTTTTGCTTTGCCTGGCCACAGATGCATGGGCTTCATAGATCTGTCCCATTTCCCTTAGGATGTGTTCAAATCCGAAGGTTGCTGCTTGTAGCTTTCCTGATATTTTTTCCAGCTCCATTCGTCTCATTTTCAGTTGCTCTGATTTATCATGCTTCTTTTTCAAAGCCAGGACCTCGGACCACTTTTCATCATATTTGTGATGAAGGTCTGAGAGCTCATCCGAGGACAGGTCATCCAGTAGTATCCCTACCCACTTGAGGAAATATGATTTTTCTTTTTCTCCCAGAGATCGTAGACTTGTGATAAACATCTGCATGAGTTCAGTAAAGGCAACTTTATGTTGATGGTGTCGAATTTGCATCATTTCATGTTGTATTTTACTTCTTTCCATCTCTAGATTCCCTTGGAGACGATAAAGGTCTTTATTTCTTTGACACCAATCATGCCACAGCCTTCCTTGACATGGAAGAAATTTTTCTTTGATCTTGGACAGTTCCATTTCCTTAAGCAGATCCGTTATCTGCAGAGCATTAGTCTTCCCTACTTGGCAATCTTCATCATCCTCATCTACCCTAAACCCTGAGTACTCTGCCATGTCCTCAAGTTTGAAGGAGCAACATGGTCTTGACAAATTATTTCTAATGATCCTTTTTAGTTCCTCAGACACATCTGACTGATTTCTGTCTCTCAAACCCATTTTGTACTTTCCCTTTTTAATTTCAGTTGCAACAGAATCCTCTTCAGTGAGCAGACATATCAGAGGTTTAGAAGACTTGAACAGCTCCTGCACGATTGCCATACTTTTGTCGCCTTTTCCAAGACTTGGTAAAAGGATAACATTGACTGAGGCTTTTTCAATCAGTTTGTCACGCTGAATTTCTTTCGCAATTGCGTCACCATGGAGATTACAGAATGCAACACAGTCAGTGAAAATATCATTGGGCTTCCCAGCAGGACAATACCATGCAATCTCTACCACCCCATCCATTAGGAGGCAGGTTTTATTGCTTCCTGGACAGTGTCTGTGGAAGAATGTGCTGTGACGTTGGTTGATCAAGTTGCTCATCAGCTGGGATTTTGATGAGGACACAGAACCAAGCCTAAAGAATGACACCATTGGTGTTTCTGCCTTGTAAATAGGCATACTTTGGCTGGTGAGCATATTAGAGTCATTAGTGGACTTCCAGGTTTTTCTGATTTGTCGAAATGTCCACAAAGGGCATTCAATCTCTTCGGTGAAGGGGTTTGGCACAAGCAAAGGCAAGGCATACTGACACAAGGACAGCTTTGTGACCATGAACTGCCGAAGGAAACTGTCTGAACAGTGAAACACTGCCATCTGGACGTCCATTGGGTGAACATGCGTGTTCCTCTTTATATCACCAGAGACTGTGGTCTTGTTGAAAAGGGCATCAAAGGCACTTTCTTCTGTTTCTGCATTATCATTTCTGTTGTCATTTGTGTCATGCATCTCACTATTCTCATCTCTTACAGGAATGTACCTGGCTCTGTAGTCCAGCATCAACAACCTTTGTAGGAAAGTATGAGCAAGTTTGTTCTCTGTTTGGGGTTCGTGTTGATGTTGAGCAGAAGAGCCAATGTTCAGGAAGTCTGCAGTTGTCAACTTATCTTCATATTTATCTTGAAGGTGAAGTCTACACATGAGCTCTTCTATTTTTGCTAGTTGTATATTTTCTGGGATGTTTTTTTCAATTAAACTCCTGTCGATTTCCTCAAGTATCTTTTCTTCTCCCTTTAACGTTAACCAAACACATTTTAATAGCTTAGTAAGTCAAAACATCTGCCGTACTATCAACACACATACTTAAGAGTGACGCAGAGTGATATTTAAGAGATACAGTCTCCAGTGAAAGTCTACACACCCCTTGCAGTCTCACATTTTGCAGCCTTAAAATGTTATCTAAAAAGGGATTAAATTAGATTTTTTCCCCTTACCGATCTACACAATCTACTCCACATTTTCAAAGTGAAAGAAAAATGAAAGAATAGTGTCAATTTATTACAAATAAAAAACCAAAGATGTCTTGATTGCGTATGTCTTCACACCCTAGAGTAATAATTGGTGGAAGCACTTTTGGAAGCCATTACAACCTTTTACCTGGGCTTGGCTGATAAAAAATTCAAGGGTTTTTCTTTATTTTTACTATTTTTTTACATTGTAGAATAGTGAAGACATCGAAATAACACATATGGAATCATGTAGTA